>NC_134706.1:40851795-41451795 GCF_043290135.1 Rhipicephalus microplus
CACAGGGACAACTATTCTCTTAGATATCTACTATAATCTATGGACGCAAGAAATCGTACCCGAGTCTTGGAAATCTGCTCGCATCATTCCGATCTCAAAACCGGCTAAGACACCCTTGAACCTTGAATCCGTCTGTCCAATCAGTCTGACAAGCTGTTTATGTAAAGTAATGAAAAAAATGATTGATACGCGACTTCAATGGTGGTGCAACAAAACTGGTGTATTTTCCAACTACTTGACAGGTTTTAGGAAACAGAGATGCACAATGGATGCAATACTGGACTTAGTAACCTATGTGGAGCATGAACGCGCCTGTGGTAGTTTGACAATCGCAGTGTTCTTGGACATCAAAAGGGCATTTGACACAGTCAGTCACACTCATGTTCTGCTGAGTATGTTGGAACACGGACTGTCCGGCAGGTTTTTGCGGTGGGTATCCAAACTTTTATCAGGTCCTAAAATATTCATTCAGACAAGCGAAGGAAAAAGTGCATAACACGACGTCAGACAGGGAGGGCCACAAGGAAGCGTACTCAGCCCTCTTCTTTTCAACTGTGTTATGGCTGATTTAGCTAAAAGACTGCCTTCAAGGTTGAAATACTCCCTATATGCAGATGATGTGTGCATTTGGGCATCTGGCGTGGACATACGGTTAATTCAGATTGCATTGCAAAACGGAATAAATATTATCAACAACTTTTTAAAAGAAAGAGGAATGATTCTATCGCACGCAAAGACAGCTGTATTGCCCTTCACCCGTAAGAAGTTAAAGAACTTCAAGCTCAATTTAGAAGAACAACCACTAATGATTGTGACACAGCATCGGTTTCTCGGAGTAATACTTGATAGGCAGCTATCATGGGCACCTCACATAAAGAAACTCGAAAACGAGGTGAATACGCTAGTAAATATACTCCGCAGAATTGCTGGGACAACATGGGGCGGATCTGTACCATCCACGCTCGCTGTTCACAATACTTTAATACGACAAAAAGTTGCATATTCTGCAGCTGTGTTACACGGCCTTTCCCGCACTTCAGAGGAGCCACTTCAAAGACTATTAGCTAGGGGACTGCGCGTCTGCATAGGTGTTCAACGAGCGACTTCCAGCAGCCTTGTCATAGCAGAGACTCGACAACCACCCTTTCCAGTCATGAGAACAATTGAAACATGCCACCATTTTTTTCGCTTACAGACGCAACACAGGTACCACCCATTGGCACTGGAGATTTCACTAAGAGATAAAAGCAATGCTCATAACGATGGACAGAGTAATTTACATATATTACCCAGACATAAATTTTGGAGCTCTGAAATGGACTATCCTCCATGGCTGCTTGTTATACCAAGCATTGAATTCTCAGTGGATGGCATTATCAAAAAGAGAGACATGTTCATGCAAGCTGCTCAACAACTAGCGCTTTATCAGATACACATGCGTTATCCAAGGCACATACATATTTACACAGATGGCTCAAGTAATACAACGTCTTCAACATCGGCATTTATCATACCACAACTCAATATTCAGGAATCGTTTAAATTATGTCGCATGACGTCATCTACTACATCTGAGCTCTTCGCTATTCTGTATGCTCTAAAGTTTATAAACTCAGTAGCAGACGCTAGAAAATGGGTACTTTTCAGTGACTCACAGGTCGCATTAAGATCACTCTCCAGTACAAACAGGACAGTAGTAAGTGATAGTATGACATACGAAACGCTGAAGGAGCTCACCAAAGCAAAGAAGGCGCAACATGAGATCAAATTCCAGTGGATACCTGGCCACTGCAACATTCCTGGAAACACAGCTGCCCATGAAGCAGCACGACAAGCACATCGTAAAGACGTTACTGTTTCTTTACCAATTTTGAAAAATGAATTGCGTAGTATTATAAAGAATACAACTTTCAGAATGAGCAAAACTGCTTGGTTTGACCAAAGTACAAAGAGCTGCGATTTATATCACATCGATCTATTTATTGAATTCAAAATTACGCTGGCATTAGGTAGAAGGATGGAAACTCTAATTCACCGATTGAGGCTAGACACCGCATACACAAAACAGTTTTTGCACAGAATCGGCAGAGATGAAACTCCCGAATGCGATTGTGGATTTATAGATGAAGACGTCTGTCACCTTCTCATAGACTGTCCACATCATGACACGCCGAGAGGCCGTCTCAAAAGCGAACTGTTCGCATTGGACCACACACCATTTAGCATGAAAAAACTTCTGGGCCCGTGGCCAACTAGAGTTTTACAGTCCCACGCTTTAAAAGCATTACCACGTTTTTTACAAGACAGCGGGATTGCTTACAAGTATTAACAAAGAACAAGCTTTCATTTGTAGCACATGTACTTATTATGTACAGTATCATGTGACACCCATCACGTGTGTGTTGTGAAATGAATGACGTGTCGACTATTATGTACATACGAGCGAATGCATCTTTATAAGGACCAGACGTGTACTTTGCTGTTTTGTGCTAGTGGACCGAATACTAACGAGGGACATTTCCAGAGACTTCTTACATTGACTTTCGAACATTTATTTACCATTGTGATATGTTCGTATAAGTGTGTCTTTGCATACCTGTGCCTGAGTTTTCTAATTTCCATGCACTGCTTTGTATGTTTTGCTTCAAGATACGTGTTCAAGTTTCTATTAACGGCTAAGGAGTAGCCGGCGTCATAATGGTGCGCCAACACCTTCTTATATATCATATCAATAAAAAAAAACTCCTGTTTTTTTACTACGTTTAATTTGTTTTTTATACGCCGGGACCCATCAAAAGTATGTATGCTTCAGAAAACTAACCACCCGAAAAAAAAACACTCAATATTTGCACCACTTACTGCAGCGACAAGAAATCCTCTCCTAAGCTCGGACCAAGTGCCATGCCCCATTTCGTCAATCGGTGGACACTTGACTGAAGGGCTTTTCGATTCTTTTCCTCAACGAGCTTTTTGTTGTCATTTCTTCACTGATTCTTTTGGTCACTGAGTTGTTTGTTATATCATTTTTTGCATTTGTATTCTCAATTTTCTCTACACTTTTCCCGTGTTGGAGTGGTTGGTAGTAAAAAGAGGGATCGATATTCGTTTTACCCGCGTTGCCTCTATATCGTTCGGTCGAAAATGTGCGTGGAACAAGCATGATCGAAAATTGTTATGCACTCGTGTATCTTTTGGCCAGTGGCCCGTCTCAGTCTTTGTCTTTCTTTCAGAACAAATTCGCTATTTTCGTGACTGGTCACTCCTGGGAAAATAAACTTTATATCCCAGCTCTGTTGGGTCCTTTTTAGCGTTAAGCACCATCGACGTTGTCGGGTGGCGTCAGCGATACCGATAGAGCAAATAATGAAGCCTGAACAACAAGCGAACGTGGAGTATCACAATATCACGAGCCACTACAGCCTTTAACCTCGCTTTCCTCTATCCGTGACGCGTGCTGGCTCCTTAGTTTCAAACTTTATCAGTTTTCGAAGTCACCAGACTGACCCCTCACTCCATTGCTGAGTATGCTCGAGGCCGTGAGCCCATTTTACTGGCTTAGGCCCCAAGCCCCTTTGCAGGGCCGAGTGACAGGAGCGTTGGGAAGCTGTTGTGCACAGCTTCACCGTAAGATGAACTACGGATAGTGGGCGGGGCCAAGGGGGTCGCAGAAGCACAAGGACTTTAGGCCACCTAGAGCTGCCTGAGAGCCCATCGTCTTGCTGTTCCCTGGCCCCTCCTCCTGTCAACAGACCCATCTTTAATGTCTGTAATGTTGATACTTGCAGCTTGCCGTAAGCAGTACTTCGCGTGGCATTCCAATATCTTGCTATCGCGTTCGTGGCTTCACCCTAGCGGTGAAACTGGGGCTCTTTTTTACACATTTGGACGGCTCGAAAGACAAAGTGGAAGAGAACAAACGTAACGACTCAGCGCACAGAAAAGTTTCAGTTTACTTTCCATCATGTCTTGGAGATGGAGAGCACCAAAATTGAAAATGCACTGACTCTCTAAACACCAAGCGCTTTGTCACCACCTTATATCATACATGTGCCTACAGATGGCGAAGGTCTGCTTTGAAAATATGTACGAAAATAAAGACAAACAAAGAAAAGTTGGGATGTGGTGTGACCATTCATAAAGAGCAAAATAAGAGCGGAAACAACATAGACATGAAAGTGAGAAATGGACATGGAAAAAAAAGAAATTCATGCAGCGAAGGGCGTGAGCACAACAGCGAGCGCTTTTCACTCGTTTCGTCGGCTTGCTGTGATGCGGCAGGAACCGGAACAGGGGCTTCACAATATCTCTCAGCGTCTTCCTCGTTCAATTTTTCATTACTTTTGTTCAAAGCGAGACGGAATCCAAACTAAAGCCACCTTACTTTTGTTACCTTTCGTCCGTTTTTCTCTCTTTCTTTTATTCCCACCATGACGGCCTCTCGTCAGATTGAAAACAAGGAAGCAGGCTCGAAAAAAGGGAACGACGACAAGGCAGCGCCAACCTAGTGTCAATCTACGTTGACCCTAGAGATTGTCACCATCGCGATACCCTCAAAACAGTAACTCCTTTGTCATATCTCCTGTGTTTGGGACCGTTTTCTATTGTTCTCAATGTTCCATTTTTTGTCGTAAGTGGCTGTTGGCGTGCCCGCTTCAACATTCTATCCTGTAAAGACAAAATAAGAATAAGATCGCAGAAAGTTCCTCTTCTATGTCTTCAGACCTTGTAAGATGATGTGTTAGCCCGGTAGTTATAGCAACAATGAGTAAACATTACTTCACTGCTTTCCCGCAAGTGTGTTTTTGAAAGTCTAACTCTTATTATCATTTTGTTATGATGGTAGGGCAAAAAGGAAGTAGTGTCATCGTGCACCACTACGTGTTCACTTGAAGCCCCACCGCATTGGTCTAGTGGCTAAAGTTACTCGCCTGCTGACCTGCAGGTCGCGGGATCAAATCCTCGCAGCGGCGGCTGCATTTTCGATGGAAGCGAAAATGCTAAATGCCCGTGTGCTCAGATTTGGGTGCACGTTTAACAACCCCAGGTGGTCTATATTAACGGAGTCCTCCACTACAGCGTCTCTCATAAACATATGGTGGTTTTGGGGTGTTAAAACCCCCATATCAACGTGTTCACTTGAACTTCGGCTTAGCTCCCACGGCAAACGCACCGACTTGTCATGCGTGGAAATGAAGATCTAAGATCGGCGAGTCTGTTAGGTGTCTAAACTTGACGCAGCATAACGTAACATCTAGGCACGTGGCTAAACGTTGCGCGAAATTGTGATAGGTAGTTCCGTAATATGTGAGAACCACACAGTAGAGAGTCTCGAAACATGTTACCGCAAAACCACGTAACAGCTTGTAAAAGACTATAAGCCATATCACGTAACTGGCTGCGGCTAAGGTTTTTGCTAGTAGGGCTAAGCATAGCTAGATTTTCCTAAACCTGTCACGTGAAATTTCTAGACAAATCTAGTTTTATTTAGACCTAGTTGAAAAAAAAGTTAGCATCTCTAACTTAGCAACTTGAATACTTGCTCCACTACTTATGTCGCCCCTGTGAACCAATACAATCTGCACACTTTTCTCTCATGCTTCTACCCCACAGCTACAGTGAAAACACCCTAATTAAATGTTTTCATTTTTTATCAGAAATGCGGTGTAATGATCACTCCTCAATAACGAGCGTTCCTTAATTATGAGCAAATAGACAACCAGCTACGTATTCTCATAACAGTTCACTAAAAAAAGTGTGGAGTTTGATACACCGAGGTAGCTTCAGCGGCTCTGGTGCTTCACTGCTGACCCAAAGGTAGCCGTATCAAGTCCTGGCCACGTCGTGCGCATTGCCATGTAGGTGAAATGCTTTAGGTTTGTGCGTTTCTAAGTATTTGGCACGTTAAGCTATCCCAGATGTTCTACACTTGCGGAGTCCTTAGCTACAGCATTTTCTATCATCATATCATGATCTTCAGACGTAAAACACCACCAATCATTGTTGTGTTCCCTCTTATGAATATCATTTTATCTATACTATCAGTATCATGAGGGGTTTGAATTAGTGTTGACGCAAAGAGCCATCACTTAGGAATGAGTGACAGATTCAGATACAAAATAAGTCCAATAGAAAAAAAAACATTTTTGACACGAAACCTTTCTTATTTCTCTCTGAGGCGTTCCTTATTCTCTGCTTTTGACTGTAATAACAGTAGGCGACATTACCAATTGAGAAGACGATGGAGTTAAGGAAAAAACAAGGAAAGGAAAATATACACGATGCTGTGAACGGCACAAGTGAACTGAATTGATTTACTACGGAGAGTAGGAGACTTCTTCAAAAAAAAAAAAACAGTGTCACGCATTGGAACGACACGAAGGCTAAAGGAAGAAAAAAAATTGGCAGATCCGACGTACAGTGATAATCGATGATATGCGAAGCGAGAATGAGAAATATTGATATGTCACTTCAGAATGAACACAGCGTTACGAGGCGGAGGTAAATGATGCCGTACATGACTTCCATGTGATGATTATCATGTTCGGATGCGTCGCTTAGCTTCGTCATCTATACAGGTCACGTGATACAAAATTTATATATGTGGAGCTAGCGAAACGGCCGCAAGCACGCTATGAGCGTGGTATGTTGTCATGTTGTTACATGACACGCGTGTCAGGGTTATCATGTTTGCACCAGTCGTATATTTCGTCATCCATTGACGCCACGTAACACAAAATTTGGTATATGTGGAGCTTGCAAAATGGCCGCGCGTGCATCATAAAGGGTCCATTATACTCCAACGTAGTGGTGACGTACGCGCACGCTGGGCACAGCGACGCTACGTTAGCAAAACGCGAGCACTCTATATTCTGACGCCAGATGCGACCAGCGTCCGTTGGTTCGGCCCGACGAGAAGCGGCGCGCATTGCGAAATGCTGCATTTCGCACCAATGCGTTACCCAGACAGCACTGCGTCTCCCTCTTTTCGTGAAAGAAGGACGCCGGACGCGCTGTAACGCACATGCGTCAAAGCAACGCAGTGCGCGCCTGCGAGTACATGGCAGGACCCGCGCCTGCCGTGACAACGCCGGCGTGCCGCGACGAAATGAATGCGGGCGAGCACGCGCACCACGTAACGTTGAAATTTTTTGGCACCTTGACAGTGGCATGTAGTCATGTTCTCACTTGACATGCATCTCATGATTCTCAAGCCTGTGGCTGCAACATATTTTCGACATTCATTGTGGTCACGTAATACCAAATTTGGCATATGTAAAGCTAGCGAAACGGCCGTGAGTGCATCATCAGTGTGGCATGCAGTCATGTTGTTACATGACACGCCTTTCGTGATTATCAAGCTTCAATATGTCATTTACCACGCCGTCTGTTCGCGTTGCGTAATATCGAGTTTGGCACATGTGAAGCTAGCGAAACTGCCGCGAGCGCATCATGAGCGTATATCATGTAGTCACGTTGTTACATGACATGCATATCATGTTTATCATGTTTGCACCAGTACGATAATTTCGTCATGCATTCACGTCCCGTATTACCAAATTTGGTATAAGTGAAGCTAGCGAAACGGCCGCCAGCGCATCATGAGCGTGGCATGTAGTCACATGACACGCATCACATAATTATCGTGTTTGCACCAGCCATCTATTCACGTACTGAACTACCAGATTTGGAACGGCTGTGAGCGCATCATGAGCGTGGCATGTAGTCATGTTGTGACAGACACGTATGCCATGATTTTCATGTTAGGGTTTGTCGCTTGTGTTCACCATGCAATCATGCCTTATCATTCCAGTTTTGCAACATGCCATGTGAACGAAACCATCGCAAGAGCTGCATGAACATGAATTGTAATTCATGACATTTATGACATACATGTCATGATATTCATGTTATTACCATGCAAATATTTTCTTCATGCAGTCTTGGTATGTCATACAAGTTTGGTATCGATACCATTATTGAAACGGCCAGGAGAGCTAAAATTCGTAGGCGGATAGATAAATAGATAAATAGATAGATAGATAAATAGATAGATAGATAGATAGATAGATAGATAGATAGATAGATAGATAGATAGATAGATAGATAGATAGATAGATAGATAGATAGATAGATAGATAGATAGATAGATACTCTCGAAGTCGCCGATGTTCGCTAAGAAATACTTCGTATTTAAAATGGACTTCATGGAGGTTTGTCAAAAGACGCAAAGCGAACTAGTGAGCCAGAAACGCAGAGAGGTAAAAAGAAATAGGTGCAAAGACTGCAGAAAGGGAGAAAGAAGACGACGTAGACGACAAACAGATGGATGGACGTTGGTACAGAGAGGGTTGGATTTAAGTATGAGGAAAAAAAAAAGAGGCCAATGTAGCTGTAGGGACATTGAGGAATAAGAAAAAAAGGAAGAAGTACGAGGAGTGATAGATAAAAAGAGAGAACGAGATACTACAAGAGAGAGACCGATATCTAAAAAGAGAAAAAAAAGGCCCCTAGAGGGAGAGATAGACACAGATATAAAGAGGTAAGGAAGGGTCGATAGAGACTTTCACAGTAGAGAAAAAAATGGGAGGGCTGAAGAGGTTCAGCAAAAAAAAAAAGGCATTCGATGAATACAAGGATGGACTAGAGGGAGAAATAGTCAGGGAGCTTCATACTCTGTGTGAAGTACATGCGGGGCGCTTTGAGATTCTGTCCCGATTTTTCTTCCGTCTAATGCTTGGCTTGGATACTTCGTCAGTGCGTTTGCAGCTAAACTGTTCGCACTCCTCGTTCTCGTTGTTGTCGTTGTTGTCGTTGTTTATATGTCTTTAACACGCCAGTGCCACCTCGCGTCGGTGAGCGATATCGTGACGTGTCTCGCTTTGTTGGTCGGGTCCCTGTTTGGAGCTTGCGGCGAGTTATACGAAGTGTAGAACGCTGTGGACGATAGGTTGCTTAGGTAGAGAGAGATGCTCCTCTGGTCCCCGGCGGCTTCATGCTTCGTATCTGGCCTGGAAGGCGTTATAGGCTCTATTCCGCTTGTATAGTGATGCGCAAGCTGTGCAAGCGATAACGACATATCTGAACAAAACAAACATGAAATGGAGCTTCCTGTATCTGACAAAAATGTAGAACTTGGTACGTTTCCAATGGTTAGCTCTAACAAACACAAGCCTGGTCGAAGAAGGTAGACGCTAAAGACGTAGACATGACACGAGTTCTGACTAGCTAATGAAACGTTAATGAAGGCGTTGCAAGCTAATGGTGCATGACCTACGTCAGCAAATGACTCAGAGGGACAGCACTCAAATTAGGAATGTGTGAGGGGTATGTGTGTCCGGTGTTATTGCTTATATTTTATGTTTGCACTTCGTAAGATTGAGTAGCCACAACTTCAGTTATGTTGCCTAATTTCATTCTGTTATTTTTGTAAACAGTGAGCTAAGCCTCATAAATATTTTCGTGTAACTCACCTGTCGAATGCTTCGTCAAAGCTGAGGACGTTAGGACAATTATTCATCAATCGTGACATCAAATAGAATCGAAACAGTTTAAGGCGCATGTTTGATCGAATATAGTGCTTCATAGGCTGTCTGAATACAGAGCATCCCGCCTTACATCCCTTGTGCACTAGACGTTTTATTGTCTTTGGCATGGACTGAGATTCGCATCTAATGACATTATGCGGCTGCAAGACAACGTCATTTAATGTCATTAGAATCGAGGGACATCAGCAATTGAACTAGTTTGAGAAACACAGTCATCGTCAAACAGTATGTATACTCTCCACTCTTGAGGCCACTTAGAAGCTCTCATTTGGTATACTTATTTGGACCCACAGTCATGAAAACACGCGAATAATGTAACTGTCTTAAAGACATCTATCATTTTAACGAGGACAGCAGCACGAAAGCTTGTCGTAAAATACCCTTCCCCTACACCTCAGCGGCACCTTGGCGCCACTCGCTGTCGGTCATTATGTAAACAAGTAGCGCCTGTTTGGCCACGTATGCGCGTGTTTGCAGCGATAGAATCTGCTGCATGAGCGCAATAAACCAAGGTGTTGACGCTTGCTCTCATAAGGCAGTACCGTTGCAAGCTGTTCGCTTGCGCGGACGCATCTGAGACCGTGTTTTAAAGCGAACCAACTCGGAATGCTCGGGTCTTTCAAGTGTGTGGTTGGACCGCGAACTATATCATGTGTGCATATGTTACTTCGTGTTTTAAAGAGCCCCAATAATGTGACACGCTTCTTCACCTATACTTTTTTTCTCCCCACGCCGTGCATGTCGTGGTGCTTGTGTTCATTCTATCGGCTAAGCGGATTGTCTTGGCTTTTGGTGGCCCTATACTTGTGCGATATAACATTTCTATCCACATTCATTTTATCGAAGCGACTTCCCACGTGTCTTTCAAAATGAAGGACTCAACTTTTTTATCACGTCACATGTACCTCGCTCACTTTGACCGGCCATTTCTTTTCTGAATCACAGACATTGATATCACAAACAAGTTATGCACGAACACGTGACTTTACACTTTCTTGTATAATGCCACCACAGATCGAATAGCATTCATTGCTTCGAATGACATTTGAACCTAATGACATTAACACCTACAGTGTGACGGGCAGGTGTATTAAAGTAACCGTAACCTCAACTGCACAGTATTCATATCAGTGAAGGTAGAAAAACTGCAGCATCGCAGACAAATAATCACATCCATTGCGCACATCACTTTTTAAAATGCTAATGATATCGTTGTATAGACAGTATAACGTTTGTCTGTACGAGCTACGCAGTCATCTTCAATAAACAAGATAGATATCACATGTTATCTGCACACTGAAAGCTGCCTTAGTCCCGCGTTCATTTGGTCTTCGTCCAGGGTTTGTTTTGGTTTAGGTGAAATTTTGAGGTATTCATTCAGCACATAAAAAATTATGATCATCAACGTCGTCGTTATCATCATCGTCATCATCAGCCTGACTACGTCCACTGCAGGACAAAGGCCTCTCCCATGATTCGCCAATCAACTCGGTCTTGTGCTTTCTGTTGCCACGTTATACCCGCAAACTTTTTATTCTCATCGGCCCACCTAACTCTCTGTCTCCCCCTAACCCGCTTGCCGTCTCTGGAAATCCAGTTAGTTACCCTTAATGACCAGCGGTTATCCTGTCTACACGCTACATGCCCAGCCCATGTTCATTTCTTCTTCTTGAATTCAACTATGATATCTTTAACCCAAGTTCGTTCCCTAATTCATTCTGCTATCTTCTTGTCTCTTTAGGTTACACCTACCATTTCTCTTTCCATTGCTCGCTGCGTCGTCCTCAGTTTAAGCAGAACCCTTTTCGTAAGTCTCCAGGTTTCTGCTCCTTAGCTAAGTGCCGGCAAGATACAGCTGTTATATACCTCCCGCTTGAAAGACGGTGGCAATCTACCTGTCATAATTTGAGAGTGCTTGCCAAATGTGCTTCACCCCATCCTTATTCTTCTAGTTACTTCAATCTCGTGGTTCGGCTCTGCGGTTATTACCTTCCCAAAGTAGATCTCTGTAAAACAGGAGTTTTACAAATCTCTGTAAAACTCCTCCGCTATTTTAACTATTCTATCCATATTGGTAGTTATTTTGCCTTCTTTGTCCCTTAGTGCATACATCCGACTTTTGCCTATCCCAAGTTTGCTCTTCACTGCTTTGACGCTTCCTCCGTTTTTCAGGGCGTGTTCAATTATCTCTGTGTTATACCTTCTTACATCGCATACTTTACGTCTATTAATCAACTTCGAAAGTTCTGCCAGTTCTATTTTGTCTGTTGTACTTGACACTTTCATGATTTGACGCTTCTTAATTAGGCTCTTCGTTTCCAGGGAAAGCTTGCCATTGTCCTGCCTAACTACCCTGCCTCCAACTTCCACTGCACACTCCGTAATGATACTCGTCAGATTATCATTCATTGTATCTACGCTGAGGTTGGTTTCCTCACTAAGAGCCGAGTACCTGTTCTGCAGCGACACTCTGAATTCCTGTACTTTCCCTCTCAGTGCTAGCTCATTGATTGGCTTCTTGCGTATCAGTTTCTGTCGTTCCTTCTTCAAGTCTAGGCGAATTCGAGACCGTACCATTCTATGGTCACTGCATCGTACCTTGCCAACCACTTCCACATCCTGCACGATTCTTGAGTGTGCACTGATTATAAAGTCTATTTCGTTCTTATTTTCGCCATTAGGGCTTCTCCATGTCCACTTGCGGTTTTGTTGTTTTCTGTAGAAGGTATTCAAATTCCATAAATGTGGCTAGTACCGATGCCATAATCTCCTACTGCCTGGTCTCCAGCCTGCTTCTTCCCTACCTTTGCATTAAAGTCGCCCGTCACTATAGTATACCGTGTTTTTACCTTACTCATTGCCGATTCCACGTCTTCATAGAGGCTTTCAACTGAAGCGTCATCATGGCTGGATGTAGGCGCGTAAGCCTGTACTACCTACATCTTGTATACTTTATTCAGTTTTATTACGATACCTACCACCCTTTCATTATTGCTATAGTATTCCTCTATGTTGCCAGCTATGTTTCTGTGAATTAGGAACACACTCCCAGTTCTCTTCTGTCTGCCAAGCCCCGATAGCAAAGGACGTGCCCATTCTGTAGCACCGTATAGGCCTCATCTGTCCTCCTAACCTCACTGAGCCCTATTATATCTCATTTAACACCTTCTAGCTCCTCGAATAGTACAGCTAGACTTCCCTCACTAGATAAGGTTCTAGCGTTAAACGTTGCCAAGTTCAGGTTCCAATGGCGGCCTGTCCGGATCCAGAGATTCTTAGCACCCTCTGCTGCGTTGCAGATCTGACCACCGCCGTGGTCAGTTGCTTCGCAGCTGCTGGGGACTGAGGGCCGTGAGTTATTTGACGTATGCATGTGGGAAGTAGTGGTCAGATACTGCACCAGGGTGGCCAATTTTTCTCTGGTGAGGGAGTGCGTTCCCGGCGGTGGTTACCGGTGAGGCCGCACCCCAGGCCTCTTAATGCAGTTCCACCAACATGCGGATTTTTTTTTAATCCGGTTGGGAACTGCGCGGCACTGGGATTTGAACCACGGACCTTTTGCATGCGAGGCGGATGCTCTAACTACTACGCCATCGCCGCACAGTAATATAATAATAATAATAATAATAATAATAATAATAATAATAATAATAATAATAATAATAATAATAATAATAATAATAATAATAATAATGTTATTCGTATCAGCTATAAAAGAAAACTTAAAATATTGCTTATAATTGGACAATAAATTTGAATTGCTTGTTCGAATATTCACTTTATCACTTTAGTCTCAACCCATTCCGCACGCACCCTACACTTGGTTTGCTTCTCCGATTGCCGAAGCTGTAATTTAAAATGAGTATATTTCAATTGGATAGTTCTAAATATGCCTTTGGCGCAGAGTTTAACAGTCACAATGAGGACGAAATCACTGAATGTAAAAAAGTTATTGAGAAATAACGAGGATTACTCTCCCATTTCGGTTGAATGAAGGCAACAGGCAATGACATTATCGTTTTCTTGTCAGCAAACTTACGTAATATTGAGAGACGTTGACATAGGCGAGTGTAGTATACAAAGCAATATGCAAGTGAGGCGTATGACGACTATCCACTATTTCAAGGGACCCGTGCAAGACAGCTTCGCCTTGAAGACAGGGATCAAATCCACCATTCTACATCAAGCTCTCCAGCACTTGGCCGCACAGCAAGACAAGACGTCATAGCTATGTCCATTCATGCTACTCCATCAGAAAGACATGAAGACTTTTTGAGGAGAGGGTGACATAGGATCATATGGAGATAGTCCTCATCTCTTCAAACTTCATGATCTTGAATTGTGGCCTGCCTTGAATTTCTTTCTGGAAGAGTAATTATCTTCTTCATTTATAATAATCACCGTGGTCGCTGAACATCAATTACTCATCGTGGAATTCATCTTCTTATAGTTCAAACACAGCGTTTCAGGATAACGTATGAAATCATCTCCTTAAGTGCTTTTTGTGTCAGCTTGGATTCATATTTTGAAAGGAAGCAAAGGCTATAAAGCGTACCCTATCAATTTGAAAAATGCCTACTGTAATAAATGGATTATTGCGAAGATAGGGACAACGTTTTCTTCAGGCCGGATAAATAAAGAATGTCTACTGTTTATTCAATGTGGAGTTGATTTTTACGACCAAAAGCCAAAATATCTCGCAAAGAACGTAACAAAGCAATGGCTATTGAAATCTTCTGACTGGGGTTGTACGATCCACATAAGACGGCGCATAGCACTCGGCCTACGTAATACGATGGAGTGAATGCCAGCAAAAATCACTGCTTATTTTTGCTTCTTATAGAACTGCGAGCCCGTCCCGCATCAGGCACACTTACATGCAGAGACCTTTAATAACGTCTGGGGGACTAAGAGTAAAAGACACGCTGGAGCTATCGGATCGCCATGGACGGGCTACTGCCATGTCGCAATCGGGTGGCCATACTTCCCTGTTCTTTCACAGGCTTTCTGGACCGTCGCTGACTCCATATTCAGTGCAGTACTTGTGGCGCCGTCTTGCCACTCCTGTTTGCCATTTTGTGACGTGTCCCGTAACGCAGGACACTGCCAGAGCATGTGCGCTGGAGCGCTGAATGCCTGTCCACGATCTGCGCAGTGTGGATTGGTAGCTCAGTTAATCCGTCTTAGCAAACCTCTCGGGCAATATGACCTCGTCTGAAGCATCCTAAGCGTGATCGCTTGAGGTGAAGGAGATTATATTTTTTTCACTATACGAATCGGCTTTTATTAGTTGACTTATATAAAAATATTTTTTTTCTGTAGTAGCCTTGTCTCGGTTTTCTTACGTACCTGTTCATTTGAAATCCTGCGAAATTCATAGAAACCTTTTGTGATTGCCAACTGACTTTAACACATATGACTAATAAATGAAACTCCCAAAGTTCTCACAAATTATTTACGACATGAACAGGTGGGCTGATGACTTCTACTTGAGTGCACAAACTTATTGTACAGCCATATACTAGTGCTTGCAGCTCCACCTTAATCATTTTGCAGGTCCTTGTCTCATGACCACGACATGGCGTAACGCCACCAAATAGGCGACGGACTTCTTCTTGAGGAACTTTCTGATGCAGAAAGACAAAGTGTTCACTCTGCATGAATGAGTAAGTCTATTTGTCTCTAGTTAAGTGGAAGGTAATTGATTGATATGTGGGATCTCACGTCCCGAAACCACCATATAATTATGAGAGACGCCGCAGTAGAGGTGTCCAGAAGTTTCGACCACTTGGGGTTTATTAACGTGCACCCAAATGTGAGCACACGGGCCTACAACATTTCTGTCTCCATCGGAAATGCAGCCGCCGCCACCGAGATTCGATCCCGTGACCTGTAAAAGGAAAGTGGCGAGTGGGCAGTGGGTGGTGGGGAGGAAATACTTGGAGTAGGCCTCCCCTACCCTTTCAGCCCACTCGAAATCACCTCCCGAATTGTGATCACGTTGATCACCACATTAGGTTCAACAAAGAAATGTGGTAATGGCCTATTGTACTACAAATGAAAATTAGAAGGCTATAAGATTGGGCGTATTGATAGAACATGATTTTGATTCCAATTCAGTGCAATTGACGCGTTGTATGTTTTGCACTCTATGTCCTCTATGCGGTCTCCTCCGGTCGGCAGGGCTGATTTGCGCTAATAAACAGAAGAAACCTTTCAATTTATTCCGGTATTCCCCACCTGTGCGTTATATCTCTCCTATAGAGTATGGTAAAATAGGGATGGCATGTAGAAGTGTTAGTGGACAATGACCACACACTTCTGGTATGATGATTGCACCTACTTTTTAAATGCGAAGCATTTCTTAGCGAACTTTGGCGACATTGAGCGTATCTATCTATCTATCTATCTATCTATCTATCTATCTATCTATCTATCTATCTATCTATCTATCTATCTATCTATCTATCTATCTATCTATCTATCTATCTATCTATCTATCTATCTATCTATCTATCTATCTATCTATCTATCTATCTGTCTATCTATCTATCTATCTATCTATCTATCTATCTATCTATCTTTCTGTCTATCTATCTATCTATCTATCTATCTATCTATCTATCTATCTATCTATCTATCTATCTATTTAGCTGCTTACCTATGAGTGCTCTCGTGGTCACCCCTTTAACTTGGCGTGAACCAAAATTATCAAGGGAGGGTAAGATGCTTTGACGAATTTGACGCACTGGTAAAGACATGAGCCTCGCCGCGGTGGTCTAGTGGCTAAGGTACTCGGCTGCTGACCAGCAGGTCGCGGGTTCGATTCCCGGCTGCGGCGGCTGCATTTCCGATGGAGGCAGAAATGTTGTAGGCCCGTGTGCTCAGACTTGGGTGCTAGTTAAAGAACCCCAGGTGGTCGAAATTTCTGGAGCCCCCACTACGGCGTCTCTCATAATCATATTGTGGTTTTGGGACGTTAAACCCCACAAATCAATCAATCGAAGACATGAATAATGTCACAACACTTTCGAGCACATCGTCAAACACTGCCCCCCACACAGTGGCACATACACACGGGCGGGCATTTGCCGCTGGTGCCACAGGTGATTGACACTTATTATTTGGCCAGGAACGACGAGAACACACATGGGCAATTTCAGTGCACGAGTGCTAAGAAATACCAGACATCGGTAGCTCGACCCGACGAATGCAAAAAATAATTGTCAGGTTATGAGCTGGAATCGAACCCAAGCATTCTGCATGGCAATGTAGCATTTTACACAGAGGACTCGGAACTACTTTTCAAATTGACGCTAACTTCGTGAAACGCAAATGGTTGCAGTGCTGCCTAACCAACTTCATGAAAATACATATTTATTCTTTTAATACAGCCGTAATGTCGGATTACCGTCAATTGTTATTGCCATTTGCTGAAGTTGATTTGTGTAGTCCAGGACCAGCATCCTCGCGAGCATCAGCGCTTCATATCAGCTTCTGGTGTTGCTAATACGCATGTTCCAGTTGGCATTATTGTGCAAGGGTAAAAAACTGGTTATTTAAACATCTGCAACTCTTCAACTTATGTCTGTGCGTGCAAAATTGGTAGATATATTTAGCGCATTTTATGACGTGTCGCTCAATAAAAAAGAATAAAAAAGCTGCGACACGGTCACCTTTCCTTCGCATGCTTCACATAACGCCCATTGCCAGATACGTGAAGATCTGCCAAATTCTTTTAATTCCTAATGAAGATAACTAGTGTTACGCGACAGCAGGAAGCATTGACTGAGAGTTCGCTGGTCGGGTCACCATAGAAATGCTCACGCTCAAATCAGTCCGTTTGCGTCATACATAGGTACTGCTCAGCATACGTTGCTCGAATCCAAAGAGAGTGTTACAGCAAGTTCCTTCGTGGTTGCTTAACAAAACATATTGCCACCTGCATGTCATATATTGAGGGGAAGAGCGGCGGGAGACTCTCGGCAGATATCGTAGCTAACGGTTGTCTCGTCCGTAGTGTGCTCTCTTGAACGACCGCTTAACAATCGGGGTCCCACCCACGGACTTCCCTAACCATTCCCCAGTTAGGGGCTAAACTCCTTATTGTGTGGATTGTTCGCACGTAGAGTAGCAGTTTGTTGTAGTAGTACTCACTTCTAGTTTGTTTCAAGAATTTTTCACTGGATGACCTTCTACATACATGTCCTTTTTCATTTATGCAGTGTACTGACATAGCGGAAAGGAACACAGGCCCCTGTGGCTGGCATTTTTTGATATCAAGGGAGCTTATAATAGTGTGATTCAAAAATACGTGGGGAATACTGGACACACTAGATGTGAAAAAACTAATCTTCTAAAGGATATCTTTAAAAGTAACTAGGTAGTTCTCAAATAGAAAAAAAATCAGGTATATGAACCTATAGACATGAAACGCGGTCTTCGAGGGAATTTCTCTTGTCACCTTTGTTATTTATGCTGTATCTACAGAGACTTGAAGCCAAATTAGAGGGGAGTCGACTCGGCTTCAGTCTTTTTTTTGCCAAGCAAGGAAACGGATTTAACAGTCATTTACCACCATTGATGTATGTATATATAGAGTATTAATAGCCGACAACCAGGAAGATCTGCAGGGATTGATAGACATCCGACGTAATGAAGGAGAATATCGTCTTGTGCATGAATTCAGAGGTTCAAGCAAGATTGGAAATTAAACAACGTGGCATCAGTCGACTCGCTTTGGGAGCACACGGGAATACCCCAAATCAGAGGGTACAGTGTTACATGGAATACACATCGTTTGAGTGCAAGGAAGCTAGTAGAAAGATGGAATTTGAGGAGCGATTGAGAAAAATGGAAGAGGAGCGTTGGGCTTGGAAAGTTTTCAGCTACCTCTACATGAAGAATGTTGATACTAAACGGAGGAAGCGAACTCGAAAATCGTCAAGCAAGTATTTAGACAACAGCAGAATGCCAACCCAAAAGGAAACATTGCTTGATAAGAATGTGAAGGAAACAAAGAGGGACATGTGGAAGATTGGAATGCTTACGAAATCATCACTAGAGACCTATCGAACTCTCAAGCAGGAAATTGCAAAAGAAAAATTCTACGAGAATTCTTGGGGTAGTTTTCTACTATTCGAGGCCAGAATGAGAGTATTGCGGACCAAGACGTACCGAGCCAAGTACGAAGACACAGACACGGTATGTGGCATGCATGTGGAGAAGAGAAAAAAACGGCTGAACATTTGATAATGTTCTGTAAAGGACTCCGCTCTGTAGTTCAAGATAATGGCGCGCAACTTTTTAAACCATTGTGGTCTAGGGATAGTGATGGCAAAATAGACGTTAAACGGGTAGAAACAGCCAGCAGGAGGCTGCCTGATTGGTGGATACAATCATGGCGTGAGGGAAATTTAATTCTAAAACACATCGTGATAGTACTTAACTTTATGAATAGGAGGCGTGAGCTACCACCCGATCTAAGGGCACAGCCGGATACATCCACCCATCCATCCATTCATCTTGGAAATAATGTCACTGGAAGGCATTAGGAGTTTTCGTATCGAAATTCACAGCATTCTCACGGAGTGAATGATGATGAGTGGGGTGAAGCACCCATCCGTCTGAACATCACAGACAGACAGACAGACCGACAGACAGACAGACAGACAGACAGACAGACAGACAGACAGACAGACAGACAGACAGACAGACAGACAGACAGACAGATGGACGCTTCGTCCCACTCACCAGAATCACTTTGCCGTTTTCGCATAAAAGATGGTAAGGCCTTCTGTTTTATATAGATATTTGTTGAAGGTTAAGTAAACAAAGAACATCTAATGACTATACAAAAGTAAACTGGTACGGGAGCCAAAGCAGAAGCGGTGGCTACATAATTTCCCAATATTTTTAGAGTGTCATTGTTGTTGGCTTCCTGGACGACTAGTGGACCGATTATGGACGTCACCATCTGTTGTATAACACCAGATTTCTTCAGCTGGTTTGCTTGATGCCAAACCTAGGAATTATTACCAACAGGGCCTCATCAAGTGTTAGGCCCATGGAACGAATTTATGCTCTCCCACGGTAGGGTACGTAGTACGCTACATTATTGCGCACTTTTTCTAAACACACGTTGGTATATGTTGCTAAAATCGGGACGGCTCCCTGCTCTCCTATTGTTGAGAACATGTTTCTCGTTCAGGCGTAATGTGTGTCAACCGGGCACCATCAAGTGTGAGGCCCATGGGACGACTTTATGCTTTCCCATAGTAGAGCACGTAGTACGCTAAAGCATTACCCACATTTTCTAAACACACGTTGCTTTATTTTGCTTGGATCGGGGTGGCTCACAGCTCTCCTATAGTTTAGAAGATGTTTCTAGTTCATGGCGTAATATGTGTCAGCAGGGCCACATGATGTGTGAAGCCCACGGGACGGCTTTGTGCTCTCCCACTGTTGAGTACGCTGAACCGTTACCAACGTAGTACGCTGAACCGTTACCAACTTTTTCTAAGCACACGTCGCTATGTGTTGCTAGAATCAGCAAGGCTCACAGCTCTATTGTTGAGAACATGTTTCTCGTTCACTGCGTAATATGTGTCAACACGGCCTCATCAAGTTTGAGGCCTACGGGACAGCTTTATGCTCTCCCATAGTAGAGTACATAGTACGCTAAACCATTGCCCACGTTTTCAAAACACACATTGCTTTATGTTGCTAGAATCAGGACGGCTCACTGCTCTCCTATTATTGACATCATGTTTCTCGTTCACGGCGTAATACGTGTAAACAGCGCCTCATCAAGTTTGAGGCCCACAGGACGGCTTTATGCTCTCCCATAATTGAGACTGTAGTACGCTAAACCCTTACCCATTTTTCCTAAACACACCTTGCCATATGTTGCTAAAATAGGGTTGCCTCATTGTTCCCCTATAGTTGAGAACGTGTTTCTCGTACACGGCGTAATATGTGGCAACAGTGCCCAATCAAGTGTAAGCCCCACGGGACGGCCTTATGCTCTCGCATAGTAGAATACCTAGTACTCTAAATCGTAACCTACTTTTTCTAAACACACGTTACTATATGTCGCTAGATTTGGGACGGCTAACTGCGCTCCCATAGCTGAGCACATATTCCTGGCTTAATTTTTGTCAACAGGGCTTCATCAAGGTTGAGGCCCGGGGAAGGCTTTATGCTCTCCCATAGTAGAGTTACTAGTATTCTAAATGGTTACCCACTTGTCCCAAACAATCGAAGTGCTTGAAATTGTTAAAGACCTTTTCTAAACACATGCTTTAAAGCTGTGGGGCTATTGACCTAGTTTGTTTCTTGCTCTTCCATATTAGACTAGTAATACTCCAAGTCATTGAAGGAGTTTTCTAAACATGAGCTGAAAATTTCACAGAAGAATTTCTGTAACGTAACGCATACAGCAGCTTGCCACCGTTATTGAATATTCGCAACAGCTGGCCCAACTACTGCCAGAACGTGCTCACGCACAAGCACGTTGTGGCCTGTGTAAAGATCAGGGTAAAACGGTGCTGTCTTTAGCCGCTGCTCACTTGTAAATGCTTCCAAGTGGGCAGCTGTGACGTGAGAATTGCAAGGAAGCCATAAAAAATGGCGTTCGTGTCGTCCGGTCTCGAAATTGATGCGTTTCCATTATTTGCAATCGTGCACCTAAGGGGCGTAGGCCGACTCTTCCTTAATTCACTAGTAGCCAGTCTCATACCTTTATGCAAAATAAACAAAAACAAGAAGCATAACGCATACAACACGTGTTTTTAGTATGATGTCACACATCGCGAGACCGCCATTCGATGGCGGTACACTCTACAACCCCTTCCCCCTATCTCTTCAGCAAAAAAGCGAAGCCTCGTACGTCGTGGTCGAGTTGTTTTGCGTTTCTCTGCATTTTTGCGCCATGACAAGTCCTAAGAAGCACCGTTCAGATATTCGAAATCTCAGAATTCGCAACAAGTATTGAGGGAAACGGCGCCTAAGGCGACAGCTAACGACGATGTCACCCCGACCAAGGCCTTGACGCTCCAGCTTCGGATAAGCCTGCCACCGACAATGCACCCCGTGACAGTGGTTGGGAAACAGCCGCTGCTGAGGAATTCATCAGAGCAAGCATCTTAACAGAAGATTGGATTCGTATAAAGTGAACGTGGACAGGTAGGTGTTACTACTGCCAAAACGCCGCTTTGCGGAATGGATACGGTGACGGCACTTGTGGCGGGTGCGAAATGCCGAACCTGTCACGAACAGAGATTGGCGTCCAAGACGTAGCTGGAAAGCGCAAAAGACTTTCCGCATTCCTTGATCTGCGCTGTGAAAATTCCGTTTGACCAGAATATGCAGTTTCGTTCACGCACACGTCGAGCCGTACTACTTCCACTGGTGACCGAAGGAAAAGCGCTAGTTTTGAGAGCGACAGCTCGTGCGACAGCTTTGATGATAAACGTGAAGGCAGGCACGTGCTGATATATATATATATATATATATATATATATATATATATATATATATATATATATATATATATATATATATATATATATATATATATATATATATATATATATATATATATATATATATAGCACGTGCTGATAGGACGTGCTGATAGGAGCACGTGCTATAGACGCAGGCCATGACGTGCGATCACTCCTGCATCTAAACCATCGATACCCCCTTAGTGTCTTATTCGACCCATAGTGCATCTTAGTGTACCAGGGATCCGGAGGAAATCTGAGCTTTCATCGCCCGTGCTAAAGAAACTGTCTCTTCTTTTGTACGAGAAATATTCAGGCAGTGTACATATATATACCAATGGCTACACGAACCACTAGTGTTCGTCAGGTGCAGTAGTTGTTTCAGCAAGAGGTGTTACCATCAGCTTTAGGACTGACCACTCCACGGCATCTACAGCAGCGAAACTTGCTGCTTTGTGCGCTGCACTCTGTGTGGTCAATTGGGAAACACCGCAAAAATGGTCGATCCGCAGCGACTCAAGGGCTGCCCTACAATCTGTACTCTCAGCACTGCGTCGGAGGTCATACGAACAGCTTGTTTCCGAAATTCGATGCCTTCTCCACCCTTCCCACGAGAAAGGGCATGATGTGACGTTTCAGTGGCTGCCAAGTTACTGCGGCGTCATAGGGAATGAACATGCCGACACTGCCGCGTGGGCAAATCTTGAAGGAACACGAGAAGTCATGCCACTTTCGCGGACCGATGCAGCCAGTAATCTTCGACGACTTGCACGTGAAATTACGTTTTCACTATGGTGCCCCTCAAGCAACGAGACGAATCGTCAACACCACCTGTCCCCTTTCATGGCTATCTGCATGCACACTGGGCTCGACTGAAGAGAAGTCACCCTTCTTCATCGCTTATGGCTAGGAGTGGCATTTACAAAATCTTATTCCTTCGTCATAGGAATGGCTTACAACGCTCTCTGCGATGCCTGTCGTTGGGAAGAGACGCTACACCACATCCTGTGTGACTTTCCGTTGTATGACATTCAGAGGCAGTCTCTGGCGTCCGTTCTTGCGCGCATCGACAACAGCCAAATGTCTGTGGACACTATTCAGTCAAGTGCCCGAAAGAAGGCATTGCAACAAAAAGCAACAAAAGCTCTGTTGGAATTCCTGCGCGACACGGACTTGAAAAAGCGGCTGTCACGGCAATGTCACACACCGCGAAAGACAAGACTGGACTATGACTGAGTGTGCGCGCGTGTGCTGTAGAATGTGCTGTGTTTATCTCTTTTCCCTCTCTGCTCTCGATCTTCATCTCCCCTATCTCCCTCCCATGCACAGGGTAGCAAACCGGCTGCCTATAAGCTGGTTAACCTCCCTACCGTTCTTTTCTTTCTATTTTTTTTCTTGTGCAACTCTCGGTCTTCTGAGCCCAACGCATCACAATATATTAAACGACACTTCAAAAAATCTCCACGGTGCGGTGATTGCGGGCATGAGCAAAATCTTGGACCAGGCACGAAATATTTCTAAGGACACAATCGGTGGAGGAGATGTGCCAGTGATGTGTGACAGCACCTCGCAGTAATGTAGCAGTAAAGGCCACATAGTAGTGGTCACAGTCGTGTCCCTGGACACGGGGCCGTGCTTCGATCTTGAAGTTTTCTATCTTCCTGCTTATGGAAAAAACGCTGACTGCTCATTCTACGCAATTGAACTTGCGGCAGCTGTTCATATAAGGCTCATGACCTTGTCTAATGAACATTGACTGCGATTAACCAGCCTCCTATCTGATAGTGACAGCAAGGCCCACATTGCAGTCTGCGAGGCAAATCTATCCTGTGACACACCCATTGACAAATAATTGTGCACAAACCATGTTGCAAAGCACTTGGGAACTGCTCTGCGGTAAATGGCTTCACCACTGCCACGAGGAGAAAAACTGAAAGATGCGACAACAATAATCAGAACCACAATCGGAAAAGTTTTTTTCCCAACAAAATTGTTGGGGGTCGGTGAAATAATAAAACTACAAACATATTACTAGGTCTCCATCACAAGCAACAAGGACAGTGTTCGACACGTGTACACTGCCTTATGGCAAACGGATTTTCACTGCTGTTGTAGGGATGGTGCCAGTGCCACAAGTTTTGCACCAAGGCACCACAATCGTGGTTCAAGCACGAGTGTGTGGAAGCACAGTGGCAGCCTGCTCCGCGCCACGCGGCACTGTTGAAGAAAGCTCAAGGATTGGCACTTATGCCGATATACAAGCGCTTTACAGAGGAGACACATACTCCTTATTCGGTGGGTTAGTGGCAAGACGCAGAACGAAGCCGAATAACTGAACAGCAAAAGTGGCTGATATGTCCAAAAACAAAGTTCATCTCCTTAGCAACTGTCACACCGCAAGCACCGGTCGGTGTGACAGTTGGACACACCGGTCGCAACACACCGAAGAGAGCTCGTGTTGAGGACACTGACCACAAGAGCTGTTAAAGACCAAGTTATGGTGCGGGAGACTTTTAGACACTTACAGGGCATTTGCTGCAAGTTACTTTCCATTGTGCCCCAATTTGATGCAAAAAGAATAATTTCATAATAAATGCTAACTTTCCAAATTTTCGCAGTTGTTTTTCTCAATTTCCTTTTTTTAGAGTTTTAAATTTTCTTAGCAGCCTATTGGAAACTACTATTTATTTATAGTAACAAAACTTAAAACGCATATTCTTGAACGCACGTAAAATGCAATACGTATTTGTATTTGCAGTGCTCACCCACAGTAATTGCGAAAATGTTAGGTTGTTGTTACAAGGTAGAGTGAAAATATTTAGTTACTGAATATGACTTCTTTTTCATGGTTCAACTATTTCTGTAAAACACCTGGATAGATATTTTCACTTCATAATCTACCAAGAATCTAATTAGACTAAAAAGTAGTTTTGTACTGAACGTTTAGTACATAAAAGGTGCCTGCAAAAAGCGTAACGTTTGCTATTGTGTATGGAATAATTCAGGAAGCATAGCATTTGCACAAAAATGATTGCATCTTTGAAATCTGAATGAAACTCTATGCTGATAACAAAATTTGCATTTATATATGACTGGTAATGAAAAGAAACTTTCTTCTCGAGGAGCGTTTTCTCCCTCAAAGTTTATAAACTGTTGTCAGGCATCAATGTGTGCGACGTGCCGATCAAGCGCACATAACCCTACAAACTTCTAGATTCATACAGCGAAAAATTAGCAGTTGTTTAGCTCGGCTTTGCAAGCACATACGTAGCATGAACTACGGACGGACGGATGGACGGACAGGTGCATTAGCGTGCTAACTCATGCGCGTCAAGTGACAGCCCACTATTGAAACGTCATATCAGGAGTTCACAGGTCTTCTCCAGCACACCATCTGCACCATGTTACGTCCCTGATCCTCGGGGCATAAGCCTTGCGAAGCTGCTCAACCTCGGCCAGTGTAGCTCAGGCTACAAACATTTGAAGGACATTGTAAATTCCAAAGAGTACTGGGAGATATCCTCTGCCCATTGAGACGTTGTTGGTCTGAGTGAAATGCAGTGCGCGCGTCACCTTTTTTGCATTATCGAACACGTCGGACGCTACGGACGCAAAACACGAGTGTTGGAGAGTCCAACGCGAGGCGTGACCAACGCGACTGGGATAGGGAGCCTTCATGTGCACGCGTCACGTGCACACATGAACGCTCCCTAGACCGAGGTCCGTTGGCGCTCGCTGGTGGTCACCTGGCATTATTCCAGGGCACTGATGAAAGAACGGGTGCACGTGGGCATGAGGCATCCTATCTATGGAACCCGTAAGACGTTGCTAAAACGATGAGGCACAGCCACTATTTACCTTACCGCTTAGCGTGAAATTTCTTTACGCCGGCGAGAGATCGGCCAGATGTGGCACAAATTTTGAGTAAAGTATTTGAGGCGTGCTCAACATTTCTTAACATGCCTAAATGAAGTAGAGTAAACTAGCAAAGTTAAGTACTTATTTATAAGAGCACAGGTAGAGTACCCAGAGAATTAATGGGTGGTTAACCGGTTGAATTTATCTGAAATACGTACATAAATTGGCTTTATCAGTCAATGTCTGAATTTGTTGCTGTCATATCTATACCATTCTAAGGGACGGCTTTATGCTCTCCCATAGTAGAGTACCTAGTACTCTAAAATGATGTATTCATTGCAACGTAGTGATGTTTGTCTTGGTACATAGATGTGCCAAAACGTATGTGCCCTCATTACTGAAATGTTAGTAAATCTCTGTTCTCTGTACATATATTAAATAAACTTTTTCTAAACAGGTTCCTTTTGTGACACATTTTTGTGTGGCTGTGTTTGTGTGAACCAACAAATGTACGTGTTCTCTCCACGTCATCTCGTATCCATGTAAATGTAAATGAGGTCTGTTTTGTCATCATCGTTATTGTGTGTCCAGAAGAAAATGTTCTGTTCAAATGTTATTGATGTCTGTGGCAATAAATTTTTCTAAACAGGTTCTTTCGGCTTTGGTGCAACCGCTGCGAGGTGATTGCAGCCGGGCGCCGCCGCATCGTGCTCTTCCCGATTCCATATAGAGCGGTTGCACTCAGAGCTGCTGTCTGTTTTCTTGGAGAAGCTCTTCTTCCTCGGTGAAGAGGAATTCCTTCGGCACTGGTCTTGCCCTTCTGTGTCGGTCTGTGACGGACGAGTGAATGTGTTTTGGCTGACAGACTGATGTATCGATGCGCTGGCAGAAATTTCAGGCGAAGATGTAAATATGCAAACTGTACATGTTTTAATTGTCATGTTTTCTTTATGCTTCTTGTTTACCTTGGAATATTCATATGTCTATATGTTCTTTTGTGACACCTTTTCGTGTGGCTTTGTTTGTGTGAACTATCGAATGTACGTGTTCTTTCCACGTCATCTCAGAAGTATGTTTATGTAAGTGAAGTCTGTTTTGTCATCACCGTTAATATATGTCTAATAAAAATATTCTTTTGACTGTAATAACAGTAGGCGACATTACCAATTGAGAAGACGATGGAGTTAAGGAAAAAAACAAAGAAAGGAAAATATACGCGATGCTGTGAACGGCACAAGTGAACTGAATTGATTTATTACGGAGAGTAGGAGACTTCTTCAAAAAAAAATCAGTGTCAAGCATTGGAACGGCACGAAGGCTAAAAGAGGAAAAAAATTGGCAGATCCGACGTACAGTTATAATCGATGATATGCGAAGCGAGAATGAGAAATATTGATATGTCACTTCAGAATGAACACAGCATTACGAGGCGGAGGTAAATGATGCCGTACATGACTTCCGTGTGATGATTATCATGTTCGGATGTGTCGCTTAGCTTCGTCATCTATACAGGTCACGTGATACAAAATTTATATATGTGGAGCTAGCGAAACGGCCGCAAGCACGCTATGAACGTGGTATGTTGTCATGTTGTTCCATGACACGCGTGTCAGGGTTATCATGTTTGCACCAGTCGTATATTTCGTCATCCATTGACGCCACGTAACACAAAATTTGGTATATGTGGAGCTTGCAAAATGGCCGCGCGTGCATCTTAAAGGGCCCATTATACTCCAACGTAGTGGTGACGTACGCGCACGCTGGGCACAGCGACGCTACGTTAGCAAAACGCGAGCACTCTATATTCTGACGCCAGGTGCGACCAGCGTCCGTTGGTTCAGCCCGACGAGAAGCGGCGCGCATTGCGAGATACTGCATTTCGCACCGATGCGTTACCCAGACAACACTGCGTCTCCCTCTTTTCGTGAAAGAAGGACGCCGGACGCGCTGTAACGCACATGCGTCAAAGCAACGAAGTGCGTGCCTGCGAGTATATCCCAGGACCAGCGGCTGCCGTGACAACGCCGGCGTGCCGCGACGAAATGAATGCGGGCGAGCACGCGCACCACGTAACGTTGAAATTTTTTGGCGCCTTGACAGTGGCATGTAGTCATGTTCTCACTTGACATCCATCTCATGATTCTCAAGCCTGCGCCTGTCACATATTTTTGACATTCATTGTGGTCACGTAATACCAAATTTGGCATATGTAAAGCTAGCGAAACGGCCGTGAGTGCATCATCAGTGTGGCATGTAGTCATGTTGCTACATGACACGCCTCTCGTGATTATCAAGTTTCAATATGTCATTTACCTATGCCGTCCGTTCGCGTTGCGTAATATCGAGTTTGGCACATGTGAAGCTAGCGAAACTGCCGCGAGCGCATCATGAGCGTATATCATGACGTCACGTTGTTACATGACATGCATATCATGTTTATCATGTTTGCACCAGTACGATAACTTCGTCATGCATTCACGTCCCGTATTACCAAATTTGGTATAAGTGAAGCTTGCGAAACGGCCGCCAGCGCATCATGAGCGTGGCATGTAGTCACATTGCACGCATCACATGATTATCGTGTTTGCACCAGCCATCTATTCAAGTACTGTACTACCAGATTTGGAACGGCTGTGAGCGCATCATGAGCGTGGCATGTAGTCATGTTGTTACAGACACGTATGCCATGATTTTCATGTTAGGGTTTGTCGCTTGTGTTCACCATGCAATAATGACTTATCATACCAGTTTTGCAACATGCCATGGTAACGAAACCATCGCAAGAGCTGCATGAACATGAATTGTAAATCATAACATTCATGACATACATGTCATGATATTCATGCTATGACTATTCAAATATTTTCTTCATGCAGTCATTTTATGCCATACAAGTTTGCTATCGATACCATTATCGAAACGGCCAGGAGAGCTAAAATTCGTAGGCGGATAGATAAATAGAGATAGATAGATAGATAGATAGATAGATAGATAGATAGATAGATGGATAGATGGATAGATAGATAGATAGATAGATAGATAGATAGATAGATAGATAGATAGATAGATAGATAGATAGATAGATAGATAGATACTCTCGAATTCGCCGATGTTCGCTAAGAAATACTTCGCATTTAAAATGGACTTCATGGAGGTTTGTCAAAAGACACAAAGCGAACCAGTGAGCCAGAAACGCAGAGAGGTAAAAAGAAATAGGTGCAAAGAGTGCAGAAAGGGAGAAAAAAGACGGATGGATGGACGTTGGTACAGAGAGGATTGGATTTAAGTATGAGGAAAAAAAAAGAGGCCAATGTAGCTGTAGGGACATTGAGGAATAAGAAAAAAAGGAAGAATTACGAGCAGTGAGAGTACGAGGAGTGATAGATAAAAAGAGAGAACGAGATACTACAAAAGAGAGACCGATATCTAAAAAGAGAAAAAAAGGTCCCTTGATGGAGAGATAGACACAGATATAAAGAGGTAAGGAAGGGTCGATAGGGACTTTCACAGTAGAGAAAAAAAAGGGAGGGCTGAAGAGTTTCAGCAAAAAAGGGCGTTCAATGAATACAAGGATGGACTACAGGGAGAAATAGTCAGGGAGCTTCATACTCTGTGAGAAGTACATGCGGGGCGCTTTGAGATTCTGTCCCGATTTTTCTTCCGTCTAATGCTTGGCTTGGATACTTCGTCAGTGCGTTTGCAGCTTGACTGTTCGCACTCCTCGTTCTCGTTGTTGTCGTTGTTGTCGTTGTTTATATGTCTTTAACATGCCAGTGCCATATCGCGTCGGTGAGCGATATCGTGACGTGTCTCGCTTCGTTGGTCGGGTCCCTGTTTTGGAGCTTGCGGCGAGTTATACGAAGTGTAGAACGCTGCGGACGATAGGTTGCTTAGGTAGAGAGAGATGCTCCTCTGGTCCCCGGCGGCTTCATGCTTCGTATCTGGCCTGGAAGGCGTTATAGGCTCTATTCCGCTTGTATAATGATGCGCAAGCTGTGCAAGCGATAACGACGTATCTGAGCAAAACAAACATGAAATGGAGCTTCCTGTATCTGACAAAAATGTAGGACTTGGTACGTTTCCAATGGTTAGCTCTAACATACACAAGCCTGGTCGAAGAAGGTAGACGCTAAAGACGTAGGCATGACACGAGTTCCGACTAGCTAATGAAACGGTAATGAAGGCGTCGCAAGCTAATGGTGCATGACCTACGTCAGCAAATGACTCAGAGGGACAGCACTACACTTAGGAATGTGTGAGCGGTATGTGTGTCCGGTGTTATTGCTTATATTTTATGTTTGCACTTCGTAAGATTGAGTAGCCACAACTTCAGTTATGTTGCCTAATTTCATTCTGTTATTTTCGTAAACAGTAAGCTAAGCCTCATAAATATTTTCGTGTAAGCCACCTGTCGAATGCTTCGTCAAAGCTGAGGACGTTAGGACAATTATTCATCAATCGAGACATCAAATAGAATCGAAACAGTTTAAGGCGCATGTTTGATCAAATATAGTGCTTCATAGGCTGTCTGAATACAGAGCATCCCGCCTTACATCCCTTTTGCACTAGACGTTTTATTGTCCTTGGCATGGACTGAGATTCGCATCTAATGACATTATGCGGCTGCAAGACAACGTCATTTAATGTCATTAGAATCGAGGGACATCAGCAATTGAACTAGTTTGAGAAACACAGTCACCGTCAAACAGTATGTATACTCTCCACTCTTGAGGCCACTTAGAAGCTCTCATTTGGTATACTTAATTGGACTCACAGTCATGAAAACACGCGAATAATGTAACTGTCTTAAAGACATCTATCATTTTAACGAGGACACCAGCACGAAAGCTTGTCGTAAAATACCCTTACCCTACACCTCAGCGGCACCTTGGCGCCACCGCTGTCGGACATTATATAAACATATAGCGCCTGTTTGGCCACGTATGCGCGTGTTTGCAGCGATAGAATCAGCTGCATGAGCGCAATGAACTCAGTTGTTGACGCCTGCTCTCACAAGGCAGTACCGTTGCAAGCTGTTCGCTTGCGCGGACGCATCTGAGACCGTGTTTTAAAGCGAACCAACTCGGAATGCTCGGGTCTTTCAAGTGTGTGGTCGGACCGCCAAGTATATCACTTGTGCATATGTTACTTCGTGTTTTAAAGAGCCCCAATAATGTGACAAGCTTCTTCACCTATACTTTTTTTCTCCCCACGCCGTGCATGTCGTGGCGCTTGTGTTCATTCTATCGGCTAAGCGGATCGTCTTGGCTTTTGGTGGCCCTATACTTTTGCGATATAACATTTCTATGCACATTCATTTTATCGAAGCAACTTCCCACGTGTCTTTCAAAATGAAGGACTCAACTTTTTTATCACTTCACATGTACTTCGCTCACTTTGACAGGCCATTTCTTTTCTGAATCACAGACATTGGTATCACAAACAAGTTATGCACGAACACGTGACTTTACACTTTCCTGTATAACGCCACCACAGATCGAATAGCATTCATTGCTTCGAATGACATTTGAATCTAATGACATTAACACCTTCAGTGTGACGGGCAGGTGTATTAAAGTAACCGTAACTTCAACTGCATAGTATTCATATCAGTGAAGCTAGAAAAACTGCAGCATCGCAGACAAATAATCCCATCCATTGCGCACATCACTTTTTAAAATGCTAACGATATCGTTGTATAGGCAGTATAACGTTTGTCTGTACGAGCTATGCAGTCATCTTCAATAAACAAGATGTCACATGTTGTCTGCACACTGAAAACTGCCTTAGTCCCGCGTTCATTTGGTTTTCGTCCCGGATTTGTTTTGCTTTAGGTGAAATTTTGAGATATTCATTCAGCACATAAAAAAATTATCATCATCATCGTCGTCGTCATCAGCATCGTCTTCATCAGCCTGACTACGTCCACTGCAGGACAAAGGCCTCTCCCATGATTCGCCAATCAACTCGGTCTTGTGCTTTCCGTTGCCACGTTATACCCACAAACTTTTTATTCTCACCGGCCCACCTAACTCTCTGTCTCCCCCTAACCCACTTGCCGTCTCTGGAAATCCAGTTATTTACCCTTAATGACCAGCGGTTATCCTGTCTACGCGCTACATGCCCAGCCCATGTTCATTTCTTCTTCTTGACTTCAACTATGATATCTTTAACCCAAGTTTGTTCCCTAATCCATTCTGGTATCTTCTTGTCTCTTTAGGTTACACCTACCATTTTTCTTTCCATTGCTCGCTGCGTCGTCCTTAGTTTAAGCAGAACCCTTTTTGTAAGTCTCCAGGTTTCTGCTCCTTAGCTAAGTACCGGCAAGATACAGCTGTAATATACCTCCCGCTTGAAAGACGGTGGCAATCTACCTGTCATAATTTGAGAGGGCGTGCCAAATGTGCTTCACCCCATCCTTATTCTTCTAGTTACTTCAATCTCGTGGTTCGGCTCTGCGGTTATTACCTTCCCAAAGTAGATCTCTGTAAAACAGGAGTTTTACAAATCTCTGTAAAACTCCTCCGCTATTTTAATTATTCTATCCATATTGGTAGTTATTTTGCCTTCTTTGTCCCTTAGTGCATACATCCGACTTTTGCCTATCCCAAGTCTGCTCTTCACTGCTTTGACGCTTCCTCCGTTTTTCAGAGCGTGTTCAATTCTCTCTATGTTATACCTTCTTACATCGCATACTTTACGTCTATAATCAACTTCGAAAGCTCTGCCAGTTCTATTTTGTCTGTTGTACTTGACACTTTCATGATTTGACGCTTTTTAATTAGGTTCTTCGTTTCCAGGGAAAGCTTGCCAGTGTCCTGTCTAACTACCCTGCCTCCAACTTCCACTGCACACTCCGTAATGATACTCGTCAGATTATCATTCATTGTATCTACGCTAAGGTTGGTTTCCTCACTAAGAGCCGAGTACCTGTTCTGCAGCGACACTCTGAATTCCTGTACTTTCCTTCTCAGTGCTAGCTCATTGATTGGTTTCTTGCGTATCAGTCTCTGTCATTCCTTCTTCAAGTCTAGGCGAATTCGAGACCATACCATTCTATGGTCACTGCATCGTACCTTGCCAACCACTTCCACATCCTGCACGATTCCTGAGTGTGCACTCATTATAAGGTCTATTTCGTTCTTATTTTCGCCATTAGGGCTCCTCCTTGTCCACTTGCGGTTTTGTTATTTTCTGTAGAAGGTATTCAAATTTCGTAAATTATTGCGTTTTGCGAATTCTACTAGTAGCTCTCCTCTGGCGTTTCTAGTACCGATGCCATAATCTCCTACTGCCTGGTCTCCAGCCTGCATCTTCCATACCTTTGCATTAAAGTCGCCTATCACTATTGTATACTGTGTTTTTACCTTACTCATTGCCGATTCCACGTCTTCATAGAGGCTTTCAACTGAAGCGTCATCATGGCTGGATGTAGGCGCGTAAGCCTGTACTACCTTCATCTTGTATATTTTATTCAGTTTAATTACGATACCTACCACCCTTTCATTATTGCTATAGTATTCCTCTATGTTGCCAGCTATGTTTCTGTGAATTAGGAGCCCCACTCCCAGTTCTCTACTGTCTGCCAAGCCCCGATAGCAAAGGACGTGCCCATTCTGTAGCATTGTATAGGCCTCATCTGTCCTCCTAACCTCACTGAGCCCTATTATATCCCATTTAACACCTTCTAGCTCCTCGAATAGTACAGCTAGACTTCCCTCACTAGATAAGATTCTAGCGTTAAACGTTGCCAAGTTCAGGTTCCAATGGCGACCTGTCCGGATCCAGAGATTCTTAGCACCCTCTGCTGCGTTGCAGATCTGACCACCGCCGTGGTCAGTTGCTTCGCAGCTGCTGGGGACTGAGGGCCGTGAGTCATTTGACGTATGCATGTGGGAGGTAGTGGCCAGATACTGCACCAGGGTGGCCAATCCTTCTCTGGTGAGGGAGTGCGTTCCCGGCGGTGGTTACCGGTGAGGCCGCACCCCAGGCCTCTTAATGCAGTTCCATCAACATGCTAATTTTTTTTAATCCGGTTGGGAACTGCGCGGCACCGGGATTTGAACCACGGACCTCTTGCATGCGAGGCGGATGCTCTAATCACTACGCCATCGCCGCACAGTAATATAATAATAATAATAATAATAATAATAATAATAATAATAATAATAATAATAATAATAATAATAATAATAATAATAATAATAATAATAATAATAATAATGTTATTAGTATCAGCTATAAAAGAAAACTTAAAATATTGCTTATAATTGGACAATAAATTTGAATTGCTTGTTCGAATATTCACTTTCAGACTTTAGTCTCAACCTATTCCGCACGCACCCTACACTTGGTTTGCTTCTCCGATTGCCGAAGCTGTAATTTAAAATGAGTAAATTTCAATTGGATAGTTCTAAATATGCCTTTGGCGCAGAGTTTAACAGTCACAATGAGGACGAAATCACTGAATGTAAAAAACTTATTGAGAAATAACGAGGATTACTCTCCAATTTCGGTTGAATGAAGGCAGCAGGCAATGACATTATCGTTTTCTTGTCAGCAAATTTACGTAATATTGAGAGACGTTTACTTAGGCGAGTGTAGTATACAAAGAAATATGCAAGTGAGGCGTATGACGACTATCCAGTATATCAAGGGACCCGTGCAAGACAGCTTCGCCTTGAAGACAGGGATCAAATCCACCATTTTACATCAAGCTCTCCAGCACTTGGCCGCACAGCAAGACAAGACGTCATAGCTATGTCCATTCATGCTACTCCATCAGAAAGACATGAAGACTTTTTGAGGAGAGGGTGACATAGGATCATATAGAGATAGTCCTCATCTCTTGAAACTTCAAGATCTTGAATTGTGGCCTGCCTTGAATTTCTCTCTGGAAGTGTAATTATCTTCTTCATTTATAACGATCACCACGCTCCCTTAACATCGAAAACCTATCGTGGAATTCATTTTCTTATAGTTCAAACTCAGCGTTTCCGGATACCGTATGAAGTCTTCTCCTTAAGTGCTTTTTGTGTCAGCTTAGATTCATCTTTTGAATAGAAGCGAAGGGTATAAAGCGTACCCTATCAATTTGAAAAATGCCTACTGTAATAAATGGATTATTGCGAAGCTAGGGACAACGTTTTCTTCAGGCCGGATAAATAAAGAATGTCTACTGTTTATTCAATGTGCAGTTGATTTTTACAACCAAAAGCCAAAATATCTCGCAAAGAACGTAACAAAGCAATGCCTATTGCAATCTCCTGACTGGGGTTGTACGATCCACATAAGACGGCGCATAGGACTCGGCCTACGTAATACGAGGGAGTGAATGCCAGCAAAAGTCACTGCTTATTTTTGCTTCTTAAAAGAACTGCGAGCCCGTTCCGCATCAGGCACACTTACATGCAGAGACCTTTAATAACGTCTGGGGGACTAAGAGGAAAAGACACACTGGAGCTATCGGATCGCCATGGACGGGCTACTGCCATGTCGCAATCGGGTGCCCATACTTCCCTGTTCTTTCACAGGCCCTCTGGACCGTCGCTGACTCGATATTCAGCGCAGTACTTGTGGCGCCGTCTTGCCAGTCCTGTTTGCCAGTTTGTGACGTGTCCTGTAACGCAGGACACTGCCAGAGCATGTGCGCTGGAGCGCTGAATGCCTCTCCACGATCTGCGCAGTGTGGATTGGTAGCTCAGTTAATCCGTCTTAGCAAACCTCTCGGGCAATATGACCTCGTCTGAAGCATCCTAAGCGTGATTGCTTGAGGTGAAGGAGATTATTTTTTTTCACTATACGAATCGGCTTTTATTAGTTGACTTATATAAAAATATTTTTTTTCTGTAGTAGCCTTGTCTCGATTTTCTCACGTACCTGTTCCTTTGAATTCCTGCGAAATTCATAGAAACCTTTTGTGATTGCCAACTGACTTTAACACATATGACCAATAAATGAAAACTCCTAAAGTTCTCACAAATTATTTACGACATGAACACGTGGGCTGATGACTTCTACTTGAGTGCACAAACTTATTGTACAGCCGTATACTAGTGCTTGCAGCTCCACCTTAATCATTTTGCAGGTCCTTGTCTCATGACCATGAGATGGCGTAAAGCCACCAAATAGGCGGCGGACTTCTTCTTGAGACACTTTCTGATGCAGAAAGACAAAGTGTTCACTCGACATGAATGAGTAAGTCTATTTGTCTCTTGTTAAGTGGAAGGTAATTGATTGATATGTGGGATCTCACGTCCCAAAACCACCATATGATTATGAGAGACGCCGCAGTAGAGGGCTCCAGAAATTTCGACCACTTGGGGTTCTTTAACGTGCACCCAAATGTGAGCACACGGGCCTACAACATTTCTGTCTCCATCGGAAATGCAGCCACCGCCACCGAGATTCGATCCCGTGACCTGTAAAAGGAAAGTGGCGAGTGGGCAGTGGGTGGTGGGGAGGAAATACTTGGAGTAGGCCTCCTCTACCCTTTCAGCCCACTCGAAGGTCACCTCCCGAATTGTGGTCATGTTGATCACCACATTAGGTTCAACAAAGAAATGTGGTAATGGCCTATTGTACTAGAAATGAAAATTAGAAGGCTATAAGATTGGGCGTATTGATAGAACATGATTTTGATTCCAATTCAGTGCAACCGACGCATTGTATGTTCTGCACTCTATGTCCTCTATGCGGTCCCCTCCGGTCGGCAGGGCTGATTTGCGCTAATACACAGAAGAAACCTTTCAATTTATTCCGGTATTTCCCACCTGTGCGTTATATCTCTCCTATAGAGTATGGTAAAATAGGGATGGCATGTAGAAGTGTTAGTGGACAATGACCACACGCTTCTGGTATGATGATTGCACCTACTTTTTAAATGCGAAGCATTTCTTAGCGAACTTTGGCGACATTGAGCGTATCTATCTATCTATCTATCTATCTATCTATCTATCTATCTATCTATCTATCTATCTATCTATCTATCTATCTATCTATCTATCTATCTATCTATCTATCTACCTATTTAGCCGCTTACCTATGAGTGCTCTCGTGGTCACCCCTTTAACTTGGCGTGAACCGAGATTATCAAGGGAGGGTAAGATGCTTTGACGAATATGACGCACTGGTAAAGACATGAGCCCCGCCGCGGTGTTCTAGTGGCTATGGTACTCTGCTGCTGACCCGCAGGTCGCGGGTTCGATTCCCGGCTGCGGCGGCTGCATTTCCGATGGAGGCAGAAATGTTGTTAGCCCGTGTGCTCAGACTTGGGTGCACGTTAAAGAACCCCGGGTGGTCGAAATTTCTGAAGCCCTCCACTACGGCGTCTCTCATAATCATATTGTGGTTTTGGGACGTTAAACACCACAAATCAATCAATCAAAGACATGAATAATGTCACAACACTGTCGAGCACGTCGTCAAACACTGCCCCCCACACAGTGGCACATACACACGGGCGGGCATTTGCCGCTGGTGCCACAGGTGATTGACACTTAGTATCTGTCCAGGAACGACGAGAACACACATGGGCCATTTTAGTGCACGAGCGCTAAGAAATACCAGACATCGGTAGCTCGGCCCGACGAATGAAAAAAATATTTGTCAGGTTATGAGCTGGAATCGAACCCAAGCATTCTGCATGGCAATGTAGCAATTTACACAGAGGACTCGGAACTACTTTTCAAATTGACGCCAACTTCGTGAAACGCAAATGGTTGCAGTGCTGCCTAACCAATTTCATGAAATTACATATTTATTCCTTTAATACAGCCGTAATGTCGGATTAACGTCAATTGTTATTGCCATTTGCTGAAGTTGATTTGTGTAGTCCAGGACCAGCATCCTCGCGAGCATCAGCGCTGCATATCAGCTTCTGGTGTTGCTAATACGCATGTTCCAGTTGGCATTATTGTGCAAGGGTAAAAAACTGGTTATATAACCATCTGCAACTCTTCAACTTATGTCTGTGCGTGCAAAATTGGTAGATATATTTAGCGCATTTTATGACGTGTCGCTCAATAAAAAAGAATAAAAAAGCCGCGACACGGTCACCTTTCCTTCGCATGCTTCACATAACGTCCATTGCCAGATACGTGAAGATCTGCCAAATTCTTTCAATTCCTAATGAAGATAGCTAGTGTTACGCGACAGCAGGAAGCATTGACTGAGAGTTCGCTGGTCGGGTCACCATAAAAATGCTCACGCTCATATCATTTCGTTTGCGTCATACATAGGTACTGCTCAGCATACGTTGCTCGAATCCAAAGAGAGTGTTACAGCAAGTTCCTTCGTGGTTGCTTAACAAAACATATTGCCACCTGCATGTCATATATTGAGGGGAAGAGCGGCGGGAGACTCTCGGCAGATTTCGTAGCTAACGGTTGTCTCGTCCGTAGTGTGCTCTCTTGAACGACCGCTTAACAATCGGGGTCCCACCCACGGACTTCCCTAACCATTCCCCAGTTAGGGGCGAAACTCCTTATTGTGTAGATTGTTCGCACGTAGAGTAGCAGTTTGTTGTAGTAGTACTCACTTCTAGTTTTTTTCAAGAATTTTTCCCTGGATGACCTTCTACATACATGTCCTTTTTCATTTATGCAGTGTACTGAAATAGCGGAAAGGAACGCGGGCCCCTGTGGCTGGCATTTTTTGATATCAAGGGAGCTTATGATAGTGTGATTCAAAAATACGTGGGGAATACTGGACTCACTAGATGTGAAAGAACTAATCTTCTAAAGGCTATCTTTAAAAGTAACTAGGTAGTTCTCAAATAGAAAAAAATTAGGTATATGAACCTACAGATATGAAACGCGGTCTTCGAGAGGATTTCTCTTGTCACCTTTGTTATTTATGCTGTATCTACAGGGACTTGAAGCCAAATTAGAGGGGAGTCGACTCGGCTTCAGTCTTTCTTTTGCCAAGCAAGGAAACGGATTTAACAGTCATTTACCACCATTGATGTACGTATATATAGAGTATCAATAGCCGACAACAAGGAAGATCTGCAGGGATTGATAGGCATCCGACGTAATTAGGGAGAATATCGTCTTGCGCATGAATTCAGAGGTTCAAGCAAGATTGGAAATTAAACAACGTGGCATCAGTCGACTCGCTTTGGGAGCACACGGGAATACCCCAAATCAGAGGGTACAGTGTTACATGGAATGGACATCGTTTGGGTGCAAGGAAGCTAGTAGAAAGATGGAATTTGAGGAGCCATTGAGAAAAATGGAAGAGGAGCGTTGGGCTTGGAAAGTTTTCAGCTTCCTGTACATGAAGAATGTTGATACTAAACGGAGGAAGCGAACGCGAAAATTGTCAAGCAAGTATTTAGACAACAGCAGAATGCCAACCCAAAAGGAAACATTGCTTGAGAAGAATGTGAAGGAAACAAAGAGGGACATGTGGAAGATTGGAATGCTTACGAAATCATCACTAGAGACCTATCAAACTCTCAAGCAGGAAATTGCAAAAAAAAATTCTACGAGAATTCTCGGGGTAGTTCTCTGTCTGCTATTCGAGGCCAGAATGAGAGTATTGCGGACCAAGACGTACCGAGCCAAATACGAAGACACAGACACGGTATGTGGCATGCATGTGGAGAAGAGAAAGAAACGGCTGAACATTTGATGATGTCCTGTAAAGGACTCCGCTCTGTAGTTCAAGATAATGGCGCGCAACTTTATTAACCATTGAGTTTAGGGATAGTGATGGCAAAATAGACGTTAAACGGGTAGAAACAGCCAGCAGGAGGCTGCCTGATTGGTGGATACAATCATGGCGTGAGGGAAATTTAATTCTAAAACACATCGTGATAGTACTTAACTTTATGGATAGGAGGCGTGAGCTACCACCCGATCTAAGGGCACAGCCGGATACATCCACCCATCCATCCATTCATCTTGGAAATAATGTCACTGGAAGGCATTAGGAGTTTTCGTATCGAAATTCACAGCATACTCACGGAGTGAATGATGGTGAGTGGGGTGAAGCATCCATCCGTCTGAACATCACAGACAGACAGACAGACAGACAGACAGACAGACAGACAGACAGACAGACAGACAGACAGACAGACAGACAGACAGACAGACAGACAGACAGACAGATGGACGCTTCGTCCCACTCACCAGAATCACTTTTCCGTTTTCGCATAAAAGATGGTAAGGCCATCTGTTTTATATAGATATTTGTTGAAGGTTAAGTAAACGAAGAACATCTAATGACTATACAAAAGTAACCTGGTATGGGAGCCAAAGCAGAAGCGGTGGCTACAGAATTTCCCAATGTTTTTACAGTGTCATTGTGTTTGGCTTCCTGGAAGACTAGTGGACCGACTATGGACGTCACCATCTGTTGTATAACACCAGCTTTCTGCGGCTGGTTTGCTTGATGCCAAACCTAGGAATTATAACCAACAGGGCCTCATCAAGTGTGAGGCACATGGAACGAATTTATGCTCTCCCACGGTAGGGTACGTAGTACGCTACACCATTGCGCACGTTTTCTAAACACACGTTGGTATATGTTGCTAAAATCGGGACGGCTCACTGCTCTCCTATTGTTGAGAACATGTTTCTCGTTGAGGCGTAATGTGTGTCAACCGGGCACCATCAAGTTCGAGGCCCATGGGACGACTTTATGCTTTCCCATAGTAGTGCACGTAGTACGCTAAAGCATTACCCACATTTTCTAAACACACGTTGCTTTATTTTGCTTGGATCGGGGCGGCTCACAGCTCTCCTATAGTTTAGAAGATGTTTCTAGTTCATGGCGTAATATGTGTCAGCAGGGCCACATGATGTGTGAAGCCCACGGGACGGCTTTATGCTCTCCCATTGTAGAGTACGTAGTATGCTGAACCATTACCAACTTTTTCTAAGCACACGTCGCTATGTGTTGCTAGAATCAGCAAGGCTCACAGCTCTATTGTTGAGAACATGTTTCTCGTTCACTGCGTAATATGTGTCAACACGGCCTCATCAAGTTTGAGGCCTACGGGAATGCTTTATGCTCTCCCATAGTAGAGTACATAGTACGCTAAACCATTGCCCACGTTTTCTAAACACACGTTGATTAATGTTGCTAGAATCAGGACGGCTCACTGCTCTCCCATTATTCACAACATGTTTCTCGTTCACGGCGTAATACGTGTAAACAGCACCTCATCAAGTTTGAGGCCCACAGGACGGCTTTATGCTCTCCCATAATTGAGACTGTAGTACGCTAAACCCTCACCCATTTTTCCTAAACACACCTTGCCATATGTTGCTAAAATAGGGTTGCCTCATTGTTCCCCAATAGTTGAGAACGTGTTTCTCGTTCACCGCGTAATATGTGGCAACAGTGCCCAATCAAGTGTAAGCCCCACGGGACGGCCTTATGCTCTCGCATAGTAGAATACCTAGTACTCTAAGTCGTAACCTACTTTTTCTAAACACACGTTACTATATGTTGCTAGAATCGGGACGGCTAACTGCGCTCCCATAGTTGAGCACATATTCCTGGCTTAATTTTTGTCAACAGGGCTTCATCAAGGTTGAGGCCCAGGGAAGGCTTTATGCTCTCCCATAGTAGAGTTACTAGTATTCTAAATGGTTACCCACTTGTCCCAAACAATCGAAGTGCTTGAAATTGTTAAAGACCTTTTCTAAACACATGCTTTAAAGCTGTGGGGCTATTGACCTCGTTTGTTTCTTGCTCTTCTATTTTAGACTAGGAATACTCCAAGTCATTGAAGTATTTTTCTAAACATGAGCTGAAAATTTCACAGAAGAATTTCTGTAACGTAACGCATACAGCAGCTTGCCACCCTTATTGAATATTCGCAACAGCTGGCCCAACTACTGCCAGAACGTGCTCACGCACAAGCACGTTGTGGCCTGTGTAAAGATCAGGGTAAAAGGGTGCTGTCTTTAGCCGCTGCTCACTTGTAAATGCTTCCAAGTGGGCAGTTGTGACGTGAGAATTGCAAGGAAGCCATAAAAATGGCGTTCGCGTCGTCCGGTCTCGAAATTGATGCGTTTCCATTATTTGCAATCATGCACCTAAGGTGCGTAGGCCGACTCTTCCTTAATTCACTAGTAGCCAGTCTCATACCTTTGTGCAAAATAAACAAAATTAAGAAGCATAACGCATACAACACGTGTTTTAGTATGATGTCACACATCGCGAGACCGCCATTCGATGGCGGTACACTCTACCACCCCTTCCCCCTATCTCTTCAGCAAAAAAGCGAAGCCTCGTACGTCGTGGTCGAGTTGTTTTGCCTTTCTCTGCATTTTTGCGCCATGACAAGTGCTAAGAAGCGCCGTTCAGATATTCGAAAACTCAGAATTCGCAACAAGTATTGAGGGAAACGGCATCGGACGCTTCCCAAGGCGACAGCTAACGACGATGTCACCCCGACCAAAGCCTTGACGCTCCAGCTTCGGATAAGCCTGCTACCGACAATGAACCCCGTGACAGTGGTTGGGAAACAGCCGCTGCTGAGGAATTCATCATTTGCGGAATCGATACGGTGACGGCACTTGTGGCGGGTGCGCAATGCCGAACCTGTCACGAACTGAGATCGGCGTCCAAGACGTAGCTGGAAAGCGCAAAAGACTTTCCGCATTCCTTGATCTGCGCTGTGAAAATTCCGTTTGACCTGAATATGCAGTTTCGTTCACGCAAACGTCGAGACGTACTACTTCGACTGGTGACCGAAGGACAAGCGCTAGTTTTGAGAGCGACAGCTCGTGCGACAGCTTTGATGATAAACGTGAAGGCAGGCACGACGTGCTGATATATATATATATATATATATATATATATATATATATATATATATATATATATATATATATATATATATATATATATATATATATATATATATATATATATATAGCACGTGCTGATAGCACGTGCTGATAGGAGCACGTGCTATAGACGCAGGTCATGACGTGCGATCACTCCTGCATCTAAATCATCGATACCCCCTTAGTGTCTTATTCGACCCATAGTGCATCTTAGTGTACCAGGGATCCGGAGGAAATCTGAGCTTTCATCGCCCGTGCTAAAGCAACTGTCTCTTCTTTTGTACGAGAAATATTCAGACAGTGTTTATATATATACCAATGGCTCCACGAACCACCAGTGTTCGTCAGGTGCAGTAGTTGTTTCAGCAAGAGGTGTTACCATCAGCTTTAGGACTGACCACTCCACGGCATCTACAGCAGCGGAACTTGCTGCTTTGTGCGCTGCACTCTGTGTGGTCAATTGGGAAACACCGCAAAAATGGTCGATCTGCGGCGACTCAAGGGCTGCCCTACAATTTGTACTCTCAGCAATGCGTCGGAGGCCGTACGAACAGCTTGTTTTCGAAATTCGATGCCTTCTCCACCCTTCACACGAGAAAGGGCATGATGTGACGTTTCAGTGGCTGCCAAGTTACTGCGGCGTCATAGGGAATGAACATGCCGACACTGCCGCGTGGGCAGCTCTTGAAGGAACACGACAAGTCATACCACTTTCGCGGACCGATGCAGCCAGTAATCTTCGACGACTTGCACGTGAAATTACGTTTTCACTATGGTGCCCCTCAAGCAACGAGACGAATCGTCAACACCACCTGTCCTTTTTCATGGCTATCTGCATGCACACTGGGCTCGACTCAAGAGAAGTCACCCTTTTTCATCGCTTATGGCTAGGAGTGGCATTTACAAAATCTTATTCCTTCGTCATAGGAATGGCTTACAACGCTCTCTGCGATGCCTGTCGTTGAGAAGAGACGCTACACCACATCATGTGTGACTTTCCGTTGTATGACATTCAGAGGCAGTCTCTGGCGTCCGTTCTTGCGCGCATCGACAACAGCCAAATGTCTGTGGACACTATTCTGTCAAGTGCCCGAAAGAAGACATTGACACAAAAAGCGACAAAAGCTCTGTTGGAATTCCTACGCGACACGGACTTGAAAAAGCGGCGGTCACGGCAATGTCACACACCGCCAAAGACAAGACTGGACTATGACTGAGTGTGCACGCGTGTGCTGTAGAATGTGCTCTGTTTATCTCTTTTCCCTCTCTGCTCTCGATCTTCATCTCCCCCATCTCCCTCCCATGCACAGGGTAGCAAACCGGCTGCCTATAAGCTGGTTAACCTCCCTACCGTTCTTTTCTTTCTATTTTTTTCTTGTGCAATTCTCGGTCTTCTGAGCCCAACGCATCACAATATATTAAACGACACTTCAAAAAATGTCCTCGGTGCGGTGATTGCGGGCGTGAGCAAAATCTTGGACCAGGCACGAAATATTTCTAAGGACACAATCGGTGGAGGAGATGTGCCAGTGATGTGTGACAGCACCTCGCAGTAATGTAGCCGTAAAAGCCACATAGTAGTGGTCACATTCGTGTCCCTGGACACGGGGCCGTGCTTCGATCTTGAAGTTTTCTATCTTCCTGCTTATGGAAAAAACGCTGACTGCTCATTCTACGCAATTGAACTTGCGGCAGCTGTTCATATAAGGCTCATGACCTTGTCTAATGAACATCGACTGCGATTAGCCAGCCTCCTAACTGATGGTGACAGCAAGGCCCACATTGCAGTCTGCGAGGCAAATCTATCCTGTGACACACCCATTGACAAATAATTGTGCACAAACCATGTTGCAAAGCACTTGGGAACTGCTCTGCGGTGAATGGCTGCACCACTGCCACGAGGAGAAAAACTGAAAGATGCGACAACAATAATCAGAACCACAATCGGAAAAGTTTTTTTCCCAACAAAATTGTTGGGGGTCGGCGAAATAATAAAACTACAAACATATTACTAGGTCTCCATCACAAGCAACAAGGACAGTGTTCGACACGTGTACACTGCCTTATGGCAAACGGATTTTCACTGCTGTTGTAGGGGTGGTGCCAGTGCCACAAGTTTTGCACCAAGGCACCACATTCGTGGTGCAAGCACGAGTGTGTGGAAGCACAGGGGCAGCCTGCTCCGCGCCACGCGGCACTGTTGAAGAAAGCTCAAGGATTGGCAATTATGCCGATATACAAGCGCTTTACAGAGGAGACACATACTCCTTATTCGGTGGGTTAGTGGCAAGACGCAGAACGAAGCCGAATAACTGAACAGCAAAAGTGGCTGATATGTCCAAAAACAAAGTTCATCTCCTGAACAACTGTCACACCGCATGCACCGGTCGGTGTGACAGTTGGACACACCAGGTCGCAACACACCGAAGAGAGCTCGTGTTGAGGACACTGACCACAAAAGCTGTTAAAGACCAAGTTATGGTGCGGGACACTTTTAGACACTTACAGGGCATTTGCTGCAAGTTACTTTCCATTGTGCCCCAATTTGATGCAAAAAGAATAATTTCATAATAAATGCCAACTTTCCAAATTTTCGAAGTTGTTTTTCTCAATTTCCTTTTTTTTACAGTTTTAAATTTTCTGAGCAGCCTATTGGAAACTACTATTTATTTATAGTAACAAAACTGAAAACGCATATTCTTGAACACACGTAAAATGCAATACGTATTTGTATTTGCAGTGCTCACCCGCAGTAATTGCGAAAATGTTAGGTCGTTGTTAAAAGGTAGATTGAAAATATTTAGTTACTGAATACGACTTCTTTTTCATGGTTCGACTATTTCTGTAAAACACCTGGAGAGATATTTTCACTTCATAATCTACCAAGAATCTAATTAGATTAAAAACTAGTTTTGTACTGAACGTTTAGTACATAAAAGGTGCCTGCAAAAAGTGTAACGTTTGCTATTGTGTATGGAATAACTCAGGAAGCATAGCATTTGCACAAAAATGATTGCATCTTTGAAATCTGAATGAAATACTATGCTGATAACAAAATTTGCATTTATCTATGACTGGTAATGAAAAGAAACTGTCTTCTTGAGGAGAGTTTTCTCCCTCAAAGTTTATAAACTATTGTCAGGCATCAATGTGTGCGACGTGCCGATCAAGCGCACATAACCCTACAAACTTCTAGATTCATACAGCAAAAAATTAGCAGTTGTTTAGCTCGGCTTTGCAAGCACATACGTAGCATGAACTACGGACGGAGGGATGGACGAACAGGTGCATTAGCGTGCTAACTCATGCGCGTCAAGTGACAGCCCACTATTGAAACGTCATATTAGGAGTTCACAGGTCTTCTCCAGCACACCATCTGCACCATGTTACGTCACTGATCCTCAGGGCATAAGCCTTGCGAAGCTGCTCAATCTCGGCCAGTGTAGCTCAGGCTACAAACATTTGAAGGACATTGTAAATTCCAAAGAGTACTGGGAGATATCCTCTGCCCATTGAGACGTTGTTGCTCTGAGTGAAATGCAGTGCGCGCGTCACGTTTTTTGCATTATCGAACACGTCGGACGCCACGGAAGCAAAACACGAGTGTTGGAGAGTCCAACGCGAGGCGTGACCAGCGCGACTGGGATAGGGAGCCTTGATGTGCACGCGTCACGTGCACACATGAACGCTCCCTAGACCGGGGTCCGTTGGCGCTCGCCGGTGGTCACCTGGCATTATTCCAGGGCACTGATGGATGAACGGGTGCACGTGGGCATGAGGCATCCAGTCTATGGCACCCGTAAGACGTTGCTAAAACGATGAGGCACAGCCACTATTTACCTTACCGCTTAGCGTGAAATTTCTTTACGCCGGCGAGAGATTGGCCAGATGTGGCACAAATTTTAAATAAAGTATTTGAGGCGTGCTCAACATTTCTTAACATGCCTAAATGAAGTAGAGTAAACTAGCAAAGTTAAGTACTTATTTATAAGAGCACAGGTAGAGTACCCTGAGAATTAATGGGTGGTTAACCGGTTGAATTTATCTGAAATACGTACATAAATTGGCTTTATCAGTCAATGTCTGAATTTGTTGCTGTCATGTCTGTACCATTCTAAAGGACGGCTTTATGCTCTCCCATAGTAGAGTACCTAGTACTCTAAAATGATGTATTCATTGCAACGTAGTGATGTTTGTCTTGGTACATAGATGTGCCAAAACGTATGTGCCCTCATTACTGAAATGTTAGTAAATCTCTGTTCTCTGTACATATATTAAATAAACATTTTCTAAACAGGTTCTTTTGTGACACATTTTCGTGTGGCTGTGTTTGTGTGAACCAACAAATGTACGTGTTCTCTCCACGTCATCTCATATCCATGTAAATGTAAATGAGGTCTGTTTTGCCACCATCGTTATTGCATGTCCAGAAGCAAATGTTCTGTTCAAATGTTATTGATGTCTGTGGCAACAAATTTTTCTAAACAGGTTCTTTCGGCCTTTGGTGCAACCGCTGCGAGGTGATTGCAGCCGGGCGCCGCCGCATCGTGCTCTTCCCGATCCTATATAGAGCGGTTGTACTCAGAGCTGCTGTCTGTTTTCTCGGAGGAGCTCTTCTTCCTCGGTGAAGAGGAATTCCTTCGGCACTGGTCTTGCCCATCTGTGTCGGTCTGTGACGGACGAGTGAATGTCTTTTGGCTGACAGACTGATGTGTCGATGCGCTGGCAGAAATTTCAGGCGAAGATGTAAATATGCAAACTGTACATGTTTTAATTGTCATGTTTTCTTTATGCTTCTTGTTTACCTTGGAATATTCATATGTCTATATGTTCTTTTGTGACACCTTTTCGTGTGGCTTTGTTTGTGTGAACTATCGAATGTACGTGTTCTTTCCACGTCATCTCAGATCTATGTTTATGTAAGTGAAGTCTGTTTTGTCATCATCGTTAATATATGTCTAATAAAAATATTCTGTTGAAATGTTATTGAGGTCTGTGGCAATAAATTTTTCTAATACCATACCATTTCTAAACACCTATGTACAGCCTGTGACCCAAACGCTGTTTTTCTTGTGCTCGATATATGATGCAAGGCGTTGTCGTGAACAGCACGCCGAAATTTTTCTCAACGAGGCCTCATCAAATGTCAGGCCCGCGGGCCGGCTTCAGCTTTCAGTTCTATTGCGCAAGTATTGGCATTGCGCCAAAATGCATTTAATCATTCAGACAGCCAGCCAGTCAATCAAGGCGTGGAATCTCTCATTTGCTCATTTCTCAAAGTTATCACATATAACTTTATAGTAATCTTATACTTGAAATAAACTAAGTACGAAAAAAATAACGACCCAAAAAGCCTCCCACCATCCCCTCCCCAAGCCTCAAGTAGTAAAATTATGCATCGAGAAAATACAAGAAATTGTGAAAGCGACAAATTGAACAGCAACTACAAGACCTGAATATAGCAAGATCATAAAGCAATGTGTTTTGTCGCACGACTTCAAGAATAAGGGGCAAAAATTGAGTCCACATACATTTTTCTTGGATTGCGGAACATACGGCAATGCAGCAGAAAGCTTCAGTGCGCAGTAAATAAGGGCATGAAAGGGAAAAATGTCTTGAAGAGATTTCCGCATTTGCTGTGAGTATACGGTAAACATGAGCACCGCACGGCAGTGGTCGCCAATTAAACGGCCTGTGAAAAAATTGGCAGATTCCACGTACAGTGGGAATCGATGATATGCGAAGCACGAATGAGGAAGGTTGATATCCAACTATAAAATCAGCACAATGTTACGAGGTGGAAGTAAATGATGCCGCCCTATCGAAAAATTGAGCGATTCCAGTATCCCGCAGTGCGTTTCAGCGCGCTAGGTGACACAGGAAACGCCGTAGAGTGTGGTACAGTGTACTACAGTGCGTTGCGAGGCACTGGGACACAGTGTACAGCATGGCCAGTGTCACGCAGTGCGCTGAAACTCACTGGGCCACGCTGTACAGCGTAGCCCAGTGTCTTAAAGCGCGGTGGGAGACACTGGTCACGCTGCTCAGTCTCTACAGCACGCTGCTAACGTTAGCGGCACTTTAGAAGAAATTAGGCGCAATCAGCGCACTTTCTGTGAGACTTCATAATAAATCGCGAGATGCCAAGCGTAAAATTTACCGAGAGAGAGAGAGAGATAAAAATGCAAGGAAAGGCAGGGAGGTTAATCAGACGCACATCCGGTTTGCTACCCTGCACTGGGGAAAGGATGAAGGGGAGAAAAGAGGTTGCAGAGATATGAGAAGGTACACACAATCACGAGCACACTCGGGGAGCACACATAGTCTACAGGCGGTCACTCAGGTTTGTTGACTTTAAGTAAAAAATGATGGTTATCTCACATATGTGCTACACATATATAGCTTTGTTTTAGTTAGGCAATGAATGCGAGTACGCTGAAGCATTCATATGTCGAGTGCACGGGTTAGGGGCGCCGCCAGGAGTTTTTCTGGGGAGACCAACGACAATTGTTCTCCTGCAGGGTGGCAGGGAGGCACAGAACGGATGCATCGTGTTTTAAATATGCTTGCTCAAGGGTAAGGGGGGTCAAAAAAAGGGGGAGGGGGGCGTGCGAGAACATCGGGAAAAAAAGCTCCAGCCTACCCATGAATGCCCCCCCCCCCCCTTTGGCGCGGGTGCGCTTTTCTTGAAGTTTGATCGAATTTGGTCAATGTATTTCATAAACGACATCGATAGAACTGATAATTGGAAACACATTATCACAGTAGTATCAGCGTGATAATCAACACCAACCTACTCTAGCAGGGAGTCGTTGCAGCTCGTACCGTACCAAGCCGCACGTCCCCGGCAGCAGTTATCCGCTGCAATGCTCAATCTCGCTGTTTTTAGCTCCTTGGTTGTGTAGTCGAAGGTAAAAATATGACCACTCATAGGTCAGTTTTGACCTAAACTACACTTTAACGATTATTAGACTCTTTATAGCTGAATATCTACGATCTTCACAGCTGCCGTGCACAAGAACAACAGCCCTAGGCCTAGTGATCGTTTCGGCTAGAGTGAACTGCTGCAGCTGTCATTCGCGGAACGTAAACAAGGAGGACAGAAAATACTTCCAAACTATCGAGGGGTGGAATATACAGTGTTCAGTGAGCAGTACAGATGAACGCTGTTTTTTACTTAGGTATTACTAGCCACATACCGACTCACTACGATTGCGGTGACACATCTGAGACTTTGAGGTGAGGTATTCTTTATTTATTTATCGTGAATACATTGAAAGGCTGACGACAAAAGCTGCATACAAGCAGCTTGACAGGCCCGTCAGCCCAGACTTGTTCGCTGGATTCCGTGCCGACCGGTTGTGCTTTCGCGATCTCCGACGTTAGCGTAGCTCTGACCAACTGGGCTGGCCCTACATCAACTCCTGACGCCGATCTCCGACGACAGCGTAGCTCTGACCTACTGGACTTGCTCTACGCCATCTCCTGACGCCGACAAAAGTTCTCGCAAGTGGTGCCCCGTCCTCGGACTCCTGTGACCATGTTTCCATCTTTCATATCTCTCCTATCCCCTCAATATGTCGTCGCTCTCTGGCTTACCATCTCATGCCTCTTTCTTCCTCTCTACAACTTTATTCCTATCCTTTTAACTCCTCCTCACCCCCATCCCTCGTGAGCTACTGTTGAGGTGTCGCTCGCTGAAGCAGACAGTTACGGGGCTCATTTTTCTCTTCCTTTCTCTCTTAGCACTTTGTGTGTGACACATCTGCAGCTACGCTAACAAGCTTTGCGAAAAAACGTTGTAGATGAATGTGATCCAAGGCAATCCGCAAAAATTAAGCCTACAATTACCTGTTTAGTGCGGGCACGTGAGGACGAAGCAATGCGCATGTAAACAACAAAATCAATATATTGGATACCTGAGTTTATTTTGTGATGAAGAGAATACACTCAATTTCGTCTTTCAGGTGTGAAGAAGTTGGCAGCGTGTCAAGCTCAGAATGTGTGATATGTTGAGGTAGTAGGCTCGACTCCGGCTTACTGACTTTTTTTTCAATATTTTTCTTGTCTACTGCGCGCGTGTTTCAGCATTAATTACGATGTGTGCATGACCAAACGTTTTAAAAACAATTTAAAAGCCATATTTCGGCCGATAATGGCTGTCCCAGTGTGCAGAGCCAGTGTGCCCCGTGCAGCGTGGCACTGTCCCAGTGTCAGCGCCACACTGGTCCAGCAATCAGGTATGGCGCTGGGCCAGTGCCACTGGTTTTTGCGATAAGGCGTACATGACTTCCTTATCATGATTACTATGTTTGGATGTGTCGTTTACCTTCGTCATCTATCCACGTCATGTGATACCAAATTTAGTATAGGCGGACCTAGAGAAAGGGCCGCGAGCACGCTATGAGTGTGGTATGCTGTCATGTTCTTACATAACACGCGTTTCAGCATTATCATGTTTGCACCAGTCATATACTTTCGCCATCCATCGATGTCACGCAACACCATTGATTGATTTATTGATTGATTGATTGATATCTGGGGTTTAACGTCCTAAACCACCATTAGAGTATGAGAGATGCCGTAGTGGAGGGCTCCGGAAATTTTGACCACCTGGGGTTAATAAACGTGCACCCAAATCTGAGCACACGGGCCTACAACCTTTCCGCCTCCATCAGAAATGCAGCCGCCGCAGCCGGGATTCGATCCCGCGACCTGTGGTTCAGCAGCCCAGTACCTCAGCCACTAGACCACCACGGCGGGGCGTCACGCAACAACAAATTTGTTATATGTGCCACGAAGTTATCAAAACTGCCACGAGCGCATCATGAAGGGCCAAATATACTCCAATGTAGCGTTGACGCGCGCACCCACTGGTCACAGCGATGCTACCTTAGCAAGACGCGAGAATTCAATAGTGTGACACCACGTGCGACCGGCGTGACCAGCATCCGTCGCCGCGGCCCGATGGCATTTGGCTCGAAATGCGACATGCTGCATTTCACGCTGATGTGTTACCCAGACAACACTGCATCTCCCTCTCCTCAGGACGGAGGAACGTCAGACGCACATAAAACGCGCATGCATCAAAGCAAAGCAGCGCGGCGCACCTGAGAGTATATGGCAAGACTGATGCCTGGCGCGGCATCCTGCGTGACACGACGAAATGAACGCTGGTGAGCACGTGCATAGCGTCACGTCGAAATGTATTGGCACCTTCCACTGTGGCATGTAGTCATCTTCTAACATCACACACATCTCTTAATTTTTATGTTTGCACCAATCACATACTTTCGTCTTTCATGAAGGTCACGTAATACCAACTTTGGCATATGTGAAGCCAGCGAAACGGCCGTGAGTGGATCATGAGTGTGGCATGTAGTCATGTTGTTACATGACAATCATGTCATGATTATCATGCTTGGATGTGTCATTTACCTATGTCGTCTGTTTTCGTCACGTAATACCGTGTTTCGTGCATGTGAAGCTAGCGAAACGGCCGCGAGCACATCATGAGCGTAGCATGTAGTCATGTCGTTACAAGACACGCATCTCATGTTTATCATGTTTTCACCAGTATCATACCTTCATCATCCATTCACGTTCCGTAATACCGAATTTGGTATAAGTGAAGCTAGCGAAACGGCCACCATCTCATCGTGAACGTGCCACAGGCACGTTGGTACATCACACGCATCTCATGATTGTCATGTTAGCACCAGTCACATACATTCGTCATCCATTTACGTACCTTAATACCAAATTTAGTATATGTGACGCAAGTGAAACGGCCACGAGGGCATTATAAGCATGGCATGTATTCATATTGTTACATGACACACATATCATGGTTTTCAAGTTATGGTCGGTCAATTGTGTTCGGGATACAATCATGGCATACCATACCAGTTTTGAAACATGCCAAGTGAAAGAAACCACTGCAAGAGCTACAGGACCATGAAATGTAAATCATGACATTCATGACATACATATCATGATTTTCATGTTACGACTACTCACATATGTTCTTCATACAGTCGTGTTATGCCATACCAAGTTTGGTATTGATACCGTTATCGAAACGGCCAGGGGGGGGGGATGAACAACAAGAGGGATGGCAGGGAGGTAAACCAGGCCCATGCCCGGTTTGCTACTCTACGCTGGCGGAACAGGAATGGGGGCATAAAGATAAGAGAGAGGAAAGAGAAGAGAGTAAAGAGAAGAAAAAGAGACAGAAAAAGAAAAAGAGGATTGTCAGTCGATCGGCTGGCGCGTATGCAGCGGTGGCACTACCCAAAAGGTATAGTTGGTCCCGTAGGCCTGTAGTCCTCAAAAAGCACAAGACAGCTTTGACTGCTTTTTGAGCCGACGAAAGACGATGACGGTGTTCCAGTAGCATCTGCACAGAGAGTAGCCGATCGTCCAATCGTCGCAATGCGTTCGAAAGCTTCTGTCTTTCAGACGCAAATCGAGGGCAATGGCATATCAGATGGTCGATGTCTTCTTTGGTGCAGCAGACGTCGCATTCCGCATTGTCGGTCAATCCGACGAGGGTTCTACATGCTTTTGTGAAGGCAACCCTCAACCAAAGGCGACAAAGAAGCGAAGCTTCACGTCGACGAAGGCCGGATGGAGGTCGAAGTTCCAGTCGAGGGTTCATTTGGTATAGTCTCGTATGTCTTATGCTTGGGATATTCCACTCCTGCAGACAGAGAGTACGTGCCAGGTGGCGAAGTTGCTTTTTTGCAGCATCAGTCCTTCACAAAGGCATCGGAAGGATGTGCTCTTCTTGGTGCGATGTGCGAGCTGCTTTGCCTGCTGAATCATTGCCACTGATCCCACAATAGCCAGGAATCCACTGAAACTTGACCTCGTGGTCTGTTTCTGTGACGTGGTGAAGAAGCTTGACACCTTCGTAAGTTAACTGTTCATGGCAACCTCGTTGAAGGACTGACTCCATGCTCTGTAGGGCCGGTTTCGAGTCGGAAAACACAGCCCATGTACTCGGTCTTTGGGATTTGATGTACTCTAGGGCGCCATGCAAAGCCGCAAGTTCTGCCACCGTAGACGTATTGGCGGTTGACAGCTTGATTCGCAGAGTGATTTCTCTAGCTGGAATCACCACCGCACCGCCAGAACCAGATGCTGTGGTTGAACCAACGGTGTATATGTGCACGTGGTTATTGTACATTTCGTGCAGGAGGTGCAAGCTCAATTATTTTAGGGCTGATGAAGGCGAATTTGAATTTTCTGTATTCCTGGAATTGAAAGACGTACTTGCGGAAGTGTCAGGCACCACGGAGTATACACCAGTTTCGCAGCAGGCGTAAAACCTGACGTAAACGACGCACGATGACGACAGAGTATTGCACTAAATTTTGTGCGGGGCCTCTCAGTAGCGAGGGTTGCCAAGTGGTGGGGAGGATTCCTAGCATGTTACCTGAGGTACGTACGCATCGTTTCAATGATTATGTGCGTCATGATCGAGTAGTCTTGTGCAATGGCCATTGTTTCAGCTGTCGATGCACAGCGGGGTAAACCAAGGCATATCCTAAGCACTAGGGCTTGAATATTTTGGATTGTGCGCAGGTTCGTTTTGCGTGTGTTAGATATAACAGGTAGGCTATAGCGCAGGAATCCAGTAAATAATACCTTGTACAGCTGTAACATAGACTCGACAGACATTCCCCAACTTTTCCCAGCAAGAAACCTGAATGAGTGACAAATGGTGCTCTGCCGCTTTTTCACGTAGCTTACGTGGGGTGTCCAAGACAGGTTTCGGTCGATTACGACTCCCAAGAACCCGTGACTCCAGCTGCATGACACCAACTGCCAGTTAATTTATATGCCATAAGCGGACATTGGATTTCTGGTGAAAGCCACGACTGCACACTGCCCACTTGCGATTTCGAGCCCCTGTTTGCGTAGGGGGTGCGATGTCACTGATGCTGCCTTCTGAAGTGGAGCGCGAAGTTGAAGTCGAGTCACACCTGATGTCCACACACAGATGTCATCAGCAGAAATGGAAAGTCGTGCACTGCTTGGTTGCTTGCCAACTAGTTCAATGAATGTTAGGTTGAACAGCATCGGGCTTAGCACTCCGCCTTGCGGGACTCCTCGGCTGCAGTAATACTCGCGTGTCGGGCCAGTCTCTGTCAGCACGTAAAATGATCTATTCTGTAGGTAGGTCTGAACCCACGTGTATATCCTGCCACCGAGTCCCACTCCTTCTAGTGCGCTGAGAATGGCTTGGTCGGTCACATTGTCGTATGCCCCTTTAACGTCAAGAAACAAAGCAGCAGATAACCGTTTGCAGGCCTTCTGGCGTTCTACATATGTCACCAAGTCAACTACATTGTCAATTGACGAGCGGCCTCGTCTGAACCCGGACATGGCATATGGATATATTTCGTAGAACTCTAAGTACAATTACAGACGCGTTAAAATCATCGTTTCCATAACTTTTCCCACACAGCTCGCGAGGGCAATCAGGCGGTAACAGGAAATGTACAAAGGTGACTTGCCGGCTTTGTGAAGTGGAATCAGGCGACTTGGCTTCCATTTATGTGGAACCATGCCAGTTTGCCAGGAGTCGTTGTACAGTTGCAAGAGTGCCTTCCGAGCTTGATCTCCTAGAAGACGCAGAGCGCGGTAAGTGATGCCGTCATCCTGGCGCTGAAGAACGTCTACACAAAGCAAGCGCAGCCTTTAGTTCGTCCATTGACAACGAAATCTCCATTCGGGGTCACGTGTGGATACAGAAAAGTTGGGCGTCTTCGTCCCAGTTGAAACGGCCAGGAGAGCTAAAAGTCGTAGGCTAATAGATAGATAGATAGATAGATAGATAGATAGATAGATAGATAGATAGATAGATAGATAGATAGATAGATAGATAGATAGATAGATAGATAGATAGATAGATAGATAGATAGATAGATAGATAGATAGATAGATAGATAGATAGATAGATAGATAGATAGATAGATAGATAGATAGATAGATAGATACGCTCAAAGTCGCCGAAGTTCGCTAAATGTTTCGCACTTAAAACAGCTCGTTTAGGCCACGAATGAGTCGCGTCGGAGCCAAACGTTGCGTACATTACGACGCACCAAAGCCAGCCAGCCGTAGTGAGCGGCAGTTACTACGAACGAATTAAGCAATAGAACCATAAAAACACCAGGCGATCTTTATATTCCTTTCTCTATCGCTTCTATGTACTAAACCCCCTTGAGACGCCGTAGATGGGTGGCATGAATTTCCTGCTACAGTTCTGTAGCTTAGCGAGAGAGCGTCGTAAAGCGGGAAACAAATGGTGTTCATTTCCTGAACAGAGCTGTACGTTAGGCCTCATTGCTTCAACAAGCGTCCGGTTTAACTCGCTGAACATGGACTCAATTCAGTGAAGGAACTGAATCCTCGTGGCTCGTTAATTATAATACGTGTCTCTTCGGTAAGTACAGCCTGCATTCGGAGTTCAGGGACCACCGGACGCAGTACAAGGCTGGTGTTGCGACCTTCTTCAGCTGGTAGCCTTGTAGTTAGATTTACAACTCTGTCTAAAACGCGATTGCACACATGCGCAGTGTCATTTGACTAAGAAGGCTCACAAATTGCCAAGACTTTCCCAGCTTTCTCACTGGTAATGCTCTCTGACCGAGCCGTGGATCACTCGTAACGAGTTGCTCACAAACAAGACGTCACTTAATCTTGTCCATCAAGAGTCGAACGCGTTAAGAATATAATGTTCCTCGTGCGTTTGTCAGCCTTTTTGTGCATAATTTATAATGAGTTGCACACTTTAGACCACGGACAATTACGCACGGCTAATGAATATGCTATGCATCCACTTCATGTGTGTTTAGAAAAAAATTTTTTAGCGATTTTGAATACTTCGTACAGAACTATGGGAGAGCACTGAGCCGTCCCGTAAGGTTTAGCGAATAAGACAATGTAAGAACATATGATGGTTCCTAAAGGAATACGTACTACAGTAGCCTGTGTGCCTTTAGTAATGGATGGTTGGCTTTCAATTAAATAACGAAAGAGTTATTATATTTACGTAATCAGCCGCCTGACAGCATTGTATGCTTCTACCACGCAAGCTTACTGCAACAAATCTAGGTCTGCTTGTAAGAACCATTGTATTAGAACTTCTCCATCTGCAACTACAATGTGCTTGCAACAGCTACCGAAAACCGGAGTCTGTACTGTGAAAGAAATGTTCAATAACGACTACTTCGAGGCGTTGTTAGTCATACTGTTTTAAAGTGCAAGCACGCAATGTGCACCTTCCTAAGTCTTCGGATGTTTTGTCGAGAAGCGCCGAAAATGCTAAAGCGCTGTGTCGCCACAGAAATGATCGACTGTTGTACTTAAACAAATGTAGCAGACGACAAAAAGCCAAGAATAAATTGTTTTTCAACGCAACATGAGGATACTTGCAGATATATGTATATATGAAGAGCTGCGTAGATATAAATCCAATGCTAACAATTACGATGCTTTCACAAGCGCGCTTGGGCCGCTCTCGCAGCAGCGGCTGACAACAGGAATGAAACGCAGGTGTTCAGAGTTCAATCAGCTATGATGATACTATTGTTACTATCTGCTACGACGACATCTAAAGTGAGCACAATTTAATCAGGTGCTCATTGATTGGGAATCCTTCACAACGGTGTCCCTCATCTCCAAGTAGTGGTTATAACTATTTTCTAGTGATAAGCGATTAGTATTTATGTTAATTTATTTCGTCGCTCTGGCTTAGGTCACGACTCCATGTCCTTGGTTCAAGTTAATTATCTTCTCTCACCCTGTTTTATGGGTGATTTCACGTGCGCTAAGCCAATTTCCTGATGCCTCGGCTCACAGAAAGACAGAATTATGATTGAGGCCACCGAAGGCTGAAAAACAAGAGAGAAATAAAAGAGAAAAAATGACTTAGGTATCAAAACGATTAAGCAGCACTATTGGAGAGTACATTATGTGCACTCGGATAGAGGTTCATTTGCATATGTTATAATTTTACTCCAGATGGGAATACAGGAAGGTATAACATCAAATGTACCATTCTCTACCGGAAATTATGTGCGGCTTGGCAACCATAGCAGTGTTTCCTTTTGTTTTTACGTTTTCCAATACGAATCACCAGGTAATTTTATTATTTGTGAAAGAAAAGGGAAACAATAAATTTGCCACGAATCTGCATGTTACACTGAAAATGTCGCCGAAAGACGATAGTCTTGCGTCTAGAGAGAGTGAACAAAACGTTTATTTGATGTTCTGTGCAAGAAAATTGGTGAATGGTATTTTGGAGGAGGAGCTGCGCTAGAGTGCCTCGAGCGTGCAGCGGAGGCGAACGCACGCATAAAGTCACATCACACGTAAGACATGAGCGCTATCTGGCAGTTATCTTGGAAAATGAAGTGCGTGGCGTGTTCCCTTTCTGAGGCGATAAGGTGTAGAATGCAAGCTGACGGGCAGGTGCCACCACCATGTCATCTTCGAAAACCGTCGGAAACACTTGCCTTTTTGTGCAACGTTACAGGGTCAAACGCTATGGTCCTTAGAATTACTTATGTATGCCTTTTCTAGCAAGAGGCACTCACACGGAACATTGACGTGTTGTTAAGGTGCCTCAGATATGCACAATAGTTGTTTTTAATTGACAATCACAAAAATATGAATGCTAAATCTTGAGCAATGTTGGTGGGGGCTGCGAATGGGGTTGGCCGTTTGGAGTATAGTTTGGTGCCGTTAAGGGTATCGTTAAGGGCGAACAAACGGACCAATGTACAGACAGACAGACAGACAGACAGACAGACAGACAGACAGACAGACAGACAGACAGACAGACAGACAGACAGACCAAAATATTTGTGTCGAAGGTCGGCAAGAAAGACTATTGTCTTTCAAAAAGAGAAGCGTACGTCAGGGGATTGGTCTCTTTTCATGTCATCATCATCAGCCTGACTACACCCACTGCAGATGAAAAGCCACTCCGATGATTCGCCGATGAACGGGCTTTTGTACTGTCTGCTGCCACGTTATACCAGAGAACTTTTCATTCTTGTCGACACACCTAACTTTCTGTATACTCTGCTTCGGTTTGCCTTTTCTCGGTATCCAGTCAGTTACCCTCAATGGCCAGCGGTTGTCCTGCCTGGGTGCTTCGTTCCCAGCCCATGTTCATTTCTTCTCCTTGATTTGAACTATGATATCCTTAACCTTGGTTTGTTCCTTGAGCCACTTTGCTCTCTTCTTGTCTCTGAAGGTTACACCCATCATTTTTTTTTCCATTAATAGCTGCGTCATCTTCGACTCAGGCCGAACCCTCTTTGTAAGCCTGGCAAGATTCAGCTGCTAGGTAAGGACTGGCAAGATTCTGCTGGTATATATATACCCTCTTCTTGAGGGTTAGTGGTAAATTACCATTTACGATTTAAAAACTCTTGCCTTTTGTGAGCTACCCCATCCTTATTTATATAATTTCTCTCCCATCATTCGGCTCCGCGGCTACTACCTGTCCTAAAGAGACACACTCCTTTACAACTTCCCGCGTCTCTCCACCTATTACAAAGTTGTGCTGATGGCCCAGACTATTATACAATACATCAGTTTTGTGGATATTGATTTTCACGCCTATATTTCTTCTTTACACGTCCAGTTCAGTAATCATGAGCTGTAATTCTTCCCTTGCGTTAGTCATCTAGGAATGTCATCTGTGAATCGCAGTTTACTAAGCTAGCCTCCATAAACTTTTATGCCTAGCTCTTCCCACTATAGGGTTCTTCCCACTATAGAGAGATCGTGTCTCCCTGCCTTAGATCCTTCTTTATTGTGATTTTGTGGCTTTATTTATGAAGAACTGTGGTGGCCGTCGGTTTACTGTAGGTTTCTTCCGGTGTGTTCATGTAGAGTTCGTTGATGGCCTGATTCTTAGTGCCTGCATAACTGCTGAAGTTTAATCTTAGTCAAACACCTTCTCGTATTATAGGAAATCTATCTATAGGGGTTGGTTGTAGTCCGCAAATTTTTCTACTATTTGATTGATAGTATGATTGTGGTATATTGTGGAATAAACTGTACGAAAATCTGCTTGGTTCTTTGGTTCATAGAACTCTAATGTCGTCCTCATTCTATTAATAATTACTTTGTAAATATTTGTAGAGAACAGACAATAAGCTAATTTGCATGTAGTTTTTAAGTCCTTGACATCTCCTCTCTTATGAATTCAAATGATGTTGGCATTGTACTTAGATTCTGGTACCCTTCCCGTCAAGAGACACTTTGTATATAAGTTGGCCAGTTTTTCAAACACAATTGCTATACCATCTCTCAGCAGGTCTATAGTTATCTTATTCTTACCAGTGGCTTTGCCTCTTTGCATTTTTTCTAGATTTTTCTTTACTTCCTCTGTCTTTACTCGTAGGTCGTCTAATTGCTCTTTGCTATTACGATACCATCCTGGTTGTTTCGGCTTTTGTACTCCGCCACCGTAACTATCTTGTCCATGTTGGTTATGACATTGCCTTCCTTGTACCTGAATGCATAAATCTGGTTTTCGTCTTTGTACGAGTTTACCTTCGCAGCTTTTAGGATTCTGCTGCTTTTTACAGCCTGCTCAATTCTCTCCAAGTTGTACCTTCAGGTGTCGGTTACCTTGCGTCAATTGATTACCTTCAAGAGCTCCACTAGCTCTATATAGTCGGCTGCATTTTAGGCTTTCCTGGTTTGTCGTCTATTAATGACATTTCTCGTCTCCTATGATAGTTTGCCAGTGTCTTGTCTAGTTGCTGTACCCCCGACTTTTATTGCACATTTTGAATGATAGTAGTAAGATTGTCGTTCATCAACTTCAATTAACTAGTTTAGAGCCTCGAATCTATTCCGAAATGAAACTCTGAATTTCTGTACTTTGCCTCTCACCGCTAGCTCAATAGTTAAATTCTTCCTTATCACTTTCTGCATTTCTTTTTAAAATCTAGGTGAACACGACCTCTTACCATTCTATACTCACTGCATCGGCTCTGGCAATCTACTTCTACACTCGGTACAATGCCTAGGTGTGGAAACACAATGAAATCAATTACAGTTTTAGTTTCGCCATTGGGACTTCTTCACGTCCACTTATGGTTAGCCCGTTTTCTGAAGAAGGTTCTCAAGATCAGTAACTATTAAGTTCTGCGAACTCTACTAATAACTCCCCTCTGGCTTTAGTAAACCGGATGCCATACTCCTCCACTGCATGAGCTCTGGCCTGTTTATTGCCTACCTTGTCGTTAAAGTACACCAGCAGCATAGTTTACTGTGTCTTTACCTAATTAAAGACTGACTCTTCATCTTCATGGAAGCATTCAACCGAATTATCATCAAGACTCGATGTAAGCGTACAGGCCTGTACCACCTTCACCTTGTACCTTTTGTTCAATCTCCTATATGACCACAGCAAACAACCTTAGAGGTAATTTATGGCAAATGTTTTCTTCGATATCCGTTTTCCCATGAAAACGTTTCTGTAACTTTATTTTCACTTCTTCTCACGGACCACTTATGCTAAACACGCGTGGCGTACTGATAACGCACTTTGTCTGATCGTCCTCAAAAATGCATAAATAATTCGGAAGCCGCGACAAATGGAGAGAAGGGAATGTGTGAAAGAGAAGGTTAATTACGTAAAAAGAAAAGGTGATCATCACTGTACATACTGAAATAAATCTCAGTGAGTAAGTGCAAAGGTTACAACCACCAGCAGGCCAAATTGATAATGAGTGGTCAAATATATTTAAAATGGGAAAACACGTGCCGTGAAAGGGTTTTTCTCAGGTGCTTTTGTAGAGCTAAATAGGCATTCTTTACTTAAATGGCCTATTTTTTTCTGCGATATTTAACAATGCATAACGTCACAGTTGTGCACTCAACGATGTCTTGGGGACAGTTTCTGGTTCAGTTCGCTTTCTATACAATAAAAGTCAGTCAATACTAGCTCAGTTTTACGCCTGATTTTCTCAATAAATTATGACCTTAATGAGCGCGCTGCCTTTGTTTAGTGCTAAGCTCGCTGCATACGTATTAGTCATAAATGCATATTTTAAGTAATTTAAGTAAGCCTAACTTTACTTAATCAAGCGTTTCCACGACGCTGTTTTTTTTCACTTTTACTTTATCACATTCAGAGCTTCTTTTGTCTGTCTACAGTAAGAATATTTTTACTCAATCAGGTAAAGATAGGAGCATGAAAAGAACAAATGTTACCTAGAACGTAAAGTGAACGACATGTTAAATAAGCTAATTAATCACCTTAATGCAGTAGCAGTTTAGTTCGCCTTGGTGCCGGGTACAGCGCAGATAATATTAAAAAATCAATTGACCAATGACATCAGGGTAACTTCATCGATGACGTGAGTGGATAGGTTTCGTTTCACCTGTGCTCTGTTTAGCATTACACTTTAGGAACATGCAAGCATCTCTAAATGTTCCCCCCGTGATGGTCTAGTGGCTAAGATACTGAGATGCTGGCCCGCCAGTCGCGGGATTGAAGCCCGGCTGCGGCTGCTGCATTTTTGATGCAGTTTAAAATGCTATAGGATCGTGTGCTCAGATTTGGGTGCATGTTACAGAACCCCAGGTGGTCGAAATCACCGGAACCCTTCACTACGGCGTCTCTTGTAACATATGGTGGTTTTAGAATGGTAAAACTCACTTATAAAACAATCTCATGAATGTTATTTGTTTATCTTTGGATTGCGGCATATGACTCAACTCTCATTAACGCGAAACTTGAACTTTCTTTCTGTGGAGATTACTTTGCTCCATTTGAAGAGTCGTGCGAAGCAGGTATCTTTAAAAGGAGGGTGAACTGCTTTCTTTACAGAAAGTTATACGTGGGTCCAATCAATACCGAAAAAAAAAGAGTTACAAAACCCTTTTCTCTCCTCAGTGTCTGGCTAAGGAGACTGCACATCCTTCTGTCGGCAGTCCGGTATGCCCTGGAAGCGTCGCCTTTATACAGTCGTGAAAGTGGGTGCAGGATTTATATATTTGACAAGAAAAAAAACAACACTTCCATGACACGCAAGAAAGCCTTCACAGGAAGGGGCTCGAGAATGTGTACAGAGAGCACGACACTGTTATAGAGCGAATGTACTCAGGCTTGAGCAGCTGTTTTTTTTTTTCAGTAATGGAAGGCGATGCGAAAACTAGGTCACTGGACCCGGACACCCGGGCACTCGCTAATAGCGTGCTTTATTTCACTGTCCGAATTATTGCTTCCAGACATACTGGAATGACTGGAATGCAGGCTCATTACGTACGACGATGGCGTTCACGCCAGATCTCTCTGGTTAGAAACTGAGTGGTTCCAGAAGAGTCCCCGCGTCTTGCCCATCTTTCCCGCTGAAGCTGATCTCTCTCACCACCTGACTATCTTTTATGACCTTACCATATCCTCATTCCTAGGCTGACGCGAGATTGCTGGTGGACTTCATTTTCCATTGAGCGCCCAATTTTACTACGGTCGTCTCCCTCTCATTGTTCTTCTTGGTCTTAGGGCCTTTAACGAACAAGACTTCGCTGATATCATCTTGTTACTCTAGGCATGATAAAAAACACATCCTACAAGATGCCTTACGCGCCCAGAAGGTTAATTTGTTTTTTTTCATTTGAACACTATGCAGATTTTTGTGTTCCTGATGTATCAGAGTTTGCCTCAGACCAAATCATAAAGCTAAATTATTTTAGGTTGGGCAACAGCAGCTCTGCATCCTCTTTCTATATATCTAGGCAGCAAACGAAACCCAAAAACATCGTAAGCTTGGGTCTGCGGTATAGGCTAGGCATTTTAACTGAAGTTCAACAAACCAGGATCTGCATATTTTTTGGGGGGCACATGTACTGTGCGCTAGAGTCTATCTGATGTCCTCATGGCTTGTGCAATTAGGAAGTGGTGCATGGTACAAAACAAAGCAAGAATGAACACAATATAAATAAACGAGAGAATAACTGGTGTGCTGCTCAGTCGTGTTTTAGTTGCTTTGTCTGGCTGCAGCCGCTGCTTCATGGACCCATTATGACTACGTCTTGGCGTTTTCAGATATTATTATTATTATTTTTATTATTATTTTTATATTGAGCTTGTTCTGCGGAGTTCTAATTTTGGGAGAAAAAATTTGGCTTTTATAGTAGTTTATTTCTCAATATTTTCCAGTTCCCTGAAATTCGGTGCTTGATTTTGCACTATTAGCTCTTACATTGCGTTACTATGACTGTTATGTCTAAAGAAAAGACGTTGCATTGTTGCTTATATGCTGATTGCTTCATCCTTCCAGCTTGTTTTTACTTACTGTTTGTTTACTCAGTTATTAAAACGGCTGATATATGTACTATTGTAAATTCACTGACCTGCACTTTCGGGAGGAGGGAGTGATGAAGAGTAGGAATTAGTCAAGCTGCTTATGAACTTTTTCTCCTGCTTTCCTCACCTTCTTGATGTAAAAAAAGGACGCGTAATTATTTTTTATTATTTTTGATGCATCGAAATGCTACATGAAATGATATCTGTATACAATAACTTGCGAAGAATCAACGCTCATTTTGAGTCTCATTTGGTCATGCAGTGACTCCGTAACATTTTCGCTTCAAATTGCACCATCTTCGAACAAGAGAAGTTGTCTACAATGATGTCACCATATGAAATTACATAATGTGGCGTCTTAGTGACATCTAGATAGTTAAATGATGGCGCCCTGTATTTCGACAACCTATGACGTCATGGTGACATCATGGGGACGCCATCACATGACAGCTCTTTGCATCACTCGTGTTGAGGCCACCGAAACTGGAAATCACTTTCCACGTTTTAACAGGCATCTAAGGCTTTCGCTTAAATAAGAAATCCTTGTACAGGAGATATGGTGCTCGTGTATACGCTCTCATGGGGTACTTGCTAACATCACGAAGATAAATCATCTTGCAGGAACGTCGGCTCCGGTCACATTCCCCATAAAATACTTCATTTCCTTTCACTTTGCCTCCCCGGTGGCTGTGCACTAAGTTTGTTTCCAGGAGTCACCACCAACCCGGCAAGAGCGAAGTGCAGCATGGTTTGAACAAGCGAAAAACGCCTCTTACGGAAAATAAGAAGGTCTGTATCGATGCCAGTAAAATGAAGCGCAAAGCTTCCCGCTGTAAGAAGAGAACATTTGTCCATGCTTTGAGAACGAGAACGCTGAAATTCTAGTGCGCTGTTGTTGGGACCCATGCCCGAAGGCTTCATGCAGTGGTTTCGGCTTACGCAAGGTTCGCCGAAACAGGACGTCATAGAGGCTTTGATCTAGGGACCACCAAAAGGAATCAAACAGGGAGAGGCAGTCCCTTCCTTTTCTTTGTTTAATGGCTAGTTCTTATTACATGTACACAAGCTCGACGCGGTTATAGGATGAGTAAAAAAAAAATGAAAATAAACGTGTGGCAATAAAAGACACGAATGTTTTGTCAGCCTTTGTGCGTTTTCATTCTTCAACTGTATTCTTCGTTAATGATTTGAGCAAGCATGCGCTATCAAAATATCTTTGCTCGTTCTTAACAGTGTCATATAGAGCTAATCCTGTGATGATCATTTTGAAATAGCACCATTCCCACGCAATAATATTACTTTTTTGAAAAAATACCAACAAAGTGTACCTGCTGGCACAACCGTATACGAGTGCACGGCAAACACTTTATCATCGTCCCTTTCACAGTTTTTCTCTCTCTTAGTTAACCTGCTAATCAACTTCGATCCTAATATGGTCACCGTGAGCAGTCTAACACCCGCATGTTCCTCGAATTTAACGCTTTTCGTGCTGAACAGGCATCTTGGCGAAAAAATTTACACCTGCTAAAGTAATCAACGAATACTGGAGAATATAACATTCAATCACACGTGCTAACGTAATATTTAAAATTATGACGACCATGGAAAGCCCTATTTTACGCTGTTCAGACTATGGCACGGAGCAGCCACAAAAAAACTCAATCCTGTCAATTCAGTCATAAATGACACCATCTCCCGCTAACGGGAACGATCTGTGGATGCGAAGCAGCCGGCGCTAACTCTTACAGTGGTGGTGACGTCGGTAATGGCGTTGCGTAGGAAAGAAACCTGATGAGGCCCAAAGAACGCAGTGTCGAACTGGTGTTTCCTATTGAAACATGCCAAACACTGCTAATAGGCAATTAGAGACAGACTACACTGATTGGACGTATACAGACCCACAGTCCACTTTTAGTTAACGCACAAACGGTGAGAATTTATTGATCAAAACAACGCACAGCAAAAATCTCCCAAGGCCACTGCTTTCGATGTCAAGAGCAAATAATTTTTATGAAATCGCCAGTGGTGTATTATATATATATATATATATATATATATATATATATATATATATATATATATATATATATATACGCTTTTCTTATATATATATAAGGAAAGCAGTGTATACCTAAGGTCTCGTTTTTCCGTGTTTTGACACAATATTATTGGCCCCGCCGTGGTGGTCTAGTGGCTAAGGTACTCGGCTGCTAACCCGCAGGGCGCGGGTTCGAATCCCGGCTGCGGCGGTTGCATTTTCGATGGAGGCGGAATTGTTGTAGGCCCATGTGCTCAGATTTGGGTGCACGTTAAAGAAACCCAGGTAGTCTAAATTACCAGAGCTCTCCACTACGGCGTCTCTCATAATCATATAGTGGTTTTGGGACGTTAAACCCCACATGTCAAATCACAATATTATTGAGAACTTGGACCGGGTTAACTGGCAAAACATGGGAGAGGCCTTTGTCCTGCAGTGGACGTAGTCAGGCTGATGATGATAATAATGATGAATGAGATCTTACAGACAATAATACCAAGGAATGTATAGGGGAAGCTATTAGAACCAACGTAAGTTATATAAGAAGAAAGAAAATTGGCTAAAAAATAACTTGCCATGAGCAGGAATCGCACCTACGACTTTCGAATAACCCGTTCGATGCTCGAAAGCCATATGACAGCCACTATTCTCAACGTCATACCCATTTGTTGAAAAATGACCTTACTCGGGAACTTTCATCCGTGTAATGATTTGATGTGGACATGTTGTGACATAACTGGGACTAGAGCTTAATAGGTTTACACCAAAAAACGTACCACTTACAAGTGTATTATTATGCATGCATATAGCCTGAACGCGTATGGGTCGTGCACTCCGAACACACACACAAACACACACACGCACGTTTGCCCAGAAACTGATGCAAAAGTCGCACAAGAGAAAACGGCACCTTAGAGGGAAGGCGATCACACACCGCTTACGTCGTAATAGCTCCCAGAACGCCAAAACTAATGAGTCGGGCCAACTGCTGGCCGGGAAAGACGAGCGCACTTTGCGTGTAACTGATACCAAAACATCCGGCACATTGTTAACGCATCAACTCAGTGCAGACAAGGAAAAAATAGGTAACACACACAAAAAAAGAATCGAACAGGAAGAGATTCAAGATGGCGTGGAACGTTTGAACTGCTTAGGGATAAAGGAAGCTTTGAGTGAGCATTGCGGGTGTTGTTTGCGATGGAAACATGGGAATGGGACATCGGACGTCGGTTGACAAGGCAAGCCGGAAGTGACTGTTTTCAGTCTGGGATGAAAAGAACCTCGAAAGGAAAAGATACGAAAAAGTTCGTATGCATGTTGTTGTAAAACATATGATGGGGGGGGAGGGGGCGGGTTACTGAACTAGTACGGGGTTGCCTTCTACACACTCTCACAAAGTGCATGTATTATAATGTCGTATTGCTATAGCGCAGCGTATACGAGCATGAAAGAAAGAGTCAAGAGCAAAGAGATTGAGAACAAGAGCATTAGTGCTCACCATGTTAGCTCTGATTCCCTTTCTTTTCCTTTTGCCTCTGTCCTTCGTGCTCAAACTGAGAAGCTCCATAGAAATATGACTTTATAACGTACCATTTTACCAGATATGCAGTACCTAACTGCGTTCAATAAAGCCGGAGCTCCGGTAATTATTGCCCCACCTCTACATATAACGATAGTCAGGAGATAGTTTACGTTTTCTGGCAACTAATATTTATTTATGTATTTATGTATTTATTTGTTTTATTCCACTCCTCGACACTTGCTCAGTTCATTGCTACTCGCGCAGGTTTTTTAGAGCGAACGGGTGGGATAGTGGTACCGACCCTCTACACTCTCAATCAGGTCGTGCTTAAGATGCTGAATATAGCCAGGAAACCACACATTCTTCGTGTGGTGTCCTGAATGTAGCCTGAATCAAACCAGGACCTGACTTGGAGTGCACGGAAGCAAATCTTTTGGAGCCTGGCTTCACAGCTAATAGGCCCGGAAAGCCACGCGAGTTCTCATGTGTTTTTGGAAAACAGCAACAGAATTGAACGATATCCCGTGCTACCTAACGTAGTGCGCGGGCGTATTGAAATGCGCGAAAAATGAAAAAAAAGTTGGCCCTGTATATGCATGTTCCACTGCAAATGTCGTCGAAAGACGACAGTCTTGCGTGTGGAGAAAGTGAACAAAACGTTTATTTAATGTTCTGCGCGAGAAAATCACGGAATTTTATTGTGGAAGCGCTGCGTTAGAGAGTCTCGATCCGTGCAGCGAAGGTGAACGAGTGTATCAAGGCACGTTAGACACGAGCACTATCTCGCAGTTATCTTCGAAAACGAAGGAAGGTGTGTGAGCCCACAAAGATGCGCACCTGTCTCGGAGGCGATAAGAAGAAGAACGCAAAGAGACGGGCAGGTGCCACCACCGTGTCGTCTTAGCAAAGCGTTGCCTTTTTGAGCGTCGCGTTGCACGGTCAGCGCAACGTGATAAACGGTATGGTCCTTAGAATTACTTGTGTGTGCCTACTCTAGTGTAAAGACACACATACAAATTATATACGTGTTGTTATGGTGCCTCAGATATGCGCAATAATTGCTTTTTGATTGACAATCGCACAAGTATGAACGCTTAACCTTGAGCAATATTGATGGGCGCTGCGGATGGGGTTGGCCGTTAGAGGTATCGTTTGGTGCCGTTAGGGGTACCGTTACCACGGACAAACAGACCAATGTACAGACAGACAGACAGAAAGCCCGACAGACCGATCTTTTGGCGTCGAAGGTCTCCAAGGAAGACTATCGTCTGTAAAACTGTGATGGTGGTTTGCGATGAAGGTGAAATAAATGAAGCGGTCCACAGTCTTATTAATTTACGCGACCATCAAAATTCCACCACTACAATGAGGATTGAACTCGTGTTTTTCAGTTTCCCAGCACGGCACCATATCCACTGCACCACAGTGCCGCCGAGGCAGCAGCTCTTTACATGTCACACATTTAATTTCATAGCTCAGTTTCCAATTGCTAACCCCAATTAACGGTGCGCGAGTTTTATCGAACCATTACAACTAAATCATGACATGGAAGACTTGCTTGCGGCTCTGCAATGTGCCTTCAATGCTATAAGAAATAAGCTGCAATGAACTAAGATATAATAATTTTCTTTATAGGTTGGTTTCAATTGTTTTAGAAGCGTGAGTCTTACGAAGATTATATATGTGAAACTATAAAAATGGCATTACTGTTGCAAAGAAAAAAAAAACCTGCCGCGCCGTTGTAAAAGGAGACTGCCGAGTATAGCGACTGACGGTAAACCCACTAGTTGTGTCGTTCTTTGGCAGTTTAACGCCATGGGTGCAAAGAAATAGAGAATAACGCACGCAGATAGAACATGCTAGTATCGCCCCTAGGCTGCCATGACAGTCATGACTGATGCTTGCGTCATTTATTGCAATCTTTCTCATTTTGGGGTGCGAAGCTCCTTAAGCCGTGGGTCGTGCGTTCGCGATGTAATTACTAGTAGCAGTAGTAGTAGTTGTACGTATAGCAACCTCCGCGGCCGGACTAGAGAAGCGGCACGTGCGCACTCTTTCGTATTGAGGAGGAAACCCGCGCGCGTTAATCATAGATAAGAAGACAGTTCTTTCTGATGAAATAACCTACAGAGACGAGTATTGGTGACTTAATCTTCAATATAATTTGGCTTGAATTTGATGCTTCCTAAAAAATACTGGTTACAGAAGGACGCACTTTGAGCACTATCTGACCAGGAAAAGACGCAACGATAAACTCGGTGGGCGTAACCTCCTTGGTTTTAGCAAGGTTTAGCGAGGGTAGGGCCACAGTGCCATGAACTAGCGGCGGTCACAGGTGGGGACTAGACACGAAGCACAGGCAGTTGGAGAGTGCGCGCATGCTGCTTCTCTAGTCCGGCCGTGCCACCTCTCGTTTAGTCCTTGGAATGTCCGCTGGATGGCAGTACATCTAAACATTGAATACATGATGAAAAAATGCATGTGAGATGGCGGTACTTGGAGTGTTCACTAAATGAACGGACGGATAGACAGACGCACAGACTGACTGGTGGACGGACTAATGGACGCACGGACGGTCGCACAGACGGACGCGCGGACGGTCACATAGATGGACGCAGAGACCGATGGAAGCAAGAACGAACTAATGGATGCTCCGCCCCACGCATCATGATGCAATCAGTGGATATGCTGTGATCTTTTTTTTTTTTCTTATTTTCGGTCGGGTTCATGAGCTTACATTATTTACGATGAGCAATTTATATGAATTGCTCTTAAAACAAAAGTAACAAGGAAGATTAACACGGGACAAGCTGAAAATTATTTGCCCAAAAAGAAATGAACAAGAATGGTGCCATTGTCGCCCGGATGGGGTCGTTTCGAGAAGAAAGGCGATAACTGCGTCGGGGTGTTACGATTGAAACATATATCTTTGTGAAGAGCTGAAGAAAACAAAAACATGTTCAATGCGTTGAATCTCAAAAAAGAAAGTAAAGTGGGTCTTGAATGTTGTGTGAAAACGAGACAATCAAAGCGGGCGTTGTTTGGGGACCCGGGTGCGAGATGAAATGGCGATATGAATACAAAAGAATTGAAGTGCCCCTTGGAAGGCTACTTTCGTTCCCTTTCAGCCGGATTTCCGTTGTAAACAATGAAAACAGAGCCTACGTGAAGGTGGAAGCGTATAAGTCAGGCTTTAAAACGTAGATATCTGTGTAACCCATGCACAGAAAGTTTTCGCAGCACGCTATTGGTTTCCATAAACACTACAAAGATATAGGAAGTGACATATTTCAACACACTGAACAAACTCACTAGTTCAGAAAGGATGTTACGAAAAAAAATTTTATCCTGCAAACTTCCATGTCATGATAGTGTTTTAAAGGTGCTTGTGCCTACATTTTACAAAAGATGGTGCGCATTTTCTTGTCTAATATGCTTACACTCACATTTCACGGTATGATGTCATAATGATTCTGGTTTAATTTATTGCACACGGGTACCGATGTCCTCCTAAGATCCCTCACCTGCCTGCTATCAACCCCGTTGAAGAACGTTTGATAGCTCCACGTCTGCCATTTATGACCGTGAGGCGTTTCAGTCATGGTAGCGGCCAGAACGGCATAAAGAGGCACGCGGTTAACGTGCCAACCGACGTGGCCAAGGCTGTGTAGTTCCTGCCCGGCAACGCCGCCACTGACGTACACATCAAGCGCTACTCTTTAACAAGCCTTCCTACGGGAAAGGTCTCGTCAAGAAACGCCACTTGCACCTCCTAGCAAGCTCGTCTAAGATCCTTTACATTGCGGATATGACGGTGATATATTTTTTTTTTTGGTACTAAACTTCCTCGACTTTCTTTTGTTCTTTCCGTTCAACCAACAGTACTTACCTTGTTTCAGTACTGTAAAATAAAAACAAATGTGGAGTGAATAGGTTCCGGAGAGCAACTCAAAAGCAGCGCGATAAGAGCCCATTCCAAAGTGCGCTCGTCACCGCACTGCCATTCCCTACCCGATGCTTCCTTCCTACACTTGGCGAGTCGCTCTGCCGCGCAAGACCACTTCTTTCCATTACAATTCTTTCAAGTGCTGTGTTCTTTTCAGTTACCTCTTTTCCGTGACTCCCACGAAACGTTGTTGGTCTTTACTGGCATGACCCCGAGGAAAGGCCAACGACTTTCGTTTTATTTCTTCGATCAGTCCTTTTCTTTTTATCGGCGATTTCGCTCAGAAAACGATGTCATCGGTTATTGTTGTGTCCGTGCTCTTTCTTGGCCACGGGGCCGCTGGCGTGTTGGCGTCGTAGGAAACCACTAAGGTCCTTGCCCTTTCGGTTCTTCCTTTGCCTTCCTCGTGCTACCACGCGAAGAGACATGACCAGAAAAAAAGAAAGATACAAAACGGGTTAAGGACAGGAGAAAACTGCGCAGGAACTTCTGATCCCTTTTGGCCGTGGCGGCCTCGTGTGCGCGAAGCAAATTGGGCTGGCGGCGTTGAGTGCTTTCTCCTCCCTTGGCCTTCAAGCACGTGTCTTTTCCTACCTTCCTCTCTTTACCTCCTCTCCTTATTCCTCCGCGAAGAGACCATCAGGCAAGAGCATAAACGAAAGAGCACTTTGCTTGAACCAATTGTCTATTTATGCTGCCCCAACAGCTTTTCGCTCTGTGGAGTCCTTAGAGAGTTGCTAGAGTGGAACTATGGGCTTGTTTGGGCTTCCTGGCTGAATGCGTGTCAGTACCTGTGTGCCTGCTTTGGGCTTACACTGATACTTGTGTGTTTCGCTCTCTCGACCATCTTCCGATTAAGAGACTGCACACTCGTTTCGTATACTTGTTCTCCCCCCCCCCCATGTCCCTTCTGACACATGATTCTTCATTTCCTCCATAACTTCTCGGCACAATAGCAGATAAAACAAAATATCTTACAACCACTGTTTGAGGTATTGACAGCGTTGAGGGATAGGCCTGTTTAGCTGCGGTACCTATCTTCACCACGTCGTCGACGGCACCATTTCGTTTTCTAAATAGTATGAGAAAAATTTCTTATAGTGTTACGCGCAAAACTATTTTCTCTTGCTAGAAAGATGGCGCACGAACTGAAAGTAGCGTACTGTGACAAAAGTGGCTTTATGGTTGCTCAAATAATAAGCCCTTACCATAGCGTGTTCGATTGTACTTGCGTGCCTGCTGCTACATTTGTTTGTTCTGTGTTTTTTTATCTTTTACCAATTACATTTCATGCACTGTTTCGAAACCTGTTTATGCCCCGTTCGCGTTCGAAACTCGGCCCTTAAACTGTAATAAATTATATATATTGACACAGTTAATTGTGTCCGGGTTCCGCAGCAGTGCTTAAAAGTGCTTTTAGAAGTACGTAAATTTATATTACATAGAAATAGTCTTTTATACCTCCCAAAACGTCAGAAGAGACTATTGGTGTGCGCGTCGTGTGACATCAGTGTCAATACGAACTATAGAAAATGACATCATCCCGTGATGAACTCTCCTTGAACGACAGTAACAGTGTACAAAAGGTGGTGGAGCAATTCACTTCGATGTCTCCGCTGAAACAAGCGAAGCATTCCCTCGACTGTTATTCCCCCTTTTGTCTTGCGCTCCGCTGGGCACTGCTTTCCTCCGCTGGGCCCGCTGGCCCGCTCAGCCGCATAGCTATAATAATCGCTTCATTACAAGAAGCTCGGAATCCGTTCATGCTTGACTCTCCTGGTTAGGAGAGCATTAGCTCTACTTAGTTTACAGAGAGTTGTATATTTTGTTTGCATTTGTAAACGCTTGAGCCTAGCATCACAAAAAGGTCACAGCTTTGCCGCAAAGGCGAAGCCATAAACGCGTTAGCAACAAATTGGAAGGTCACTCGCAGAATGGAAAGCCGACTGAAACGTGCTCCGCGTTTCTCACGCACAAATGACGCACGAAACGTACTCACAGGTACAGATGCGCGCGAATGGAAGTCCGAGTTGTTACTTCACTGTGTCTAAAAAGCGCGCGTTTTCGGCAAACGTAGATTTCAATGATTGCAGAGACCTTCGTGCCCACGGTAACAACAGCGAAATTGTTCCAGAAAAAGCCCGAAGCCAGCGAAGACGCACGCTACTCCCCGCGAGATAAGGGCGCGCATCTGTGCTCTGTTCGAAGCATGGCAAAGTACGCGCGGGAGATGAGAGCGCGTGGCGCCATGCGATATGGCGACACGTGCTCATTGCGCCATCTTGCTGGTAATGCTGAAAACACGGTAATTCCACCCGAACCCCGTCAGCAAAAGTAATTGGTAAATATAAATAGCTTGCCGTTTCATTGTTGAAGGACGTGTTCTTCGGTAGCTGAGCGGTTAACACCTCGCATTGACGAGGCAGAGGTACCACGTTCGATTCAAATATATATATATATATATATATATATATATATATATATATATATATATATATATATATATATATATATATATATATATATAATATATATATATATATATATACATATATATATATTGTGTGTGTGTGCGTGTGTATACGTGTACAATTACGGCGAGTGCCAGCCGAGAGTATCCAATAAAAACGCCAGGGTAGGACAGTCACTGCGAAAGCTAGAAGAGCAGCTTTTCAGAGCCTTTTCTAAGAACTCATTGAGTAACTGCTGGAAGCACACTTCTTTGATGCCCACTGCAGCATTATTATTAATTTTGTTTTTGTTAGTAGGCCGGCATTTGCTGTACTATTTTTCGTCATCCTTGTGTCTCTTCATAGAACGCTTCTGCTTTCGGCTCCGAGCATTGTTATCAAGTTTTTCGCTTTTTACGGGAGACGCTGCTCCCTGCCCCAAGGCGACGGACGCGGAGTCATCCACTGGTCCGCCCAGCCAGAGGTCTGCTATGGCGAGCTCCTCGGTAAATCAGCGCGCCTGGCCCAGAACCAGTGAGGCCAACGGTGATAGTCACTGCATCATGGCTGTGGACGTGGAGCCTTCTGCGGCTCTGTCCGACCATAGACCACCTTTGGCAAGCTCGTCGCGGAAACGAAGCACCTGTTCGAGCACCAGCGAGGACACGGAACTGTACTCGGCCACTGGCGACGACTCGTCGGATGACGACTTCGAGACCGTGAGAAGCAGGAAGGCCAAAAGAAGAAGTACCAAGTCGTCTTCACCAGCAGGGACATTAACGTCTCATTCAAAAGGAGAATGCTGGCCGCACACCATCCTCTTCATGCCCGAGGACTCCACCATCAGCCTTCGAGCAGTAAACAGGCAAGCTCTCTCTATGTACTTTGAGGGGGTAGCACCAAACGACATTAAGGATATCCGGGTGAACACGCGGAAGAATATTCTAGCTGTGGACACAATGACTGCCAGCGCCATAGACAAGCTTCGCAGAGTATCAGATTTGGGAGGCATCAAAGTTCGACCGGTTATTCCAATGGACGGTGCCTGCACGGCGGGAGTAATCTACGACATTGATTTGGCCATAGCAAATTCGGACCTCCCAACTCTCATAAAACCAGCGAACGAAGGAGTTCTCATCGCGAATGTACTTCGCCTCGGAAACACCCGATGTGTAAAGATAATGTTCAAAGGAGATTCCATTCCGTCGCATGTCAAAGTGGGACACTTCCGACATCCTGTTCGACCATTTGTCCCTAAACCACTCCAGTGCCATAACTGCATGAAAATTGGTCACATCAAGAGTGTATGTACAAACACCACAGTATGCCCCCGATGCGCTGAGCCGCACACTGCAGACGCATGTCGGGCAACAAGTCTGAAGTGCAGAAACTGTGATGGTCCGCATGATGCTGCATCCAAGGAATGCCCTCGGATTAAGAAGGAAATCGCCATTATCAAACAAATGGTTAGGGACAATTCAACCCACAGAGAGGCTGCTGAAAGGGTACGGCGGCGACGTAGTCGCCGACGGAGGCGTGTAGGACAGAGTGTTTCGCATAACCCATTTCCTCCGAGCACGAGAGAAGTAGTAAACACGAAGCGAAATGAAGTGGAGAAGCTCACAGCTGCGGATGAGTGGCCTACGCTTCCGCGTACGCAGCCGGCAAAGGAGCCTCCTGCGAGGCCTCGCCGCCCTACACCTTCCACCGAGTCTACTTCCGTTGAGGATGTGTCAAGGGTCGATCGACAGATCATCCCGATGTTACGATCCCTCGTCGCTGTCATGGCAGACATACTAAGAAGCCTGGGAACTCCAACCGCTCGAAGCGGGTTACAGGTGTTGGACGCGCTGAGCCCAGTCCTCGCCTCCCTCGCGTAGAGTCATGGCAGGAGATCAACAATCGTTCCGCAAAGACGTCAGAGAAGCATCAGTCATCCAGTGGAACGCAAGAGGACTTAGATCACGGATTTCCGATTTTCGTCAGTACGTGTTTTCTAACCGTTTCCCAATCATCGTAATATGTGAACCGAAATTATCAAACCCGATCAGGCTATCCGGCTACGAATCAATCCCGTCCAAAACCCGAAACGAAAGCAGCAAGGTCATTGTGTATATTCGTCGGGAGCTTACCTACATCATTCAACCTGTGTCGCCTCATGATGAGAACCAATATATTTGCCTGACTGTGAAGCAGAAAACCCTCACCTTCACATTAATAGGTGTCTACTTATCTCCCTCAGCCCGTTTTGATTGCCAAAGACTGGATGACATTCTTTCGAGCGTCCCGGATCCGTGGATAATTATAGGGGACTTCAACGCCCACCACCCAATCTGGGGAAGTTCAAAAGTCAATACCACGGGCCGGAGGCTGGCTTCATTTGTATCGACTCATGAACTGTCTCTACTTAATGATGGGAGCCCTACATTTCTGCGAGGATTAACGTACAGCAGCTGTTTGGACTTGACGTTCGTGTCACGTCGCTTCGCCACAAGCGTTAAGTGGTTTTTAGACATCGAGACACATGGTAGCGATCACATCCCCAGTTATCTCACCATCGAAGGCTTTGCTAGAGACCACCCGCCGAAAACCGTACGGAGGATCGATCTTTCAGCATTCACAACCAACATTGAACACGCTTGTGAAAAAGGCTTAACCTCTGGCATTGAGCAAGCGATCAAACAAGCAGCGCAGAGTGCGATGCGCACGCTGGCATATTCTTCAAGGCCCTCAGAAACGGACATGGAGTTAGAGCGACTCCGTGCGATTCGTCGGCGTGCGGAGCGTAGATATCGACGCACAAAATCCATTCAAGATCTACGGATGGCCAGGCGCATGCAAAAGAAGATCCAGCGTCGTATAGACAAACTGGAGTTTCAACGGTGGGCGAAATTTTGCGCGAGTCTAGACCCTCGCAAACCGCTTTCTCAAATATGGCGAACCGTGCGAGGCCTACGCATATTTCCTCAACAACGTTTTCCGTTTAAAGCCTTGGCCCTTTTCCAAAATAGAAGGGATATCGAGGTAGCGGAAGACTTTTGTAGGAAGATTGCGGGCCCGCCAAATTGCACAGAAGCCCTTACTGCTGATTACACGCCACATTCACTGGACCCGCACCTGGACCTGCCTTTTTCAATGGAAGAACTGAATATGGCTCTTGCTTCATGCAATCGATCGTCATCGCCTGGGCCGGATGGCATATCATACCGCCTATTATGCAATCTCGGTGATCGAGCACGAAGTGCTTTGCTGGAAGTATTCAATGAGTCTTGGAGAGATGGAACGGTCCCCAGAGAGTGGAAAACAAGCCGGTTGGTTGCACTTCTCAAACCTGGAAAATCGCCTCTAGAGCTGACATCATACCGCCCAATAGCGCTGGCTAGTTGCGTAGGGAAGCTGATGGAGCGAATGATCCTTGCCAGACTCGAGTGGTTCCTAGAACGCCATAGAATATATCCAGACGCCATGGCCGGTTTTCGTCGTCTTCGGAGCTCCATTGACAATGTCATTGACCTGGTGACCTACGTACAACACCAGAAAATGAGCAGACGGTTATCTGTCGCACTATTTTTAGATGTCAAAGGAGCATATGACAATGTTTCTCATGAAGCCATACTTGACGCCCTCGAGTCAGTTGGTTTGGGTGGGCGAGTGTACCGCTGGATCCAATGCTACCTACAAATGAGATCATTGTTTATGCAAACTGATGATGGGCCGACTTCTGAACATTATACACACCGTGGTGTTCCTCAAGGTGGTGTATTGAGCCCCACACTGTTCAACCTGGTTCTGATCGGTCTCGTTGAACGCATACCAGATTCCGTGCAGATATCTCTCTATGCAGATGATATTTGTGCCTGGACATCAGGTGTAACACGTCCTCAGGTACGTGCGAGACTCCAGAAAGCAGCGAATTCAATATCGGCGTACCTTAGAGAACAAGGCCTCGAGATTTCTCCTGAGAAATCGGCGCTGGTCGCGTTCACGCGGAAGGCAATGACGTCATTTCCCATCACCATCGATGGACACAGTGTCTGCTACGCCAGGACCCACAGGTTTTTGGGGGTCACGATCGATCGAAATCTCTGCTGGAGTCCCCATGTGGCCACTCTAAAGAAGCGCCTAACGGCCATCGCACAACTTTTCAAGTTCCTCGGAGGCAAAACGTGGGGCACATCAGTGCACGCGATGTTGCATTTGTACAAAACGCTGTTTCTGGGGTACCTGCGGTATAGCTTGCCGGTTCTGACGAACGCTTGCAAAAGCAGTATACGCACAATAGAAAACGCCCAGGGCCAGGCACTCAGAGTTTGTCTTGGATTACCACGCTGTACATCAACAGCGGAAACCATCGCAATCGCCAAAGATCATCCGGCCACAGTGCACATTACTTTGGAGGTGGTTAGAGCTCATATTAGACACCTTGCTCGCGCCCCTGCCCACCACCTAGCTTCGCTTCCAGAAGATCGACCGAGTGCCTCCTTCTGTAAGAGAGTATTGACTTTCCGTGAGTGCCTTCCAACAGTCTACACGCCTCCGGAACGGATACTAACACCTCCTTGGTGCTTGGACCGACCAAAACTGCGCTTGACAGTGCCGGGGATTCGCAAGAAGGCGGAGCTCTCGGCGCCAGCTTTAAAGCAGATGATTCTACTCATGCTACACGAAGAATACAAAGATCATGTCAAACTTTACACGGATGGCTCGACAACTGTTGGAGGATCTGCAGGAGCTGTGATCTTCCCAGCAAGAGCCGAAACCATCCAGTTCAGAACGTCACACAAGACGACATCGACAGCCGTGGAGCTCGCGGCACTCCGCAGCGCACTCCGCAGGATTGACAAAGAGACACCACAAAAATGGAGCATTTTTACTGATTCGAAACCAGCTCTCCAATGTCTACACAATGCTCTACGTCGTGGACCTCAAGACCAATTGGCGCTCGAAATACGACAACTGTACCATCACCTAATAGACGAAGGACATGACATATCTTTTCAGTGGTTACCAGGCCATTGCGGCATCATCGGTAACGAACATGCCGACAATGCAGCTAAGAATGCTCACGAAAATGGAGTGATGGAACCTATTCCACTATCAAGAAGCGACGCAGCAGCAAAGATTAATACGCTTGCGCAGGATGTCGCAAGGTCTATGCGGAATACGCCCGGTTTTCTCCACACCCGTCTTCACCGCCTGGACCCATGCCTACGACTTACTATTCCATCTGGCCTACCCCGATCCGAGACGACCCTTCTCTGCCGTATGTGGCTTGGGGTGTCTTTCACGAACGCTTTTGCCTGCCGCATCGGAATGAGAGACAGCGCTACATGCGACCATTGCGACAATGACGAAACAATTGAACATATTTTATGTCAGTGCCCCCAGTACAGCTCTCAGCGACAGTCCCTCTCAGCAGTGTTTGCTCGCCTCGACGACCAGCCATTTTCTGAGCAGTCAATCTTGGAATGTCGGAAAGATCGAGCCTCACGCCAGAAAGCAACGAAGGCGCTGATGAAGTTTCTGCGAGCGACCCGCCTCGTTGAACGATTGTGACACTACTGTGTGCGAGTGTGTGTGTGTGTGTTTGTGCTTCTCTTCCTCCCTTTCTCCTTTTTTTTTTCCCCTTACCCCTTCCCCAGTGCAGGGTAGCAAACCGGATATGTTTTCTGGTTAACCTCCCTGCCTTTCCGCATTAAATTTTCTCTCTCTCTCTCTCTCTCTTCGTCATCCTTCAGAGAAGCGGGGTGTCAGTTAAGCATGTACATGCAAGGAACTTTGTGCCAATTGTTCATGCAGTATAGCTGGCGACGATGAGGAGTTATGCCTGAAGTGGGTATGCACCACAGTTGATAGGTAATCAAGAGCAAGCTTTTGTGATGGGTTGGAGTATTGAACGACCCACTCGTTACGCTATTCACATTGTAGGACGACTGGTTCTTCGTTGGCTGCTCCAAAATCTTTATAGGTCGTATATTAGCGCAATTCCTTTCCCGAAATCAAGCTTGTCTAAGGTGAATTTGCCAACAAGTCCCGAGCAACGGAGTGGCTCAGTGGTGTAATACGGGCCTGGCACGCAGCAGACCCAGGCTCTCGCCCCACTATGTCATGTGGTTACGGGCACCGGCAGCGGACAACGACGGCGCTGCGCGTTACCCGATTCCTGATCTCACAACAGCTGTCGCTTTAAAACGCCAAGTCTGCGCTGAACGCGCCGCACAGTCACAGCGAAAGAATGAAGAGCGACGTTTCAGAGCGTTTTCAAAACACTGTTTGGGATGCTATGCACGCTGTTGGGTACCCACTACGCCATAAATAATAATAATTTATGTGTAGTAGGTCAGCATTTACTATGTTTTCTTTCGTCATTTTTTGGAGAAACGGGGTATCCAGTACGCATTTGTTAGGAATTTCGTGCAATTTCTTTATGCAGTGGCTGATTACGATGAAGAAATATGCCTGAAGTTGGTATACGCCACAGTTATTAGGGGATCGAGAGCAAGTTTACTAATATGTTCGAGCAATGGACGACCTACTCGTTACGCAATTCGCACTGTGTGACGCCTAGCTGTTTCTTTGATGATCCAAAACGCTTCATTAATCATGTAAACGAGCTTCCTTTCCCGATATCAAGCCTGGCCAAGGCCAGTTTAGATAGGAGTTTCGAACACTGGTGTGGCTGAGTGGTACACAGAATACTGGGCTAGCACGCAGCAGACCAAGGTTGGAATCGCATGGTGTCAATAAAGTTTTTTTTTTATTTACAAGGTTTTATTTCGTTTCATACTAGTTACGGACAAGAGTGGTGGTGGTGGCGGCGGCGGCGGCGGCGAACAACTACGGCACCGCGCGTGACTAGTGTTGTGATCTCATAACAGCTTTCGCTGTAAAAGAGTGCGCACACAGAAGCAAACGCCAGTTCTCAGGCACTCGTACTTTAAGGAAAGAAATGGCTCGAGATACTGCGTTTCTACTTATGCTTGTTCGTACAACAGTGTTGAAAAAAATAGCGTACGATAAAAATACCGCGAGATGAACAGCGACAAGAGAAGAGAACGCCTGCATTGGGTGTCATCGTCTAGTGTCGCTGTTTCGCATGCGCTATTTTTGTCGAGCAGATTCGTTAAACACAGCCGCTACTCCTGCAGTGAAGTGACAGATTTCGTTTTGGAGCTTTGGAGCAGTCAAAGTGTTTCGCGACTACTAAATATAACCTAGCAAAAGAACCAGTACTGAGAATCGGAGCAGGATAGCGGTTCAGAAAGGGATGTGCATGAGGTCCGCTCTTACTGTCGCGATCTGCTGCGAAGGCGAAACACAAACGTCCTCCAATTTTTCTAGGTGCTACAGAAATGGTACAAATTCTCATTTCAAATCTGAAATAAGTATATTTCCTTTACAGGCTTTTAGTTGTAATGTTGTCAGGATTCACCACTAGCTCGATGATCAAAACAAACCGCAAATCGCACCCATTGTAGCGAAATGGTGTCAGGGCAGCATTGGACGGTCTTAAGTGGAAAATGGACATCTCGAAACGCGGTTAGAATCCTATTCTTCGCGAAACAATTATCGTACGGGAAAATGTTCCCAGAATTATAGTTACCCTTTAGTGCACATGAGTGCACTACAGCAGAGAGTATTTTATTTAAAGCACGTAGCTTGGACGTGACGGAAGGCAAGCAGACGATTTGTGATTCAGTCGGCATACAAGCACGAAGAGTGTTAGTGCTGCTGAATGTCCCTGCAAATGACGATTGATAGATATGTGGGTTTTAACGTCCCAAAACCACTATATGATTATGAGAGACGCCGTAGTGGAGGGCTCCGGAAATTCAGACCACCTGGGGTTCTTTAACGTGCACCCAAATCTGAGCACACGGGCCTACAACATTTCTGCCTCCATCGGAAATGCAGCCGCCGCAGCCGGGGTTCGAACCCGCGCCCTGCGGGTGAGCATCCGAGTACCTTAGCTACTAGACCACTGCGGTGGGGCTCCCTGCAAATGAATCAATCAATCAATAAGTTCAGTCATTCATACACGCGATAGATTGAAATAAGTAATCGGTGCAAGAAAAATAATTGCTGCTTTAGTGCAGGCTGACTGAGCCCCTGCAACCCCAATTCAGCTACGGTGCAACCACATTTGAAGGGCGGAGCTCCATAGGGCTAAGCCAGTCCCTTGTATATAGTACCCTGTCCATTCACGTGACACGATATGGATATTCATGTCCGTATGAATGTCCAAATGTATGCACATGTGACCCATATGGACACCCACACAAATAGGAATATCTATATGAATATTAATATGGACATTCACATACGTAGATACCCATACACATAAGGGTATCCATAATACTACATGAGTATTCATATGGATACCCACATAGGTATCCATATGATTATTCATATGGACCCCTCAACAACACCACATGCCCATTGTGATTAATCAACAATTTTGTATATACTGCAAACACTTGTTGTCACGTCTTGGCATGATCGAAGTGGGCATTGTACAGGAGATAACAACCTCCCAGAGCTTCGCCTACTCGTCATCATTCACTTCAAAAATACGCTGCAATTTTTTTTTCTCTATTTTTTCGCTAATTTACAGCTTGTAATTTCATTGAGCCATCTCGCAGCACGTATTTGTGATGGTGGACGTATTTGTGACGTAGTTTTACTTCTTTAATCATTAATTCACTCCACACATGAGTCGATTGTGTTACAAATTCGATACAAGGTGGAAAAGTTATCTGCCATTGCGGTCTAAAACGGCGATATCAGATATCGTCAGGAATTTAGGCTGTCCATATGAATGTCTCGCTGCTCTGTTCCATCAAAGTCTCATTTTAGTACATGCAAAAGGTACGGGACGGTCTTCTTATTATCTCGTACTTCTACAAAGCATACACTGAATACAAACGTCCAGCCCTAAGACGGGAATCAACGAATACGTGCCACTGATATACACGGGTAATGGGCTGAATTATCCACTTTGGCTGATAGCGCCCCTTACGTTCCCTGCATCAGCGCATTTACACTTAGAAGGAGCTAATTTGAAATGCAGCCCCAGACATTCATTAGTAAAGGAGAAAGAAACGGTGTTAATGGCAATTTCATGAAGAAGGATTGGTGACGTCGGAAAGTAGGTCATGGTTCTTATTATATTTACGGAAACATAGCCTTGTCAGGAAGCTAGGAAAGGAGGTGATATGCCCTATATTTATACCTATTCATCTGAATTCATTCTATCACTCGTCACAGAAACTGAACGAAATGATTTGTCTACGTTGGGTGATTAATAAAACTCCCGTAACGACTAAACACGTAGGTAGCGTAGGTGCAGCTACTTTTGTTGTTACTTCGCTTGAGAAAATGTGGTACTGTGGGAAAAGTGTGAAATATACTCTAGCCGTGGAATCTCCATTAGATGTAATTATGAACACTAAAATCCGTCAATTTAGGAGATATAACTTGCGGACAGATGCGCTACAAAAGAACTGTGTGATTCAGCATGTCCGTCAATTTTTTTTCTTTACTAGTTTCAGACCTTGCGCGTTTGTTTGTAAACGTGCTTATTTGTATCTGGTGACCGTGGGCCTGTACAATGAAAAAAATAACAATTACCCTCCATGTAAAAAATGCTGACGTCACTGATTTCAACCATTTCACGACTTCACTCGCTCGACTGAAAATCCGGGCAGCAAGCGACTAGCCAAAGCAGTCTCTTGCAAACAATGCGACCGTTTGCGATCGGTCGCTAAACGACAACTTGGTCGCGTGACCGGTGCTAGCCGTCGGTGTGAACCAGCCTTTACAATCGCATTCGTCGCCATGTGTTGAAGCCACGCCAAGCAACACTCTTTCAAGTGCCAGCTGCAAGGACAAACGGAACGGCTGTCAACGGCAGTCACAAGACGTCACTAACGCCGTCACCGCTACGAGGGGAGGAGGGTAGTGGTTTATATAGGAGAAAAGTGATCCCCACAACTGTATGCAGCTAAGTGCGATACCTCAGCTGTAGCTCACGAAGATATGGGATCGGGAGGGATTGAAAGGAATAGAGGGACCACTAAAAATTAAGAACCAAGAGTATTGGCACACAGTCGAAGGAGTTCGAGGACTGGGCATCACTTGGCGAGAGCTTCACGGCGTCAGGAGATGGCGGACGGCGGGCCGATCAGTGAGAGCTACGCTGGCGTCGGAGATCGCGGGGGCACAATCGTTCAGCACGGAATCCAGCAAGCGAGTCGCCTCACCGTTACTTTAATGTCGCCTCTCCGGTGAAAACATAGATTTGCGCGATTCAAAGCTCACTTTTGTCTAAATGTATTTGTAGTTTCATTATTTCATTTCCCGTTTTGTTGTGTCTTTCTGTATTTTATTTCCTTCACATCTCTGATATCACCCTTTTTATAATTGTTGAGAATCTTCTCGCTAAAGTCTTTTTCACACAAAACAACGCTACTAATTTCACTATAGATAATTGGCAAAAGTAACCTAACGTCCTCATATTCACATAGAATGCCGTGTTAAGCAACGTCACATTTTTTGATCACCAAAACGGCTGATTGGCGCTACAAAGTGAGGAGCTTGCCAACTCAATTTAGTGATGCAAGGCACCCTAGTTGTCGACGAAGCTTTCTCGATCTTGAGGACAAGCCTTGCAATCAAAACATAGAAAATAATAAATGTAGCAATAAAAACACAATTATCAGCGGCTGATTGCACAGGATCCGACAAGTTTCAACACTGTACTCTTTTGCCAGACATATTGATGAAAGGCGATTAGGCTTAGCGACATGCTTTTGACTCATTAGAGCGTAACGACCCATGAAGCTGCGATCACGCAATCAAATAATGACGCTAATGACGCCGTTTATCGTTGCTGTCGTAATCAGTAAATGTGAAGTCAATGCACCGCTAATTTGCCAAGCAGAGTATGTTATTTATGAGGCCACTCCATCCTTCACTGTTAGCGCTCGAGTGGTTAAACGACGAAGTAGCCATTGCTCATTACTTGATGGCTCAATTAGGAGACTGCGAGTTTATGAAGACAAACGTGTTCAAGAGACGCATAGCGCTGCAAACTCGCAGTTATACACGAGTCCCGAAATACTTCTGTACTGCTCATTGAAAGCCTGCGTTTCGCTAAGGGACAGCATCAAACACCGCACTGTGACACAGCATGTCACCGTAATGCAGCGCTGCCTAGCTAGAATATTGACGCTATAGTTGCGGACAATATTGCTTGGCAACGAATGAAAAGGTACGTGGTCGGAGCTTCAGAACTTGTAGCCCTGCGCAAAGCAACCCGGTTTGGAGCGCTTCCTGTACCACTGTGGGAAGTGGTGGCCGCGCGCCATCAAAGTTTTATACCGACGCGGACGCGCAGCTATATAAGCGTTCGAGGTACACGAAGAAGGCGGGACTTTCTCATGCACCCACAAACGCAATGTGACAACACTTAAAGTTAAATAAATAAAGCTATCTCACAGGGGTGCACCGCGTCCTGTCGCAAATAGTTTCGTGTAGAAAATTAAGGAGCACTGTCAAAAAAAAATTGCCCGCAGCTTCCCTCGGGGGAACACTGAGGAGGATGCGGAGCATATAATTGGTTAACGGGGTGTTAAAGTGCGACTTACTTGGGTCGATGGCTAAATTGGTTAACGTGGTTGTGAAATAAGGTGTTAAATTGCGACTTACTTGGGTCGCTGGCTAAATTGGTTAACGTGGTTGTAGGAGGGGTGTTAAATGAGTGAACACGTACGACACGTATCCCGTTTTCGAAAGTCCGGGTCCTCTTGTTGACGCTTACGTTTCAAAGCGGCCGAATCCGGTGCTGCTGCTCAACGCTGACGTCTCTCAGCGGCTTCACGTTCTCTAAGTTGAGCATCTTCCGCTCGACGCCGACGTTTACGTTCGGCGTCGCGAGCTCTTCTCCGCGCTGCCTTGTCTTCGGACGACGACTTGGTTGCGGTTCCGCCAACACTTTGGCCGGCGCTGGTCGAAGGGACGTCGATCATTGCGACCTCGGACGTCGACGCGCCGTACAAACCAACCGACGAGCGGCAACTTAGCGAGCGAGCACCGACCTTGAGTATATATACAGCGCGACGGCGCATGCACTGTCAGCTGTCGAATGTTCGAGAAGGGGGAGAAGCGCAACGGCACATGCGCGCGCGTCAGCTGCCGATGTTCTCGAAGCGTGACGGCGCATGCGCACTACATTATACAGCTAGCGAATGTTCGTGAAGAGGAGAAGCGCACGCGGTTTGTAGAGGAGGAAGGGTGCACAGATGGTGGAGGAGTGAAGCGCGCGCGGTGTGTAGAGGAGGAAGGGATGCACAGATGGTGGAAGAAGGAGGAGGAAGCTTGCGGACGGCGCCGCACTACAAGCCTCGAGTATTAGATGCTCCGCATCTAAAAAAAATAGGCAGCATATCCACGGAGTGAATGATGCAGAGTGGAGCGAAGCATTTGTCCATTCATACGTTCTTGCTTCCGTCCGTCCATGCGTCCGTCTGTGTGACAGATGGACGTGCCTCTGTTCATGCGTCCGCCCGTCCATCTGTGCGTGCGTCCCTGCATCCGCCCCTGCGTCCGTCCATGCGTTCATTCGTCAATGCAGCCATCCGTGCGTCCTTCCATGCATCCGTCTGTGTGTCCATTCGTCTATATATAAAACACTCCAAGTACCACCAACTCGCATCTTTTCATCATGTATTCCCCATATAAAAGCACCACCATCCAACGGACATTCCAAGGACTCAACGAGAGGTGGCACACGCACTTTCTTACGGCTCGCGCTTCGTGTCTACTTCCCACCTTTGACCACCTCGAGATCAAAATATATACTAGTTCACTGTATTCATGGCGGTGCGGCCCAACGCTCGCTAAACCTTTCTAAAACCAAGGAGGTTACACCCAGTGAGTATAACGTAGCAACTCTTTCTTGTCAGATAGTGCTCAATATACATGTGAAAGGCTGCTAATGGCTGCATGTCAAATTGCCACACGCAGAACCCCTCCGCTTGGACGCAGCCAATCGGAACGCCATGTGGTTGTGGCGCTGGTGTATTTTTGGACAAAACAGCGCCACGCGACTGCGTTGCGTTCAGAAAAGTCCGAGATACCCTCCCTCTTCGATGACGCTGGCACGCAAGTGAGCTGTGCGGTCTAAATAAGTACTAGCATTCGCTGCCTGACTGCTTTGAAAAGTCCTCTTGACAGATTGACGGCGCCACCTTCGGTGAAGGTAAGCCTTTACTCTTCTTCGTGAACAGCCCTACCAACCCCTTGTACCTTAAATTTATATATTTGCGAATAAATGCGAACAGCTTAGGACTCTTCAATAGAAGTGTAGGCAAGACTATAATAAATGCGATCTTGTTCATGAACAATTTAATGAACACAACGATGAATTATAGCAACGGAGTAGACACATAAGACTGCAACATTGGCGTTATAATACGGTGCACAAATCGTTTCCTGCTGGTCATGAAACACGTACGTAAAAAGCACAAAGTGCCTCAAGTGTAGCGTTTCTTTGCATGATGGAGGGCTGGTATGGAGCAAGAAGGTTTTCAAAAATTGCTGGAGTGGAAAATATTGCCCATGAGGGAAGCCGCGCGAATCGTTTGATAGCGGCTGTGGCAGCCTTCTTACTAGATGCATGATGAACTGTTGGCGTTCGGTGATTGAGAAGGAGCGTTTTCCTCGCACGCCCAACGAGTTTAACGTGGCAACATTTTCGGGTCAGATAGTGCTCAAACTGCGCCCTTGTATTACCAGTGTTTTTAATAAGCCTTGAATTCAAGAGAAATTTTATTGGAGATTAAGCACCGGTTCTGGTCTCCATGATTTATTTTTTCGGAAACAACTACACTCTAATTCATAATTACGTTGTTTTGAGACTAACAAATGAAAGCCGCTTGATTTCTGAGTAGGCACCACCAGAAAATAGCATGTTTCTGAGATTCTTGGAGGGCAAAAGCCGGCTTCACTACTGCTGACAAAGCATTACGGGAGCTTCCACTCGAGCCATTTTTGTTAAACCTCCTTGGTATGAAGGCGTCCTACAAAGGCGACGCTGGTAGCGTTCAAGACTCTAGGAAGGTCACGAGTTACCAGGTGTGATCGTATTTTTCAAACTAGCCTTCTTTGAGGCGACATCAATGTTTCTGTCCGAGAATCCACAAGAACGTTCGGTAGCATAGGGTTAAATTTGTTGGTTTGAATCGGAGGCTGCAACAGCGGCCAGCGGGTCGCAGGCTGCTCGTAGACGTTCCAACAGTGGCCCGCGGCTTCACAAGTAATGACAGATAGATGCAAAAGAGGACTTTGGGTATCCATCCATCCATCCATCCATCCATCCATCCATCCATCCATCCATCCATCCATCCATCCGTCCGTCCGTCCGTCCGTCCGTCCGTCCGTCCGTCCGTCCGTCCGTCCGTCCGTCCGTCCATCCATCCATCCATCCATCCATCCATCCATCCATCCATCCATCCATCCATCCATCCATCCATCCATCCATCGGGTCAGATAGTGCTCAAACTGCGCCCTTGTGTTACTAGTGTTTTTAATAAGCCTTGAATTCAAGAGAAATTTTATTGGAGAATAAGCACCGGTTCTGGTCTCCATGATTTATTTTTTCGGAAACAACTAAACTCTAATTCATAATTACGTTGTTTTGAGACTAACAAATGAAAGCCGCTTGATTTCTGAGTAGGCACCACCAGAAAATAGCATGTTTCTGAGATTCTTGGAGGGCAAAAGCCGGCTTCACTACTGCTGACAAAGCATTACGGGAGCTTCCACTCGAGCCATTTTTGTTAAACCTCCTTGGTATGAAGGCGTCCTACAAAGGCGACGCTGGTAGCGTTCAAGACTCTAGGAAGGTCACGAGTTACCAGGTGTGATCGTATTTTTCAAACTGGCCTTCTTTGAGGCGACATCAATGTTTCTGTCCGAGAATCCACAAGAACGTTCGGTAGCATAGGATTAAATTTGTTGGTTTGAATTGGAGGCTGCAACAGCGGCCAGCGGGTCGCAGGCTGCTCGTAGACGTTCCAACAGTGGCCCGCGGCTTCACAAGTAATGACAGATAGATGCAAAAGAGGACTTTGGGCATCCATCCATCCATCCATCCATCCATCCATCGATCCATCCATCCATCCATCCATCCATCCATCCATCCATCCATCCATCCATCCATCCATCCATCCATCCATCCATCCATCCATCCATCCATCCATCCATCCATCCATCCAGCTAGCTATCTATCTATCTATCTCTCCATCTACGTCTGGGTGCTCTGCTGGTCGGATCCTTAACTTTACAAATATAAACGTATTCACGAGGGGGTGGGGCATTAGTGTAAACGCACACAATTAGCAGGTCATTACAACAACTGACAGATATCGTTGACGCGTACGTCATGCAATACTTTCCTTCAGTCACATGTTCCTATACCCGCATACCATGGCGCACGGAGTGCGCACATAAGCCACAACTGGGCTATAGCGCAGTCTATCTAAGCAGAATATTCACGCGGAAGTGACAAAGCCAAGCGATTCTACTCCTGTGTTTAGTCCTCCTGGTCTCCTTTGTGAGCTATAGGTGACGTCGTTTGGTGCAAAAAGCGTTCGGAGATCAGTGGGGGATGATCAATACATCTACTGAAAAGCAAGACATGGCTCTTGCTTTCAAGTCATGCAAGGCCTACGGATAACGAATCCAGTGAAGGTTTTTCTTTCTTTCTTTTTTTGATACGACGCGCAGTTCTTCGCAGTACTCTGTGCGAAAAAGTGCTTGTCCGCATGCAAGCGCCATACTTCACAAGTAAACCTATCAATAAATCTCAGAGCGCTGCCTCTCTGTGATTGCCTGGACTAAACGAGTCACACGAATGCCTAATACACGAGAAAGAAATGTTTCTGAATTTCGTACGTACTGCGGACGTGACCCACATTTCTTCTTTCACTGAAGGTCATTAGTGCAAGGGTCCGTATGTGACTGTCATTAGCTCCTCAAGGTCGCACACTCCTGCTTGTAGCTGTGGTCCCGCCAGCTACAACGCCACACCAGAACATGACCCCCTATTCACCATCAGTGCAAGCAACACCCGTTCCCTTTTGGCCGCCATGGCGAAACACCATACCTTGCCGGATACATGGTGCAAAAGAAAACCCGCGTCAGCCGAAGGCAGGAAGAAAGAAATCGAGCACAAAATTTCCAGACAGCACCGCTGAATTCACTGAGACTAGCTTTGTTGATGCCGTTGGATAGATAAGGCCGTCTCGCTCCCACCGTCATGTGACTTCCTATGCTACGTTCGCGAAACCTGCGCTGGTAAACACACATTCATAGGGGCCACCACCCGCATGTGAAGTCATGAGTAGATACTTGATTAGAGCGGCGCACTGTGTGCGGTACATATGTGGAAGCCAGCCAAGCAGCGTCGCGATGTTCAAGAAGCCTGATTGATTGATTGATATGTGGGGTTTAACGTCCCAAAACCACCATATGATTATGAGAGACGCCGTAGTGGAAGAATCCGGAAATTTTGACCACCTTGGGTTCTTTAACGTGCTTCAAGAAGCCTGTAGCACTCCGGAATACAGAATATTATTCCATTTGCTTCATGTGATCACGTTTGGCACTACTGCCGTTGCCCATGCGGGGAGGCCTGACCGATTTTCAAATGGGGCAATCAGGGAGGACTCGTATGGGAGAGTATTCTGCATGCCGTGGTGGTGCACCCAAACAGGCTAACTACGTCAATATTCTAAAATACGTCAATCTGAGAATGCAGTTACAGTGAAAGGAGACAAAACCGCTGTACCATGATGCACACAAAAAATATCTGTTGTGTAGCTTGTAGTTCAGCTGAGCCTATCGCAACGACCGCGCTTTCAAAACGTCTACTATCAAGATAAACTGAGATCAATTCGCTGACACCAATTCTTTCGAAGTGGTATGTGCGACCGCATGCTAAAACAGCGATAACGACGCGAAGGAACGTTTGCGCGAAACATTTCGAAGTGGCTCGACAAAATATGTCGTCCCTGGGTGCCGATGCTTGCAAGAAAAAACTACATATTAAAAATCAGATTGATTCACTGTACTCTACAATATTTGGAGCACTGCTGAAAGTGTTGTGCTTATAACGATGCGACACACAGCGCTTGTAATTTAAATTCCCATCTTCGTCCGTTTTTTGCCCGCGACAATTTACAGAATCCGCTCATACATGTTAAAGTTCGTATGGTTGACGGACAAAAGCTAACGGCAGTAGTAAAGCAGCCTCAACGTTTTCTTTTATGCCTATATGCGACCCGACTGAATTTTCAATGCCTGCCTTAGGAAGACTTTTCCCTCGTCTCCACGTCGCTACTAAACGGGTTCACTTTGCTAACGCAGTACGGCTGCTGCACCATAATAGGCTGCGATCCCATTCTCCTTGTGAACGGCACAGAGTATTGGTTTTTGTTTTTTACGGTAGAGCATTTTCCTGTGTTGTGCAGTTGAAACAGGAAGCCATCATGAAACGACAGGCGCTCTCATGAATGTGATGGTTATTATACCTCAACTATGGCTCCTACTAAATCAGGGGGGTTGGCCAACAAGTGGTTATATGAGTTATTGGGCCTTGCAAGTATTACATAATCCTAAGAAAAAGGGGAAAGAACCTACTTAAAACAGAAAGAGTACAGTGGCCTTTTACACCCTCGTCCTCTTTTTTGTCTCTCTCTTCCCTCCCAGAAGACATGTGCTGATTTGACCGACGTGCAATGAAAAAAAAAAAAACAGGTGAAAAATGAGCACACACAGAGACAAGTAAAGCGACAGAAAAGAGGATAAAGAGGGAAGTAAAGAGAAATTGAAGAACAAAATACAGCAAAAACGAATCGACAGAGAGAAACAGAAAAACAAAAATGGTATATATAAAAAGTATCGGTGTTTTTCAGGACGACATACTCGCACAAAATTTAATGAAATCTTTGGGGCGTGCCTCAGCTTCGTCTTTACGGGCAGATCGCAATAACATAAGGGGCCGCAAGCTCGAAAAACTTCTTTATTAGTATTCAGGCTTCTTTTTTTGGCAAATACCTCCACCACGCGCCAAAAAAAAAGATCTGTGCGCGTAACAGAAGACATTTGAAATTAGCGTAGAGAATCTAGTGCGAACACAGTTGTAAAGTGTCATAAATACTCTGATTCTACCTTTTGAGAATGAGTGAATGACCCGTTACGGCTCCATAAGGCAACATGCCATCCTATGCAATTGATTACTCCACTGATCATTTTACTGCTGATGATGAATAAACATGTGTGAGTACTTACCTTGTAATGGGTTCACCTTTTAAGCGATCTTTTGTTGTTCAATTCACGCGTTTTGGCACATGGCGTCGTATCACATTTCCACTACCCAACATTACATAAGAGAAGGAGACTATTCCCACTACATGGTATTCAAAAGTGTTGTTTTTTTTTCTTCTGTTTTTTTAGAAAGACGTTTCAAGCAACGGCACGTCTCTGTGGCCAAGCAGCTGCTTTGCATGTCGAAGGCCTAAGTTCGATGTTTCAATATTTTCCATTATAGATTTTTCTCCTAGGGAAAACGCCTATTTGCCGCACGCAGAGCATGACACCGACGGTGATGCTGATGCTAGAATTACAGCAAAGCTAGCTTTTTCGTGCCATTACGTTATTAACTATATCATGTGTCTGCATGACTGCGTGTGTTTTACCTGTACACGTGACCATTGTATATACAATAGTGAAGACACTAGTAAATAAAACAATTCACTCCATACGTACTCTCAGGTTGTTTTTGTCTCACTTTTATTTCGTCCTCCAAACATCAACACAGTTCATACGGGCAGTATGCAGCTCTAGACACGAACAAGCCGTCAGCAGTCGCATCTAAACGTGGCCGCCATTATTAACGCCGAGGGCGTGACCTATGGGCTACAAGCCACAAACATCAACAACAAATCTCGTAAACATTTTTTTTTACATATCCTTTATCACACTTTAATGTGTCCTCCTGCGCATGTACAGCGTAACATATAATTACTGATGTTTATATGCGTGTTACATGTAAACGTAAGACACATGATATGTACACAATAGATTTCTCTCGGATTGCAATGACAATGTGTGAACATATTCGGTGACATGCTAAGAACAAACATAAACTCTACTCACCCAACGCCGCTGCGCCTCTACTTCAACTTTGTAAGAAAGCCAGGCGAAGGTGGTGTGCCTTCGAAGCATAACTATTTTCTTCAGACAGCGAATTGTTAAAAATAAACACAATGTCACTCCATTATCAAATATTGTGTTAGGCTTTTTGCCGTTATCAAAATATCTCGTACACATTGCCATAGCGTTTAGGTTTCTGGCCGATAACCAACGATACAAACTTGATTTTTCCATCAAGATGGAAAAATCAATTAACCTAAGCGATCGAGGTCACAAGATGGATCGAACATAATTTGATGGTGCCTCTATACACATTATGTCTGGACTTCAAAGCGATTAATGAGAGTGGAATTGATGCTTTTCTCTTAGATTGTAACCGACTATTGTTATTTTTTTGAGCCTGTCTTTCTCTTCATCTGTGCCGTTTATTAGACAAGACTAAGCAGTAGATTGCTAATCTTGTCGTGTCAGAATATCAGGAAGTGCCGCGAAGTGTCACTTTTTAGAGTCATTTTGTATTTGGAGTTGTCTTCACGGCAAATTTATCTGGCAAGTTAGCAACGACCCACGACGAAAGGTAGCACAACATTTAACGGAGCACGAATACCGAGCGGACAAACCACTGACGGACAGTAGAAGCGCAAACTGCTAGGATTGTTGTTGAGACATGTGCGTTTTTGAAGAGTGAGAGCTTGATGATGAAAATACATGCTATACTTGTCTAGCTTTCGTGAGTGTACCATCATCGTCAAGTGTTCGCCTTTCAAATTCGCACACTCAAGTTCAAACTTCTGGCTGGTTGTTTTTGTATCCGTCCTTAAAGTGGTTACAGGTAGATAAACGACCATCGGAAAAACGCACTAACCACTAGTGGGCAGCCACAATTGGTTTGTTCATTGTGTATTAGTTCTTCGTTAAAATTTACGCTACCCACATTGCTGGAATGGCCACCTACGGACACGCGGGCTCATTGTTTATGCAACGCCAATATCTTCGTAACTGGCATATCTTCGCGCGTTATGTGCTTCGAATTTCGGATGGGAGTTTTTTATTTATTAACGTATACATTCTTTCCAGCTACGTTTTACTCTTCGAATTGTGATGCTTTTGTGCGCTATGAAAAATGTAACCGGACGAGTGGCCGTGCTCCTAATGTCTTTCTGACCCTAATCAGGCTGAAGAATCTGCGCTGTGTTGCAGCGACAATTTATACATTAATAACACGACTAAATCGACTAATCTTCATGTTCCTTGACGAGTTTTGCAGTAATTCAGATAATTTGTCAGCCCTCTAAACATTATTGTTTGGCTCACGAATAATATCGTAGTATTATTAGGCTTTGTGTACTCTTATGTAAGTTAACCTCAAACAAAAGCAGACTTAAAATTAGAGCACTTTTTTTGTCCGATATACTTCTGTAATAATAGGCGAAGCTCCTTAAAGACATTCGCGGGGCGTCATTGCCATTTCGCTTCATTTTAGGCTGCAATACGCAAGAAATTATTCAATAGAATACTGTCGATGAGCATTGCATTCAGCCGGATACAGCAATCACAGAAAAAACTGTCTCCTGTGCAATTTGTTTCTCATGAAGCAACTCTTATAGCAATGTATGAAAGTGAACCGATGCGATTCTGAAACCAACCTCGATTTTTTTTCTAAAATTGAGCATGCTAATAGGTACCTAACTTGTCAAGGCCACTAATTACGATAGTAGTCTATACATACTTGGTTCGGTGCTGTTTTCAGCGTTTATTTCTCTATTTAAGTAACTCTATCTCTGTGTTCTTGAAAATTGAAGGTAGTTAGGCATTATGCGGAAAGAGCTGTAAACAATTTTCAAGAAACCATGACATGTCAAAAGACATTCAGTTATGACGAAACATCACTTTTTTTGTGAATAAAGCACCCGTTAAAAGAGGATAACGTCTTATTTTTTACACTACCCCTACACTTTTTCGAGCATGCACAAAACGTATTTTTAGCAACAACACCAAATAACGGTTATTCGCGGAACACTGATATATTTCTTGGCTCTTGTTTAAATAATAATAATTTACTGAGTGATGTATGATAAGCTCTAGCCATTTAATTCTACGTCAATGCTTATACGCGCGCAGTTTGAGCAGTCACAAGCACCAGCCTACGTTCATGATTTCACTTGAAACAGTTTACCATACGATACCTGCTGGTGAGCGGTATCCGCCGTCTCCCAGTTGTAGATGGCGTCATACTTTCTTTCAAACGTGTAAACTATAACTGCCTCTCCATAACAACGTGAATATTGTCTGTGCTCTTCATTCACCAGCGCCTTCTAACGGTATTCCTACCTACACCGAAAATATTACGGATAACAGTTTAACGATAATGTAAAGGTTATAGTGCGACAGTATCTTGACCACTCGAGCCGTAAAACTAACGTCTCTCCATGCGAAAACACGCGGAAAAAAATATTCATCAATTAATGGTATTCCGGAGCAGTTTTCTGCGTTACTTCATTGACCCCGTAGCAAGAGGTTCAGTTCCGTCACTTTCACTAATATTTTATCTCTTTGGTATTTCTAGCAACAGTCAACATAATTAAAATGTAACATTACACATGAATAAATTATGAGCCCAGGTACTCGCGTCTCGTATCTGCTAATAGAAAAAACTGCCTTGGCCCTTCAAAATAAACCCCTAAATTATGTTCTTATCCCTTCGAACCACCTCAACCGGAGTTTATTTTTTTCGTCCTGAATGCTTACGTCACCCGGAAACACCACTGGAGTATCTCAACGTGTACTTTGAAGGCATCACTGTTGGCGAAATTCGTGAACACACCAAAGCTGTCACGGTAAGTACAATAGTGAGCAGCCGCCAGCACACCAAGGCATGCGAACGCACGGTTTCAATCCTTCAGCCAAGACCAAAAGGTTTAAGATTCGGTAACTCGTTGCTCTCGTCATTACCCACACCTGCAGCGCATGAAGTATCATAAAAAATGTAATCTCCATCATGCATGCTGATCGAATCACTGACCAGGAGAACAACACTGAATAAAGTTGCAGTGAGGGCTGCCGTTAGATAGAGCTGAAAATGAGGCGAAACTCCAGCTAAAAGCAGCCAAAGTTGTCATAGAGTTTGATTTACCGCAAAACTTGTAACGAAATAGAAAAACAAAAGCAGTGTTACGCATAGACTTGTTAGTGTTCAACAGTACATGAGATCTTGAATAAGCAAAAACGCAGTGTAATGAGCACAATATCGTCCCTATGGCTCGGCCCTCAAGCCACAGGTGAATTAAAAATAAGTTAATAAGTTAGTATACTTTTGGGGCGTCCGCACAGGGTTTGTCAAACTTAGATAGAATTCCTGCAAAAGTAATTGTAGGTTAACAAGTCAGCAGGAAGATTAAACAATAAGTTTTTCTTTCTTGAAGCCGTGTACTGAGATTGGTTGGTGCAAACTTTTAGTAATAACAGTCAAGATTCATGCAGCGAAATTCGGTAGAAAATGAGAAGTTCGATTTCCTCTTGCTGCCGATACTTCTTGACGCGATGCGTTCCAGCATTTTTAATTTTCGTCAGCACTGCGTTGTATAGCCACACACGTTCTTACAAACGCGCATACCTCTGTCGTCTGAGATCGAGGGACGCCCTTGAGTGTTCCTCGATGCACACTATAGCTCGCTGGAGGCGACACATGCCAACACGACAGAAAAGCTTGCCAATACTGCTTATTCTTTACACTTGGTCTTTATTTTGTCTTCGAATATTATGTCAAAATTTCCAGTAAATGCGTCAAATACAAGTTAATAGTAGCCAGAAAGTAGCCATATGGCACCAACCTGAAACTTTTGTAGCCAGATATTGCCGGAAAGTAGCGAATTTGACGCAAAGTATCCAGCAACGGCAACCCTGACTACAGAGTTCAAGCGTCTGCTTCAATAAGAATAAACGCACACAACAGCAACTTATATTAAAATTTTTGTCAATATTACACGATGCAAATTTATTTGGGCATTTTGCGAATATATGCCATTTTTTTTAACTTTTCTGAAGCAAGCTTTCGCACGTAACAGCCGATCCCGCAGTAGTACTCACTCAGCGTTATTAAACTGATCTTGACTGCATAATGCTATGAAACTATTTTCTTTTCGTGAAAAATGCGCAATTATCTTCTGAACTGACGACCAACAAATCTCTGTACACTGTTTTCAATCATGGATGCTTACATTTGTGGGTAATCGAAGGCAGTGTAACGAATTCCCAGTCACTTGACCACGTGGTCTTTTCCCATTTTAGACACACCGAAACAAAACACTGGTCGTACTCCTCACCAGCTAACTACCATCAACGGCATGACGAACGTAACAGGTGCGACAGCTCATGGTGGCGCTGGTGTCGCATCGTGAGGCGATGACAATGGTTTGCGGTGGCAGCCGCCAGAGGTCGTCGATTACCATGCCGCATCGCTACTGATGCAGCGACACTCGTGTGTATGTGGGCGTGTGTTCTTCCACTGCCAGTTCGTCTGTCTCTACGCAAATATAGATGGTTGTTGGAAAGCGGGGCCCCGTGTCACGAGTTTCTTGAGCGACATCATAAAACGGTCTCTTTCTCGGTGATCTCCCGCTGGATGAGGGCCACGGGTCCGCCCCTCGAATCCGAGGGTGTCACCCGGTTGTTGGTCCCTTCCCGAGACCGCAGGAGCTCTTGCACTGTCGATGGTGGCCTGCGTCGCCAAGCACGGGCACATACGAATATGTCGGCACGTTGATTCACTGAATGGTTTCACATATGCACTATTGCGATGAAAAAATTAAAGCATATCAACGAAGTGAATGATGACGAGTGGCCGCAGCTTCTGGGGATCATTAAGCCCCGCACATTGCCCACTCGGTCATGCAAAGACATGAAAACACGGGGGTAAAGTATCATCATCATCAGCCTGACTACGTTCACTGCAGGACAACGGCCTCTCCCATGTTCCCCCAGTTAACCCGGTCCTGTGCTTGCTATCGCCAATTTATACGCGCAAACTTCTTAATCTCATCTGCCCACCTAACCTTCTGTCTCCCCCTAACCCGCTTGCCTTCTTTGGGAATCCAGTTAGTTACCCTTAACGACCAGCGGTTATCCTGTCTACGCGCTACATGCCCGGCCCATGTCCATTTATTCTTCTTGATATCAGCTATGATATCCTAAACCCCCGTTTTTTCCTAAATCCACCCTGCTCTCTTCTTGTCTCTTAAGGTTACACCTATCATTTTTCTTTCCATTGCTCGCTGCGTCGTCCTCAATTTAAGCTGAACCCTCTTTGTAAGTCTCCAGGTTTCTGCTCCGTAGCTAAGTACCGGCAAGATAAAGCTGTTATATACCTTCCTCTTGAGGCATAGTGGCAATCTACCTGTCCTAATTTGAGAGTGCTTGCCAAATGTGCTCTACCCCATCCTTATTCTTCTAGTTACTTCAAACTCGTGGTTGGGCTCCGCGGTTATTACCTGCCCTAAGTAGACATAGTCTTTTACAACTTGAAGTGCACTATTACCTATCTCGAAGCGCTGCTCTTTTTCGAGGTTGTTGTACATTACTTTCGTTTTCTGCAGATTTATTTTAAGACCCACCTTTCAGCTCTCCTTGTCTAACTCCGTAATCATGAGTTGCAATTCGTCCCCTTAGTTACTCAGCAATGCAATGTCATCGGCAAAGCGCAGGTTACTAAGGTACTCTCTATTAACTCTTATCCTTGACTGTTCCCATTCTAGGCTTCTGAAAACCTCCTGTAAGCAGGCGGTAAATAGCATTGGGGAGATTGTGTCCCCCTTCCTTACACCCTTCTTGATTACTATTCTGTTGCTTTCTTTATGAAGCACTATGGTAGCAGTTGATCCCCGGTAGATTTCTTCCAGGATGTTTATATATACTTCATCGACACCCTGATTCCACAGTGTCTGCATGATGGCTGATATTTCTAGTGAATCAAACGCCTTCTCGTAATCTATATCTAATTATAGTGGTTGGTTATATTCTGAGCATTTCTCTATTACGTGATTGATAGTATGAATGTGGTTGATTGTTGAGTAGCCTGTTTGAAATCCTGCTTGTTCGTTTGGTTGATTGAATTGTAATGCTTTCTTTACTCTGTTAGCAATTACCTTTGTAAATAGCTTGTTTACTACAGAGAGCAAGCTAATCGGCCTGTAATTCTTCAAGTCCTTGTCTTCTCCTTTCTTATGTATTAGGATGATGTTAGCGTTCTTCCAAGACTCTGGTACTCTTTCCGTCAGGAGACACCTTATAAACTATATGCAAAGTTTATTATTCTGAATGTGTATATGGTATTGAGAGGTCCATATGGATATGCATACGGCATACATACTGATACTACATGAGTGTCCATATTGATATGGATATTCATAGGGTGTCACGCCGAGGGACGTGGGACATGGCTCAACCATAAGGAGCTTCCCCCTAACAAAATGCGAACAGCGGTAAGCACCGCATTTGGCGCAGCGCAACTCCCCCGTGCAGTGGCTGTCGCTTGGCGACTATGTAATTCCAAACGGTGTCACCACGGTGCTAGAACTTTCTAATGGCTGGCGCTATCGCACTGTGCGTGCGTATTATCTGTGAGTCATTCATGGCATTCGGATAGTGCAGGCAGTATGGTAGCGCCAGCCGTTCCAGGATTCTACCGCTTTAGTGGCACCGGCTGAAAGTACATACCTAGTCACAGGCACGTCCCAGATGGACAGTTCCGGAGGCCACGCGTTCCGCTTCATCGCACTGTTACAGTGCTCGGTAATTGAAACGTGACTCTCGGAGCGCAATGCTGCTGGCGGTGAGGGTAACAGTAAATTAGAAGTGTGGCAGCTTGGGCTAGTTGGTATGACATGACGATAGTTAGAGCGTGAGAACAGAACGACGACACAGACAAGAAGTGTCCTTCGTGTCCTTCTTGTCAGTGTCGTCATTCTGTTCTCGTGCTATAACTATCGTCTTGGTAACAGTAAAGACGAGAGGACTCGGTACACATGGTGACTGCAGTTGGTCGAGAGTGATTCAGTCTGTAGTTCTCATTGGAGCCAGTGGAGCGCTGCCTGCCATCACTTCAAAGCTCTGCGTTCCCGTGCCTCACCACTTGCAGCGGCTGGAGATGGCACGAGCACGATACGAAGTTTCGCAGCGCTACGCCATGGTCATAGAGAACTACAGAATGTTGACCTATGGCCTCCGAGATGGCGCACCGGGTCGCAATATCGGAGGGCATGGTTCACCAAATGCAGTCGCCCACGCTCTCGTGCCCGCTCTAGCTCTCAATATTATAGAATCATGCTTCCAGTAACACGTTGCAACTGCCACTACTGTAACTCGAAAAGCACTGGTGAGGTAATTAAATGTCAGTAGAAATAATTGATGGTGTAATAAATTGACTGTCAATTTGGGTAATGTGAAGGAGAGTGCAGCTGATATCTAATGCCTTCACGTTTGATTCTCAATTATTTCATGCTTTCTTCCATGCGATTCGCATTTGATTCACCCTAAGCATTTTATTATCGCTTCCAATCGTTTGACGCACTCTCACAATGTTAATTCGCTTCAATAAACATCTATACCAATATTATATTGGATTTCACGTGCCCTAATTCACAAATGAATATGAAGTGTGGCGTAGTAGAGAGCTCTGAAAATTTCGTCCATCTGATCTTCAAAACGTGCACCAACATCGCACAAAACACGGCCCTCAACCGTTTTCCTTCCATCAAAATGCGACTGACGTGGCTGGCATCGAGACCACGACCTTGGGGTGAGTATTCGAGTACAATAACCACTACACCACCATGATAGACTTAAAAAACTTCAATGTCAATTGAGTGAGATACTTACTAACACGGCATATGCAGGTTTCGGCCCCATATGACTGTTATGACTATTTGTGAGGTGGCCACCCACACGGAATTCAGCTTATGACAGAAGTTTTTGCTTTATCTTTGTACATCTAATCACTTTGCTAGGCAAATGCAAACTATGTTGACTACAAAGGGCTGCTGGGCTTTCAAAAAATGTTTAAAATTTGCCGTCACGAGTGTCATCTGTCGTTTAGCCACTTTGCAGTTCAGCCAGTTTGCAGTGTTCGCTATGCGGTGGCCATTCTAGTACCAGAGCTCTTTCAAAAAGGGACACCTTATTACAAGAGGACGAGCCTTGCTCAACTGTTTACAATTTATTTTCACTGTGTTTTTTAAAGAACACTATGAAAACTCAAATCAGTATCAGTCCTTTAAGTCATTTAAAAATTTAAAAGAAAAATCGGTTTACAAATGCTGTTCTACTGAACTATACATCGTTCTCCCCACATACACATTACATCGCTTGCCTTCTTGCTCTATAAGACGTGTCTGCTTCAAGAGGAAAATGTGGGTGGCCCTGACCGTAAAACTCCTTTATTCAAAGAACCCAAACATGGCAAACCTGCCATTATAGTATGTGCTTTTAAGATAATAATAATAATAATAATAATAATAATAATAATAATAATAATAATAATAATAATAATATTAATAATAATAATAATAATAATAATAATAATAATAATAATAATAATAATAATAATAATAATAATAATAATAATAATAATAATAATAATAATAATAACAGGTATTACTATTATTATTATTATTATTTATATTTACTATTATTATTTGGGGTTTGACGTCCAAAAAAACTAAGATTTGATTATGAGAGACGCCGTAGTAGAAATCTTCAGAAATTTCGCCAACCTGGGTTTTTAACGTGCAGTTAAATTTTATTCCACTAGTCTAAACATTTTAGCCTCTATAGATAATTTAGCCACCGCAGCCAGGATTCGATCCCGCGACCATCGGCTTAGCAGTCAAGGGCCCTAACCACAGACCACTGCAGCAGTGCTCTGCAATAACCAGGTCTCTAGTGGTTGATAATTAGGGCAGTGAAATCAGTATTATCCTGACAAAGCACGAGCTTGGGTACATCTCAACAGTAAAACAAATACAGTGTCGAAGACAAATCCACGCATGGTACTCCCTACAAAGCCCAGTGTGTGTACCTTTATTCGTGCATCAATCTCACTGTTTCAATGCATTGCAGAAAACAAAACAGCATTCACAACTTTCGGCATGAATCCACTCGCCTGCGTATTCCGAGCTGTGCCTCCAACTGGCTGACCCGCATGCGAGCCAGGTCCAGTTCGTGGCGGACCTTCCACAGCTGAGTGTCGCATACGGGGTCCCTGCAGCGGTGTCGCATTCGAGCCTCGTACATGGCGTCGCGGAAGCTCAGCGACTTTCCCATACTCTGCATTTCAAGATACGGCAAAAAAAGAAGAAAAGATGAATAATCAGCCAATACAGCTTCGCTTCTAGCACAAACAAGGACTTAAAACAAGAAGTCTGTCGGCCGCTTGGAACTCGTGGACCTCTCGTTATTGGCTCGGACTGTGCATGAATATCTCTCATTTTTTAGCAAGTGCCATTGGAAACTGTGCAGACGTGACTGGCCTTAACAATTTGCTACCTGTGGCACTGCATCAAGCCGTGCTATGTTAAATATAAACGAAACTAAAGCTTTTTATTATAATTTCAATAACTAGACTTTCAGATTTCTGTCAATCTGAAGGCCGGTATCAATATTTTTTTCGTAGCCTGAAGACAATTTTATTCAAAAAAGGACCTACGTTTGATATATGCGACCATCTTTACTTAATTTGGCAATATTAGCCTGCACTGCACTGCAACCTTTTCCACCATCCTGGCGCATCAGAGACTCAATTTCTTGACTTTGCTCTGCTAGCAGAGGTGAGTTTTAGACATCGGCATATAATTATCACTACAGAAATATGCGATTGTAAATGAGGAAATAAACAATAGATAAGTGAGTGTATTAGGGTATTCCGGTTGCTTTACAACGCATGCATGTATGTCCACTTTATAGGTGACTATGTCGTCAGAACTTCCCATTCTCTTGTTACAGGCAACGTCTACACAGATTCAAGGCTGTCTCCGAGCATGTGTTAAAACAACATTCCATCATTAAAAGCACTCAAGCAGCACACGTTGTATCCTCATAGACAAGTGCAAGCCGAACGTATGGAGTACGTCTCCGGCGAACTCACCAGAGAGATGAGGGCCAGCCATCGACCCGAGGGACCCCGGCTTTCGAGGCCACCCGGGCGCGGAGGTATCAAAAGTATAGGTGCTCCAGCAGTAGCAGTAGCAAGGTGAGCAACACTCCACAGCCCAGCAAGAGAAATGCACTCATGAACTGGTTCACGTCCAGAGGGTTGCTCGCGTTGCGTTTAGCCTTGTCCGGCTTGCAGGCGCCCTGAAGCCAGAACCTCTGGAGGCGCTCCAGGTCTCCGCGTTCTCTAGGGTAAAGTAAAAGGGAAAAAGTTTTTTATTTAGGAGCCAGGTGGACCTTAGGTACAACCTCTCGCTAGCAACACTTCACTGAGAGAGGAAAAAAGGGGGGAAAAAGAAGGAGGAGGGCAGATGGCAATAGCTACAGAGAGGTGATGCGAAGTTTCCTCAAGGCCTATTTAACAAAAAGGCGCACGTAGTGCTTTGTTATAATGGCAACAAAGGCTTCGCGACATCTGATAGTCCGGGGATGTAACAAGAAAGCATATCGTCATAATTGTTCATTTAGGGTTTACTGACAGTGATTTCGGTAGAAATACTTTTGACCGAAATACGGCAGAAGGTAGACACCCGACGACCCAGTTTTATCTGAGCCTTCAAAGAATTCGTGCTAAGAAGACGTGATATCTGTAATACGTTTACCCAACTTTACGTAATATTCGCATTAGAGCCAAAGAACGCACCTGCGGTTGCGTTAATTTATTGATTGATTATCAGGTAAGTTGATAGATTATTTATCAATGAATTGCTTTGTTCAACTAATTACATTTTCGATTGCTTTTAGTGTAGGTACAGTTTCGGCCATATGTTGCCAGCAGAGCGCTTCAAAGTACCCCTCCATTCCTAACTGCTACTGCCACGATCAGCGTCCAATGCGCAGATCATGCTGGCCATTTTATCAACTATGCTCAAGGATGCTCTCACAGTCAGTTGCTACTTTTTTTCCCCAGAGTCAGCTCCTACTTGCACACGCCATAGCCTTAAAGTTCATGACTCAGTTGGGCTGGCACACGAGGGAGTTTGTACGCATGTACTATTATAAAAACGGTGCTATTAAAAGGCACGAAAATACTGGAACCACTCAGATGTTAGCACTGTGGCAGTCTTTTTGCGCCTTCGCATGATTGCGGGCAATAACTCGTTTGCGCAGGAATGATGGGTGCACTGCAGCTGCATCTACGTACGCGGGCCGGTGCTGGCCAAATCAGACAGAAAATTTTCGCCGCTTTTGTTATGTGTACCTGGCTTTTCACCACTGGCTCCCTCTCTCCTGGAAATTGAGGGCACAGCCTTTATATAGAGTGCTGCACTGAACCAATCCCTTAACTCCTTCATAGCTCCTATCATAGTGCATAGTTTTCAGACTGTGGACGAATTACCTGGGCTGCCATGTACGACCAGTAGCGATAACTACCTAGGCTACCTGGGCTGCCATGTTAACTACCTGGGCTGCCATGTCCGACCGGTAGCGATACTCACCGATGCTACCTACCGACGCTACCTTCACGTCACGTCATTTACGTAACAATAAGCCCACGACTCACCGGTATTCGATCATCTGTCGGTTGAACATCTGCAGGTACTTGGACTTTTTGGGGAGCGCGAATCCGTATCCCGTCATGGCGTACCACGAGCCCACAGTGAGCAGGCGGCACACGTCGTCCTGACCGACCAGGTAGTCCAGCACAGTGGCGTCGTACACGAAGGCATCCAGCTCTCCGCGTTTGACGGCCCGGATGCCTTCGAGGACCGTGGACCGGTTGAATTGCCGCATGTACGAGTACATCTTGGGCTTGTTCTGCTTAAGCACGGCCTCCGTGTTTCCGTGTGGTATGGTCCCGAAGCGGAACGGAGGCTCCACCTGCTGAGGGTTTTGCAGCTGGACAAGATACGAGAGGAAAATTACTTGGCAGACATGTACCATTGGTTCATTTCGACAGCATTTTATGGACGCCTAAAGCGTACTTATGAAATATGTCACAATATACAGAAAAGTTGCGTGTACCTTGTGGTTCCTGATGTGTTCTACCTTTCTAATTAGCACAAAGTTGTTCGGAACAATAAGCTCAAAAGGAAAAAAATGCAGATATGATCAAATGATGAAGTAAATGCAAGAGTTCTGTCACAGAGTTGCTCATAACAGTCAGCTCGAAACGAAAAATTTGCAGATATGATATAGGGGTGAGGTAAATGAAAAAGTTTGGAAAGCAACAGCGGCCGGGGAAGTGCAGTCGATCTTTTATTTACATTATGTCTGTTGCACTCCATTTCGTTGAACCGTTTCCAAAGAAATTTCTCACTGCCTCGATAAATTACCTCACAGAATCAATCGTTAGTTGCAATACTGCTGAAGCATTTTTAACCATAGTTTGAGCCGTTGATTTATGTTCATGGCTGACTTTTTATCTCTGTTTACAATCGTTCAAGAGCTGTACTGCGAGCTAAAATAAGCCGAGATGGCAATAAAAGACTGCTCTCTTGAGTACACCCTGATGGGAGTTTTATATAATCTGCACAGGCGGAGCGAAAAACTTTCTCCCCTGAATAACGGCGCTTCTGGATGGACTGAGGGAAGTATTTACTTAGGTCCATTGGAGAGCGTTTTCAGGCAAGTAAGGCACGTAATTTTTCAGGCAAGTACATTACTTTAGTGCCATACTTGCTTTTTCAGGCAAGTATGACACTAAACATGAAAGCCCTTCAAAGTCCTACCAATGATTGTTTATTAATTTGGAAACTAAGCACCCAAAAGTTAATACACGTAGACAAACGTGCACACAGGTATAGTTCTCTAGACATACAACGTTCTCACAGTATGATTACACTGGAGAAATAAGTAATTAGCACAAATAAACAAAATACAAAGTGACGACAATAATAATACTCTTTATTCTGGCATGTGTAAAAAACAGTTCTGCTGGTATGCGCGTATGTGCCAGAGGTGATTGACACTTAGTATCTGCCCAGGAACGACGAGAACGCATATGGGCAATTTTAACACGTTTGCGCTAAGAGATGCCCAACACCAGGGCCGTCGACACGACAAATGCAATGAATAAATGTCAGGGTTCCAGCTGGAATTGAACGCAAGCATTTTACCCCAGAGCTACACTAGGTCTCAGAACTACTTTTCAAGAAGACGCTAATCTTCGTGAAACGTCAATAGTGGTTGCAGTGCTGTATGCCCAATTTTATGAATAATACATATGTACTCCTGTGATACAGGCGTCACGTCGGGTTAACGTCAAATTTGGTTAGTGTCCATGCGCTGAAGTTGATTTATGTAGCAGTGTCCAGGGCCAACATCTTCGCGAGCGCTTCATATCAGCTTCCGTTGTTGCTAACACGCATGTTTCACTTGACATCATTGCGCAAATGCAAACAACTGGTTATATAAACATCTGCAACTCTTGAACATATGTCTGTGCGTGCAAAATTTGTACATATATTTAGCGTCGTTTCATGACGTGCTTCTCAATAAAAAAATTTCAACACGGTCACCTTTCCTCCGCATGGTTCGCATAACGTCGACTTCCAGGTAATAGGATCTGCCGAATTTTCAAAAAATAATATACAGATCTGCTTCTCGTTGATAACTCAACAATAGAAGGAAGACTGTTCCATATACGCACAAGGCGGAATAGACAAGACAATGCCATAAAAGTATCTGCAGTATTATAACAGCTACACTGACAACTGCACATCACTCGCGCTTTTTTTTTCTTTACAAAAATACTAATACGTTGTGTTCATGTACAAATGTGCCTCGCATCACCCACCAGCATGTGCAAGGCTGGCTCCATAAATTTGCACACCCTTATTTGTTTCAGTGTATCTAATATACAAAGCATTTCGTCACATTTCTCACGGTGCTCGAGCACTTCTCTGAACGTCGTCACGTTTTCAACTTAACAGACGTTCACTTATCGTTCCTGGGGCTCAGTATTTTGTATATCGACACGTGATCTTCGTAGGCATGTGTGTTTAGAAAAAGTGGTAAATGCTTTCGAGTACATTGTACTCTACAATGGGAGAGGTGAAAGCCGTCCCAGAGATTTACACAGGACAAGAGCAGTGTGTGTTCAAAAAAAGTGGGTAACGATTTAGAGTACTAGGTATTCTACGATGGGAGAGCATGGAATCGTCCCTGATACTATACCGAACATTCACCCATTCCCAATGGAGCCGCACTGAGGCAATCTTTAGCGCATTGCTTGCACCGCACGAACGCAGTTTGATCGCCATGTGTGCATAGGCAACAAACCTTGACCACCCATGTAGTTCTGGTGGGACGCTTACTTTTTGAGTAATTAAACAAAAAACATTCAATGGGTGCATATAAACTTTCCACGGCCTGATAGACACCCCTGTTTACAACCATATTTTACTTTAGACCCACCTTAAAGGGGCCCTCCAACACTATTGAAGCACGTGTTTTTTATTTGTGGTTGGCGTAGACTTATAGTTAGAGGTAATTTTAGCATTGGTCTAAGGCCAGATATTGTATGATTCAGTATATTTAACGCAATAAAGTCACTACAACGATGCCGACCACAACACCACGTAGTGGCCCTTGTCAGAACTATGCGGTCGGAGATGAAGTCGGAAGGTTGCCGCCATATGAATGGATAAATGTAACGTTTGAAGCTATCATGGTGTAAAATCAAAACTGAGGTTACTAATCTGTTTCATCTTTCGTCTCTGGGCTTTTTCATCGAACCCTGAACAGACGCGGCCACAACAAAAAGCATCACAGCGACTACAAACAACGACAGAGACGCTGGCTGCCATTTCGCCACTGGATTTTTGGCTTGCCCGGGTTAAACTTCTAATACACTGTACCCGGTTGGTGGGATATCCATACGATAGACGTCTCTCTCTTTCTTCCCTCTTCTTGCTTTTGGGAGTTCTCTAGCTGTCTCTTTCCACACGTGCGCTGTTAAAGGGTTACAGTGCACTATTGTTGCGCGTCGGGCAGATCACCGAACAACGCGCAAAGGGTCAACAGTACTTTGCTGTACTGGTCGTTCCACAAGTTCCTTTCTCAGAATAAGAGGAGGGAGTGACTCGGAATAATAAAAAAAAAACAGCTGAAAATACCTCGCTTCGACACAGTAGCTCCCGCTTACGTTCCGGCAAGCCAGGCATCAGGCACGAGTTCAACATAGCTTAAAAAAACAAGAATGGAGTGGGAGCATCCCCTATGTAGACACATCGAGCACATTTCATTGGGGCAGTCTTCCGACGTCATGGGCGAGTGAAATGTGGTCAAATGACCCCACAAAATCGAGTTGAGGGTCGAATTTCTTTTTTCTTGTAATTAAAATTTTTAAGTCGAATAACTTAACACTGCGTGCCTTTATCACTGACGTTTTTTGCTGCATTGGTCTGTCTGTACTTCACTCTACATAACCCACGAATAAAAAACGGTGAGTTAATTAGTGTCGAAGAGCCCCTTTAAGTTCAACGTTTTTCTTTTTTTTTTTCATTTGCGAATTTCAATTTTCAGCTGGCATCAGTCGCGTGGGCAGAATTCGCAATCGCAGTACTGTGCGTGAGTCTGTAGAATGCACCGAATTCTATACAAAGCACGAACGGCCGTAAATGAACGCCTCAGCGTCACACATTCGGCAACGTTGACGGAAAACCGCAACATCGCCATACATAGCGAAACTAGATCTTGGACCATATCTACTTGTTCTACACCTGTCTCAGATGAAAAGGCTGTCCCGCACCCACGAAAAATTGTGGTGGACAATCTCCTCGAAGGGAATCTTCATGGAATGCGAAGGAGCAGTGGTTCGCACGACATTGACCCGGTTGCAACGGGCGTCGACGCGGGTGCTGGAAGAACAGTTTGCAGCGAACTAGGTGTAGCGTTTACTCGAGTAAACGAGTCTTTGAATTGTGAAAGCACGGGAAAGGGGTTGGGTTTCATGTAAGTCTAATTGCAGATAAACGAGCCGAAAGACTTTCTACTTGAGATGCGGTTGAGCGCTGCGGGCGGTGGAGAGGGTGAAGCGAGAAATAAGTATGTTGCGAGCGAGCGGAGGAGGCGGCCGATGCGGGCGCTGCAGCGAGCGTGCTGCGGGATAGAGAGAGAGTGACGTCAGCGCGTACCTGCCAGCGAAGCGTGTGGAAGGAGCGTGACGTCAACGCGCAGCTGAGGCGTGACGTGCTCGGACAGCTCCAACAGCTGCGGCGAGGGGAACGCGCTGCGTTCGTACGGACGCACGTTCTTACGGCGTTACACACGTGAGTCAAAGAGCTGCTTTGCAGCCGAAAACATTGTGACTGCGTCCTTAACTTTTATGCGTTACACAGGCCAGTGACTCCTTTAAAACTGATTCATAGCAAAGGCAATGGCTAAACAGACACGGGCACGCATACCCGTACGCACGCACGTCTTTGCCGAAATTTTTTTACACTCCCTTGCGGATTTTGTAACCACGTGAGCACACGCCTTTCGGTGAGTATGACAAGGCAATGTCGTTTATATACTCAGTCACTTATCAATGGGAGCATAATGGCATGTGCCGTATAACGGAGTAAGCGTTATAAAGAAGTAAATGCTTCAGGGGTGGCAGTTTTTTGGACTGGATAGTTTATGCAATTTTTATCTTGACCAATTCTTTCTTACAGTGTGTTTGAGCCTGTAGTTTGTTTCAATGATTGAAATGAAGTGCATGGCTCAGCAGTTATTTCCTGTAAGCATTGTGAATATTAAGCAGCAACAGGAATATAAATTGTGTACACTCACACCAACAACTTATCAAGTTATCAAAGCGCTGGGTGATATAGCATCCCGTAGATGGTGCAAAGTTTGTTGCGGATTATGCTTATCTTGCAGAGAAGGCAGATGAAAAACAATCCTATGATACCTTACTCCTTCAACAGAAACACTTGAACGGCTAAGTCCTTCATTAGCTATTATTTATTGTAGTTCAAGGAATTATCCTGCTCTAGAATAGACGTTTTCACCATTGACTTTGATAACATGGAACGATAAATGTGACTTACCCGGTGGTCCTCGATGCCGATGAGGTTGTAGTACTCCTCTCGGGTTATCATGAATGGGGCCAGGTTGGCCGTGTAGATGGCCAGGAAGACGACGGCGAACATGGCCCACACGTTGGACATGAAGCGGGCAGTGTACCCGCGCGGGCAGTCCACGTTCACCGCCGCCCCGAACAGGATGGCCCACACCAGCCAGTAGGTGCGGAACAGTGAGAACCGATGCTCTTCGGATCGCCGACTATTAGGTTCAAGGCAAATTTTGGACCCGTGTCCAACGAAAGGTTTTAAAAAGGGCGCAGTAAGAGCACTGAATGTTTTAGGGGCGAAGCTCCCTATGCCATGGGTCGTGCGTCCGTGATGTATATAGTAATAGTATAGTCGTCGTAGTAGTAGTAGTAGTCGGGGGCACCTCTCGTTTACTTTTCGAAATGTCCGCTGAGTGGCGGTACTTCAATATGGTGAATATATGATGAAAAGATGCCAGATGGCGTTACTCGCAGTGTTCACTAGATGGATGGACGGACGAACGAACAGAGAGACAAGGAGACGTACGGATGGATGGACGCACGGATGGATGGACAGACATGCACGGACGAACGGACGCACAAATGAATGCACGGAGGAATGCACGGATGCATGGACAGACGAAATGACGTGCGGACGGACGGACGCACAAGCAGACGCACGAACAGCCGGCCGCATGCACGGATGCACGGACGGATGGTCGCATGGACGTACTGACGGACGCTTCGTCTAACTCATTATAATTCAGTCTGTGGACACGCTGTGATTTTTCTCTTGAACACAGTGGTCGATATTAGTGCATTCTGGCTTTTTTTGTTTTTTAACGTGACAGCAAATGTGTATACGAGTGTTGACTGTACGCAACGGCTACTTTACTGTTTGTTAACACGACTGTACATGGACATACGTGTATGTGATTGCTGAATGAGTTCTTTTTATAGTCATGTACCTATTGATATGCTAAACTGTATATTAGACGCGCTGTGCACGTGTCAAGATTGGAGACCTGGACCCTACGTGCTCTGTGTTGGACATCTACAAAGGATAAGGAGTAGCCGGTGCCAATTTGTGGCCTATCATCTCCTTATATCACGTCCATAAAAAAGGATCATTGATACATACATTTCGAAAGATAATTCTTGTGGCAAGGTCGAAGAACCCCTCTACCGACAACGCTACATTGCATACGCTTCCTAACAAATCAGATTCAGTGTAAGGGTTTTTTTACTATTTCAATGATTGTGAAATGTTCTAATGATATTGCTCATAATCATATGGTGATTTTGGGACATTAAAACAATCAACAGTACATTTAAATATCGCTTAACAAAATTCACCTAATTTTATTTGGCAGTAAAGAGAACTCGACCCACATGTTCAACACTTACCTTGACAAAGCATACAATGTGTACATTCAAATAATAACTTGGCCGAAGGTTTTCGGTTGGAATTTTCATGAATTAATTTGAAACTGCGTTTTAATTCACAATTCAAATCAATGTAGTCAACAAATTGTGTAGGCAATAAACCCACATAAACTCAATCTTATATTACATCATTGTCCGGGTATCATTACGTCAACCATTGGTTTCTCACATAGACAGTATTTCTCACATGTTTTCTTTTCCTTCTATTGCACGGTGAGTTTTATTTATTTTTTGATGCCCCTGTATGTGACGCATTACGATAAAAAACATAAACAGTTTTGCAGTAGTTCTACGCTATCAGCCCCTTTCTAACGTTCTATGTGGGCTTTAGAATGCTCAACACGTCCGCGGACCCTTCTCAGCGGCACGCCAGATAAATTCCGGAGTACGCCTTCCCGCTGCTACTAACCCCCTTCCTTTTTCACCCCCTTTCTTCATCCCAACTAGAGAGGCTTGGGTGGAGTAGCTTCTCGGATGCTCGACCTTGGATGCTCAATGTTCCTTGGTGATGCGCGCTCGAGCAGCGGCCAACTCCATTGGCCTCCCGGAATGGGGTCTTGCCACTCAATCATGCAATATGCCGCAACTCTCTGGTACATTTTCTGCGATAAAATGCTTCTACGACCACCACCACCGCCTTCCCGCTGCTGTTAGTTAGTCTTTTGTGATTAGATTAGAACACACTATACCATTACACAGTTGTTGCATTTAGATTAAAAGCACTTAACCATGACTTGTCTCACCTCTGGGAGGAGTGATCCGCATGTCGTAGCAGGAGGGGCTCATCCACTCGAAGACAAAGATGGAGAACGCGGCCACTTGGATGCTCACCAGCAGAATGAGCAGCCACGATACCGTGTCGAATGGTTCTACAGAGGAAAATATCACGAACAAAAAAAAAAAACAGTGCGATATTTGGTGGACTGCTATTGATACTGCGACCGATATACCTATAGCACCTAGAGCTGCTACAAAACATCCTGGCAAGCTCTGCTTATAGCACGCAATCAGTTCACACATCAATCCAGCAGTTGTGCTTAAGGGCAGGAAACTTCTTAAATGCCCCTTTAAGTACCTAAACGATAATACTACTGATGAATTCTTTCATTTTTTATACAGACACATACGCTTACTTTGTTAATACTCATACATCTTGTCGACGTATGGAGCCTTCCTCCAATGAGTAATAGTGTGATTCAAATCACCAAACATACCGCTTGGTTTCTATTCTTTCATTTTTTATACAGATACATACGCTTACTTTGTTAATACTCATACATCTTGTCGACGTATGGAGCCTTCCTCCAATGAGTAATAGTGTGATTCAAATCACCAAACATACCGCTTGGTTTCTACCGGGGCACTGGTTAATCTACAATTTTGAATCTGGTTTAAATTACCGTTTGCATGAATGTAACAACCTTTGACGTGCTTTCACTTAACTTACCTTCCGTCCAATGCCCACGTCAAAGCTTTGCGTGTTTGGCTCACAACGTATGTACATGTTGCTAAGTCATGTCACTCAAAACTGAGTATCGCCTTCGAGATAACATTCTTTCTAAGAAATAGGTTTACTTTATAAATTGAATTTTTTTAAAGGTAAATGCGTCTTTCTTTCTTAAAAACATTAAACTTGGTAGCGAACTCCGCAAAGAGGGTCTCTATAGTAGAGAGAGAATCTTTTGAGATTTGGTGAATGCTTTCTTGATTTTTTATCGCTTGACATGCCAAGAAACAAGAGTCCTCACCGAGAAAGGCCTTAGGTGAGATGATGCCAGTCCGCTTTGCTACCACGATGGCGATTCCAGTCTCGAGGAATGGCACCGTAAAGTCAACCGCCATTTGACGGTCAGAGTTGATCTTGATGGAAGTGACCAGAATGTCAACCTGTCCCTCGAGGAGCTCTGCTATTAATCCATTCCACGTACCATTCTGCCAAGCAAAATAAAATGGGAATTCTCGCTGATAACAACCTAATGAATATTACTGCTTGATTCAGCAGCATATGTTAATTGTTAAAACCAGATTAGGCTAAAAGTTCCAAAGGTTGCCAACTTCGGTCATACATTTTTACATGGCACGTCCTCCTTGTATATTCAATGCGATAGTTTAGCTTCATGAGGATGAGTTAGTGCGCCAGTTGGTTTCGCCACTTTGAAGCCTAGGAACGCACACAGATGCAATACCGGCCGGCTAAATTGTTTCCAAGATCCAAAACTTGCCAACCAAGCCATCCTCACGAACTACATTTCCGCGTCTTTGGGCTCTTTCTATTGTAAAATAAACTAGCAGTTGTAGTTCACCGCAGTGCATTGAACTTCATTCTTTTATTGCCGACTACGTGTGTTCTGACCCCTAAATAGTCTTCAATTTCTACGATATAATTCTGGGGTGACTGTAGCATATGAAGTTTTTATTAGTCAACAACTAATACGCAACATTGCAATGCATTAGAGTCGTAATGATTGTAGCCTACCAATGTCAGGTTCCAGCCTTAACAATTTCAAATTGGTTACTCTGAATAATGTTAACAAAAATGACGTGTACAGTTGGCTCTTCTGCGAATATGAACCAACTAGTGCAAAAGTACATCTTGCCAAGTTTACAAGACACACTGCTGAAAACTGGCCAATGAGAAAGGTACAAATTTTGCCCTCTCTATTTCTCTCCCACTCACTCACTTACTTACTCACTCACTCACTTACTTACTCACTCACTCACTCACTCACTCACTCTCACTATGGCGCTGCTCTATATGAGTCGATTCTGATCTTGAATACAAGCTTTTTAAGCTGGATGTCGAAAGCAATGAAATCGAACTCACGTCCTTCACACCCCAATATGCCATCTTCCACACGGTGTATGTCATACGTAAAACCCAAATCCTGGGCGAACTTTTGCAGGAGGTCTATGCAGAATCCAAGGCAGCATTTGTAGAATGTGGAGTTTTTGCGAGTAGCCGTATCGTTGATTCTGGACACATGGACGAGCCACATTGAAAGAAATCAATAAGTTGATTAAAATTCTCGAAAGTTATGTTAAGGGGACAAAATTAGAAACATCTTGTAGTTGAGAATATGGTTCCTAACATTAAGTAAATCAAGCCAGAGGATACAGATAACGCACACTGAGAAACCCAGTGGCACAAGCACACTTGCACCCTTGTACATTTGCTGTACAACTGTGGCGTGTACGTCACTTGAATAGGTAAGTTTTCTAATAGGACACAGTTAAAATTATTCAAAGCTAGCTAACTGATGAAACTTGCAACTTAGAAACATCTTGTTTCGTTATTAAACATAGGAAGCGTCCTCAATCACATGTGATGCATGAGATACGACAAAACTTCAGAAGCTTGGGGCGATCAGTTTCATCGAATCAGCTTCATCAGTTTCACCTCTTATATAGTTTTGAATGGCAAAATGCTTTCAGTGACACACATGCCAAATATGGTCGTACAAAGCCATTGAATATTATGTATATTGTGTTACTGTGATAACACCTGTATATTGTGCATAATGAACATTCATTTTACCTTTCAGATCTCAAATATCCAGGGAATCAATATGAACAGTGACGAACTATTTAGAAAATGCACTTAACTACTTAAAAATACTTTGTATCAAACAATCAAGCGAGCAATAGTACCAACAAAGGGCACATATGCACAACAAATGAACATCTCGAAGCATGTGCTTCACAACAGTGGATGAAATTGCAGCCACAAACACGAAAGCGTTTCACGCACAATGCTCATCGACCTGGTGGAAATTATTTGACTGAAATGAAAACCACGCTGCAGACCAGCGACGAGGAAGAGCACTTCACTCAAGGAGTGTGCCAGTTCCGTTGAAAGTTTTAAGCAGGAAACATGTTTAAGCCAGCTGTGAACACTTTGGTTCGAACAGTGTCTAAAATCACAATTATCATCACAAGGCAGCGCGCGTTCTCTTCGTTATTTTTACAGTGAAGCCGTCTAAGTTGCCGGTAACTTGTGTTGTGTCGTGCAGAGCTCCTCAGGTGGGCATGCGCCAAAGGAATCGGGCATAGTCTACTGCCGAGTAGAGCAGTTGCGAGCGCTAAACGAGAACTCTGCTCGGCGACGATGCAGAGCTCGTGAAGCATGACGAAGAGAAATAGAGAACAAATGAAATATAGGGAGAGGGGAAATATAAAGAGAGAGAGAGTGAGACACAAAGAGACAAAGAAAAAACACAAGAGAAAGAAATAGAAAGAAAACGCGGAAAAGAAAAAAAAGCGTTGGGACATCCCGCGTACGGTGGCAATGAACGATATGCGAAGCATGCATGAAGAAGTTTGCGATGTCGCACCTCCGAAATGAGCATAACAGTGAAAAAATGTGTGAAAATATTTTACAAAGTATCTTTCTGTGCCCACGGGACTTCTCAATATTTTAACGGCGCACGGGACGGCTTATGCTCTTCTATAGTAGATAGAGTACCTCGTGCTCTAAGTCGTTAATTACTTTTTCTAAACACACAAAGTGGCGTACTAAAAAAAAAACATGTCAATGTGAAAACTGGTTGTTCATCTTTGCATTACGATTCCACAACTAACATGTGCGCTGCAAACACCAGAGGTGGTAGGCTCACATGTTGTTCTTGTATTGCTTCATGATTCTGGTTACGCGAAGTGTAATGCTGAAGCGTAGGCTGTTTTTATTTTTCATGAGGAAGGTGTTGCGAGTTGGGTTAGGTTAATAGATGAGTAGTCATGTGCTCACCATGTACCCTAGCAGAAAGGTACACTACACTGGTAACTACAATAAGTAAATTAAGGACTGACACATTTAATGTTTATAAAGATTAGATAGGCACAACTGCAACCATACTTTCAATCGCATTGGCCTTACGCCTGCATAGTGTCATCTCTTTAAAAGCGAGTTCAAGACCTGGCATGGGTATGTCGTGCAATACTTGACTGCCAAGCACAGCGCTCAGGTTCAATTTCTGCTGAAACCCACATTTTTAAAATTTTTGTATTTCCCGGGCCTAAGCTGCAAATATCATTTTGTTAACATTCTCACATTTAAGTAACTCAAGTACGTTCTCGGAGATATACACTTGCTATCACATGTGGCACGCACTTGCGGACCTTGGGCCGGTGGTATACGGCGATGTGCCACAAGTTTTAACGACGAACGCGACAGAATTTTCCCGTTGTCTATAGCCTGACTATGATCTTCACACCCTGTTATTTTCCCATAATAATTTTGGCCGTCACCATGTTTAGGAGGCGACCATGAGAGCACCCAGGCGTAGGCGGCTCGACAGACAGACAGACAGACAGACAGACAGACAGACAGACAGACAGACAGACAGACAGACAGACAGACAGACAGACAGACAGACAGACAGACAGACAGACAGACAGACAGACAGACAGACAGACAGACAGACAGACAGACAGACAGACAGACAGACAGACAGACAGACAGATAGATAGATAGATAGATAGATAGATAGATAGATAGATAGATAGATAGATAGATAGATAGATAGATAGATAGATAGATAGATAGATAGATAGATAGATAGATAGATAGATAGATAGATAGATAGATAGATAGATAGATAGATAGATAGATAGATAGATAGATAGATAGATAAAACGTTCAAAGTGTTTGCAGTATGGCATGAAATAATTTCCATTTACAATGTCGAAGCTTGCAATAAGTTGCGCGATGTGTGAAACAAGGAGGCTGAATTAGTATAAAGTCGAACCATACAGCAAATAACTAAAACAACCTAACAAGTAGCCAGAGCTCAGAACGACTTAGACAAAGTGTAGAAAAAAGCGTAGCTTAGACCCTAGCAGCAACCTAGAAGCAACATAGCATCACCGAGCTAAAAAGCTGGCAACTGCATAGTAACAACCAGACATATCACCTAGCTAAAGCTAAAATCTTCCGAAAGAAACCGACGTATCCACGGCATAGCAGCGACCTAGCAACAATTTTCAAACAAGCCGACATAACCTGTCCAAATTCAAGCAACAACCTCGAACCAACCTGTAAACCACCTAGCATCACCTAGTTAAAGCCCGAAGACATCCTAGATTAATCTAGAAGCAATCCACATTACGTAGCTAAAACATAGCAACGACCTACAAGCAACCTTATTAAATAATTGTGTAGCTTCGCTGTTTCAAGCCTCGTGAGACATACTGAAACATTTGCCATTCGGATCGGGTTTAATAGGATGCAATATTAAAACAAGTAAGAGCAATTGACTATGCTTATTCTTTGTACAGGCGTGGCGTCAAAAAAGAAAAGAGAGTACATCTTTATGATATATTATAGCAGCGGGAACGGTTCAGTATGAATGAGGAATCCGGATGTCGTATAGAAGAAGCTAAACAACGTCTTATAGAAAAGTAAAGCATTGGTATGCATTAGCGAGCTTTGGCGGCGTAACGCAAACTTCGTTTGAAATTATGACTTGAATGGATAGCTTCGTCAACGATATTAGAAAAATAAATGAGATATCCGTTGCTGGTTAAACAAACGGGACGGCTGCACCTAAATAACGGAAACGCAATCGAGAACGTTGCAAAACTGTGTGGGTTTCATGCTTCATAGAAACGCTATATATATATATGGATAAAAACCAAGATAGCCAATAAATAATAGCGTCGAGGAAACTAATGTAGAATCGCCAAGATGTGAACGTTATACGAATACTCTTTGCAGTGAACGTTGTCAAAAGGCGTAGAATTTATGAAGTGGGCGGAAGACGTAAGGGGGCTTGTTTACTAGAACAGGAAACGAAGATCTAATCCGCAAGGTTAGCAATTTCTATATTACTACCTGAATGGAGTAGGCTAATGCAAGTATAGAACGCAAAGAAAATAGGTGACTGGACACAGCCAACGGCCGAAAAGAACCACCTTCAAGATACAGCTAATCACCGCGAAAACTAGCGTTATGGCCACACCATTAGCTCTAAGTGACCAAACAAGTCCAATGCTATAACCACGTTTACTTATTTTGTCATAGGCCGAATAGGGCATCTCTTCCCTGCGGTCGTGTTCACTTTGCTTGCCTCCGCCGCGACGCGGAAAAAACGCGGTGTGCCGTAATGGGTCTTTGCTTTACTGAAGATGAAATATGTCTCTCGTTTCGAGACCATCTTGGCGCTACGTTGCCATGACGTAGTTTGTAGAAGGGAGTACAAAAAAAACATAATTTGCCAGAACCCAACTTAGGATCATTGGTTTAATGCCACGGCCGACGATCACTGACAGCCACAGATGGGGCACCGCGTAGCTGCGCTATTCTGTTGGAGCAGCAAAAGTTCGCTCAACTCCTTGAGCTCCCTTCGCTGTCGGGGTTCTTCGTGTGGAATTGCTGCGGTACGCTTGCAGCGTTCACTTAGTCTGTTGCAGCATAACCTCTAAGGAAGGCACTGAAGGAGGGGACGTTATTCTGATGATGTCATGAATTGATAACGTGCAGTAACATACTCAAAGTGCTCCGTGTAGAGTTTTGCTGAGCCCACTGTGGTTTAGTGGCTCTGGCGCAATGCAGCTGTACTTCAATCTTCTGGATCGGATTCTGGCCACGGCGACCGCATTTTCGATTAAGAGAAAAATGTTCGTGGCCTGGTGCATTTAGGTGCAGGTGAAAGCGCCCCAAGAGGTCGAAATTTGCGCAGCCGTGCACAAAGGCATCTCCGATAATCATATCCTAGTTATGGTGAATTAAATCACATAAATAACTATTGCGACGCGTAGCTTTTAATTCAAAATATTCAATACAAAATAAAGGTAATGCTAATTTATTTTGGCATGTCTCGTTTCCAGCATTATTTTGTTTTCACAATTCACAAAATCTCGCTAAGATATATGATAGTCATAAGGCAGAAAAAGCATACCACCATTGGGTACACTTTTTTTCCTCCCCACCTACAAACGCAAGAAACCACGGCGGCACACAAATACTCAAAATTGTGTTTTGGAATACATATATGTGCACTAGAACCCTATATAAGATACAGATATTGGGATTGATGTTTCTTAGAAGTTATACGGGATATTTCTGAAATACTTTTTTCAGAAACAACAAGAAAATCATTGCAGAATGCAAATACACGAACACAAGTGCCGCATTGCGTTTATTGTTTTGCGGGAATGCTGCTGCTTGGCTAAATTATTCATTATGTGGATCATAGTATTGTGGTGTGGTTAATATTTCACCGCATGAAAACTTAGAAGTGAAGCTAGAATCCCCAATGATTACCAGTTAATTATTATTGTACACTTATTCTGGACAAAAGTATTGTGTTGCTGCGATATTTGTTGCATTAAATGCGCTCTGCAACAGCAGCTTCTCAAATAGGATGTCATTCACTGCGTATTCAGTTGGAAGATTACGTGTGCTCTGGAGCACTCTTGAGCGCTCCAGAGCACACGTTGTTGGTTCCATTTGAGAGCTCAGACTACCTTCAGTTTGTCCTTTGAGAGCGCCAAATTCTGATTCAGAGCACTTCCAACCGGTCTGACTTCGAAATGAGAACGCGGTGCGATCTGGCCGGGAGGAAGGGTCACGTGACACAAGCAAACGGCGTGAGTTTCGTAAGGGGACACCACTGGACGCGTTATATTTTGTGCACTTGTGCTGTTCTGCTGTTTGTGGCGTTCTTGGGCGAGTATGTGGCGAGTTCACGTCTACGTGGCCATAAATCTACCATGTCAAAAAGAAGGCAGCTAGTGAAGGAGGAAACGTCAATGCTGTTGTTACAGACGCTCGCTGACGAATGCCTTAAAGCTATCGAAGCCCGGATGATGACAACGAACATCACCAGATTTATGTGCAGGGCTCAGAAGACTATCGTTGCGTGCAGACATGTCGGAGATGGCTGCTTAACAGATCCGCGCCACTTGCTAATGCAGCCAAGAAATATTTACCCGGTGTCTTCCCGCACTGGTTGCCCAGTGGCGCTACGGATGCACTGCTCCGAGATTAAAGATGTATTCGGTTGGTAGGCTGCCTCTCGCGCTCGGATTGCGAGCGGATTCAACATCTGGAGACACCGAACGAGAGGACCGGAGCGGTCAACCGAATACGCCTATAGGAAACATCACTCTAAACTGGAGCCGCGAAATGACTTGCAGCCCTAAAACAGATTAGAGGTATAGTACCTGCCTTCAAAGATCTGCAGGGACTTTACCTGCTGCGGTGGTCTAGTGGCTAAGGTACTCGGCTGCTGACCCGCCGCTCGCGGGATCGAATCCCGGCTGCGGCGGCTGCATTTTCGATGCAGGCGGAAATGCTGAGGCCCGTGTGCTCAGATTTGAGTTCACGTTAAAGAACACCAGGTGGTCGAAATTGTCGGAGCCCTCCACTACGGCGTCTTTCATAATGACATGGTGGTTTTGGGACGTTAAACACCATATATCAATCAATCAATCTACAGGGACTTTAGTCGAGAAAGCATGGTAGTACTGCCTGCGATTCTGCCGTTATGGTGCCGGGCGTTGGGAGAAGTTTTCGCCACAACCTCCGAGTCCACGACTAGCGCGGTGCATTTGCTTGGCATAGCCCAAAAAACTTGCATTCCGCCTTAGAAACACGTGCGATAATTTCCGACAAAAACAAAGTAACAAGACACCCTATTCGGCAAGGTGTCACAACAGAATCGATATATTATAAAAGTATTTCAGTACTGAGATGCAAATACACTTTTTTTTTCAAATATATGCCGACACAGAAATACGGATACCTAAAAGTATCTCCGAGATATTATTGCGATACTCTTGTATCGCAATATTGCTTAACTTGGTAAAACCAAAAAGGGACATTATCTTGAGTCGCATCAACAGCCATATGGTAAAAACAAAAAAAAAAAAACAAGCAAATCCTTAGCAAATTGGCCCACTCGTTGAACACGTTCCCGGTATAAAAGTCTGCGATTGGCCTATCGTCGACGAAGCTGACATGCATGTGATGGCGTGCTCCCTCGATATTATGTCACTACGACGTAATATTGACGTCAAAACATTTGACAATCTCTAATGCAATACAGCCCCGCCGCGGTGGTCCAGTGGCCAAGGTACTCGGCTGCTGACCCGCAGGTCGCGGGATCGAATCCCGGCTGCGGTGGCTGCATTTACGATGCAGGCGGAAGTGTTGTAGGCCCGTGTACTCAGATTTGGGTGCACGTTAACGAACCCCAGGTGGTCGAAATTTCCGGAGCCCTCCACTACAGCATCTCTCATAATCATATGGTGGTTTTGGGACGTTAAGCCCACCATATATATCAATTATTCAATCAATCAAACACTCATTCAATGATGGCCAACAATAGCTGCACCCAGGCAAATAGCTGCACCCTCGGTTATGTCATACTGAAGAGATTTGTTTACTCGCGTAGTAAGCAGCAAAAAAAGGAAGCTTGCTCTCCGCCACGTAGGGCTTCAAACAATGAGCATGGATGATTTTGGGAACTAATTTGGTTTCTCCTAAATTGTTTCCGTGCCATGCCTAGGTGATGCCGGTTTCAGGTCGCTTCTAGGTTGTATCTAGGCTTTGTGTAAATGATGCCAGGTTGTCACTATGCTGAGTCTCACCGTAGGAAGGTCCGACTTACACCATAGAGAGTCACAGACACGACCCAGTTTTCCAAACTGCGGAGAAAGAAACTCACCCTGAAACCAAGCCTTTGCAACGGTATTTTCTTCTTTTTGTTTTCTTATGTGATTCTTGAAGAGAAAATGCCAAAAAAATGAGCCCGTAACTGTCTGCATCAGAGTGCGACACCTCGAAAGTAGCTCACGAGGGATGGGGGTAAGGAGGAATTAAAAGGGTACGATTAAAGGGTAAAGAGATATAGAGGGGAAGGAGAGAACGAGGCGCAGGGACAGCGAACGACAGAAAACGACGGAAGTGAAAAGGGGATGGGAAAGACGGACACGGTCGCAGGAGTGCGAGGACGGGGCGCCACTCGGCGAGAGCTCTTGTCGGCGGCAGGAGATGGCGTAGGGCGAACCAGTCAGCCAGAGCTGCGCTGTTGTCGGACATCGCGGGGTCACAACCGGTTGGCACGAAATCCAGAGTGCGAGTCCCACACCGGTAAGAAGACTACGGACATGCACTTGTTGGTGTAGGCCTTCCATCACTTAGGGATCTTCTCGCTGCCGCAATTGCCTTTTCCGTTCTCCACTATTCTACCACAGTACCTACTCGGGGTCCTTAGGCTACCATTTCTTCGTAGCCGTTTCTTGGACTAACTACAGCCTTCTTCACCTTCGCTGGGCAGGTGGTGAGGAGGAGGTCTTACGCAATTTTCGCGGCACGTAACCGCTAAGATGATGGAAGTTTTCTGCGATCGACTTCCGAGAAACCGTGCTTTGCAACTTGCATATTAAAAAAAATGAACGCTCATAGCTCGCAGAACTTGCACAATCTATATGCCGTCCTTTACAAATGTGTTGAGATTTATAGGAATTTATTCCAGAATCCTTATTGGTGAAACGAAAGCAACAGTACGTAAAGTTCACGGCACCGTACACAACGACAGCCAGAAAATTATTTTCTAGTTTCCAGCGTGTTTCACGTCGCTCTTCATCTCGTGAAACAAAGCTCGGCAGAAAGAGCTCGCCTTTTGTGAGAAACCGCTGAAAGCATTAAAACGACGCGCAATGACAGTTACCGAAAGAGCTTCCTCGGAGGAGAACTAAAGTTCATGAATATTTCATGAGAGCGCACGGAAAGGACAAAGTGTTGGGCGAGAGCATCGCTCCGCGATCAGGGGATCTAAAGACCGCGACAGACGACTGCTGTTGGCCCGCCTCTTTGGGCGGTCTGGCATTCCGTTTTCGGATCGCTTTTGAATGAGTACTTGAACCTTTTATAGATAAATCCGCCACCAGGAAAGTCATGCAGCATTAAAGTATCCGAATCGTTGTTAAAGCCAACGCCGTTATTAGTTGATTGCTTTGTTGTGTAATAATTTTTAGCCGCATCGCTATTATGACGGACACCACTGCTGTGATTGCACTACGCTGACAGACCCCATCACCGTAATCCCGAGTAAACTTTGGTACTGCTGAACTAGCTTTGGCAGTGCTGAACAACAGTGGTGAAACATAGTATAGTTCTAATTATAAAATATTCTTGGACAATGTTTGGTTGCACAAAAAAGCGCTGACTCACCCTTGCAACATGGCCTCTGGCACGACACGGCACTTGACGGCCCGCCCACTCTCGCATTCACCCGTCTCGTTGTCCGGTTGACCGATGTTCAGGAATGGACGCTCCACCATGAACGTTACCTGTGACATCATTGTCCTGACGATGACAGCAGCTTCTCTGGTTTTAACCACGCTTACCTTTAAAGTTATAAAAGCTGTAACTTTTCCAACTATAAAATAATAAATGCGCGCGCATCTGCGACATATTGCAGTTGGTCTCTAAGCAGATTGCGCCTCTTCATGTAGAGAGTCATCATATAACTGTATAGACTCGTTATTAATAATTATTTTTATAGTTCTGCCAGAAGTTTACTAATAGAATCGAGTTTTCAGCACACGTCACAATGTTTCAACCTCCTCGCTTTAATTTGTGCTAAAATAAAATGCCAGGCCTGCGCTGAACGCGCAGAACAGCCACAGCGAGAACTATGAAAGAGCGGCCTTTCAGAGTTTTTTTATAAACACTCTTTGCGATGCTAAAAGCACACTGCTGGGTACCTACTACGCCATAAATTATCATAAATGTTGTGTAGTTGGGCAGCATTCAGTTTTCTATCTTTCGTCTTTCTATGGAGAAGCGTGGTATCTGCTACACACTTGTTAGGAATTTTGAGCAATTTTTTATGCAGCGGCTGACGACAATCCAGAAACATGCCTGAAGTGGGTACGCGCCACAGTTAATAGGTGGTCAAGAAGAAGTTTTCTAATGGGTTGGAGCATTGGACAACCCGCTCGTTACGCGATTCCGCATTGTGTGACGCCTGGTTGTTCCTTTGGTGTTCTAAAATGCTTTACTACTCATATAAACGCGATTCTTTTCCTCGACATCAAGCCTGCCCAAGGCAAGTTTAGAAACGAGTTCTAAGCACTGGCGTGTCGCAGTGGTAGAATAACGGGCTGGCACACAGCGTGCCCGGGTTTAAATCTCATTGTGTGAATGATGACTTATCCTTACTGAGGTTTTTTTTTGTTTGATGCTGATTTCGGACACCGGCGGCAGCGGCGGACCACTACGGCGCCGCGCGCGAGCCGTGTTCTGATCTCATAACTGCTTTCGCAGTAAAAACTCAAATGAATAAGTAACAAGAGAGTTCGCGTTGTTCGGTAAGTCTTGCCGCTGGACGAGTTGATTTACAATTGGAGGTAAACTGGCGTGCGCAAATAAAAAGGAGGACGCAGAAAAGATGGAACAGGGACAAGCGCTTGTCCCTATCCCGTTTGATTTCTGCGAGCTTGTCTTCATTTGCGCGCACCAATTTACTTTCAATTCATCTGCTTCACTATAGAGACCTGCATAAAATAAACGGAGAGCTTTATATTTAAACTACTCTTTCGGTTTATCTTAACAAATATTGATATTTCGATTTTTTCCAAAGCGAAGATTGTAACCCGCATATCCAAAACAATATAACGAAAACATTCGAAATTATTCAGTATACCTTAAAAAAATATGTTGGTAAATTTGCAGCCACTGTTTTTGCTCACGTGGTGTCTCCTCTTTTATAAAATCAAAACTTCATCCACTTGAGCAGCGATAACACCAAATTATTTACTGCAAAACCTTCTCTACTCTCTGCGCCGATTTTTCTTTCTAGTCATGATGCATGCTTCGTTCCGATGCAACAGAAGGTTGGACACGCAAAAAAACAAAAATTGTGACGTTTTATCACGTGCTTGAACACTCGGTCAGTCTATTGTTCTATTGTGCTGGGAAATACAGTAATCATCAGCAGAACACACGACCGGGTGAGCCGCAGTTATTGTGAAAATGTCAGGAACTTTTCTAAACGTTTGATCCCTTCTACATCAGATGTCAAACATGAAGTCCGGACTTCGTTCATAAAGAACTATTACGCCAAGTTCTAACTGGTATTTCAGGGTTGTAAGTCAATATCTCCTTGGGTTTCAATGCTCTGCGATAACTCAACGAGAAAAAAGTTGAAGTTTTCATATGGTAACCAACCTAAAGCAAGCCTTAAAACCATTCGTAACAATTTGCAATCTAAAACCTACTACAAGAACACGCACACACGTTTTACTGGCGTCAGGTTACAGCAACGAGTTCACTTAAACAACGTGAAACGCGAAACTGGGGCGCTTAACTACGAAAGTTAAATATTCGCTTCATAACCAAAAGCCCATCCGCAATTAATAGATAACAAAAATACACAGCATCGTACAAAAGAACGGCAAATAACCTCGCGACACATTTAAGTTTTCGAAGTTTCTTCCCAGATAAATGCATTTCGACTGACAAAGCTGTCGCTTATCTGTGTATTTCGAAATTGTCGACTTCACCGAAAAACGACAAGACTGAAATGCCTTGCAATTCAACGAACAAAAAAACATTTCGACACTTCTTTTGACTTCTCCAGCTTGTTTCACATTCCTACTTTTTTCTATTATTTTGTATATATGAACCAGTACGTGTGCCACTGTGAAACTCGATTTACAGCAACGGCCCTAACAAATCGCATCCAGCCGGCTTTCGGCAGCATCTGACCATCTTCAATTTTTTTTACATTTTCAAGAAAGAAACTCAGAATCCGGACATACTTTGAGATTAAATTTCTCTGGAACCCCTTTCGGCGGGACCAGTTCTTCTCCAGGCCAAACGATGTCTTTGATGTCGATACCCTTTTGCGTCCAGCCTCCGATCTGTGGGCAGTGAAGACTCGTTTATCCGTTTTGAGAAACGAACAACAACAACAACAACAACAACAACAACAACAACAAAGACAACCAAAACAACATAGAAGACCTCACGACGTTCAATTTTACTTTCTCCGTGTTCTTGGTCGCAAACTGCTTTCAAAGTTGTAAACACTTAAAACGTTCATGAAGCGTAACGGTAATATAATTTGATCTGGCACAGTGTAACAATAATATAATTTGATCTGGCGCGTCAGTTCTGCAAGGGCAGCCATAAAGGAAATGCAACTGTAAAAATATTGAAGAACACGTAACGAATCAGCACTTAAACGAAAACACTTAAAAAAAGTATTGATTGGATTTATGTCAGAATGCATTGTCGTTAGCCACACACAATATACAGGCATCTCTTACTTTATTTCCCCACTGTGTTTGGTTTTACGTTGTTCAATGACGTGCAACATCCCGTTTCTAATAAATGGCAATATGCAGCTCACTGTTGGCAATAGTAGAACCGCAAAATGCTAACGAATTGTAATAAACACCCAAGCGTAAGCTTTAGAGTTACCATTCTGTCACACTCTATATGGCAGTATTTTTTTAGATGTTTGCAATGATTCGTTCATCATTTTACTTTCTCTATTTCATTGAATGCACTGCTGCCATATTGCATGGAACCACTTTCCCAATTAACTGGGCATTCTAATCTCAAGTGAAGACTATTTGAAACGCTGTACGCATTTTAATCTTTTGTTATAACAAATCTGAGGTTTTCTCTGGTGTGTAAAAACCATATGAGGACGCATTCAGTAAGGACATGCAATGAGCCGCAGATTTCCAAAATTAACGTTAACTTTTATGGTGAATTATCTTGGTGGCTTTAAACTCAACTGAATTTGAGAAGCTTTGCACAAAATTTAGGGTGCATAAACAGTACCATCCGTCCCCAGCAAGAAGTGCCAATCACAACTTCTGTGCACACATCGGTAGCGATAAATGTTGCGTAATAAAGCCAATAGCCGAAACAAAACTAGCCGATAGCATTGTTTTTGCATGAAACATTTTCCCCGCCTATATTATCTAACATATCATGCAAAAATTGTAGGACCCATGAGCTTCTCCTTTAGGAGTTGAATAAGATAGCGATATTCACGCGCACGCACGCACGCACACGCTGGTTTGCCTTCCTTTTCATTTTTCGTTTGCGGTGAAGACCTGAAGGGTGCCGCAAGAAAAAGGCCTAGTGCAGATGCCTTCCAGCTTTTATTTTTACTTGCATCTACTGAAACGGGTTGTTGAACAAGCAGAAGTTGCCTCGGTGAAGGAGAGCTTTATTTAGCGCAAGGGCTAACTGAACGCAAGCCTGCGATCACAGCAAGTCTTCTTCCTTTTCTATACTCGAGCTCCATGCCCACTGCCCTCATTACAATCACCCCCGGCCGATGAGGGAGCCATCCTGGCGACCTAAGGACAGGTGTACACAGAAGGGTCGTGGTATGGCTTGAGCCGAGAGATGTGTACGATTTCTTTTCCCCGACGGCGCTTGTCCGGAGATGCATCCAGCGGCTCGACAAAGTAGTTGACAGGGGATGTTTGGCGTACAACTCGATAAGGGCCATGGTACCTGGACGAAAGCTTGTGGGAGAGTCCTGGAGGAGTAGAAGGAATCCATAACCACACCAGTGAGTTCGGAGTAAAGCTCATATGCGTGGTTGACGCGTCGTGGCGATGTTTTTGGCGCGTCTGGTCATGTGACGTGAACGCATGAGCAAGCTTCCGACATTCTTCAGCGTGTGCTGCTGCTCGAGAAACGGTAGTCATCTCTGAAGGGTCCGGTCGATAAGGAAGAATGGTATCTATCCATTGTTGATGATGGCTCGCGTCCATAAAAGAGGAAGAAAGGCGAAAATCCAGTGGTGCTTTGCGTTGCAGTGTTGTAAGAATATGTCACAAAAGGGAGTATGCTATCCCAATTTGACTGGTCAGATGAAGCGTACTTGGCCAGCATATCCCCAAGTGTAGGATTAAAACGCTCTGTCATCCCATTAGTTTGCGGGTGATAGGCTGTGGCAGTGCGGTGTATGATGCGACACTCGCTCAACAACGCTTTGATGGCATCGGAGAGAAAAACGCGGCCGCGGTTGCTCAGTAACTTCCGAGGTGCTCCATGCCTTAAAACCAGGTTTTGCAGTATAAAACATGCAACGTCTTTTGCGGTAGCAGAAGGTAACGCAGCTGTTTCAGCGTACCGCGTTAGGTGGTCGATAGCGACAATGACCCAGCGGTTGCTACACAAAGTGTAGGGAAGCGGACCGTAAAGGTCGATTCCGACACGATCGAAAGCTCGTGCTGGACATGACAACGGCTGCAAGAGACCTGTGGCACGTTGAGTGGGCATTTTGCGTCGCTGGCACGTAAGTCAAGACCTTACGTAACGGCGAACGAAACGGTACATACCGCGCCAGTAGTACCGCATCTGCAAGCAGGTGTATGTTTTTAACACACCAGCGTGGCCACATTGCGGATCATCGTGGAACGTGGCACAGATGTCAGAGTGCAGATGTCAGGGGATGACGAGCAACCACTTACGGCCGATCGAGCTGTAGTTTCGGCGATAAAGCAGGTTATCCCGAATAGCGAAGTGTCCTGCTTGACGGCGAAGCGTCCTGGAAACTGGAGCGGGCGTCCGGTTTGAGAGAAAGTCCAAAAGAGAAGAAATCCAAGCGTCTTTGCGTTGCTCGAAAGGCATGTCCGAAATGCTGATGACCAAGGCAGCACTAGTGGAGATAGGCGAGCCGACAGGCTCTGAAGCCAATGGCGAACGTGACAGGGCATCGGCGTCGGAATGCTTCCGGCCAGAACGGTAGATAACACGGATATCGAACTCCTGTAACCGCAATGCCCAACGAACGAGCCGACCATTAGGATCTTTTAGTGAAGATAACCAGCAAAGCGCATGGTGGTCTGTTACAATATCAAACGGACGTCCATATAAATAAGGCCGAAATTTTCCATTTGCCCAAATAATGGCGAGGCACTTCTTTTCAGTTACACTGTAATTCTTCTCGGCTTCACTGAGGATGCAGCTGGCATAGGCAACGACGTACTCGTCAAAGCCCTCCTTGCGTTGGGCCAGTATGGCCCCTAGCCCGACACCACTAGCGTCCGTATGAAGCGCCGTTGGAGCAGACGGATCGAAATGTCGGAGTATGGGAGGCGTGGTGAGGAGCCGTCGGAGTTCCTGAAATGCATCATCACACGCCTGCGACCACGCTGACAAATCAGAACTTCCGGCAAGAAGATTGGTCAAGGGGGCGATAATGGAGGCGAAATTGTGGACGTAGCGGCGGAAGTAAGAACATAGGCCGATGAAGCTTCGAAGCTCTTTGATGGTGGTCGGCTTTGGGAACGCCGTGACTGCATTAAGTTTCGTAGGGTCCGGGAGAATGCCGTCCTTAGAAACCACATGTTCGAGAATTACAAGCTAGCGAGCGCCAAAGTGGCATTTCTTCAAGTTAAGTTGATGTCTCGCCGTGGAAAGGCACGTAAAAACTTGCTCGAGGCGGCTGAGGTGGGTCGCGAAATTGCTTGAAAATACCACAATGTCATCCAAATAACAGAGGCACGTTTTCTATTTCAGACCTCGCAAGACGGTATCCATCATCCTTTCGAAAGTGGCAGGTGCATTGCAGAGGCCAAAGGGCATAACGGTGAATTCATATAGTCCATCCGGTGTTACAAAGGCTGTCTTCGGGCGGTCACCCTCTGCCATGGGCACCTGCCAGTAGCCGGAGCGTAAATCTATCGAAGAATAGAACTCTGCTCCTTGTAGGCAGTCCAAAGCGTCATCGATGCGCGGCAGAGGGTATACGTCTTTGCGCGTTATCTTGTTGAGTCGGCGGTAGTCAACGCGGAACTGGATGGATCCGTCTTTTTTCTTGACGAGAACAACCGGTGAAGCCCAGGGACTGTTGGAGGGCTCGATGATGCCACGTTTCAACATGTTCGTCGATGACACGGCGTTCAGCAGATGACACACGGTACGGACACTGCCTCAGCGGGGCTTGTTGACCGGTGTCAATATGGTGAACGACCACAGAGGTTCGGCCTAAGCCTGACTGGTCACGATCGAATGAAGAACGAAAGCGGAGAAGAAGATTTATAATCTCTTGGCGCTGAGTTGGTGCGAGCTCAGAGTCGATGGCATCCGAGAATACGTCCAGAGCATCATTAGGCGCGTTGGTAGGAGTGACAGCACAAATTGGGAGCGAAACCGTTGAATCGGGTATAGTAGCCGGAAGAATGCACTCGCAAGGTTCGTAGCTTCCCAGGCATTCTCCACGTAGAAGGGATGACGGACTGTCCGAGGGATTGCACACATAAATGGCAGCGTGACCATTGCGAAAAATGACCACGGCAAACGGAAGCATGATATTTCGACGGCACGCAGATGGGACTAATGGCATAAACAACACAGGCGATTTCGGAGGGGAGGCACGCGACACCGAGACAACAACAGCTGAGAAAGGCGCCATGTCAACGTCAGAAGCAGCAAACACTCTACACGAAGCACCATCGTCGGGGTCATAGCATGGCACAGATAACGCGAGTTCGGAACGAGCACAGTCGACCAAAGCAGAATTTTACGAAAGAAAGTCCCACCCAAGGATAACGTCATGCGAAGAACGGAATAAAACTACACATGTGACGACGTGCATCGCACCTTGAATGACGACTCGTGCAGTGCACAAAGCTGAAGGCTGAATATGATGGGACGTAGCTGTCTGCAAAGATAGGTCGGTAAGTTGCGTGGTCACTTTCTTCAAGTTTCGGCACAGTTTCTCGCTAACTACAGATACGGCAGCTCTAGTGTCAACAAGTCCGCGCACCTTAATGCCATCAATATAGAGTTCGATTTCGTTCGGGGGACAGCAGTTAGGTCTTGAAATTTTCGCTGCCAATGCAGTTCTTGCCTCCGGAACTGCGCCCGTCAGTTTTCCCCTCGCGGTGGGCTGTTGCGACGTAACATCGGAGAAATAGATCGACGACGAGGAGAAGGTGAACGCCTTGAGCCGGATGGTCGGCGACCGGGACGTACGTCTAGAGGTGGATCGGCAGGAACGGGATATCGCGGCTGAGTGGGCATGGTGGGCATGTAATGTGAGGCCCCTGCAATGTCGTGAGAAGTGACGAGCTACGTGGCCTGAGATGCCACATGAAAAACAGATCGGCCGATTATCTGGAGTGCGCCATTGGCTGACGATAGGGGCACTGTTCGCTGAATAAGGTACCGTAAATGGTCGTGCAGGCGGCGGCGTCATATAAACGTTCTGACCTGTTTCATATACAGCCGGAGACGGGACGGTCAGCGAGCGGGCAGGTGGCGTCGACGAATAAACGTGGCGAGTAGCTTCGTAGATTGACGGAGACGCTGGCGCACGTGGCCGAGCAACTGCGGCTTCATACGTTAGTGGTGCGGTAACAGTTGGTGGAGCCTGAGCTGGCGGCAATGCTTCGGCAACTTGCGATTGAATAACCTGGCGAAGCGAAGGCGACAAGGGTGCCATCGGCTCGGTAGTTCTTGTGATTATAGATAGCTGCCGGGCGACCTCCTCGCGTATGAATTGCTTTATGACTGGCATCAACGCAGAGTGGTCGGCGGTGTCATAGCGATAGTCCAGGGATGAGATGTCCGCGGTGTCTTGAGCAGCCAGCGTGTAGAAGCGCGCTGCCTACGCAGCTCATCATAGCTTTGGCAGAGCTGAATCACCTCGGCGACCGTCTGGGGACTCTTCGCAGCCAGCATTTGGAATGCACCGTTGTCGATTCCTTTCATGATGTTCTTGATCTTGCCTGCCTCGTCCAGAGTCGAATCGACGAGCTTGCAGAGAAATAGCACATCTTCGATGTAGCTCGTGAAAGTTTCATCTGCTCTCTGTACTCTGCCCCGCAAGCGCTGTTCAGCACGAAGGCGGCGGACAGCAGGACGGCCAAAGACTTCCGCGAGGGTTTTTGCCAATTCCGACCAGGTACTAAAATCACTTTGATGATTTCTGTAGTATAGTTTGGCCACGTCGGTCAGGTAAAAACTCACATTCGTGAGCTTATCGGCTGCGTTCCACTTATTGACGGCGCTCACCAGTTCATACTCGGCAATCCAGTTGTCTACATCTTGGTCCTCTGTGCCACCAAATATGGGGGGGTCGCACTGCTGGAGAGCGCCAGCGCAGAAGACAGGCACAGGTGCGAGATCTGGAGTAGCAGCATGAGATGGCCCCGGATCAGTCATTGTAGGAAATCGTTGGAGTGTGCGGCTGCGAAGTTCCAGGGTGAGGATCAGATGTACCCAGCACTTCCACCACTTGAAACGGGTTGTTGAACAAGCAGGAGTTGCCTCGTCGAAGGAGAGCTTTATTTAGCGCAAGGGCTAACTGAACGCAAGCCTGCGATCACAGCAAGTCTTCTTCCTTTTCTATACTCGAGCTCCATGCCCACTGCCCTCGTTACACTACCTTGAATTTCAGCTAACTGCTAACGGGGCTTTTTTTTTTCTCACAGTTACAGATGCCCCCACCACCACGAACCACATACACTGGAATTTCTAAGAAACAAGCCCTTTAGTTTATCGGGTTGAAAGACAACAATGTCAAGCAAGTACTCACTCTGCCCCAATAACCTTTGTTGAGATTGAGGATGTCCAGCTCGACGTACTTCAGGGTACCGTCAGGCAGGAACTCGATGTTAGGACTACTCTTGGTCTCGATCGACACGTTACGCAGGTAGCTGTAATATTTCCACATTACCCATATAAATGTACCTGTTATTTTACGATACCGTTTACTTTCACGAAGTCGATTACTCTATATTAGAGTCTGCTTAACGGATCACTGAAACAAAAATTTTGCACCTTCTTCTTTTTGATATAGGTAGCCTATGACCCAGTTGTCACGGCTGGAAACTTCGTTTGCCCGAGTGCTTGACACATATTTATTTATATTGAAACTCTTCAAGAGCGCCCAGTCAGAGTTTCAGTTTCAAAGACCACTGAACTAGGCAGGAACCGCTCCGGTAGCAAGGTAACCACAACTGGCCATGTGACTACGCAAAACCATGACGTCAAGACGCATGCGAGAGCGTGTGTGAATGGGTGCCGCAATGGCAGCCAGCATACGCTAAGTCGTAGGCACGGATGAAATCGCAAGTAGTGCAAACGTAAGGCACATGCCAGACACCAGTCCACACAAACTCGTGACGTAGGTTTGTTTACAGAGCCCCCGCGTTGATGTCGACCTCGCGCAGCGCTACGCTATTCACTAAGTCGCAGGCGGCATGCACTTTAAAATTGATTTGAAATACTTTCTAGGCTATACATGCCCTTTGTATCTCGTAGATTTTGCGTATGTCTCTAGATAAATCCATCTCGCCGATTATCTCGCCTTCGTAAATTTGTGCCACTGCTCCTTTAAGTGGAAGGCACACTTCCAGAACCTTTTATTACAGGTCAAGTATAAGTTCGCGGATGTAGGAGTTTATAGTAAAGCAGTTATGACAATTCAAATTTGCAGGCTCTCGACGAATTTTTTTTACTAGAAGCACGTAGAGATTATTATTGCCCGAGAAATTTATACCCACAAACTCTGCGCGTTTGATGTGAAACCTAACACATGGCCTCCATAATCTTTCACGTCACTGATCTTCATACAATCAATGATGTTATGCCGAGCGTCAGTGATAGTTCTCATTATCTAGCTTTTTGTGTGCGATACCAGCAACGATCATTCTTTTTCTGTACCAGTATAAATATTTATAAATATTATAACTCGAGAGAAATAGAAAAATATACCGAGAAGACAGGGAGGTTAACCAGGGTAAATTCACGTTTTGCTATCCTGTGCTTAAGAAAGAGAAATATGTTTGTAAAAGATTAAAAGAGATGACGACGAGTTTGTGATAATATTAAAAGAATTCTATAAATTATACAGCGCTTTCTCTAAGGCTAGTTGACTGATTCTTTAGGAAAAATAGATATGAGGCAGAAAAGGTGCAGACGAAGTGAATTAGGCACTCACTGAAAAACACAACAATGCTACTTTCTTCTTGAAATATTTCAATTTTTCATACGCAAAGCTTTATTGAAGTGTCCTTTCAATAGACCAACCTGAAATTATAGGTGTTTAAAGCGTTCAGTTACGCTGGATAGGGATTACCCATGTATTGTTATTGAAGTAGCGCAAGTTCATTAGTATCAAGCTTTTGAACAGTAAAGGGACGAGCAACCACTTGAACGTAGTCTCCGTCATGGGTCCTTCGCATTTCAGCAGCGGGCAAAAGTTTCTACATGAAAGGAAAAAAATGAACCAGCCTAAACCAGCCAGTGAGACCACACAAGGCAAATGCTCTGTAATCACGACATCTACAAAATACGAAACAACTAAAACAGCTCATGGCTTTCGATAGCGTTTGTGTATTACCGGCTTACTGGAAAAGATTACCGCAGTGACAACTTTGACAACGACTTCTGACGATGCGGAGTTTCAACCTATACAGGCATAAAAATATCAATACGACAGTAACTTAAGCATTTCGTACTCAAGTACTGGTCTATATAGGGCTGCTCATTAAAGTAAATGTTAGCCAGGAGAGTACCTGATGCTTCCCATCAAAAAGAACAAAAACACACGAAGCGATAAATTTCAGATTCATTGTAGTTGCACAAAATCTCCTGAGAGGTCGTTACCAGCGGTTCCACTGCCACGCACGGCTCTGAAAACTGGGTAATCTCTAAACCGTAACTACGGTAAGAAGCTTACGGACGAATTACTCCTCTATGCGGAAGTTCCTGCGAGCGGACGCATCTGTCGTGCACGTGAGTCAAGCGTGCTGTTTTAGTAATGCTCCACTGACCGGAAGAACGTGTCCCCCTGCTCCCAGTGTGCCCTTCCGGGTTCGTAGCAGCGCAGTCCGGGAGCGAGGGTGACGTTGACGTTGGCCGGCTCGTTGACGAAGAGCTCGAGCCCGTGTCCGAGGACGAGCACAGCACGCTCTATTTCGTCGTGCAGCTTGGCCAACGACGTGTTGTAATGAATGCCTGGGCAGGGAATAAAATAAGGAGAAGCTTTTTATGCATGCCCCGCAGTGATTTACAAATAATGGTCTATCCCGCGCCATTAAAGGGACACTAAGGAGGCCAAAACAATTTCGCACGTATTGGTAAAGTACAGCTTCAAAATTAAAAAAAAAAACCTCTCACCATGACACGATGCTTGGTGAGTTAAAAAACGTACAAAAAGGAAATGCGGTAGGGCACGCCCACAACACCATCACGTCATAGATTTTGAAGGCATCTACTGGGTCCTACGTCAATAGCCGATAAAAATGAAGTAGATTGTCATTCGTGGTTGCCATAGATATATCACACAACGTTTGAGAAAATTTCATCGAGCGCATGTCGCCAAAGTACGCAAATTATAGTTTGAAAATTTGACGTCACGGGATGCGATTTTGGCGCTAAATTTCAAATTGAAACTTAAAACTTAATTTTTTTCTCTAGTAATCACCTTATTATGATGGAACTTCCAGCATTACAGATCTCAGAGTACATACGGTCAATCTAAACTAAGTCTGTTCTCTGAAAATGCTTTTTTAAAGGCAAGCTCATGAGGTTGAACTTCGGTAAAACGCCAAAGTAGAAAGAACCAGCACCGTTGCGGACAATTTCATAATATTTTTGATGTTTCTTGCAGCGGGAGCTCTTAAATACGTGAAAGAAATGTTCGTCTGACTGCGCTAACGTGAGCGCAGTCAGACGGAGTGTGCTCATGAAAATGAACCACTTCATCTTTCGCACCCTTAATCCAGCCGGGCCGCATTCCGACTATGTCATATTTCGTACCGTTGGTGGAGCCGGGAAACTTTCCGACAGGAGGTTCTCACCGCTCACTAATTTGAACTGCGAGAGTGCTACACATTTGAGTACCCGAGGCTCAAGTAAGTACATAGATCGTGAAAGTTCTGCGGCTGCATTAGAATATCTTCTATGACGACAAACTGCCGAAAACGAATGTGAAGAGGCGTCTCGTATATTATACCGTGGCTTCCGTGACTAACTACGCGTGCACGCCGTAAGTGAAGGGTACGCTCTAACAATGCTGCTTTAGCGTAAGACGCGTCATGGGGAAGACGCCGTCATGCCAAAGATGCCATTTGCTCAATCTTTCAAGAATCTTCATGGCCTAGCTGCTGTTTTTGCCCCGAGAAATGCTAGTCGTATTCAATTCGGTGAACTCGCATCTGTTTTCTAATTAGGCAAGGATCAAACTATTAATAACAACTCCGAAGGTTTTATCTTAAAAAAATGCTTTAGCTTCCGTTTAGAGGTGCATGTATTCAGGCCTTTCATTTGTTACATCGTTGCTCTCGGACGAAAACCTTCAATGCATCGTAAAACACGAAAGTTGACCGTCGGTGGTCGCGTTAACGTGAGTAATTAAAACAATTATCAACACGCGTTCACGTCATCATGACTGCAATGAAGTCACATGATATTAACACATGACATCATCTATTTGCCAAAGGTAGGCCGATCTCGAGAGCAGTGCGAAATCAAGTAAATTGCGAAAAGGTTGCAGTGCCTCCAATGCGGGAAGCAACGCCAGAAAACGTTAGGCGCAGAAGTCTCATGAAGTGGGAGAGAGGAGATCAATACATCGACTGTCATCACGTGATTCTAATTTGTCGCTATCTCAGTCATTTATTCGCCGTTGCGGTGAAACCAATTTTTTTGTGCAGAGTTGCAAACGACAAAGAGGTTAAGCGTATATATGATGCAGTCTTGAAGGATCAGAAGTCGTTTTAATTGAAATGTCGATGGAGCTTACACTCAGGCATCGACCGACCTTTGGCTGGCTTGTTGGCTAGCTGACTACTCAAGATGTCACCTCATGGGCATGTGGTTTCAGACATATATTTGGTCTTTGGACCGGAGATGTAGATAGGGCTCATATTCTGACAAGGCACTTTTCTTCGACAGGTGAATATTGATTTCACTGGTTGAGCCCTGGCTTAGGATGCTTAAGAGACACGTCGACACAAATAATCACCTAGGCTGGTTACTGTGGTTTTGTTTTCATGTTTACAGTCGTAATTCTTGCTGTCTAATATCTGAGAAGCCGTTTTGGCTGCACAAACATACCAAAAGGATAAATATCGAATACCATTGGTATTTATACACGCACAAAAATCAACCTAGGCGAAACAGACTTTCACCTTGATCACTGATGGATCTTGAACCTGATGCGAAGGAAAAGCGCTCGAAATTAATCTACTTCTGGCTCCATTTTTCAATGTTCTGGTTCTGTATTAATAATGGTGCCTTCATAAAGAGCAAACGCGACAACTAATTTCACCGATACTTGCTCAACGTCTTAAGCAAAAAGCTTCTCATGCTTCACAGCAGTTATTGACACCTGAACGCAGAGTTTTTTATGCGATCTTGAAGTTGGACGGAGGGCAGCTGCGGCCGCCGATATTCACTTTTTTGGTAGGGTCCTGGTGTAGCGAAATTAAAAGCTGTCGGTCAATCATTATTCAAATTTCTAGCTTCAAACGAAAATTCGGCCATTGCTTTGTTTCTATATCTATCTGGCAGATGGTTCCCAAACCCATTGCTTCGCTAAGGTATCATCATTATAGTGCATCATCTGACGTTTTCAGGTGTATCTATGAACGAAGACGTACTCCAGTTAGTACCTTTTCTTTTAACTACCTTGCCCATTGGCCTGAGCCTATAGCTTCCTACACGCAATGACTCGAGAACACTTCATGCAACACCACAAAAGGGAACGCAAACAGCAAATAATAGGAATACAAAAATTGATGTACATTAGCCAACCCCTTTGCACCAGTGGTGGGCCAAAGTATAAATTAAAAAAAGGAAGCCAAACAAGTACTTGTGCTGCCATGCACCTTAGTGTTATCCCATCAAATGATCGTAATAAAGAGTTTCGCGAGAATTTCATTTGGTTAGCAGACGCTAATTTATTTTTGAACCTAACAGCAGCTCTGGTTAACGGTATGCTTCATCTGTGTAGACTTACAAAACTTTTACGATTCAAGAAACTGTTCTCTGGTGTTATAACCTATAATATTTATTGGAGAATGACGTCCCGTGTCCACGACATGAATATGAGAGACGCCGTAGTGAAATGCTCCGGAAACACCGACCCCTTGGGTTTCTTTACCATGCGCCTAAATCTGAGTGCACGGGCCTCAATCATTCTCGCTTCCCTTGAAAAGGTGGCCGCCATGGCTGGGACTCGGTACAGTAAGCCTGCGGAACTGATGACGGCTAGACTTCAGCATTACTTCAGCCTATGTCCGTTCGCCCTCGTAGTCACGTCTACTCAAACATGATTGAACGAACTAGCATCTGAGGACACCAGCCTGTCATTCATTAAAGGCGTGAGTTACAGGTGGATGGCTTTGACCAACCCACCCCCCAAAATTACTCTGGTGAAAAGTTCTTGACAAAAATATGTCTGAGCTATCTCTGCCATAAAAAAATGTCATCAGTGTATTGCAACTACTGATAACTTGTATTTTAAAACGTCTAGATCAAAGTGTACGAAGCAGAGCACCGAGCGTTGTTAACAGCTAAATATACGCTAATAACATCATGAGCCGACTCATGCAGACTCAATCAGACTCAGATCAAGCCGAGAGTTGAGTGAGTCCAAGTGAGCAGTAAAGATAAATAGCACTTCACGAATGAGGCTAATCCAGCGTATTAATCATATCACATCGGGATGTAGAGCCCATCATACTCAGTGATATTAAATATGAATCAGACACCGTGCGTGCATATTAGGTCATCCACAATTACTTCTGCAACGCACAAAGAATACGCACGCTTAGAGGAACGCGGAACAGCATGCCCGAAGGGCAAAGCCGAGGGGGGCAGCATGCACCGCCTGCCGTCGCCAGAGGCAAGCCGCGCAGGCCATGTTTACTCTCAGGACAGTCGCTAGGAAGCTCTTCTAGCTCGCATTATCGCATCTGTTTTCATTAACGCGCCTACCGATAGTTTGCCGGGAAGACGACAGTCGGACAAAGGTAAACCGAAGCAAGACGATCGCGGTTCCCAGAGTTATCGGCAGTTTTTGGCTTTCCGTCGCTGTCACCACACATAAGACGAATGCGCTCTACACGCCGCCGTATACAAGATCGATATCCGCATTTGCCGGAACTCGGCTACTACAAATGCTCGGCAGCTACTGCGTCGTCGTCAAGGGCAACCCTCAAGTTTCTCACGCTTTCTCACAGCTTCGTCTACCAGGAAGGGGCAGTGCTGGTTCAATCCGCGTTTATTTGGGCCATGTGATCCCCTTTCATATTCTACAGTAAGGGCACTTCAAATGACTCGAATATTGTCCCCACCATCCGGCAGTGAGGGCGACATTCCACAGTTGGTGAGAACGATAATCCACAGTCATGCTTTCAGGTCCTTAAAGCATGGTTGGTTGAACGCTGAGTGTTGAGAAGAGCAACCAAAAAAGAAAATACACAATGCTGCCAGCTGCAAAATGAAAGCAATGAAAGTGACCGCGAAAAAAATTGAGAAAGAAATGCTAGTATTCCATTAGCAAATGCGGCGTCCACTGCAGCTAGAGAAGTTACCTTCTAGCCTTCTATGGCTATCACGCAAGTCTTGCAATGAGTGCACAACATGTACAAAACTGACGATACTTTGTACAAAGCTGTGAGTTACATCTTGATCTACCCTCTATAGCAATAGCCGCACACAGGTGACCTGTTCCTGTAGATTACAGGTGGCAGCGTACAGCCCGATTCCGGCAGCGATTCAACGTGTACTGGACGACCGTATTTAAAACGGCCGTATTGTACTTCGCCATCTCACTGGCGAAAGTGAACAAGTCACTGCCACGCTGAAGTCCTTGAGTGATCTGCGATACTACCAACGGCAAATGGCGGACACAAGGAGCTCGTAGTTAGAATGCAAGAGGGTGTATGAGGTTGTGATTTAAACTGTCGTGCCACGGAGTAACGTATGGGAGGTTCAAATACCTGGACGCACGTTATATATTGTTACGCACAAGGAGGACCAGGACGTATACTGCTGAAGGGGGCCGTTTATTTTGGTCGCGAAGAGAAGCGCCGGAGCGGCCAACAGGTCGATGATCGCAGTGTCGTCGTCTTCTTTCTTCCTCCAGCTTGCGGCAGCCAGCATGTTCACCCATCTTCGTTTTCTTCCAAGGCATGCGTAACATTCCTCCCCTCGCAGACGAAGCCCGCCGGGCGAGGTAACCGATTCACCTTGGTGTGTACAGCTTCAGTCGAGCGACATGGACTGCTTGGGTATTAGCGGCTCTTCTACCACTTCTCGTGAGGTGAGCTATTGTGTATGTGACTTCCGTGATTTTGTCGAGAACTACAAACGGTTCGTCGTATGTGGCCAAGAACTTTTGGCATAACCCGCGTCTTCGTACCGGAGTCCACAGCCACACTAAGTTGCCTCGATGGTAAGTTACAGGCCGGTGGCGGACGTTATAGCGTACCTTCGATTTTTCCTGTGATGCCAAAGTGCGTAGACGAGCAATACGACGCGCCTCTTCTGCGAGGCAGAGGATTTCGGTGACTGAGAGGTTCTCGTGCGCCGAGAATGGCAAAACTGTGTCGAGTGTGTGGCGTGGCGGTCGTGTGTACATCAAGAAAAAGGGGCTATAGCCTGTTGTCTCGTGCTTAGCGGTGTTGAACGCGTACGTTATAAATGGTAGCACGTCATCCCAGTTCTTGTGGTCGGATGCCACATACATAGAGAGCATGTTTACAATTGTTCGGTTGGTGTGCTCTGTGAGCCTATTTGTTTGCGGATGGTATGGCGACGAGTGACGAAGGCGGGACTCACTCAATCGAAGCAGCTCTTCTACTATATCTGCCGTAAATTGTCGCCCACGATCACTGATGATCACGTGAGGTGGGCCATGTCGGAGGATAACGTGCTGCAGCAGGAACACAGAGACGTCGCTGGCAGTTGCGGTTGGTATGGCCGCAGTCTCGCAGTAGCGCGTGAGGTAATCGACACATACAATTATCCAGCGATTGCCCTTAGCCGACTTTGGAAAAGGGCCCATGAAGTCAATGCCCACCTGTTGGAAAGGTGTGCTTGGAGGTGGCAAGGGCTGTAGAAGACCAGCCGGAGCAGTAGGCGGGCGTTTGTGGCGTTGACAATGTGTGCAGCTGGCCACATACGCCTCGACTGACTGTCGCATTCCTGGCCAATAAAAGCGTTCCTTAGCACGGTAAAGCGTCCGCGCAGAACCTAAATGTCCGGACGTAGGATCGTCGTGCATAGCATCTAAAATCGCTGTCCGAAGGGTTTCTGGCACTACCAGGAGGAAACTTGCGCCAGTGCTGGAAACGTTCTTCATATATAGGAGTCCGTTGCGTACACAGAAATGGCATGCCGTAGGAGCTGTGCAAAGCGATGATAGCCTGGTGTCCTCTCACTGTTCATCTTTGAAAGTACTGAGGTCGGCAAACTTTGGTGGCACAGAAGCTACGAGGTGATCGAGGTCATCGGCGTCACACTCTGTAGTGCTCAGTGGCATGCGCGAAAGGCAATCTGCGTCGGCGTGTCGTCGACCACTTTTGTACGAGACTATGAAGTTATACTCTTGGAGCCGAAGGGCCCAGCGCGCTAGACGGCCGCAAGGATCCCGAAGGTTGACGAGCCAACAAAATGAGTGGTGGTCGGTGACGACTGTAAAAGGGCGTCCGTATAAGTAAGACCGAAACCGCTGAATCGCAAATACTACCGCGAGGCATTCTTGTTCTGTGACAGTGTAATTCTGCTCGGGCCTACTCAAGAAGCGACTTGCGTATGCAATCACGTGCTCGCGGTTACCATAGCGTTGAACTAGGACGGCACCAATTTCTATGCCGCTGGCATCTGTGTGCAGTTCGGTTGGAGTTGATGGGTTGAAGTGTTGAAGAACAGGCCGCGACATCAGGAGGAACTTCAATTGACGAAAAGAGGAGTCCCACTCCGGAGTCCGCTCGAAGGGAGTATTCTTCCGTAGCAAACATGTCAGCGGATACGCGACCTCGGCCAATTTAGGTATAAAGCGGCGAAAATAGGAGCAAAGCACCAAAAAACTGCGGAGCTCCTTCACAGAGCGCGGCACATTGAATGTTTCAACGGCTGCTGCCTTCTGGGGATTTGGACGGATGCCCTCCTGATCGACTAGGTGCCCGAGAACAAGGGTTTGTCGGTCTCCGAAGTGGCATTTATTTGAGTTAAGAACAAGGCCAGCGTTTCTTATGCAAGTCAGTACAGTATTCAGACGTGAATTGTGTTCGCTGAAGGTGTGGCCAAAGATGACGACGTCGTCGAGATAGCACATGCAAATGCTCCACTTCAAGCCACGAAGAACAGCGTTCATAAATCGCTCGAACGTCGCCGGCGCGTTGCGCAGTCCAAATGGCATCACGTTGAATTCAAAAAGGCCGTCAGGGGTTACAAAGGCTGTCTTTTTTTTTATCATCAGGATGCATGGGAATTTGCCAGTAGCCCGATCTTAAGTCTACAGAGGAAAAGTAAGAGGCCGAATGCAGACAGTCTATGGCATCATCAATACGTGGAAGTGGGCACACGTCTTTTTTTGTTACAGCATTCAATCGGCGATAATCGACGCAAAATCTCCAGGATCCGTCTTTCTTTTTAACGAGAATTACTGGAGCTGCCCATGGACTTACCGACTCTTGAATGATACCGTTTTCAATCATTTCGTTCACCTGCTCATTAATAATCTGCCGCTCGGATGGCGAAACACGGTATGGCTTTTGTCTAATCGGATTGGCCAAACCCGTGTTGATAGTGTGACATGTCCGAGAAGCAGGGATTAGGGGCACTTTGTCTTTCTGCGCAAAGTCGAATGCAGAGACGTGCTTCGAAAGTACATTGACCAATGTTCGGCGTTCACTTGTGCTCAGCGACTTATTCACTATTGACAGAAGAGCCGTTTGAAAGTTACTACGATGCTCTTCCGGCGCATCTCTAAGCTCGGTCACCAGTAAGGCCTCGTGTTGTCCACTGACGACGGCAAACTTTAGACCATCTGGTAACATCACGGGTTCTGTAGAGCAATTGACAGTCCATAAACCAGCGCGTCCACGTCTGATCGACACCACACAATGTGGGATCAACACATTCTTTTTCATGCAGTTGGTGTACACTGGTTCAACGTTGGCATCAAAGTTGGTGGAATAGCTGTCGCTGCAACCAACAGGTACATGAACGGTTGATAACGATGGTATGATAGTGTCGCCACAGACACACAATGCCGTCTCACCATCCACAGGGTTTTCCAAGAGTGCTGGCGGAACGTGATCACTCAAGACTATTGTCCCTGTGCGGCAGTCGACAGTCGCACCACACTCCCTCAAAAAGTCCATACCCAAAATATCATCATGTGTCGCCTGTGGAATAATCACGAACTCCGTTGGGATAACGCGGCCTCCGAGAAATACATCAGCTTTACACACACCAACAGGATGCAGTGCCTCACCACTCACTCCGCAAAACTTCGCAGCTTGATTTCACCTAAATAAAACCTTCCGCCCCAAGGTATCTTTAAAACACGCCCTCATGACCGAAATGGTTGCCCCCGTATCCACCAAAGCCATCACAGGCACACCGTCAACAAAAACACGTACTTTGTTCTTGAGCATCAACCCAGGAGGTATTTCTGGTATTAGCACGTCTCCGGCGACCTCACCTCCATCGGCCGCGCTTGCTAGTTTTCCTGTGGCAAAGGAGACGTGTTGCGACGCCGTGGTGAAGGAGAACGGGGAACACGAGGCGGTGGAGGCGTCAAGCTCCTGTCAGATGTAGGTGAGTGGTTCCGGAAGCTGCGTGTCCAGTAGTCGTCGCGAGGCAGCAGGTGTGTTACCTTAGGGTCGTCGTACAGTCGATCAGACGATCGTGTGAAGTGTTGTGGTGGGCCATAGTACGTTGCTCGCGGGTCATCGCGAAGTCATTCGGAAGGCCGTGCAAAGTGTGGTGAGTAGCCATACCATGGGGCTACACGTCGACGGTTGCAAAATTGCGAAATATGTCCTGGTACACCACAGGAGTAGCAAACCGTGAGAGATCGAAACTCTCTTTGTTCGTCGATGAATTGAACATCGTCTTCCCTGGCGTAGTGGGTCGGTTAGTTCCGTATATCATAGGGATAGACCGGGCATCGCGAAGAAGGCGGACGCTGGGGGCATCGGTCATGGCGAAGAGCTGGCAAGCGCGGTGCTCTCCTTGGCTGTGGGGGTGCGCTGTACTCAACAGCTGCTGCACTAACCATCGATTGCCAAGGGGTCGTAGAAGGCGGCGGCGCAGTCACAGCCTCACGTGGCACATATACCGAACGTTGGTCGTTTACAGAATGGTGATCAACTGCTGAATGCGTCTGTTCTCTATAGAGAAAAAGTTCTTCGCGAACAATCTCTCGAATCGTCGAGGACAGGTGTGGGCAGGTGCTCGTGTCGATGCTGGCAACCGTTGTATCATTTGTGAGCCGGCCGAACTTTGGAGAAATCCTGCGCATTTTCAGCTGTTCGAAAGTTCGGCAATGCCGAATCACGTCGGACACCTAGCTCAGGTGCTCTTTTCCGATGAGAAAATATTTACATCTTCGGCTATGCCTTTCAGCAAATGCCCTACTTTGTCGTCTTCTGACATCTGATCACTGATCACCATGCAGAGCTTCAGCACATCCTCTATATACGTGGTACATGTCTCACCTGGAAGCTGCGTGCGTTGAGACAATGTCTGCTCTGCCCGCTTCCTTTTGACGCTCGAGTCGCCGAAACACGCTTTCAGCTCTGCAACAAAAACGTCCCACGTCGTCAGTGTGTCCTCGTGGTTTTCGTACCACACAAGCGCAGTATCCGTAAGGCAAAAGACCGCATTGCTGAGCTGAGCGGCGGCATCCCAGCCGTTGGACTTGCTGACTCGCTTGTACTGGACGAGCCACGCGTCGACATCCTCTCCCAATTTTCCTCCAAAGGTTGGCGGGACTCGGTAGTAGGGCACGGAACCCATTGGAGTTGGTTTTGAAGCGTTAGATGGCTGATCTTGGGCCATTACGATCGGCGCAGGCTGGAGTCCGGCAAGGCGGCGGCTGCGGCGTAGTACAGGTAGTGAAGCTCCCGTCGTTGGGCTTGTCTTACCCAGCACGCTTCTACCAATCTGTTACGCACAAGGAGGACCAGGACGTATACTGCTGAAGGGGGCCGTTTATTTTGGTCGCAAAGAGAAGCGCCGGAGCGGCCAACAGGTCGATGATCGCAGTGTCGTCGTCTTCTTTCTTCCTCCAGCTTGGGGCAGCCAGCATGTTCACCCATCTTCGTTTTCTTCCAAGGCATGCGTAACAATATTATTTCACGATTATTTCTTTCGCGTAATAGAAAAAACATGAAAAAAACATGGTTGATCCCTCCGTCAACAATCGGTGTAACAATAAGTAAAACGTCTCTTTATAAAAAAAGTTCAGTGCTTACTGTATGTACATTTGTATGTGATTCTTAAAAAGAAAAGAAGAGAAAAGTGAGCCCCGTAACTGTCTGCATCTGAGTACGACACCTCAACAGTAGCTCGCGAGGGGTGGGGGTAAATGGGGGATTAAAAGGATAGGATTAAAAGGCAAAGAGATAGAGAGGATGGAGTGAGGCGCAGGGACAGCGAACGACAGAGAACGACGGAAGTAAAGAGGAGATAGGAAAGATGGACACGGTCGCAGGAGTCCGAGGGCAGGGCACCACTCGGCGAGAGCTCTTGTCGGCATCAGGACGAGGAATGTGGCCCGTACGTTATGGGAACACGGGGTACCCCACAGGGAGCAGTGTTATCACCGCTCCTTTTCAACATTGCTATGATGCGCCTTCCAAGCGAATTGGCTAGGGTGGAAGGCACACAACACGCAGTATATGCCGATGATAATACAATCTGGACCACTGAAGGGAGCCTTGGTGAAATGCAGGAATGCCTTCAGCAGGCCACGTCCATAGTCGAGGCGTATGCCAACGATTGTGGACTCCAATGTGCTCCAAACAAATCAGAGCTTCTGCACGTTAGAGCGAAGCCAAGAGATAAGTCAGCCATACACATCTCCCTGTCTGGGGTTCCCATCAGAGAGGTGGAGGAGCTCCGGATTCTGGATCTGTTCATTCACCACAGACTCAGACCGGACTCCACTATAGCGAAACTCAAGAGAATAGGCGAACAGGTAGGGCGCATGATCCACCGCGTTTCCAACAAGCGGGGTGGTCTGCGGGGCAGGGACGCGCTTCGGCTCGCCCATGCTTTCATGACTAGCCGGATCCTCTGCGCCGTCCCATACCTTCGCACTAACAAGCAAGAAGACGAAAGAATAGGTGCCATCATTCGTAAGGCTACTAAACGAGCTCTGGATCTCCCGGTGGCCACTTCCAACGCCAAACTGAGGGCGTTAGGTGTGCTCAACTCCTACCAGGAGTTGCGGGAGGCCCACCTTATGAATCAATATACACGGCTCGTGCCGCGAATCAATATACGCGGCTCCCGGGCGCCGCCTGCTCAACCGCTTACATATACAGCACACTTGCACTGCAGAGGAGGCGGAGCGTATTCCGGAACTGTGGCGGCATATGCTCTCGGTCTCTCCACTCCCCAGTAACATGGATAAGCACACGCACGAAAGCAGAAGACAGGCGCGGGCTCGGACGCTTGAGAGGCAACACGGCTCCCGACCTGGTGTATTCTACGTAGATATAGCAGGGCCTTCGCCCACGGGATTTTACACGGCCTGTGTAGTTCACCGGGAAAAGCATGTCAATGGGCTCTCGTTCCGAGCACAAAATCCAGAGCGCGCTGAGCAAGTCGCGATAGCGCTTGCTGCTGGGGACCCCAACTCGAAAGTTATCATCACGGACTCCCGGAAAGCATGTGCTCATTACTTGGTAGGAGAGATATCCCCCCTAGCCAGCCAAATTCTAAAACGGGCTCTCGCTGATCCAGCACCGAAACGCATCGTATGGGCTCCTGGCCATCAGGGCTTACGAGGTAATGAGGCCGCTGACGCGGCCGCCCGAGCGCTTACCCACCGGGCTCCTCACCTTGGCTGTTATGACGAGGCCAATACACCGCTGCCGCGGTTCAAAGAAATTCTGACCTAGTATCGCGACACTCACCGCTTTTACCCGGCTCCTGCAAAGGGGCTGAGTAAGGCGGAAGAGCGAACTCTAAAGCCTGTTTCACATGCGAGCGATTTTGCTCCAAGAGCGGGGCGGCAGCCGCCGCGGGAGGCTAAAACAGGGTTTTACCGCGGCGACTAGACACCCTTGTGAAATTCGCCCGAGTTGGAAAAATTCGCTAGCGGCACAAGCGGCAGAGCGACCAGTGATGTCGTTTGACACGTGATGACGGGGGTGGAGTCGAGAAGTTGACGCGCGCGCTGCGAGGAACTGGTTCCACAGAACAACTCGCTCCGACTGAGTAGCAGACGACATCCGTCCCCTCCCCGGCTCACAAATGTTTCGCACTGCTTTCAACAAGTCGCTGATAGAAGTGTTGAAACGATCTCTTCTTTCGAACGTCAAAATGAAGGATTTCCGCAAGAACCATAAGAAGAGCATTCTTTGGGAAGAAATTGCCGAGCTCGCATACTTCCATAAAGTAAACGTCGCGGCTTGAACTGGCCATGTTCACTGGTGAGGTCGGAGTGCAGCTGTTTTGCTTTCGTTGCTCTCGACGATGCTTTCGCCGTAGTGACAATCGCGTGCGGTGCCTTCTTTTATTTCGATAACATTACTATAACATTATTTTTATTTCAATAACATTATTATGTCGCAGGAATAGTTGCTGGTTTAACAAATGATGACATTTGGTGTAGTGGTGCATAGATGAAAGGCTTCACACGAACGAGAGAGCAAGGACGGCTTCTACGGTAGTGGACTTGAGAAATAGCATTCCACGCAGGTGACTGAAAAGGAATTTCGGGATGTGACTCAACAAAGAAGGGGCGCGAAGCTTGCTGTCATGGTTCGGGGAAATAAGGCACTCATCAGGGGCCTTTATTTTTGTTCTCCCCTTCAACAACACCTTGAATTCTCACTAAAACCCTGGCTGACTTGTCCGCGTCCTCTGCGACGCTTTTCTCGCAATGAGCAATTGCACCGCAGAGCACTCAAGTTTGCACGCTGTCGTCAGGTCCTGCCACACTGACCAGCTTCTCTCCGTGACATTCAGTGCAGGAATGGGTGGCTGGCTAGGCGAAAATAGATGTTCGGCCGCGAGCACAACATACACTGCGTAGATAACGAAGAACAGCCGTTGATTTCAGGCACCAGGGCAGCAACTCATGCCTAGAAACATGCATCTAAATTACACGGTCGAATGCTACCAATTGAATGTCACTATGTCCCGACGGCAAAGGTGTGTTGTGTGAAATGATGTGATACTTCGGCTTTCCTGCTCACCACCGCAGCACTTATGGACGCAAATGCAAGCTAAAGCAAGAATGGCTGCGTAGTCCCTTACAGCAGCCAAAGAACCGGGACAATGAGCGTATCACGTATATTATGCTACCTGCCGTTGATGAAACTCTTCATCCTGGAGTGCCTTACTGAATTAGTGAAAAATCTAAGCGGCTTACTCTCTAGGGTGGAAGCATACGAATCCGAGCGCCAGAACATAACATATGTAGACCATTCAGAAAATCCCAATGAAGGCTGTGTTTGCATGAGCCACAGGGTGACCACAAACACTGCCGAAGCTTACTACTTAAAGTTTTTATAAAGACCCTTGTTTTGAGTCGAGGGAACAGGTACAAAAATTTAGGTATAAAATTTTCGAGCTGTGTATAATGGGCTGACAGAAACCTCGTTCAGTGTCCCAATGTTAAATCACTGAAAGCAAAAGCAGTGAATTGGAGAAACATGGGAAGTGCTGCGCAAAACGCGCTCGCAGTTATTAAGCATTCACCTAGCTGGAACAGCTGTGTAAAAAAACCATACAAGCAAACTCTTTTTTTTTTGCTTCTCCATGGTCAGTTATATCAGTTATATGAGCGCGCAACAAGAATCATACGTGAAAAAGCCAGGACAAAACAAAAAGCAACTACAAACGTTGCTTATTTGTTGGAAGATACTTCTTAAAACTAGTTCAGTTTACAGACGCGTAAAAGTCGAGCGGCTATTGATGATGAACCTCGTAGCACAGGGGCGCCAAATGAAGGACACTTGGAGGAGATCACGGCTTTCAGATACCACTGAAAACAGTGGTTGACCGGCGCCTTCCGCGGACAACACTGCCCGCTAGAGCGGCGGGCGTAGCACAACAGCAGCGGTAGCAGCGGCGCATGTGAAACGAACGCGCGTCCGCGCGTCCTCCCGCCGCTCATCGCCGCGACCGCCGCCGCTCGTTCGCTCGCATGTGAAACAGGCTTAAGGCGCCTGCAGACAGGTACTCTACTCTGTCCTGCAATCCTAAAACATTTCGATGCGAACACAAATGGGCGGTGCCCACACTGTGGCGAGGCGTGTGATATCTTCCACATGGTATGGGCATGTCCGAAAAATCCCCACCTACCCCCTTCCCCTACCCCTTCCCGAGAGTCATGGGAGACTGCCCTCCTCAACTGCTGATCACTAGAGTCTCAACGGGCTCTGGTGAGACGGGCGCGAGTAGGGGCCTCGTCATGCGGTGTCCCGGACTAAGGACGCCGACCCTGTAGCGGGGTCATGCTTTGACCCCGTACCTCTCTCTTTTATAATAAATGTTTTTCATCATCATCATCATCAGAAGATGGCGTAGGGCGAGCCAGTCAGCCAGAGCTGCGCTGTTGTCGGAGATCGCGGGGGCACAACCAGTTGGCACGAAATCCAGAGAGCGAGTCGTGCATTAGTATAAAAGAGCTTATGCAATGGATGCTCGTGTTCGACAGCTAAAGCACCGTTTTTCGCGAATACATCCACGTTGACGCTCAGTAGAGCTGTAGCAGTTAAAAGTGAAAGCAGAACCAAAGAAAGCGGTGTGATAGCCAGAGGAGCACGCCTGATTGCACGCCAGGTAGGCAGTTAGACAACTTTATTGATTACTTCGACTAGGGCCGCCTACTTGCATCGTGTTAGAGCTATTGAACTTCACTGCTTGATTAGAGAAAAAAATCAACGCGCGTCATGTCTTCTCTGTTTGTCGGCAACAACTTTTCGCGTAGCGAGCGTAAGCGGGAAACGGTATAAGGAAACGCGGCAATACTTACAGGAGAAGCGGACGCATTGCTCAATGCTTCATTTTCGGTATGGATGGATGCTATGAGCCACGCAGACGGACTCGCTCGCTGGATTTCGTGCCGACCGGTTGGGCCCCCGCGATCTCCGTCGAGAGCGAAGCTCTGGCCGATTGGCTCGCCCTATGCAAGCTCCTGACGACCACAAGAGCTCTCGCTGAGTGGTGCCCCGTCCTCGGTCTTCAGCGACCGTGTCCATCTTTTCTATTTTCCCCTCGCCTCTGGGTGTCGCTCTCTCTGCACTACGCTCTTTCCTTCCTCCTATCTCTACTTCTATAACGTTTAATCTTATCCTTTCAATCTCTCCTTACCCCCCCCCCTCCCTTGTGAGCTACTGTTGAGGTGTCGCACATGATGCAGACAGTTACGGGGCTCACTTTTATCTTCTTTTGTTTCTTTCAAGAATCACTTACTTACACGCAGACTTTATGGTAAGGTTTTCCCCTGGCAGGGTGATGAGGCCACGGTGTAAGAAAAATTTAGGCATTGGTCCCTCCCCCTCTCCCACCTCGCAACGCAGGCAGCTCTAACCAACGCTCGCTCCCTTCTCTCTCTTCCCTAGGCATCTCTCCGCGCGTCGTTTAAATGCCCATTGCTCATGGGCCCTCGCCTTCTGTCCACCTCTCGTCTGATATCTCGCCTTGCAACGCCGAAGCAGGCAGTATCTGCTAGCGGATTTCTGAATTGAAAACACCGACTTGAAAGTAATGCCGGCCGGAGATTTGTCCTGCGCGTTATTGAACAATAATAAAATCGCAGCGTGCGAGTTAACAGCGGCATACAGTTTCCTAAATATACACTGGGAGAAACTCTGGCGATAGTGTCTGTGGGAGCTGCAGCACATGGTGCTTCAGGGAGCGTAGGAATGATGGCTAGTACACAGATTTGTCTAATCTTCGCACTTCTGGTTCCATGTATGTTCTTGTGATTTGGGGATGCTTTCTCACAAAACGAAAATCAGAAAATGTTCAGTTGTTGTGCTTCACCACCTTATTCTTTGAAGCTTAGCTTTTCAAATCAGGTCACGAAGTTCAAAAGGGCTCGTTTTTTTCCCTCGAAAAAAAAAAAGAACCAGAAACACAGCAATAAACAATGCCACAAATGCGAATCGCCGCCCGCAAGTAAGAACACTAGGCAAATCGGTGTACAACCCATCATTCCCACGGTCGCTGAACGATCGCAGAGCCAGAACCCCTCTAGTTCATTTGAGGAAACTCTATTGACTGCGGGTCTCTGTGTCCAATCAGAGCCTTCCATTTCTTATTGCCCATTAGCCGCAGTCGGAGGAAACACCGGTTCATCACTGCCTGCCCTGCGCCTTCCCAGGTTTATCTTCTGCGCAACGCCGCGGTGAACACTCATTAACACCACCACCTGTGTCAGCATTAGCGTCCGCTGCTTCGTATGTATACACATGGTTCTCTTTAGACATACATAGTTTTCTAAAATTAACAAGAGGGGACTCTGGTACTTCGATTGTTCAGCGATTATGGTAATTATGGGTTGCACACGGATTTACCTAGCCTTCGTACTTGCAGGGGGCGAATCGTACTTGTGGCTTCGTTTATAGCTGTGTTTCGGTTTCGTTGCGAAGGAAAAAAAAAACGAAATCTTTCGAACTTGGTGACACGATTTGAAATGGTAAGCTTAAAAGTATGAGTTGGTGAAGCGGAACCGCTGAAAGTTTGCTGGTCATAGAGTTACCCTGTATTTGTTTCGTGAGAAAACAGCTTCAAGCCGCACGAACGCACATGGAGCCAGATGTACGAAGATTAGACAAATATGTGTGATTAGACAAATATGTATCATTCCCATGCTCACTGCAGCTTAAAACCTCCTTGGCTGAAGCGCCGTGCGTTGGAGCTCCTATAGACACCGACGCCAGAGTTCCCTGTAGTGTATATTTAGGAAACTCTATACCTTTACCAGGAAATGGTGTAATTTCTAAATGCGAAACATGTGATACACCTTTTCATAGGAAGGAAAAAAAAACACTGCCATGCTGGGCTGTGCGCCGGACTACAAAGGCTAAGGGCGCAGCGTTTCCAGTGCATTTTCGAGGGGACGCGCCAATTTGCACAGCCCAAGGAGGGCTATGGCGGCGCCCAGGGAGGTGTTTATGAAAAGGTGAATAGTCGCACCTACTTGAACATCTAGCCTTGTAGGTGGCATCGGCACCCCCACTGCGCAAGCTCCCACTGCGCATGCTCGTGCCTCGTACCGCATGCTCGCGTCACGCACCAACTGTCGCTACCCCTCTTTCCCTCTCTCGCCTCGCAAGGCCGACGCAAGCAGCGCCTGGTAGTGAAAACCAACTGCTCGCGCTGCCCAACCGTTCACTGGTTCGCACATCACCGTCCCACCACTCGTTGAATGCAACGCTTCTTCATGCAATAAATAGGAGTAATAAAGGCAAAAAAAATGGCAGCATATCCACGGAGTGAATGATGGAGAGTGGGGCGAAGAATTTGTCCGTCCATTCGTTCTTGGTTCCGTCCGTCCATGCGTCCATCAGTGTGACCGTCCATGCGTCCATCAGCCCGTCCATGCGTGCGTCTGTTCGTGCGTCCGTCCCTGCATTCGTCCATGCAGCCGCTCCTGCGTCCGTTCATGCGTCCATCTATGCATCTGTCTATGTGTCCGTTCGTCCATCTATTCAACACTCCAAGTACCACCATCTCGCATCTTTTCATCATATATTCCCCATGTATAAGCACCGCCATCCAGCGGACATTCCAAGGACTAAACGAGAGGTGGCACACGCACACTTTCTTACGGCTTGCGCTTCGGGTCCACTTCCAACCTTTAACCACCTGGAGGTCATGGTATATACTAGTTCACTGTATTCATGGCACTGCGGCAGAACGCTCGCTAAACCTTTCGAAAACCAAGGAAGTTACGCCCAGCGAGTATGACGTAGCAAACTTTTTCAGTCAGATAGTGCTCAATGTACATGCCAATGGTTGCTAATGGGAAATGAGAGGCGGAGAATTCGGCTTTTACTTTCTTACGGCTTGCGCTTCGTATCTATTTCCCATTTTTAACCACCTCGAGTTCATTCATGGTATATACAAGTTCATTGTATTCATGGCCCTGCGGCTCAACGCTCACTAAACCTTTCTAAAGCTAAGGAGGTTACACCCAGCGAGTATAACGTAGCAACCCTTTCTTGTCAGATAGTGCTCCATGTACATGCCAATGGCTGCTAATGGTGATCGCAGCCTGCGCGTTAACTAAAAGCCGAATGCTCCTTTCTCTCATTCCCCATTAGCAGCCATTGACATGTACATTGAGCACTATTATTTATTGTTCAACAACGCACAGAAGAAGTCTCTCGCCGGCACCACCTTGGAGGTCAAAATGTTATACTTCTTACATACTACGGGGGACGAACGGGTGCCGCTATAAGGAGCTTCGCCCCTAATAACAATTAAGCATTCCCAAACCATGCCCGATTACGCAACATTCACGCGGTAACTCCCCTCCCCCCTGCGACGCACTTACTCTAGTTCTCCCGTCAGAAAATGCGGGGGCCTTTTTATTGTTTGGTTTTCTTTAGGCATTTTGTGCGCGTGGGTTTCAAACACTTGCGCACTTTTCAATGACTGTTAACAAAGCTTCAATTTTATTTATAATCTGTCATTTCTTGTTCTCTGCTCCATGTATACCTTCTTTTATTCCCGAGGGAAGAAGCCTTGTTGAAAGTTCCAAGTTGCCAAACGTTACACCTAGAACACATTCACGTTCGCTCTTTTATATGAGTACGACAGCTCACTCACCTAGCAGGCCTGCTGGGTACTCTGGTGGCGCCACCCCCGGGTGTGCTCCGATGACGGATTGGGTGACAATCCAGACGTAGTTCTTTCCCGTCATTCCTAGCTGTGAGGCGGCGGCGAAAAGCTCCCGCGAGTCGTCCTTGCTGGCGAAGAGGAGGATCACGCGGGCTTCCCCGGCAGCGACTGGTTCGAGCTGCCGGCGAAACTCTTGGCGAGTACGGCCACGGAATGTGCGAACCTCCAGGACTGAATACCTGCATGGTCGAAAGGTAAACAGAGATCGTAGTGTTTGATCATGTGCAGTGATAGTAACATAATATCTTTCGTTCGAGTACAAGTGCAATTTCTTTATTAAAATAAGGAATAAAAAAGAAAACTGATTAAGTGACGAACATTGAGTAAAGTTTAATCACATTTAATAAATACAGAAAACTGCACTTCTGCTGATGCCTGAGAGCCTATACTTATTATTTTATATGTTTCATTATTTTGCTAATCGAAATCACATAGAAGCAGAATGTTGGTATATCGTTAAGTGGAACAAAGATAGATTTGACCACTTAACAAACAACTGTTAGAGCACTGAAGCAATCGAGTGGACTCTGCCGCCACCATAGAGTTTCCCTGTATGACACACTATGAATGCCACAGACGCCGCTGGTCCCTTTTAGTGTTTGATGGGTCATCTAAAGCTATCGGCTTGTCACAAAACGCTTACGTATACATTGACAACTTGAGTACACTTTCTGTTCATTCAGTAAGTATAACTTCTTTTTAGACCAACAGATAATCGCAATGTACGACATACCTTGCCCTGAGACTGCTGCTCTCCAACTGCCGATCCCGGACTGCGCGGACAAAGTCCTCGTGTCCTCCGAGATTTGTGGTGATGACGGCAAACTGGAACCACGAGTAGCGCTCCAGGATGGCGAAGATGGCCGCCACTTGGTGAACAACAGATGGCGCCAGCTGCAAGACTCGCGCCTGGGACGCCCTCTGTCGCCACGCGGCAGAGACAGAAACACGGGAGGAGGAGGAAGAATATGCGCGGCTGTGAGATGTAGTGAGTTGGGATGAAGCAAATTACGTTACTATGGTTTTTAATGACAGTGCTTGTTTCAGCATTGTTTATTAAAGTAATTGAGCTGTATTTGACATATCATAAAGCAGTTTCATTCCGACGGCTCGTCGGAGAGCAAGACCCATGTGTTCATGCAATCTATCACTTTATTTAAATTCCCATGTTCGTGCATTATTCTTAGGAAAACTTGTCTTTTTCAAGCATGCAGACTCATGAAATACGAGTTGATCAGAGCCAGGAGTAATATTTCATTTATTTTAAAAGCGTCCAAGATCTGACCGCAATTCAATTTAGGTAGAGTGTGGTTCAACTCAGTGCTACATTCAACCACCTTCAATGAGAAACGCAAATTTGTGATATCCAATTTGGCCATCAAACTTCCACACTGTTGTTGGTTTTCGGAAGCCGTTCTGGTGAAATGGAGATATAGAGACAGAGAAATTACTGTTGTTCTTAGCGTTCAGACCTTGATGTCAACATTTGTTGCTACAGAGATTATACCATGAGTGTTCAATAGACACTCCATACGTGATTTTATTATTTAGTCTGCGGAATTCGGAAACAATCTTTACATCCAGGAGTGAAACAATGTTCATACTATCAGCCTCTCATCAGTAATCACCAGAATGGGACACTGAGAGACTTCATGAGATGCACACTTTGGTCATGCCAGCTACATGCATTGCAATATCTTCGACATATCTGTTACGTTTTGCTTTGCGCTCATGCATCGACACCCACTCAGTCTCCTTCGTGCTTCGTACCGAACGGTCAAGAAAGTTACGGCCCGAGCCGCATTATGATGTAGCCAAGACAAGCCCCGTACGAAGCCAGGCGTAACGCATGTAGTACCTGCGTCTGGACGGAGGCGAGCCAAGCCAGAATTCATGATCAGCAGCAGCGGCGGCAGTCCATAGCGGGTAGCATGAAAAACAGCTCACTTAAGCCACAAGCAAGGCAAGCCCACTTAGCAGCATCGCGTGCAGTCGCGGCTACGGCTACGACTACGCAAAAAAAAGCAGGCCCACTATGTGTTTCTTAAGCCATGGCGACAACCCGCACCCAAAAATGAGCGAAGCAGGCATAGCTTTTAGTTGATTCGGTTTTGACGAAACGTCCAGGAAAATGCTCTCTAGATGTTTAATATAAAGCGCTGTTAAAAAACTTCAGTTTGTGAGCTCATATTTTATACTTTACGTTTTTGCGTCTTACAGTATCCTTCGATGGTGGTGACGAAGCTGATCGTGACAACTTGCGGAACTTGGTGAAACAACAATACCAATGCAAAAACTGTTAGTCACATAGGTGTGGTCATCAAAACAAAATAAGTAGAGTACTATGACCTACTTATGAGCTAACGGGCATTGCTTTACGCCGACATTAAAATTTAAAACGTCTATGGTTCGCTGAAATATTCACTTTGTGATCCAGGGGTTTCGTTCTCGATGAGCAGGTGTTGCAGCCGTTTTTCCCCTCACAAACAATCTTCAGTAACCCATCAAAACGTAAGTCACGGTTTGTAAACAAAGTGCCCCAGCTGTCTTTATAGCCAGAATTTAAAATAAGCCGACACACAAAACGACGACTTTACCAAATGCATGTTGCTGACCAATGCCAGGAGCGAGTCGGACTATTGTTTGTGTTCCGATTAGTTGTTTATTAAGGTACTTTAACTAACGTTCGAAGGAAGAAAGATGGGTGAATAATTGTAATGAGAAAGTTTAGATCGGTTCGCAAAACTTACAATTACAGTTTCAAACGTTATATCTGTTCTTTGTTATTGTTTATCTGATAACTACCCATGCCCACAAGATACAAAAAAGTGCGTGGCAACACTGGGGCTCTTCACACGCGACCGAGTTTTCAGGAAAAGAGCGTCTACGCCGTGCGCTTTTTGAAGCGTCAACAGTGTTATTACAAAAAAAGCCCATTTATTTATTCATTGGTTAATACTTCTTATTAAAAAAACAGAAAGCACAAACAGTCAAAGGGGCCTTCCATTTGTACTGGTACAAAAAGGTGTAATAAATAGCACGAAAACAACGTAAAAACAATTCTCTTAATAGTGGTAAAAAAATGACAGCATATCCACGGATTGAATGATGGAGAGTGGGGCGAAGCATTCATCCATCCATCCGTATAGGTGCACACCTATACGCGTGCCGTGATTCTGGTGCTTCCTAACGTTCCGCGTACGAATTATACGCTTCTCTCGCAACGATTCATGACAGCGATAAGCAGTCGCAGCAAGTTTCGCTTTTCTGGCCGATAGCGAAACGTGTTCATTAAAAAGCTACCACAATCATCGCGGCCTTGTCGAGACATCACAACCGGGCAAATGCTATCGTCGTTCGCACGAGGAACTTTAGGAAGCACGAGAGTCATCGTGCGCACTGACCCGCAGGTTGGCTTGTAGTGTGCGAAGTTCTTGCACTTCGTGGAATTTGTGGTTAGCAAAAAAACACCGGAAATTAACACATATAAAGCTTCAATTCGTTTAACCGGACGTTTCGCAAACCGATAAAAAAACTGTCTCATCAGAATTTATGGCCCACTATTGTTGCTTAAAAAGTCATAAATGTAACCTAACTAGGCAATCAATCAAAACACAAAATATAGTCTGACCCTCTGCAGGTAACAGTCAGCAACGTGCATTTCATCGCTTCGTCATTGCGTGTGTCGGCATATATCTTAAATCTCTGGCTAAAGATGACTAGGGCACCCTGCGCAGTCAAACTAAAATTCTCGAAAGAAGGCTTACGCAAAAGTACTGTACCGTTGACCACGGAAAGGTAGTAGTACGGTGTCTCAATCAGCTACCACAAAGTTCGGCTTACTCGATTGAAATCTCAATAACAATAACAAAACTATTCCTATCTACTATCAAGGGCCCGCCTGACTGTCCAGACGTGGGAGTGGCCCACTGCGCGTTGAGTAGTGCGCCACAGGACTTACAATAATGTTTTGCATCCAGCCATCCATCCCACACAGCCTGAGTATGGGCTGGCGTCACGAAAAATAGAAAGAAAGCAAAGAAACTTCCGCGGGTTCGCATCATGTGAATAAGGACGGGTTATGCGCATTATTTCCGAAAATCATAGGGTCCGCTACTTGACCTGTTGGATTTTTTGGCAATTTATAGTTCGACAAAGAATGAAGCTACTAGCACCGAAGTGAAGCAAAGTGAACTGAACAATCATACATCAACCATATTTTCGGCATATTGTAACAGTGCTTTAACATAGAGATTTCCGGCACATTTTTTGTGTGTTTGCATAAAAAAAACCCTTCGGGGAAAGTGCAGGGCATTGTTGGTCAGTTTGTAGCGGAAATTCATTCAACAAAAAACCCCTTGAAATTCCACAAGTGTTTGTAACATACTACGGCTGGCCGCTAAGGGAAGCCTCCCTTTCAGTTTCCTCTTAGGTCAACGTTTATACGTGGTGCACGAACAGGAAAAGAAATTCTGTATTCGTAAAAGTATGCCTAATTATTTGCGCCTGGGGCTTTTACGGGAAAGGCTACAAAAATTGTTCACTTATAGTACTTCTATACATGACCCCTCTATCCTGCAACAGTAGCCCGGACTCTATTTGTTGCATGCTTCAAAAACATAAACGATCTGAGAATGTTTTCCGTGTTTTCAAGAAGAACAGAAAACACGTAACAAATCCAAAACACCGCAAACTATCCCTCCCCCTTGTTTACAAGTATTTGTGCTCTGAATTCTTATCATAAGAGTCTCACTGGTAAAAGGGGTGAGAGGACGAGGCTACTGCGGTGAAACTGGTTCCCTTATTGGAAAGCGCTGCGCCACGACGGGTATGTTCGCATGAACAATGGACTCGCCCGACTGCTCCCCACGGAATGTTCCTAAATAATAATTACCAACTTCCCGGGCGCCCGTCCCGAACTCCTGCCGAGAGAAATTGATACTCCGTCGGGGTTTTCTCAGGCCCCGCTAACTCCACCATTAGCGAGGCCGCCGAGCGCCATCTAACGGTTTTCAGTAACGACAACACTGGGGCTGTTCACACGAGACCGAGTTTTCAGGAAAAGAGCGTCAGCGCCGTGCGCTTTTCGAAGCGTCAGCACTGGTGTTCCAACAATAGCACATTTAATTATTCATTGTTTAATACTTCTTACCATTAAAACAGAAAGTACAAACAGTCAGTGGGCCCCCTTTTGTACTGGTACAAACAAGTGTAATAAATATTGTGAAAAAAAGAACGTAAAAACAATTCTCCAAATAGTGGTAAAACTATATAGGAAGAGGCTTCAGCTTCACATGCAAGGATGGAACGTCATAGCTCATTGCCTTCCGAATAGAAAGACTTGTTTGAGTTGTCAGTGCGTGCCTCGACCGTGCCGTAGGGAAACGAACGACCAAGAGCGTAACATTGGCCGTTTCAAGCTATACCAAATTCCTACTGCAAGTACAATCGTTGAATGCCCACGACGCCACATTTCGTCATTTTCGTAATAGGCTAATGTCTCCCTCCCTCCGCGGCTGTAAGACAACACGTGAACCGGCGCATCTGCTGACTATGGTGATGGTCTTGCAGCTGATGATGAGTAAATGAGAGTATCATAATAGGTGGGACATTTACAAAGTGTGAATGGCTCGCGACAACGCTCACATGTTTTGACGGCTGGAACAATTTCTACGCTGCCGCAGTGCGGTATTACATGATTTGGGTAGGCTTCTTCAACTACGTGATAAACATTATTTTTTTTACGAAGCAGTTTCAAGCAGTACAACAACTCTGAGGTAGAACACCTGCTTACCATGCAGATGACATTGCTTTGATTTTTCGTCAAACAGAATGTTTTATTATGTATTTTATTTGAAAGTTTTGGTGTTTTAGCTACGTTCAAGAGGACTATCTTTTGGTACCTTTAGCACCCAACATTTAATAATACGTGAGCTGTATACCAGCAAAGTAGGCCACTTACTCGGGCTCTAAAGGCACACACAAGAATTTTTCACTTTTCTTCCTTCCACTGAATAATCAATAAATCTAACGTATTCTTATCCAAATGCTTGAAGCGCACGCATTCCCGACAACTCTTTCACACCTCTTCTTAAATTCTTTTTATAGGAACTGCGTTTAATGCCAAGCCTAAGTGGTCGACCCCACCAATCTTGAATCTCCACCAACTATACTGAATTTAACCTAAACTTGCTGTGCAAACAGACAAGACAAACAGGGGAGTCATGATACACCGACTAAGCTCCATCCTGACTGCCTTCTTTCTTATTTTTTTTACCTCGTGCAGCGATACTGGTTTGTATGAACCGAGCAGTACGCAAAGAAGTATTCCTGAAACTTGGTTAAACATGGTAAATACCATCATCTGATACGCACAATTATACACTTATACTGTTGCACTCGTAATTATTGTGATTTTCTTGGCATGCTCACTTAAAACACCACTGTGCATGTTCCACAGACACAATATGCAACATGCCGATAACCGAGCACGATCCAGGCAAAACCAACAATGCCATGCTCTCTAAAATTAGTACATAGTTCACACAGCGTCTGTCTTTTAAAGAGTATTTGTGTATTTACAACTGAATGAAGCGTCTCGTCATACTTTAACTGTGGTGTTTCTTTAAGTTAAGCAATTCATTCTGTTTTGTAACATTAGTTTTAATTCGTGTTTCTTTATTTTACTACAGTAATCAGCCAAAACCTATCACTACAATGGATGATACAGTCAGCTGTCTTTAGGTATTTAAGCACTAACACCTTTTTTAGTTGTCCGATGCGCATGGTGTCACCAACTAGTACAATAATTGTTTTTCTCATCGAAGTAAAATGTAAGTTGCCCTAAATCTTTCGAGAGAGTCTCAGTAGTGTTATTTGTCACTATCATCCGCCAGCGGAGCTATGAGCGTCACCTCTATCATAGATCCTGCGCGAATTTGCGCAAATTTATCCTGTAAGAAATAGAAAGAGTATGTTTCATTGTTTTTCTGCATTCTATTCACGTTAAAGCACGCCAAACTGTGAATCAGCAAAACAAGCAGAAGGAATTAGGATACGACGTGTCTAGATAAAATAATACACCTGATGCACTTTTGCGGCAACATTGCTGACCATTGGTTTGTATCCGTAACTTCTTAAGTGAAATAATTATTGTTTTAGGGGAAAAGTTAGCTTCTAAAGCCGTGGGTCTGTCCATCCCTTGTATGTATGTATGTATGTATGTATGTATGTATGTATGTATGTATGTATGTATGTATGTATGTATGTATGTATGTATGTATGTATGTATGTATGTATGTATGTATGTATGTATGTATGTATGTATGTATGTATGTATGTATGTATGTATGTATGTATGTATGTATGTATGTATGTATGTATGCATGTATGCATGTATGTATGCATGCATGTATGCATGTATGTATGTATGTATGTATGTATGTATGCATGTATGTATGTATGTATGCATGTATGTATGCACGTGACCGCCTATAGTACCACCTTCGCCCAACTGCCCACTACTTCATCCTGGCAAACATCCCACTACGGCCCATCACCGATCCACCAGTTCACCGACCATGAAGCAAATACTATTGAGAGGTTGCCAATATGAAATGCAAGAGTACCATAAAGCAAATACTGTTGAGAAGTAGCGAATACGAAATGTACTTATATCCAGGTGTGCGTAAAAGAACCATAGATTGTCCCACTGTGTCGATCTCTTGTTTGTACGTGACCGCCTATTGTTCAACCTTTGCAAACTGCCCCCTACTTCGTACTTGTAAACACTTCACTACGCTCCATCGCTCAACCACCACTTCACCGACCATAAATCCGTTATAATGAAGCGAGAACGGAAGCGACGTAGAGCTACCACTTAGAAATAATAAAATTTCTTTTATAAATATGTACAGTGTTTGTCACGTCTTCGATGATGTAGTGGGCGCAATCGCAGATGGTTCATGGTTTATCGATGAAATCCTCCAACGTTTCACCCCACCCATCATCATTCACCTCGTGGATATGCATTGATTTTTTAGCCTTAATCACGCGTGGAAGCGATGCCATGAAAGGTTTACATATATCTAATCTTGAGCTTCCTTCTATGGAACAAAAATATCTGTAAACACGTCCACGCGCTTTTCACAAACTAAACCTGGCACCGAAGTCATCCATTTTCGTCTCTGGGCAAAATTTGTTCTCCTTGCAAATATGGAAGCTAATACCGATGTTCCACCATGAAGTCCAGCAACCCAGGGTAAATCCGTCCATTTATGCCACAAGTTCACCTTTTCCAATCCAAGTTTGGGACATCTGGTTCACTCTATATCTAGTCAAGTGCTAAAGATCAAAGAAGTCATGTGAATCAGGTTAGTTAAAAAAATCCCAGCTTCTTCTTTCACAATCGGTCGCAAAATCGCCACAGCGGGCGCTCGCAAGCACTTAGTGAAGACACTACGCCGAACCATTCATTCTACCGTCTACTGAGAGCCTGCGTGCATGCCGAGTCGTAAAGCCGTAGCCGAGCATACTAGGAAGCCACTGTGCGCAAGCTTCCAGCGTGAGAGACAGACATACCTGGTCCAGAGCAATGTTGTCGGCGTTCCAGGCAATGACTGGAACGCCAAGATAACCCAACAGTTGGAGCACGTACTGCACAGAGGCCGCATTGCTTCCGAACACAGCCGAGTTGGTCAAGTACAGCACCGCCACAACATCATCCGGAAGCAGGTCTTCGCACAACAGCCGTAAACTATCTCTACGGCAAAAAGAAAAAAACGAAAAAAAACGTGATACGCTTAATATAAAGAGAGCTCTGGAGATCATAAGTGTTCTTTGTCAAGTTCCTTTTACCTTCTGGGCATTATACGATGAATAGGCATTATCTAATTGAAGTATTTATTATTTTCACACTAGCAGGGATGTCGTATTAGACAATGTAGAATTTCCATATGTTGTTCAATTCCTTAATGACGGCACTTTAACCCTATCACAGAGACTGTAACAGCTCTAAGCCAACTGTCGTCAATGTGAGGCGAATCCGACAATATCCGGAAAAGTACCCCATCAATGCTTAAACGTGACAAACTAACAAGACTAAAAGATAGGGCTACTAGCAAGTTTTCTCATCGCGCGAACATACAAAAAAATAACAGAGCAGGCAGAAAGAGTGTTCACATCCAACTATCTTTATTTTGCCGAGTGGCAAAGTATTTGTGTTAAAAAAGACGATAAAGTTACGAAGATAAGAGACAAGCCAGCCATCGAGGGCTCGTAACACGTGCTTTGACTACTGATACATCATTTCGCTTGTGTTTTAACTTTATGTTTTTTATTGTCCTTTAAAACAAATCAATTTTAACACTCAAGTTAGTTGGTAGTCGGGCCTCCTTCTCTCTTCCTTGTCCTTTTTTCCTATGTTCACGCGCTAAAATAACTTGCCGGTGTGAAATATTCAGACTCTCGTCTCTCTCGCGCCAGTTTTAACAGTCCCGTGTGCTAAGATTTGGGTGCACGTTAAAGAACACCAGGTGGTCCGAATTTCCGGAGCCCTCCACTACGGCATCTCTCATAATCATATGGTGGTTTTGGGACGTTAAACCCCACATATCAATCAATCAATCAATCAATCAGTTTTAACAGTCACCTATAATAGAAGAGGATGGGGATGGAGAGAGGGGATGCATCTTGTATGCTGGCGCATACTGGCACTAGTTGACACATGTTAATGCTCCTCAGTGCTGCATAAATTATGACTGGAATCCTCAAGAACTGAATTACTCTGAACACCATGTTGGCTAATCACTGTCAGCAGCTTTTTTTATGCCCGCTGTAGGACGACCTTACCTCACAACGATCTCTTCTTTAAGCTCCGCATGTGGGAACACAGTCGATTTCATTCTCACAGACTTTTTCATTTCACCACGCCACCTCCCTGTCTGCGGGCCTTGACTGCACATTGCACCCCTTTGCTAGCCATTCTGTTGATACGACTGAGAGTTAGTGTTCTACTCTTCGCATCAATTGCACCCCCACCCCGTCCACTTTTTCGCTTAACGAAAACAAGTATATCAGACACGACTATTTTTTTTTCAGCCAGGCTGATCTCTACGCATCTTTCTCTTTCACATCATATGGTATCATTTCTGCTCCTTTGGCAAAAATGCCATCTGCCCCCCCCCCCCCCCTCCCAGCCCCCATTATTTATTTCCAGTAGTTGATATCTCCACTGCATCCGCACACACTTGCCCGCGGACAGCACTCACTTGGGCGTAGGTTGAAGCGGCATGCGGACGGCCTTGGCTTGCACCGAGAAGAGCTGCATGAAACGCAGTCCCCCGCGGCCGCCACGGGTCATGGAGGTGACTCCGTCGCGCAGCTTCTGTTGGTACTTGCGCTGCTGGCTGAGCAGCGAGGTGTCCGGAAAGATGGCGCCAAATGTGAGGTTCTGCGAATAGAAAACGTCATTTCTTTTATTGCTCTTTCTGCTAATCCTCCCGATTTAAGTGACACCACTTGGTCGTGCAGTTCACTATCGACGTGACACCAGGCGAGGCCGAAACATTAGAAAAAATGGATAAATAATATATGGTAGAGACGTCGGTGACGTCAAATGACGACGCCATCACATGGCATTGTCAGTTCCTACAAGGTGGGCTGGTCTCGGAGGCCCTGCAAAACCACGTGAGGTGCAGAGCACTTTCAGAGAGACACGGAGGTGTGAATAAGTTGCAATTACGATCGCATGACAAAGAAAAAAAGAAAAGGGGCAATCGCCGTCGAAACGTTTTAGGAGAATGCCTAAGAGGCCATTCGACCGTCTACCTGGGATTAATCAGAAGCAGTGGCGTCCGAAATTTGCAAGCTATTATCTATTAGCTGAGTCGTAATAGGCGGAGCCTGAGTTAGCAGCGTTCTCGAATGCGTTTATGGTCCCACCTTTTCAATCCACCCTCTTCACTTCGGGCAACAGAAACTCCTAGAGACACTTACTTGTATAGCACGACAGTGGGCAGTTCTATAGCCTAGAGAAGCAGCTGGTGCAACGACACAGCGTCAAACTCTTGTTAGACCCTTTCTATAAGAAGCTAAAAGAGTTACAACGTCAGTGAAGGCAAAATCGTGTGTCCCTGCGAAAACACAGGCATTCGGTCTTGATGTCGAAATACAAAAGGCTTCTCGGTGAATCGATCATGCCATTTCGGCGTCCAAGTGCATGTTCGAAAAGAAGGAATATACAGACTACTCGAAAGAAAAAAGATGGAAGAAAGCTCAATGAGGCTAAAGCGAGTTTGATTTCTCGCCTAGACGACACTTCGAACACGTCACGCCTTTTACATTGCTTTTGATAAAAAAGAAAAACAGGACTTTAAAAGTGTATCTCTGAAGGTGGCACTGCGAATGCTTCCCCTCTGCTATCATTCACCCTTCGCTTTCCTTTTCAAGACGTCATGTGTTTTCGCGTAGACGTTTACACAAAAACAGGCAACCACCCATCCATCCAACACCCTCTCCTCACATGCACACAAACACGCATACGTCTTCCAATGCACACAGAAGATCAAGTAGGGGACAGTCGGCCTTGTTAAGAACAACACCGCTCTTTTTAGAAGAAAAAGCGCATCATTCGTCTTGCTTTTGCACGTTTGCTTTCGAATCACACACCTCTCGAAAAAAAAAGTCTTACAATCTTCTATCTAGTGTGTTCGTGTATGAAAAGCAGTGATGCCTTCCACTACCACTCCCAAAGAGATTCTCCTTCTGAACCTTAGTGGTGTCACCTTCACGACCACCAATAAAAAGAAAAGTATAGAAAGAAACGTGTTTTTTATTTTGCTACGGGTTGGCGCTTTCCGCATTTCCGATTCCTGACACTCCTGCCTCCTCTTCTTACAACGCTTTTCTGTACAAGCAGCACCACACGCGCGAAATTCATTGCTCTCCGTACGGCTCGCTTTCTCTTCGGGAAACAAATGAAGCTGCGTCCGTCGCATCCTTTCAATGAATCGCGATGAACACAGAATGAAAGCAAGGAAGAAAAAAAAAGGGTGAATCAAGCACGGGCTTCAAGGAGAGAGTAAATTAGGAAATTGTGCTATTCCCGCTACACCTTCTGGTCTCTCTTTCATCTTGAAATTTTGTGTGGTTCTAACTTCCTTTTTATTTCATTCTGTGGCCACAAAAAAAATACAGTTTTAGAGCGAAAGTCCAGTTGCTTAAGCTGATTCTTTATTATTTCTCTCGAAAGCTCACTTCTCTATCAGGAACGAGGCTTTATAAAGCAGGGTTTGCGAACATTTTCCGTTTGGTTCATCTAAACTAGGGCGGAAACGCAAGCGTTTGTTTTCATATTACTCGTCCTACTTCCGTACGCGTTCTGAAGAGGAGCCGTGATCTAAAAGTCTGAGAATAAACCGGTTAGCACATAATTCATGCTGAGAAATCTCGCTTATGAGGGCACTTTGTCAAATTTAAAGCATATCTTGACATTTTACCACAAAGCATAATTCGCCTTTTTTGTTTTTTCAGTTGTCCTAAAGTCACCGCTTTGTTTTTCGATATGAGAAACAGCTTTTTCGAACCGCATAAAGTACAGACGCCGGAAGCAGGAACTAGAAGTCATTTAAGAGCATGTAAAAAAGTAGGCTGAGCATACCACCGGAAGTAAACAAGTACTTTTTTCCCACTTTCCTCTAATATTTTTTTCATTTGGTCATATTTAGGTTATAAATTGGGCAACAGACAGGGCACGTTTCGCAGAGTGAAGTGTGCGTGAAAGAGATTGTCTTCAATTCGATTCCACCTCATTCAAACCCCTTTAGTTCTATAAAAATGACAAAAATTCCCCCAAAAGAAGTAATTGTTTCATTAAGCGGGGATTCCTTTACAATCATCGAACTGCGTGAGTGACAGTTTCGGATTTTCTCGTATATAAATCAGTGGATCGTTCCCACTCTCACCCACTGCCACAAGTTACTGTACATATAGAGTGCAACAGGGCCTCCTTCATCTAGATGCAGCGGTCCTGTCCCGCTTCATTCCTCACAAAGCCCACCGACAGCTTATGATACGACGACACGTCTACACGTCTATCACGCCCCTGCAAAGCCGAGACTACTCCTAATGCAACCAATGCACAAACAACACTCGCAATCTGACATTCACGTATGAAAAGAATCACCGCACGCAACGTTGACACATAAACCCTGCTGAACATTTACAGATGGCTCACAAAGACACTCCCGCCAAATGATAAAGTGTTAGTTGTTCTCTTGTACCCCAAGTGGGACCATCTTTTTCTCGTAGCTTGGGCGTCACTCTTCGACGCCAACCCACCCACGGAACAACCCACACACGTACGCACAGAAACAAGCTTCTCGCTCTCCGAACAAGTCGTAAGAGGTAGCCGGCGAATTCCCCCCGGAAACGCTCCTAGATGCCGGCCACCGAAGATGGGACAAGCGCATCAACATCCGTTAGAACGACCACCAGGCTGGGAGGCGGGACGTGGCGAGGCATTCGACCGTGAACGCTGACGCCGTGTCTGCCCGAACGACTGTGTCCACGCTCGCGTAAAGTAACCGATACACCACCGTAAGGGAACACACAAGCTGTGTCTGCAACCAAAACGCAGTGGCACGGAAGAATGGGGCACCATCTGCTGAAGACGTCGTGAGGCGGCGATGCGGAAGACAGCGTTCGAACCATTGACTTGACGAAGCGCTCCAACCTCGTTGTGGCAAGACTCGACTACAAGGACAACAACAAAGAACGATAGATAAAGATTCACGCCGACCGGCCCATGGGGAAAAGAAGGTAAATGCCTCCGTCCGACGTCTGGTCACTTAGCAAGGCTGGCGGAATATTCAAGACAGTATCTCTCTTTCTGTTATTTTTTTGTTTCTTTTTCTCCTGTTACCCGCCCTTCTTGGTGATGTGCGCAAATAGCACAGGGGAAAACGATAGCGACACCGCCTGTGTCCACACTCACGCTTATACACGCTCGATGTGCAACCGTATCGTCGCTGGATGAGTGTTTATCACCACCGCTTTCGCTGCATTTAGCTAATGTACTTGATGCACCTTGTTACGACTACTTCTTTTGTTACGTCATTGAGAATTTATTTTCTTCTTTCTTGCCCCTCGTTCTTACCTTGCTATTTAGTATTCCCTTTCTTACAGCAACGGGAACTTGGAGGTTTATTCCAATATGACACCTCCTATTCTCATCTTTCGTTTGTCTCAGTTCTATCTATCTATCTATCTATCTATCTATCTATCTATCTATCTATCTATCTATCTAATGTTTAACAGTTCTTATTGCGCTGCAGCATAATGAGTCAGTCCTAACTATACAAGGCCAGTTCACCACGCTCCTTTACAGCAAGTAAAACTAAACAATATTCAAAGAAGCGGTTGTCGGGGGGGCCAACGTTTCGGACAGGTTTTTTTAGCTTTGTTCAAGTTACTGTCGTGAAGAAGAGAAGACAACATCTAGAAGCATTGCCGTCAGCGACTGCCCGCTGATAATGTATCTTTCGACTGTTCAAGCCAGCGCTTTTTCTTAAACTTTAGCTTTGAGTGAAACTGTGGAATATGATGTGAAAGAATGCTAAAGACTTAAGGTCATGAGACTTGCTTACACCACCAAGAACTCGCAAAGTGGATTTCCCATAATTTATAATAACGTCTTCGTGTGCCGCGACGAGTGCAGAGGCCATTCAGGATGCCGTATGAACACAGCTCCTGATGCTGTCTTTGGTGGAGCGCTTGGCCAGTTTGCACGTTCGTGGCCCCTGAGACAGATCACGTACTGCGCCTCGCTAATTTATGCCGGAAGGTGGAAAGGAGATGAAAAATTGCCCGCAGCTTCCCTCGGGGGAACACTGAGGAGGATGCGGACCATATAATTGGTTAACGGGGTGTTAAAGTGCGACTTACTTGGGTCGATGGCTACATTGGTTAACGTGGTTGTGAAATGGGGTGTTAAATTGCGACTTACTTGGGTCGATGGCTAAATTGGTTAACGTGGTTGTAGGAGGGGGTGTTAAATGAGTGAACACGTACACACGTATGCGAAAGGGCGGCGCTGGTCGAAGGGACGTCGATCATTGTGTTTGTGGATTCGTTGGAATTCATTTCACCGCGACCTTGGACGTCGACGCGCCGTACAAACCAACCGACGAGCGGCAACTGAGCGAGCGAGCGCCGACCTTGAGTATATATACAGCACGACGGCGCATGCACTGTCAGCTGTTGAATGTTCTCGAAGCGCGACGACACATGCGCGTCCACTGGAGAATCAGGAGAATTGTAGATGTCGAACGCGGTGTGTAGAGGAGGAAGGGTGCACAGATGGTGGAGGAGTGAAGCGCGCGCGGTGTGTAGAGGAGGAAGGGATGCACAGATGGTGGAAGAGTGGGCGACGGCGCGACGGCGCATGCGCGCGCGTCAGCTGTCGAATGTTCGAGAAGCGGTGCGGACGGCGCGGACGGCGCACTACAAGGCGCGAGTATAAGATGCTCCGCATCTAAAAAATTTAGAGGAGCGGAGTCCTACAAAACAGCGCGGTACAACATAGGAAGGCCGTATTTTTTCATTAGTGCCAAACCATTTCGAAGCGAGTGTTTGCTCATGGGACGCATAGCACGATGTGTTATCCGGCAGTGCGCTGCTTCTCTGTTAAAAAGAAAACACTCACTAAACAGAGCGAGCGCAATAATCGATAAAGGCAGATAACGAGGTGCACCGAGAAAGCGAGTCGGGAAGCGACACGAGTACACGAGTAGTAACTGAGAAATCGAGACAAAGCCGATATAAATGCCAGCCTGGTGCGGCATGCACATCGCTTTTTTTTAAGTGTCTCCGGAGAACAGGACTGCACAGTGAATTACCTAGCGAATGCGTTTGCGCGTGATTTGATGCGTATTCATTAAGAGAAAGTTAATAAGATTATAATAAAAGCAGAGAGGTTATTCAGGGGCTCAGCCCCGTGGGATGCCCTACGCGGGGAAGTGGGAAAGAAACTTACAGAGGAGGAGAGAAACGTCGCTGTTTGAGCCGACGTGACAGTTTCACGTTTGACATCCCAAACAACGAATCAGACCGGTGTCTGAGAAAAAAAAAGTCACAGCTTTGCCGGAAAGGCAAAGCAATGAACGCAATAGCAACAAGTTGAAAGGTCATGCGCAGAATGGAAAGCAGATGAAAACATGCCCCGCGGTCTTCACGCACAAATGACGCACAAAACGTACTCACAGGTACGGATGCACGGTAATAAGCGTCTCATTTGTTACTTCGCTGTGCCTGAAAAGCGCGCACTTTTCGCAAAGGAACACTGCAATGTTTGCAGTGACCTTTGTGCACCTGGCAACTACAGCAGATTCGTTCCAGGTAAAGCCCGAGGCCAGCCAAGGCGTACGACCTTCCCCTCTTCTCCGCCGCGAGATAAGGGCGCGTGAGGGAACGTCGCTCCCCTTCTCTAGGCCTGGCAAAGTACGCGTAGGAGATTAGAGCGGGCGCCGCCGCGCGATGTGGCGACGCGCGCTCATTGCGCCATCATGCTTGTAATGCTGAAAAGACAACCCCCCCCCCCCTCCCTTGAGATGCTCGTGAGCAGCAGTAAGTGGTAGATATAAGTAGCTCTCCGTTTGAACAGCGAAGTTTGTGCTCCGGGTGGTTCAGTGGTTGACGCCTCGCTTTTACTATGCAGAGGTCCCACGTTCAATTCCACGCGCTCTAATGTTTTTCCTGGATTTTTTTTTTCTTTCTTGTGTTTTCATATAGAGATACGTATACGGTGCATGACGCCGACGCCAACGCAGGCGGCAAAATCCAGCCGAGAGTGTCCATATAATTGCTATCACAATGAAAAATGTAACAGCGCTTTCATTGCCTTATGGAAGAAGCCTCGTGGACTCCATCCCATCTCGACAGTGAAATCGCTTCCGTTCCCTTAATGTAGAACTGCGCTGATGTTAAGCCACTCCTTCGCGTATGACGGGCCATAACCCAAAATGCGTTCAATAATTTCATCGATGGCACACTCCTTGCCCTCGGTGTTGTCGGCCATCTTGACTATAAAAAAAGTATGCCATGGTGAAGGCTGCGCCCATACGCAGATGACACAACACTGTTCCTTCTTCTTGCGAAAGGCCAGGGAATAGCCGTAGTCGTAGAGATAGGCCGCGAGAATACAGTCTATCATGTGTGAACTGTGACTATTGCCCCATTTGTGGTGTCAAGATCAGTGCCAATCAGGTGCAGGCATACAGCATAAAAACGCGATAGGAGAGTGTGTTATAGCAAGTACGATACTGGAAGGATATGGGGAGTTACAGTTATCTGGACCCCAAGGTTGTTTCGACGTGCCACATGCAGGGGCATGTTTCTTTCTTTTCGTTCGTTATTTAAAGGATTACTGACACAATTCTGAAATATGTTCAGATCATAGCTTTAAGTAAAAGAAGTCACAGCTTTGCCGCAAAGGTGAAGCAATAAACGCGATATCAACGTATTGGAAGGTCACGCGCAGAATAGCAAGTAGATTGAAACATGCCCCACGATTCTCACGCACAAATAACGCGCGAAACGTACTCACACGTACAGATGAATGCTAATAAGCGTCTCAGTTGTTGCTTTGCTGTGTCTGAAAAGCGCGCTCTTTTCGCCAACGGACACTGTGCAACGATTGCAGTGACCTTTGTGCGCCCGGTAGCTACAACACAATCGTTCCGGCGAAACCCAAATGCTAGCGGAAATGTACGATCCTCCCCACTGCAAGACAAGGGTGCGCTCAAGCGTTCATGTCCTTATTCTCTACGCGGGGCAAAGTAAGCGTGGGAGATGAGCGCGCGCCGCCGCGTCGTGACTATGTGATGATGTGCGCTCATTGCGCCATCTTGCTGGTAATGCTGAAAACACGATAGCTGCCCCCTCACCCCTAGATACCCGGCCCCAGAGGTAAGTGGTAGATACAAATAGCTTGCCATTTGAACGGTCAGGGGCGTGCTCTTCCGTAACTCAGTGGCTAACGGCTCGCACTCACGTTTCGGTGACGGCAAGTTCGATTCCGCGAACTGGAGTTTCATAAATAGAGACACATATACACATACGGTGAGCGACGCCGACGCCGGCGGCAAAATCCAGCCGAGAGTGTTCATATAATTGTCTCGCTATTATATATGGGTGTTGAGAGCCCTAAAAAGAGTGCCGTGGTGGTCGGCAAGTCACTGAGTATATATTTATAGCCACTACATTAAAACAACAACTTCAGTGTCGGCATCAAAAGGGTGACCTAGCAGTGACATGTTAAAGGAGCGTCTCAGTTGTTGCTTTGCTGTGTCGGAAAAGCGCGCTCTCTTGGCGCTTCACAGACACACGGGAAGACTGTAACTCGAGACATTTTAGCGACAAACTGGTTTATGTCAGGCGCACGTTGTTGACGTAAATACTCACGTGAGAATTAGAGTCGAGGGGTCCTGACAACAATTTCTGCGATTTATGCTGCACGCAGGACGAAAATTTCTTAAACTCAATGCGCTGTGTTGACTTGTCGTGATAAAGTCCACTGCGGTGGTGCTGGATTTCCAATGCTGAGCGGCAAACTTTAAAATCAAAGTAAAAAAAAATAGCCAGTTCCCACGCACCTTGGGAATTGACGTTATGGGAAGCATGCGGAGGGAACGTGACCATGTAATTTTTTTCTTGAAGGACACGTTAATAAATGACGCGAAATATGTGTACGAATGTTGCACCCACAGACATATGTTGAACAGTAGAAGATGTTTATAAGAGCAGTTCTTTGCAATTGCGCACGGATTCCAACATAAATATGAGTAGTAGCAACACCAGAAGCGATAAGCTGATATGAAGCACTCGTGCTCGCGAGGATGGTAGCCCTGCACACTGCTACATAAATCAAGTTGAGTGGATGGCAGCTAACTATAATTGACGTGAGGACAGTATCATAAGGTTACATATGTAATGTTTATAAAATTAAATAGCCAGCATTGCATCCACAATTCACGTTGCTTAACATCAGGGTTTATTTGAAAAGTAGTTATTCCGAGACCTGGCGTGGCTTCATGGTAGAATACTCGGTTTGCCATACAGAATGCTGGGGTTTGATTCCCGCTGGGACCCTTACATTTATTCATTGCATCCATCAGGTCGAGGCTGCAGATGTCAGCTTTTTCTAAACGCTTTCACGTTGATATTACCCATGTGTGTTCTCGCTGTTCCTGCGTAGATACTGCGTTGTTCACCTGTGGCACGTAGCCGCATGTACACCAGTAGCGTATACCCAACTGCGGGTATGTGCCACTGCCTGGCGGAAAGTGTTTGAGGACGTACCCGACAGGATTGTGATAATGTTCATGCGCTGACTAGCGCGTCATGTTCGTCAAACCATCTTACCTCTCATACTAATTTTGGTTCACGCCAAGTTGAGGAAGTGACTATGAAGGCGCACACACTTTAGTGGCTAGATTGCTAGATAGGTAAATAGATAGATAGATATATTGCGCCGAGCAGTTCAGTATTTCCAATCGGTAAAAAAGAAATTACAGCATATCCACTAGGTGAATGATGACGAGTGGGGCGAAGCTGAAGCACGGCCGGACAGACACGTGGACGGACGCACTGAAGCACGGAAGCACGGGTGGACCAACGTAAGCTTCCCCCCACTCATGGTCATTCGCTCCGTGCATATGCAGTGACACCATTTTTATCGACATGCAATGCAATGCAACCGGCTACTACTACGACTACGACGACATGGATGTACGACCCATAGGTGTAATAACTTCACCCCAAAAAACTTGCCTGCTGCACAAAACTCGCCGATGCCTGCGTCGCGGCCGGTAGCAGCAGCGTCGTCTGCAAAAGCAGCGCAGACGACAGCACGGTGAAGAGCGCCGCCGCCCGCAGGGCGGCAGCACGCATCCCGCCGTCTCGTACACCTCCGCGTCCAGGGCACTGCGACACAGACAGGCAATTTGCATTTCTAACGAGTAAGGGTAGCACGTTGGTTATGCGGATTTCACGCTCTCATTATGATACTAATTACAAAAAAAGATGACACCTTATCCCGCTATAACGAAGGAACCCGAGCTACAGACGTGACCAATTACGCGTTAACAAAGCCTCGTGTTGTGAAACATGCCTATGTTCTGCTCGAATACAAAGTCACCTCCCCATTCTACGGTTCGTTTAAGGTGCCCCCACCCCCTTGCATTTCAGACAGCGACAACTTTTAACTGGCTACGAAATGTTGGTCTTGTTTGCTTGTCCTTGTTGTCACATGCTTACTTCACAAAGTCGCATTTCACTTTCATGCAAAAATAACGTAGTTGCTACTTATTCCTTGATGTCGCCGTCACACGATTCCCTCAAGAGGCTCCAAAGTAGTTGAATCTCCTGCCTTGCGCCAAAGCCATGGGTCTGTGTACCCAGTGGAACAGCTGTTATGCGACCACACGTTCTCGTTATGAGACTGTAACAAATTCGTACTGCTTTCAGGAGCGACCATTACATCATCACGAGCTTATTCACCTTTGGTGATGAGCAGTATGCACTTACACACTCGTGTGGTCTAGTCTCTTGAGTAGCTCATTTTAACTCTCACATAGCCACCTTCCAGTGTCGTGCGACCGTAGCATCGTCATGCTCGCTCCTGATGCAAGAGTTACCTGTTCACAGGGTTTTCCCAAGTGGTCAGGAAGCGTCCCTATCTGGCCATCTGGAAGCAACAAGCCACGTGCCAAGTGTCACGTGACCCCGGTGACAAAACACCTGTGACGTTGCACCATGTTGACGCCTCGCCACGTTGTTCTAAGGTAACATACGAGGTCGTATGCGCGTTTTACTATGGTCACGCCTGGCCACGTTGTCTCTAGGTCACATACGGGGTCACGTGACGGGTGTCACGTGACTTTGTATGTGACCACGGGACAACGTGGCCACGACGCATTCCGTGTGACCACGTTAATATCACACATGGCGGCGAAGAACGCATGCTGCTGTCTACTTTGTCCCTCCCCCATAGTGTGCGCTGCTTCCATAATAGTAGCATGTTTGAGTAATTAGGCGGCTGATGAGGGCTGTTTTGTTACTCGCTTTGTGGCACACAGTCTTTATATGCGCGAGTAAAGGCAGGTCGCAGTAAGCAACGTAGAACAGTCACTAAATGTATGGCAAAAACATACCGTCTCGAAACAAATACCACTGTTATCCGCTCAAATAGGAAAATAGTAAGAATAACGAAACGTCGTTAAGGAAATGTCGTCTGATATCCAGCTGCCGAAAACGAAATCATCATGCACGGGTCATTAGGCACTTTTCCGCCCTTACCCACCGTGATATGTAGCACTAGTTAACGCAACTTTTCAAACTCTGGTCGCCCTTCGAGCGCTCAATAAACGATCCTGTTAGGATCATTCATGTCGTCTTGAACACGCTGTGTTACTCCGCTTTTGAAGAAGAAAAATTGCTAAAAGAAAACCCGCCCCTGCATATTACTTGTAATCGCTCCTCTCTGCTGTACTAGCTTTATATGTTTTAAATAGAGGCGTACCAGACACTCGATCCGACGCCCTTTATTACGCTGCAATAAAAGAACTGCCCCAATTGCGGCACGATAACGGTTGCACGCCGAACAACACCACCACCACAAATTGCAAGTAGCCCCTTCTTTCTTCTAATGAATCTACGCTGGAATCCTATTCGCTGAGTATTTCTACCCTCGACTTGAGTTTTAGCGTGTGTTTCGGAATACAGCGCTCCATTAACGAAGCATCCGCTCGTTAAACCGTGTCACGTACGCAACAAACTCCCAAATACACCAGACAAATGAGAGGAAGAAAAAGTGAGACGTTCAAGTAGTATGTTGTTGCAGGCTATCTGCATAATTTGCCAAAGTGGATCGTTCGATTCGCCAATTATGCGTCTTCCATCAATACCCGCTAGTTAGACATAATGGTTCCTCATATTTCTCAAACAGTAGCGCCCATGCTCGCGTGGCATTAGAAATCAGTATTCATCTACTCTGAAATTCATTCTGCCCTTCCTCTAGTTCATTTTGACGTTTACAGCATGTGCACATATACAAAAAAAACATTCAGGGGAAAGGTGGAAATTAATCTGCGCCCACCTCTCTCTCTCTTTGGCTCGTTCCTTTCATGTACCATAAACGTCAAATTAGATTACGAGCACGCCGAATTTTATGAGCTTTCAATATTTCCTTTCATGATTTTCGTAACTCACTTTCCCCTCGCATTCGTTAGCCATTGACTCTGTGCTATCTCATCTTCCCGGAAAATCACTAAGCGATCACTGTCAAAAGAAGGCAGCCCTTACTCTGTGTTGATAATATTTATTTTTATTCACTCGTTATATTTTCCTTCTTCTTTGTTTCAGTACCAGAAAGTACAAATGCGGTTGGTGTCATCCATTAATACGTGCTGAAACAGAGGACGGTTTTCTTTTTCATTTTTAAGGCTTTTCTTTTGTGTGTGTGTTGACCTGTGAAGCGAATATATCCAATAAGCTGTCAGTGCCTAGGGTGAGAGTGGCAACGGCCCCTCTTGGGTCGAGTATGCACGGCCGTTCCGTAAACACAAAGGAGAATTAGTTTCTAAGGGTGTTCTCTCCCCACCCCTACCCCGAGTCATCCATCTTCTTCCGGAACGGAGGCCAAGGCAGGACTCGGGAATGCCAGTCTTCCATAAATGCCACCATATTTCTCACCCTTCTCTCCCCATTCTCAAGTATGAGGAAGCAAAAGCCGCCGTTACAGCCTTTCGACCTATAACCGAACAAAAAGAATAGCCCCATCGTGAAATGCAACCACCTACAAACGTGGCGACCAAATATCATCAAACAGTCGCGGTCATAAAGCGAGCATCCGCTCATTGCCTGGCACCCTGGAGCGCTGATGGCGACGGAAATTGGGAGAATAGGGATATAGAAAGAAGGAGAGAGTAAGAATGAAGGCAGAGAGGGAGATGTAGGTCTTGTGGTGTGTGGGGGAGGGGGAGGAGGGGCTGGCGTCTGCACAAACGCTACACGGCTACAACGAAGACGGCGCTCTCTCAAAGAAGAGATGACTCAAGCGATGCGAAAGTGAGAAAGAGGTTGCTCCTGTCGCAGCCAGATCGAGCGGGAGGCATATAGAGAGGGAGAGAGTCGGAGAGGAAGAAAAAGAGAGACGGCGCCGAGTTTTATGATGGCAATCGGAGCACGCGCAGCGTCTTGCTGTAGGCGCTGCCGGCCTTTACCGCTAGGGCTCACCCCTGCTCCTCCCTAAGGCATTCGTCGCTTCCTCAACTGGCTTCCCGATTGAGTGCTCCTTCCTTGCCCCGACTCACGAATCGGCTCTCAGGACCCAGCTATACCTAACTCTGCCTCATTTCTCACTTCAGCTATGCGTTTTCTCGGTCGTCGGACTTTTCCATTTTCAGTCGTCTTGCTCTTATTTTGAGTTCGTGGAGTCTTCATGATGGCAACCTGAAAGCATTTCTCATTTTTACCCAATTCCTAAGTGTGCTCAAATATTCAACGCTGTTGCGATTGAAGAGCCAGATATGGTCATGAGCACGCGATCACCATTAGCGCAGCACGACAGAGGAAGAAAGCCGCGAGAAGAGCACTGCGAGGTGAGTGTTCTTAAGAACATCATAAACGCGGAGGTAAAAGAAAAAAATGATAGGGAATAGTAATAATATTTATATAATCGTAAATTATTAATAATTAATAAAAATAAAAATAAAGTTATTGAATAATAAATGAAGGATGTTTGCCGAAATTAAAGCGTAATTCACTTCATCAACTTCCCTCTCCCGTACAGATGAACAGAAAGGCACAAAAAATACCGTTTGATGCATATGTACAAGAATGGCGTGCAATTAATGTCACAACAAAAATAAATGATACAGATACATACATATCAGCATATATACAAAATGGCTTACATAAAGAGGCATTCATAGAAATAAAAACCAAAACAGAATAAAATTGACAGCTGTTAGAGGATGTGAGTAGTTGAGGAATGGTATTGGTTTGTTTGAGAGAGAAATTTATGTTTTTTCCGAATAAAAGAAGCCTAAACATTCGAAAACAAAGTAGAAGAAAAATGACAACATATCCACGGGGTGAATTATGGTGCGTAAAGCGAAGCTGGCTCCGCACGCTACTGCCGTGCCGCTTCGATCTCCCGTTCTCGTACGGGGGGACTTTGTCGGCGCCGCCACACAACTTCAGGGCACGCTTCTGCATCGCGCGCTCGCACATCGGGGTTCTGTCTTCGAGCGCGAGCAGCCGCCGCCTTGCGCGTACATACATTTTATCGGCAAACAGTGAATCATCCGCTGGCCGCATCCATCCGTCCTCTGTCTGTCTGTCTGTCTGTCTGTCTGTCTGTCTGCCTGTCTGTCTGTCTGTCTGTCTGTCTGTCTGTCTGTCTGTCTGTATGTTTGACACACGGACGGACGGACAGATGGATGTATGGACGGACGCAAGCACGAACGGATGGACGCACGGATAGACAAATGGATGGACACGTGGACGGACGGACACACCGATGGACGCACAGATGGACGCACGAGTGGACGAAGGAACGGGCGCATGGACGAACGCAGGAACGGAGGGACGGACGCACAGATGGGGGCACAAATGGAAGCACGAGAGGGCGGACGGGTGGACGCATGAACGGATGCACGAATGAACTGCCGCATGGACGGACGGACGGATGAATGGAAGCAAAAACGAACGAACGGCCGGAAGTGCGGACGGAATGACGGTGGTGGTGGTAGGCGGTGGTAAAAAACATTTATTTCAGAAAAAGTCTACTAGAGAGTGCCGACGTGGCCCATCGGCGTGCTAGAGTGGCGACACCTTATTCCGGGATGCCAGTGGAGCTGGAAGCTGCCTGTGCGCGCTCCACCAAGGAGCGTTGTGCAGCCAAGGTAGAGCAGCCGAGCAGGTGCTCCTCCCAAGCCTCTCTAGTTGGGATAGGAAAAGGGGGTGAGAAAGGGACGGAATTAACTGGGCACGATGCTACGACGTGATACGTGTCGGCGAGGAGATGACAGGTCGAGCAGGTGCCATTGATTTCCGGCAAAAAGTGTCTGATGACCGCCGGACTGAAAAAGGTGTTCGTCTGCAGGCGGCGTAGCAGTCGTTCGTCCGTTTTCTCCAAACCGCGTGCGGGGTCCGGGTAGCGCCGGCGCGAAGCCCGGTAATAAGCCAAAATTTCGCGAAAGCGCGTCAGGTTGGTATTGCCAGATTCCGTCTCGGGACATGGAAGGGCAACAGCCCGGAAAGGAGAAGCGCGGGCAGCGGCATTTGCCGCCTCGTTGCCGGGCAGGCCCGAGTGGCCTGGGGTCCAGACTATACGAATGGGATGAGGGTTAAAGCGCCAAGAGGCTGCCTGTAGTAGGCTAGCCGCCAGCGGGGCAATGGAACGCTGAAGGTACTGAGACCAGGCCGAGCGCGAGTCCGTCAGGATGGTGCGTGAGGCAGGGTGAGAGGCGGCCAGAGCTACGGCAACCTCTTCAGCGTGCGTTACTGTGTCTGCTCGAAAGGAGAGGCCATCGACGTGTTTGCCCTCTGTAATCACGGCAGCCGTGAAGTGACCCGAAGGGGAGAGACCCAAAACGTCCACGTAGAAAACACCAGGACGATCGGAGTGTCGCGTATGAAGGGCCGCGGCGCGTGCTAGTCTACGGCCAGAATGGAGGTCGGGGTTCATATTACGGGGTAGAGGTTCCACCCATAGCTTTTGACGCCAGAGCTCTGGTACCGGCTGCAGAGGGTCTTGGTCAGATATCGGGTTAAGGCCAAGTCTGTGTAGAAGACGGCGCCCTGAAGGTGTCTGCGACAGTCGATTGATTTGGTTAACGCGATGAGGTTCGCGCATCTCGGCAAAAGTGTTGTGTACCCCCAGAGCCGCGAATCGGCTGTTGGAAGTTGCAATAGGTAGGTCCAGAGCGCGTTTGTATACTGAACGAAGAAGGACGTCCAGCTGGTGCTCGTGTCGACGACGCAGGCGAAGGTAAGGCAAGGCGTAGAGGACGCGACTGGTCACAAACGCGTGGGCCAATCGGAGGGACTGAGACCTGCGGAGGCCACCGCGTTTGGTGGAAACTCGCCGTATCATGCGGCTCACCTGTTTGCTGGTGCGTCTGAGGCCTGCTATTGTGCCCTTTGGATCCAAGGACGATGTGAGGTGAAGGCCAACAACCCGAATATATTGCACTGACAGGACGGGCCCGGACGGAAGAAGAATTTGAGGCGGCGGTAGCGGAGAGACTGAAAGAAGAGCCGATTTAGCTGGAGAGCACTCCAGGCCGCATGAACCAGCGTAGGTGTCCACCAGAAGGGCAGCCTTTTGCAAGCGTTCTTTGATTTGCGCTAAGGAGCCGGTGTTGGTCCAGATTGTGATATCGTCCGCATATAGTGCGTGTTGTATCCCCTCGACCTCGCTTAGAAGAGAGGGAGGTTCATCATCGCCAGGTTAAAAAGCAGAGGAGACAGGACTGCCCCTTGAGGTGTACCCCGCGTGCCTAATAAGTACCGGCCGTGTTCGGTAGAATTAAGGCGAATGAAGGCGGTGCGATGTGATAGAAAGGCGCGAATCTAGTTGAAAGTCTTCTGCCCGCAGTTTGTAGTAGGCAAGTTAGTGAGTATAGTGCTGTGTTTGACGTTGTCGAACGCCCCGCGGAGATCGAGAGCGAGCACGGCTTTATCGTTATGGCGCAGAGTAGTCGGCTCTATGATATCGTCTTGAAGCTGGAGCAGGACGTCCTGCGCCGACAGATGCGGGCGAAAGCCAAACATCGTGTCGGCAAAGGTCCTCCTGACCTCCAAGTAGGCGGAAAGGCGTTCGCGAACCATGGTTTCCATGAGTTTGCCTGCGTAAGACGTAAGTGAGATGGGTCTCAGTGTCTCAATACTAACGGACTTTGCCGATTTGGGAATGAATGTCACGACCGATGTGGTCCATTCCGTTGGAAGCGGAGAGCCGGCCCATATCGAATTTATAAGGTGGAGTAGCGAGAGGTGTGCTTGGTCGGGAAGATTTATCAGGAGCGATACTGTGATTCCGTCGCGTCCAGGGGCCGTGCCCCGTCGCATTTTCGTTAGTGCAAATTGTAAATCGGAAAGCGTGTATGGGGCGTCGAGGTCGGTGTTAGGGGCGCCGGAATACGTATATGCTGTGCCTGCGGGATCAATTGTGCGGCAGATGTAGCGGTCACAAAATTCTCGCGCGAGTTCATCCGTAGTGCCCTGGAAGGCATGCAGAGCACGGTGGAGCTGGCGTTGCGTTTCTCCCCTGGTGGTGTAGGGATCGAGAAGGCTTCTAAAGAGTCGCCACGCACTCTTAGAGCTCATCTGGTTTGCAGCCTTCAAACAGGTGTCTGCCCATTTAGCATCGGAAAGTCGTGCAGAGTATGCGGCCGCCTCTGCAGTGAGCGCCTCAATGCGAGCGCGAAGTTTCCGATTAAGTTTGTTGCGTTTACAGCGCCTTACGAGCCCGCGGCGAGCGTGCCAAAGATGTAGGAGGTGTGGATCGATTGCAAGAGTCATATTAGAGGTTCAAAGGGTGCGAGTGTTCGCTTGTTTCATATGGAGGGCGTATGATGCCCACGCTGCATATTCGGTCGAGGAGAGGACGGTGGGGAATGGTTGCATTCTGAACTGAGTCCAATCAGTGAGACGGGCTTGGCTACAGTGTTGGCGCATTTTCTGCCGTGGTGTGAACGAAATTCGGAGTAAAAAGTGATCGCTGCCTAGGGTTTCGCCTAAATTTTCCCATGTAGCATCGCGGATGTGACAGGTGAGGGAGAGGTCGGGGCATGTGTCTCGCGTGACCGAGTTGCCGGAACGTGTGGGTTGTGCCGGATCGGTAAGAAGCGTCAGGCTCAGCGAGGAAATGAGCTCCTTGAGCTCTCTGCCCCGGGCCTTCTCGTAGTGGTAACCCCAGTGAGGGCTGGGGTCATTAAAGTCCCCGACAATCACCAGTGGTTGTCGGGCCGCTATACGCAGCGCCCGATGGAAGAGATGCGCAAATGAAGCCCTCGCAAGGCGAGGGGGACAGTACACGTTTAAGATATGTATTGATGGTTGGCCCCTCCGCTGAGACAGCACTGATATCATGCAGTAGTCGTAAGATCCAGATCGAGGTCAATCTGTATCGCCGTGTAAGCTTTATGCACGAGGAGGCATGTGGTGGTGCTGCCTACATAGGAGCAGTATCCAGAAAGGGATGGAGCCGGGCAAGATTCTTGGAGCGCCAATACGGCCGGCTGAGAGCCAAGTGAGCTGAAGAAAAGGGAAAGATGTGAACGCTTTCGCCTGTTCCCGAAGCCACCAGGGTTCCACTGTATGGTCTCGAATTTAGACGCGTTTGAACGGGACGTACGATTGGTAGCCATCGTGGCTCTCGTAGGTTTTATATTTGGTCCTCCATGTCCCGTTCGGAATCCTCAGAGGCAGGGAGGGGCATGGAGGCTGGATTGCCCGACGGCGGGGTGGTGGTAGCCACCTTACGACGACACCGTGGAGCTGTACCCTCACTGCTCACCGAGCAGGAGCGGGAACGCGATGCCTTGGGTTGAAACTGGGTGACTGCCCAGGCTTTAATAGCCTGGGTAACCTCTACTACCATGCGTTGGACCGAGAAGCTGGTGAGGAGGTGATTATTCGAAGCTTCGACGCGCGTGAGGCGTTCCTCTATGCGCGGGGCGCGCTCTTCGCTAGGGAGAGTTTGGTTAGCGGGCAAGAGAACCTGAGGTGCCCCAGGAGCCTCAAGAGCTTCTGGAGTAGATGCGGCACCGGTTCCGAGTGCTGGAGTACACATGGCTGCTTGAACCATCGGCTTAATGGAAGTGGACTTAGCGCGAGGACTAAGCTTGGACGTAGCTGGCGTAGCCGCCTGGACAGAGGATGCAATATCGGATGGCCTTGCAGTACACTGTTGTTGGGGTTGAAGTCGCTTATTTAAATGTTCGAGTTGTTTAGTTAAAAGAGAATTTTGCTTTTGAAGTGCCGCAACTTGTGTGCGAAGGGCCGCAAGTTCGGGAGAAGGAGGATCGACAGAAGGGGGTGAGAGAGGCTTAGAAGCAGCATGCCTTGCCCAACTGCTCACCTGAGGTACCGCCGCTGGTGCTTCGAGCGGTAGGAATGCCTGAGTGTCGGCGTGGAGTGGTGGAGCCGAATTATGCAGGTTGGTGCCGCTGTCTGGCTGTGACGAACATGAGGTGGTCCCTCGAGGAGATGTTGAGGGCTGCTTGCGTTTCTGATATTTTCGATATTTTGACGTGCAGCCACTGGTCCCAGTCTCATGGGCGCCGTGGCAATGGAGGCACTTGGGGTGGCAGTCGTGGGTATTGAGACCTGCAGGTGCGGGGGTTCCACATTTGGCACACTGGGTTGGAGCGAGGTGAGGACACTGAGGTGGTCGATGACCGATGGTACCGCACTTGGTGCAAACAGGGACCGTTTTCTTGTAGGCGCGGATATACGTCGCCACGCAGTGGTAGAAGAGGAAGCGGGGTAACTTAGTGCCCTAGAAAGTCACCACTGCCGTCGCGGAATGTCCGAGTTTTCGGACCGCGAGAATAGTACCTCGAGGCCAATGCAGTTCTGACTTTATCTTCTCCGGGCTTTCAGCAGGGTTTATGTTGATGACGCCCTTGCATGTATCCCCTGGTGCCTTGGCGTGGCCCCGAACGGCAGCTGCTGATCCCGCACTTGCAGCTGGAAGTCCCCGAGGAGTCGCTGTAGGAGTCGCAATGCCGTAGAACCACCTTACCATCGGTTTTTACTAATCAACAGCCTGACAGAGATTTGGGGCTCATCTGTGTCAAGTTTTAGTTACAAAATAAACTACTTCACGTAGCTCTTTGCGAAGCACGATATGCCGGGATAAAAACAAGAACAAAGTAACAATGAAGCTTTTACAGAGCCTCCGGGAGAGGCTAATCGAAATGTAGCTGTTGTCAAAAACCAAGCAAAACACAAGCAAATATGTAGTTGGTACTAAAGCAACACCGTGATCATTATTAGAGTATAGAGTGCGCCATTGAAGTGCTACTCGAGCTATACATCTGAGCTGCTATAAACTCGTAAAAATGTATTAGACAGGGCAGGTTGCGTTCCTAATTGAATGAGAGATTCCAGTACTGGAGTGCATTCCCAAACGCAATTCATTGCTAGATGACATCGAAGAATCCTGGCCAAGAACAGCTCTGAAGATATTTTTTCGTCTCATGATTTCTTTTTTATAATGCCTCATGACGCCTTGAACAAACATTCCGGACCTTCTAACCAAAGATGACACGCAAGAAAAATTGGATGGCCGTTTTAGGAAGTGCACAAACAATGTGAAATGACAGCGAAGCGAAGATATACTGACTATGACTGGCTGACCAGTCACTGTAGAAGATAACGCAACCTTGAAACACTTTAAGTCGGTGACAGTCTAAGAATGAATATAGTGTCCACCCACGAGGCCCCATATCTCTCATTTTTAGTGTTTCCTCCCTGTTCCTACATCACGCTGCAGAAACACCGTAACGCAATGAAGCATTGCAAAACACACCGAGCCGCTGGCTCGTTGGTGCCCGTCAAAGGCGGCACAATTCCAAACTTTCAACTGCATCGAACGACGATGGACGAGAATGATGCTGTGTACGTGTGAACAAGAGTTGAATTTTTATAGGTACATCTTTGCCATGATCTCATAGCAAAGGGCCTTACTAGTTGAACGGCGTAACACTCACAGACAGGCCTAAGGTCGCTTTCTTATTCTGAGCTTGTCAACGACTATAGCGCCACTCACACGTAGTGGGTTGACTGCAAGAGCGGCTCTCAATCTGGAGGAAAAAAAAAGAAGATCGCATGCTTCTTTTCCGCTCGAGAGCCAGCCATACTGACGCATCGTCCTAGAGCTAGCTATTCGGTGGTTTATTACTCCCCACCTCACTCGTGGTTCATCGTGACAATAGTAACACTAAAAACAACCTGCATGTGCTATTCAGCACCGAAATTTATAAGTGTCTACGTAAACATATGTATGTCTCTTTCCCAGTTAAGGCTCAGGTTCTCTTAGTGCATCAAAGACAGGAACATTTGAATGATGCTTGATTTCGTTCAAGTGCACAATGACCAATATTCACTTTCAAAAGGCGACCGAATAAAGCAGACATGTACGCTACCAGATCTCAACTAGCGAAACAAGTTGAACAACTGCAAGCATGTCTCACAAAGAAAAATATGCTTGCAAGCGTCATCATTATCATCGCCATAATGATCATCACCATTTGTTGAATTTTCGGTAGTTCAAATAATAAATTAATCTGATCACGTTCGCACTGCACATTTATGAAAATACAGTAAAAAAATAGGAAAAAAAAAATTTTCGTTCGAAAATTCTTGAACATATATGTGGTTTTTGCAGTGTAGTACCCGTTACCAGAAAGAACCAACTAAATATGTTACTCGTTACTCCAACAAAAAAGCGACGCGTTACCTACAAAAAAAAGGTAACGCGTTACCGTTACCCTTACCGAAAGAAAAGTAACGCATACTTCTGCCGTTACTGCACAATCATAAACTTTAACCAATGTGTCGTTGTTGCAGGTACTCGCAATCAGCATTTTTTATGTGTCAAATATACGTTTGAAGTAAAACTTCTAACCCCCTAAAAAGAATTATATATTTATTATGCTCATCTAACGAGTAATGTTTTTACAACTGTACCAAACCTTAGTAATGTTATAGTGGCGTAAAGTTGCTTGCTATGTGTGATGGCTTGTGACTCTGTGGCACATGAAGGAGCATTTTTTCTCAATGGGACAATAAACACAATATCACACTCAATAGTCTACGCTGGCAGAAAGGAAACTAACACTGAACTCTCAAGAAATTTACAGTAGTCGGCTTTTTCCCGTTATCGTAAATTTTTTTACGATACCTACAGTGCAGATCGTCGAAATCGGTACTAATAGTCTTTGGGCACTGATTTTGCCCATCACACGCCAGTCGCGGGAACCTGCAATGGCGCTTTTTTTTTTACTGGAAGGGGTGAGGGGGTGCACGGTTGCGACACCAGATGTCCTTTGGTCCACTCCTGTCGTCTCGTTTAGGCCACCAAAACTTATGGCGAGTGTCTCATTGATGCCGGCGCGTATGCGCGGACGACTTACACAGAAAAGGCCTATACTTACGGTGCACTGAGGAGAGGTTTTATGGCTTAGGCACGGAAAAAAAGATCAGTGCTTCAACTTTTCTTGATAGATAGATAGATAGATAGATAGATAGATAGATAGATAGATAGATAGATAGATAGATAGATAGATAGATAGATAGATAGATAGATAGATAGATAGATAGATAGATAGATAGATAGATAGATAGATAGATAGATAGATAGATAGATAGATAGATAGATAGATACACTCAAAGTCACCGAAGTTCGCTAAGAAATGCTTCGCACTTAAAAACGATTCCTCCCTCACTTTTCTAGTCAAAGCCTTTAAGCGGACAGCTGTCCGACGCTGCGGCAAACAATCCATTTAGGGGCCTCAGAAAATTCTGCCTAGAAGATGAAACGTAACCAGTAACGTAACACCGCATGTTAGTCAAAACTTGTAACCCGCTGCAGTTCTAGAACTGTAGCAAGTACCTTACTAAGGTACCAAAAAAAGTAATGCGTTACCGGTAACGACGTTACATGTAACGCGTTACCGCCAAAACTCGGGTTTTGTGATCAAAACTGCAAATGCACATGCGGCAAACAAATCATGTAGAGTAAATAATGAAATAAATCGTGGTTAATTCGCTCTAACAAGCGTCACTTTCTAACCACTAACTCCGAGGCACCAGAACAATGGCATTAATGTTCTTTTGATCGAGCAACGTCCTTCACGTAGCCGAAGAAATAGCAAGAAAGTGTCGCTAGATTTTCGAACACTTTTTGGAAGTTACTGAAGGTATTTCCGCGCATAATTGATACACCCGCCAAAGTTAGAGATCGGCGAGTATGAAAAGTGGTGTCGGGAACCACATAAATCAGTCCAGCACTTATCGTGGCACACGTATGCTTGCACCAGCGAAAGTATAACGCGCGGTTTCTTCCACGCAGTACTTGCGCTGCATCATTTCGTATCCCTTATCACACGTTGTACCCTCGCGGTGATATCACGTCTGCAGTACTACAGTTCTGTGACCCAAATATCGATCGCCAGTACTGCAGCCGCAGCGCTCCGCCCTCTTCAATTGCTGCGCCAGTCTTCGCAGCGATTTATTTATAGCAGTTGTTGCATTTTCATATCTACCCGAAAATTACGTTTATCTACCATATACCAGTGGCGTGTTCGTGCAGGCACGTATACAGTGTATCGCCGCATTTTCGTACACTTTTCATAAGCGTACCAGCATTCATAAATCACAGCACAGCGGACGTGTGGTTCAGGTCTATTCTTGTTACCATTTTTATGCATACGTATTGCTAGACACTTTTTTTTTGTCTGAGCACCAAACTGGAATGCGAGCATCGGGCACCGGAGTGCAAGCGGCAATTCCCAGAAAGTGCCCGTAACTTGTCTGTTCTGCCTTGAGGTATGGGCTTGCGGTCTGAAGCCCGGCGTGAAAAACGTTCAGTGCGCCGACTGATGCAATCGACTGCCCGTGAAAAACCACGTCCCGTGAATGGAGAACGTGGCCGCTCTATCCAACACTGAGTAAGATGTAAGAAAGTGTCCTCGGTGACAGAAACTGACGACTCTGGGAAGGAAAGCAGGTGAAATACTTAGCCCTAAAGCTTTGCGTTTCAATCCGTGAGTACTGTACGTTGAACAATATACACGCTGAGTGAGTGGCTACATTACGCTGTTATTCAGCGGTTTGAACGCATGTATTACTATTTTTTCGCCGAAAGGTATTTGACGGCGTATAGTTGTCCGGCCGACGCAACCACCCATTATGGAGCGCGTTTTCTTCGGCCTAGACTGCGCACACTCAGCGCCAACGAAACACCGGGATCGTATACTTTCTCTCATATATATTTTCACGTAACGATGCACCTAGGAAAATTGTGGCACCCTCGTGGTTTAGTAAGACAAGCGGGATTCACGCAAAGTAACGTATTTGTCTAATATTTCTTTTTTTTATGTGAGTAGCTTTTATGAGAGCTATGTATTATTCACCAGCTTCCTTATTCACAAAAGTGAATGCCATATTTCGGTGCAAAGGAAGGAAATGAGACCTGGCGTTTGACTGATTGACGGAAATTGCCGCACTTCGAAAACGAAGTATTCTGAGTTTGGGGAAACGTCACGGGCAATCGAGGAGTTAATCAGTGGCAGACAAGAACAGGAACTGATGTGAGAGTTTTCTGGGTGATGAATACAGTTTTGCATACGCGAATAATGATTGCCAATGTTTTAACTCTCATAACTGCGATTAGAAGCGACGTGGAGGCTGCAAGAAATTTTTGTAGCCTAGTGTTTCTGTGCGCGCGCCTAAAGCTACCCAGACCGGCCTCAAGCACTTTGCCTCCTTGGAATTTGGCCGCTGTGGCAAGCAGATTGGTATCACATTCGTTAGCTGAAGGTTTAAACACGAAACTACCAAACAACTATGATTTTTCTTCTCTATACGCAGATTCGCCATGGCCAGCAAGCAACAATGGGTGGCGTGAGGAAATAAATAGTGAGGCGAGCAGTTTTAAAGAAGATCACCGCACTTCCATAAAAGTGAATCATGGCGAGTGGCGAAGTATACCCGGTATCGTATACCGGTACGTCATCGCATACGTCACCCGAGCGTTGTCACTGCGAATGTAAAGTGGGTGACAAAGTGCGTATAGATGAAAGTGTATTTGCTTGGTTCGTCTTTAAAGCTCCTTTACTTTCACCGTCTGGTTATAATTCCTATATCACCTTGAGTTCTGGCCCCGCCGCGGTGGTCTAGTGGCTAAGGTATTCGGCTGCTGACCCAAAGGTCGCAGGATCGAATCACGGCTGCGGCGGCTGTATTTCCGATGGAGGCGGAAACGTTGTAGGCCCGTGTGCTCAGATTTTAGTGCACGTTAAAGAACCCCAGGTGGTCGAATTTTCCGGAGCCCTTCACTACGGCGTCTCTCATAATCATATGGTGGTTTCGGGACGTTGAACCCCACATATCAATGAACCTTGAGTTCTGGATTCCGTTTTCCATTCATCATTGCTGTCTGGTGTTTCTGAAAAGAAGAGCCAATAGTTATTCAAGAGGATGCACTCAAAAGTTAGCAGAGACTATGTCTTTGCAAGGTGCTCGGGTGGTCTGAGACAGACCTTAGTGTCTTATACTCTTTGATGTTGCGTTTCCTCTGTCGCATTTTTTTTAGTAATTTCTCTCTCTCTTTGCAACATTTCTTTTTAACGTCTTTTATTCCCCTCACCCCTTTCCCAAGCACAGGGTAGCCAGCCGGTATACGAACTGGCTAACCTCCTCGTCTTTCCGCTTAAATTTTCTTCCTCCTCCTCCTCGAATAGTAGTGGGTTTTTCGCAGTCATAAAAAGTGGTATAGAGTGTATCGAGGCATCATATTCTGCATAATCCAGTTACTGCTCAGGACGTCTACGTTGGAGTCACTGACTATAGTATAGAGGGTTCGTTTTTGTAGGTGCTTCGTATTGCTTTGTCACAGTTATGACTGATGTTCGTCTATTGTAAGCTCATGGGCTTCGACTGTATTAACCGTTTTCTGTATACCGTGACAGCACACTGTGAGAGTACACGACAAAGTTTCGCTCTATCTTCACCCTTAAAAACGAAAAACCCTCGGTGGATCTCTCCTTCAGGTGCTTTGGTACAACACTAAAGTAAAACGTGTTCTTACTAAAGTGTTTTAATGTTTACCCATACATCCATACAAGACAACTTGCGCAGTGTCTACTGATATACGGCAGTGTGGCCCCATTTGACACGGAAGCACGGACATTTACGCTTGTTGCATCCGCGCTACCACAAAACAAACACTTGTGGTAGTTGCAGTATAGTCACCGATAAGAGCGTAATCAGTGAAAGTGGTGTTGCTGCCAGAAAAGCGTCGCTGGCTGGACGCAGAACTTTAGCTAAGGCCACCATCCCGCAACGTGTTAAAGAACAGACGGATGAACGCTTTGCCGCACTCATCATCAATAACCCAGTGGATATGCCATGAAAACAACTAACGCCATCTAGCATTTTAACATGCATGAATGCTATCAGAGAGACTGAGGCTTGCGCTAAGCTCGCCACTTCACGTTCGTGTTAAGAAGTTCAGAGAATATCACTTACCGTATTTCAAACGCGTCGTAGGGTATGGACGTGTAACCACGACAGTGTTAGAGAATATAACCGCGAAGCAGTGGTCTGGATGCCTTATTTCACTTTACCAATGCGACAATTTTCCGCCGAAATAAGGGCATCGTGACATTGAAGTGCATAAACCTAAAAGGTGCGTTTCCATCATCTGCGGAGTTTAAGACCATGGAGCAGTGAATAGCGTATCCGGCAGTGGTTCTTGCGGACCGGGTGCAGTGGGTTCGACTCCAGTTGAAGGGCGCATTTTTTTTGCCTGCCGATTGTGCGCATTTCGTCGGTGTTCTTTCCGGGACGGAAATACGTCCCTGACGTCTTGGCGGAACCCGGCATGAAACACTTTCGTCTTAAAATAAACAAAAACAAAAGAGTCAATAAGTGACCTTCTGGACAGTAGTCACTTTTGCGTACGCAGTTCATACCCTTTTTCAAGCCTGCAGCTTTCCATACAGTTTTCCTGTAAAGCTGCAGCAACAACGCTTTCTTCTCAGTCATGTGCAAATAATACGCACTGATAGAGCTTGCGGCGGGTCGGCTAAAGAAATGTTTTGCCACAGCGCGAACTGGCGACGATGATAACTCCGATGATTTATGCTCATTCGCATAACGATGAAATGCCGCCGTGTCAGCCACTTACAGCCACGAAATGCTTAGAAGAGTTGTTTTTTTCCACTGAGATGTTAGAGGATCGTAAGTACAGCACTCGAAACAGCTTCTCCGGTTCAGTTGCCGTGGTACCTCTACAGCTTTGACGCGCCATTGAGCATCGCAATCTTGATTAGCAGAAATTCCCTTTCGAATATACGGCGTCGGTCTACAGTGCAGTTATGAACTGCTAATATGAGACACACGTAGTGCATTGTTTGGGCTTTGTGGTGCATTCGAAGCGGAGTGCAGAAACAGCTCGTGTACGAAGGAGTGCGCACTGAAAAGGAAGGGGGGGGGGGGCTAGATGGGGTCGCACAGTCCGCCCCATACATTAGCAAGATAAGGATAGAGTCGCTGCGACGAACCTTCAACCCACTTCCCTTGAGGGGAAAGCCTGCACACGTTTATGCTCGTGTACATACATTTAAATCCACGTTTAAAGAAATCCAACATGATTATCGTTGCGCTGTAGCCCTCGCAGTCTATGACATGTCCCGTAATTATATAGTGGCCTTAGTGCTTTTGCCAAGAACACCTAGAATTTACAGTTCTCGTTTTAAAATTTATAGCATGCAGACTCCGGATGTAGCAAAAGCTTCTCTAAACGTGTGTTCTACCACGAAGTATTAACGTGAAATCCCCAAAAGTTTCACTAAAGCCCAAAATCAACCGTTGGCTTCAGCGGCTTTGGCTACAACACGAGTGACGCAAAAAGATCATCATCGTGTCATCACGTCTACTAAGGGCATCATGACGTCATTAAATGAGGGGTGACGCACGTTAACACGTCATTACTTGAAATCGTCATTTCTTCAAACGCGCACCGATCCCGAAGACACGGCATAATTTCGATAGCATGCCGAAAGCGTATAGGGGGAGGGGGGCTGAGTATGTCATCAATACAATCAACCAAGAAGAGGGGATAGATGGCTTGCGCCATTAAGTCGCCTAATGCGAATGCATCAGAGTCAGTGGCTTATCAAGTTCTCAAGTGCAGCGTGCTTTCTCAAATCAAGGCATTGTTAGGCATTTCAAGCCAAATAATTTATGTTAGTTCGCTGTAAGTGCGCTTATAGGTCATACGTCAGCGATCTGCGCCTCTTCATTGCAACGCTGGTGGGCCGCGACGCGCAAACGCTTTACCCATTCGCATTAACGCATAACTCAACAACATATAGGGAGCGTAACACGAAATACGAGTGACGTCATTGCGAAAAACGTTGGCAACCATACAAGCTCTGCGAAGACAGTCGGCACAGCTAAACAGCTATCGCAAATGCAGAGTGCGAAATCAGACATACGGATGAATGGCTAATGCACCAGGAGCAAATGTGCTGAAAAGTAAATAGAGAAGTAGCGAATACGAATCCATTTCGCTCCTGACATTTTCGCTGTGCGAGGCTGAAAGAACTGTCTACGCAGTTTCGCCTGGGGAAGCGGAAGCAAACGCGACTTCGCAAACGACATCGCCCTCGTAATTTGTTCTTCGCATCGTGCCTCTCGTCGGATTTCTCCATCACATGTCCTCAAGCTTGAATGAAGCAAGATGTTGGGATGATGTGGGTGGCGAAATGACACAGCAGCCTTTAATCTTAGCCACCCGTCTGCGCTCGTCTGCACATGCATGTTCGGTGAACTCAAATGGGTCTCGCTTTTTTTTTGTTCTCTGTAGATGATTTCGTTAGTACGAAAGCAATAAATCTGTCAGTCCAAAGCTGAGGCTGCGGGGAAAGGTACCCGAACTCCAGCAAAGAGCGTCCTTTAGATTGATCAAGCCAGAGTTAAAGAAACCTCATTACGACCTCAATATAAAAAAATAAAAAGGAGGGCGCGTGTGTGGCATTCGTTTTATGGCTGATTCAACGCGAAAATTGCTCGAGCTACGCAAGTGTTTCAAACCCTTCGCAGCTTTTCCTACCCCTTCAAGCAATTACTACTTAAATCACCCAATTTCTTCTACTCGGCTGCCAACGACTCCTCGATCCATGCTGTGCTGCGGAGGCTGTAGAACTTTTGTTGGAAAGTCAAGGAAGACAGCGCGCTGCACGGCTGATGTAGAAGGAAGAAGCTTCACGTGACAGGTAGGCAACTAATATATCTGTCAGGCTTCAGTCTCACCAAATTCAGGCAGGCAAGCATGCGCGGTAAGGAAGATGCCGGAACGCGTGTATGTCCCAAATATCATTCTTCATAGAGAAAGATTATTTGCCTAACTCTATGTACCCTGCTGACAGGTACGAGTTCCCGTTTTGCCTTACTGCAAACATCTCATACAAGAAAAACTGTGCGGCTACTTCACCCGTTTGACACATGTCGATTGCTAATTAGAAGAGTCGCTTTGTATTGACACAACTATATATATTTCACGGGCTCGGGACCAGGTGCAATGAGGAAGCTAGAGCCTTCTAAATTTTCTCAGGACACGCACATAATTTGCATGAAACTGCTATACTCATTTCGGCTTTCTAGTACCTTCATAAAGAGCACTGCATATTTACAGAGTGAATGATAATGAGTGGGGCGAAGCGTGCGTCAATCTGTCTGTCTGTCTGTCTGTCTGTCTGTCTGTCTGTCTGTCTGTCTGTCTGTCTGTCTGTCTGTCTGTCTGTCTGTCCGTCCGTCCGTCCGTCCGTCCGTCCGTCCGTCCGTCTGTCTATGGCTATGCTGTGCTGGCTATGCCGGAGGGATGGACGGCTGTAGACCATGAGGAGCTTCGCCACTAAAAAAGGTAGTCATATGATGTGAGAAGGTGTTGGTGAACAACTTTATACGAACCAGCGAATGGACAGTTTGCAATAATCTGCGAGACAACTTTCCTGTAAGACTTGTTTTCCAACAAAAAAACACTCGTTCACAGACTGCTTTTTTCGCTCATTGTGCAGCGAAGGCACGCGAGCACGCGAGTACAAGAAAATGTCACCTCTTCAAATTCCAGCGATGGAACGCGAGCACGCGAGTACAACACAATGAGCGAGAAAAGCAGTCGGTGAACGACAGTTTTTGGTTGGAAAACAGACCTTACATGAAAGCCGCCTTGCAGATTATTGGAAACTGTTCAGTGAGGCATGAGCCTATGCCGCGCCAAGCGAGGCAGCGAGACCCTTTCTCCCAGCCACCTTCCTTGCCCGCTGGATGGTCCATATTTGATCTTCCCGATCTGATCTCATCAGCGCGGCTGTCCTCGGCACCACAAGCTGTTCTCAAAGGCACTTAGTCTTGCAACCAATAAGGAAGCACGGCTCTGTATCATTCGGGACGGGGGTGGGAGGGGGTGGAATAGGGAGCGCAAAATAATGAAACTGAAAAGAGAAGCCACTTTCTCGATAGATGAGCAACCTCATCACCAGGCGCGAGGCCACCGCGCCTCTGTTTTAATCAGATCAGCCGCCGGGAGCCCGGTGGCACAGAAAATGGGATCCAGTGCTTCCCGCTGTGTTCAGAGATTCTTTGTTCTTGTATACGAAAAGGGCAAAGCGGTTCAAAAGAGTGCGAGAAAATAAACGCCTTCACAAACTCTTGTCTCTCATTCTTCTTCACACCCTCTCCAATCAGAATAAGAAACAGCCGAAATCCGTCTTTCACGTAGCTTCTTCTCCCTCTGCAGTGTTGACAACTGGAAACCCACTCCCACGGTTTGCCTCCGGAAAGCTTGATCGATATAGTAAGTGCCACCTTGCGTGATTTTTGGTCTTCGTAGTATCATGCTAATGATTAAATCTCATGGCTGACTAGGACTGACGTATTGATGCACGGGAGGCTTCCAGTAAGGGTGGCCTTTACTATAGCACTCATATGAACGTGAAACTGGCCGAACTTGTCTATGGGCGTTGCACGTTTGTACCGCCTATTCAAGTGAGACAAGCAGCTGCACGCTACGTTATGAAACATGCCAGAGGTTACATTCGCAACACTTCTGTCGCCTCCTGCCAGCCGGTCTTCGCCACAGTGACACGGGCACTCGTGACCACTGGATACATTGAAACTGATTACTCAAGATATTGGTCAGTTCATATTGAACACCGGCCTATCGGCGCACATGTAATACCCATATACACAAAAAATTATACCTCAAGAGTCGCGATTTTAAAAAATGCTGATAGAGACCTTTCACAACCGCCCCGTTGTTTCTATCTATCTATCTATTTATCTATCTATCTATCTATCTATCTATCTATCTATCTATCTATCTATCTATCTATCTATCTATCTATCTATCTATCTATCTATCTATCTATCTATCTATCTATCTATCTATCTATCTATCTATCTATCTATCTCATTTTGGACTACAGCTAACACTTGCTCTAATCTGTGTGACGTGGTGCAGGTTCAGTGCGAGAAAGAAACAAAGCAAAAATAAAAGGTACACGAAGCAACCAAGTTGTGCAGGGTTTGCTACACAGCATTGGGTGGGCGATAAGAGGGCAGAAAAAGTATTGTGAATTAGGAAAGGAAAACGTGTATGATACAATTCTACCCAGAGTTGTCTGAATGTTTTAAAAATGCAGTAAACAAGGATGTATTACCTGCAACGTTGAACGTAGGTAGCCAGCAGCGATGATATCCAGTCAGCAGAACTCAAATCGCCGCCGCTTTCGTGTTATATGCATCGTACCAGGATACTGGAGTTGAAGAAAAAAAAAATAGAAAAGATGTAACTACAAAAGGGATGTTATAGCGCTCATGCAGGAAGTACTAAGAACGTTGGTGATACTGAACAGGCCTAATTACGAGCTGAAAACTCCTAAGTGTATTTCATATATGTGATGCATGCTCTGTGATCGCCAGGAACTCCACCATTAGCAGCCTAAGCAATATTTATAGGGCCTTGTCAACTACACAGCACTTACACGAAATATAATACTATCTGATGTATAGTGTCCAGAAATCACCCACTTATACGATCTTTTCATTGACCTGCTTATGAGAACATAAAATGAACTTTGCGGGCTGTCTTACACGACTTTTGTATGCGAAAAATAGTTGTCCCAAATGGAATAACTACTACAAGATACTTCCTCGCAGTAGCCTGTATTGATGTAGAGCAAGAGTTTTACTCGATACAAAATCCAGCAAACGACATTGTGCATGCGTTCGAGCCTATTATATTCAGCCAACACTAACGCCCTCCTCTTTTTCCTCGCATGCGTGCAATCATAGCAACTGACACGCGCTGGGTCGGTTTCTCCTCATCTTCTGCGCACCCTTCGCCACGAGCCCGCGCGCACGCTCGCCTCTGGACCAGAGGTCCTGTAACCTGACTGCGCCCCAGCGAAACTGAGAGACGTGAAGACGTCGACGTCGTGGCGGTGCTTGCCACGCAGAACACCAATGCGGCATGCTTTCCGCGTTAGTTGGTTTTACCGCTCGACGAGCCCCACCACGGTGGTCTAGTGGCTAAGGTGGCTAAGGCTGCTCTCCCGCAGGTCGCGGGATCGAATCCCGGCTGCGGCGGCTGCATTTCCGATGGAGGCGGAAATGTTGTAGGCGCATGCGCTCAGATTTCAGTGCACGTTAAAGAACCCCAGGTGGTTGATATTTCTGGAGCCCTCCACTACGGTGTCTCTCATAACGATATGGTGGTGTTGGGACGTCAAACCCCCCCATATCAAAGCAATTACCGCTCGACGACATGCTTCGTTCAATGGCTTTGCACCCCGGCATTTTTCGGAAACAGCGAAGCTGTTAGTCGAGGCTTCCCCGTCCGTTGGCGTAGCGCTGGTTATGGGGCTTTGCGGCGCGGCGAGAGAGTGGGACTCGGTAGGAGAGGAAGTGCGGCGCCATTTCAGGCGGGGTGAGGGCGGGGCTCGGTGGAGAGGCCCAACCAATGAGAGGCACGTTGATGTGGGTAAGAACGAAGCTTACGAAGAGCGAGCATCAGCTTCAGTGTTTTGAATGTTTTCGCGAAGTGGAGCTTGTGAACACTTTTTTTTTTCTAATAACTGCCAGGGTTGCGCATGTGCTCGCGCGTATAATTTTACTGCTTGTTAGAAGGTTCAGGCGTTATGATAAATAAATCAACAAAACTGGTTGTCATAGGAGTCTATATGAAGCGAGTGTGTTTAGTATGTTCAGTGCATACTGCAGCAGGACAGACTGTTAAGCGGCTGCCCTTCTCTACCGCATCTTTTTGTTTGTCTTTATTTGCAATAACTGGGCCTGGTTGACAAAACAGTATATTAGGAATTATCAATTTCGAATATTCAGTATTATAAATATGTTTATTCAGAATACGAGATCATGCTTTTCTCTCTTCAGCTCTTTTTCTTTGTGGTTCACGTCTTTTACACAGGTAATGTGGAAGTATCAAGTTGGTATACTGGCACTATAGCTTGAGAGACTAGCGCGAGTTGTTGCGACAAGATGAGCTCTCGTAAGGTTCCCTGAACGTGTCACGTTACTCTGTGAAAGCGATGATGGGTCATCCCGGTATTTTTCTATGACGTCATCATGACGTAATAGTCCAACAAAGTTTGTGATGCGATAATGAAATCATCCCACGACATAGTCAGTTGGTGGAAGGCGGGGAGACCATGGTGTGTTTGCAAAATGACCAGGTGCGCGAAGCTTAAGCGGGGGTAGCGTATGAATACGATGGACTGAGCATAAGAAGACAGCCCTCTTATTGAGTCAGCATAAGGGGCCACGCAACTTGGCTACGATTCCTGTTCGAGGTCTTCTCGGTACACGTTCACATCAAACTTACCACAACAATAATCGGCGGAGACAGCAACCAATCAAATGCCAGTGACCCCACAGCGAGTGCCTCGGGCAAGAACGCGTGTTCAGAAGCGAAGCATTCATTAGACCGCACGTGTCTTACCTTTTCTAATCTGCAGCTGGATGCACGTACATCCGGATAACCATGTCATATAAACAGCGACCACTTTATTTAGATTTTTTTTTTCTTCGAGCACGAACTTTCGGAAAAGCTGATACATCACTCACAACCAAAGACGACAACACCGACACCAAAATAATTGCGAAACGAGCGCTTTGACGCTATGCAAGTATATTGTAGGCTAGTTTTTTCTCTTATTGACCATAGATAGATAATGTTGTAGGCCCGTGTGCTCAGATTTGGGTGCACGTTAGAGAACCCCAGGTGGTCTAAATTTCCGGAGCCCTCCACTACGGCGTCTTTCATAATCATATGGTGGTTTTGGGACGTTAAACCCCACAAATCAATCAATCAACAATAGATAGATAGATAGATAGATGGATAGATAAATAGATAGAGAGATAGATAGATAAATAGATAGATAGGTAGATAGATAGATAGATAGATAGATAGATAGACAGATAGATAGATAGATAGATAGATAGATAGATAGATAGATAGATAGATAGATAGATAGATAGATAGATAGATAGATAGATAGATAGATAGATAGATAGATAGATAGATAGATAGATAGATAGATAGATAGATAGATAGATAGATAAGCAGCTGGGCAGACAGTGATTTGGCTTTGCTAAGGTTATATGTTATACTGTTATAAAGGAGTAGCATTGGTTAAATATTCTGCAAATAACGAAAATATAGAAAAGCCAGCAATAACCCATGACAGAAACAAACGTCCCACAATTCTCAAGTCGAGCGCTCTTCCGGTCAGTTGCGTACATACATAGTCCACTACCATGATAGCTTGCGGTTCCTTCAGTGAACTCTCTATCTGAGACAGAGCTTGCGTCAGGCTTGCATCTTCCACAGCCTTCGTCTTAGATTCTGATGCTGTTAGTTGCAACGAACTGGTAGAAACATGCCCACTGCTATACCCTCCTTGCATACACCATATTCTGTCTGCTCCTTTATTTCTTTTGTAGACGTCGCGATCCCTGGCGCAGTCAGCGCAAAGTGGCAATACGAGGGAATACAGTCTGTAGCGCCTTTAGGACCGAGTACGCAGCACGAACCACTAGGGACCGCAGCCGTCTTTTTATGTATAAGCGACGCATCGTCTCCAGCTTTCCTCGCTTCGTGTAACTCGCCCCATGTCCTATAAAGAGTGGCCCGACCAACGTTGCGAGACGTGTCGCACCCTCTTCGCCGACGCGAAGCAACAGTGCAGTAACAAAGGCACAAAGAAAACATAGCGAGGCAAGTGCGCAGTATCACCAGCAAACATCACGCCTCAGATAAATCGCGACACGGCCTCAAAGGGGCACCCAAGGTCTTCACGCAGTGTCTGAATCTATCTGTCCTTTTTTCACTCTTTCTCTCCACGTCTCTCCCAACCAGCCTTCCCTTCAGTTTTCCTTTATAATTTGTCCCTCTGCATTCATTCATTTTTTATACCAGTCTCTCAGGATCTCTCTCTTTCTCTCTGTCTCCGTTGTATTTTGTACTTAGCTATCTCTGTCTGTCTGTCTAGTTTTATACACTCTTCTCCGATTACGCCATTCACTCTCTCTGTTTTTTTTCCCTCTACATTTATATACCTACATCTGTCCATAATGCTGTTTCTATGTCTCGTGCTATAATTTCCCTTCTTTTCTTAACTCTTCAGCTCTATGTCACTGTCCTTTTATCTACACTGAGTTTCTTTCCTCTCTGTCTTGATGTATCTTCTCATCTCTGCCACCATTTCCCAGTTTTTAATTTTTTCGGTTTTTATATACCTATCAATATATTTAAAAAAAGCGTAAACTTTGGGTATCCACTCGAGGCGACGTTTGGACAAGTAGAGTTGTTTTTCTCATGGCTCAGTTAACCAAGTGGCAGTCAGGTACAGCCTTGAAGAAGAGAAGTCCACTTTACAAAATGGCGGTGTGAAAACACACACAGCCTGTTCATGAATTTTTATCGCGTTTCCATACTACCAATCATAGAGTTTTTGGATCCCGCAATTTGGGTTGATTTCTCTTTCTTTCTATCAAGGCATATCTCTACTTCTCACTCCTTTCTCTCATTACCCTTTTTCCTTTCTCTCTCCATTTATCTCTCTAGGTTTCTTTATTCAATATTCATATGCTTTCCTCCCTCTCACTCGATCTCTTCATCTCTGTATCTGACTATTTTTCTTCCTCTAGTCGCCAGGTCATCCCTCTGCATGCCTCTCCTTTCCCTCTGTAGAGCCACCACTTTCCAAAATGAATAGATTCCGTTCACTTGTGTCGATGCCTGTATCGTTCATCTTTCCCCTCCTTGTTCTGTTAAAAACCCTTGCTATTCTTCGATTTGTGTTGTTGCTAATGGCTTTTCGTGTATAGGAAAAAATGGAGGGGAGACTCAGGAGAGTAGGGAACGCTTCGCATCTTAGGTGTTTACGTCTCTTGAAACTCATGCAGCTTTTTTTGTGCGCATTCTTTAGCTATGAAGCTCGCCATCGACACCATGTGAATACCTTTCCATGTCGCTTGTGGTGAAAAATGTGATTACGGTAATGCAGACGAAATCTAGAGCTTGATTGCTAACGAGTTTACAATCATTAACCCCGTTCTTCAGCAGTAATTTGAGCAAGGTAGTGTGGATACCTACCAAATCACTCGGAGGCACATCTTCAATGCCATTAACAATGAGAAAATAAGGCATGATTCAGCATTTTTCTGCATAGTCGTAACTTCCTAGATTTATTTTATCTCAACCCCTAGAAATGTTAGCAGCTAAAACGAAGGCATGTTGTTAATTAACATGCAGTGTATGATCTATATGATTGATTGATTGATTGATTGATTAATTGATTGATTGATTGATTGATTGATTGAGTTAGTGAGTGAGTGAACACGTTTGAGGAGGTATTTTCATTCTGGGGAAGACAGTGCTGCCTCCTAGTGGCTGTGTTAAAGGTGTGAGTTGCGATAGGCTTGCGTAAGGCTATGCGACAAGAATCACGGCTGTGTATTTCTCGCACATGAACACACTGTGCGGTTGATCACGTGGCGATGGTTTAAATGGGGATGCGAAAATGTTTAACATCCGAAGACCATCATGACAAGGACCCACTGAACGATCTGCCATAAATTGGATTTTAATATTTTTGGATCTCGCGTGTCCTCCCCAGAAAGTCCTTCGAGCTTTGCTACAGTAACTAAAGGTCAATGGACCGAAATAAGTCACTGTAGGCCGGCGTTCATTTGTCCTGGGTAATGGAACCAACCAAACAACTATTTCTTTCTGTTTCTCTTGTTAACGACACCTTCTCCGGAGCAGGAGCGTAGTTGATGAAGGAGCCTGCAGCGTGCCTTGACAACGCTGCTCCATTATGATTCGTTGTGTGAAGTTTCAAGACACTATCCTCCTTGTCTTCTATTCGACTATTTCCCACTATGACCCTTACGACACCAATGCAGTGCGAAGACAATGTATTGGTGTTGGGAAGAGGGGCAATTTCCCAGGATGAATTTCTATGCGTGGGGGTCCGTAAAGACGGTTCTTTCTGCAACCTTTGAGGCGCAGCGTCGCCGAGTGTGTGAATGAAATGTAAAAAAGAGCGGGAAGGAGATATTGAGTCCGCTCAATTAACCTGCACCAATCGGATCTGGTTTCGGATTGTGCACGAGAAGTTTAGAAATTCTTCAGCGCAAGTTCAGCAATGCAGGCGCGTCGCAACACCCGAAACGAATGACGAGGAGCCGACAAGATGCAGGCCTTATTTTCGTTCGCTTAATTTACAACGCTCAACCAATACTAACCGATGGCAAACTGCACGTGTGGGCAGTTTATGAGGTGCAAACATGTTGGCAAAACATATCGCGTTAGTAGAGCCGGCTACGGCTCCTGCGCCTAAGAGCAGCGTCGTCTGCTCAAGAAGCACGCGCGGCTGCACCAAGCCGGCACCGTCAGCGCAGGTGGTGCAAGTGAATCGTGACAACGCTGCACCTCTCCTGCACCTTTGTAAACGATCGGCATGGTTCAGCGGTCATCATTGCTGCCCCGCTGAAAAGTATGGCAAAACGCAGCATTCCGTGAACTGGTTTCTTTGTTGCAAACGAATCGAACGGTTCCGCTACTTTTTTGAGGTGGCTACTCCCCACGATAGCCATCCATGGGTCGAGGTATTCGCCTTGTCTTCAGAAAATCTCGTGGATGAGAGATGATCACTCGGAATATTTAAAAAAGATTGTGCTGCTATTTTTTTATAATTCTTGCAAACATTTAAAAAGCCTGGAGGCAGCATGGGAGCAGCAGCTCCAAGCGAGCATTTAGGCGGTCCCGGGCCAGGGCCTTTCATTCGCCAGATTTTAAATGAAGTTATTTCATTAATTTTGTCCTTCTCCTGTTGGAGCTTCAGCTAGAACATGTAGATGAAAAATGCCTCATGGCAGAAAGAGTTGCGCCGGAATGTTCACTCACCATTGCTAGCTGCCGAGCTAATATAAGTTGCAAGGTCTAAGCCTTCGGGGAGAGAAACGTTCAGCGCATCCATTTTTTTTTTTTTAGACTAGAGGACATTGAAGCGCACACACCGATAAGAGCTGATGGCGGAAAAGGGGTGACAGCGAGAAAATACTAAGCTGCAGAAAACGCTACGTGTAGAACACAGCGGCAGTTTTGAGAGCCCAGAGGTGGTGAAACTCTCCTGGGGGCCAACATAGAAGGACAATTGGTTTTCCTCGTCTTATCATCGTCACCACTTCGCTGGCCTACTCTCCCCGAAGCCATTTTTTTTAAGCCGTCGAAAGCCCGCTGGGAAACCCGGAGGAAAAAAAAGGCTAATAAAGGAAGACGGCTTTAGATTGGCTGCACTTTCGCTTTGGACAAGAGTAAAGTAAAACTGAAGGAAGATGGTGCGGAGCGCTTTTGCGAAGCCCTCTTACGCTTCGCACCGCATCAAAAGAAGCCGACGAAATGCGTGGGGAGCCCTTGCTGTGCGTATGGCATGTTTTTTTGCGTTTTTTATCTACGTGCATCATTTGTGTATAGATATGGAAGCACAGCTTTCCAGTCTCTCTTGTTTCTTTTCTAATTCTTCAAAAATGTTTACAGTGTGCGCCTTCACTTCATGTAAACATATACGTGGTAATTTTTGGTGACGTAGTGCTTTACGCTTGGACAGTCAACTCTATTTCAATTTTTTTCTTTTTAATCTTGAATACTTTATGCAAGCACGTGGACATTTCGTCACACTCAGTACTACATTTCGCGCTTATTTATTTAAATAATTCATTTTTTTTAACTTTGAGTAGTTGATAGCAGATGAAGAAGAAGAAGGAGCAGGAATTCAGCTATACCCAATTAAACAGGTGGGCACTTGCACATAATAGATTCATGTATGCAATACGCTTATGATGATGTTTTCGACACTTGCATCATGCTTTACATATGGTTTCACACCTGTTGAGCAATATCACATGTCATTAGCAAAGCCCTTAAGAGTGAGTGTTTCATGTATTTTCTTGTGTCTGTATGCTATTATTAAAAAAAAACGGTTAGGGTTGCTTAGTCTAACGCTAAAAACGACTGTGAGACGTGAGTCGTCTTCTCTTCCGTCTCAGTGGATGCATTGATCATTCCTTTCCTATAGACTTCATCGCCTTACGCGGTTTTCTATAGCCTCCATAATAGGAGACGTTGCAAGCTGTCTGCAGCCAACCTGGCTTAGCACTACCTCTCAGATCAACCCAACAGGCGACGATGTGAAGCGTTTTGAAGTCATATAATGCTGTCACAATACATGGTGTCACAGTGCCGTCATGACGATGTCATGTCGACTTCACAAATTCTGGCGTAGCGCTGCGTCCTAATGATGCCATATGGTGACGACACCACTTGATTTTTCGGCACCATTCGCGTTTACGCCGACAGCTCGAGGCGCCGACAGCCCAGAGGGTCCACTTCCACGTTTGATGGGGCACGTAAGTCTTCCTTCTAGCAATGTGACCTTGTTCCGTCTTGGGAGGAATGGCAACTAACTGCACATACATCTTCAGGCACACCGAGCTGTGGCATTTTTTTTTTGTTCACCACAAACAATAGTATAAGTTAAGTGGGCTGACACAACCCTCTGATCATTTTTGGAGACTAAGATGCGGATCTGTCGAAGCCAGACTGGATGACTGAATTCCTGGTAGAGCCAGTACACAGTGGGATGATAGCGGACAACGAGAGACCACTCCTCAGAGACATAGCAGACAAAATAGTAGGGCAAAGGACATATGAGACATGGAAGAAAAAGGAGGCACAGTGCGCAGGCGCAGCACAGTGTGCCTGCGAGAAATTCGTCCGCACCCAAGGTGCTCACTACGATGTTCCCTTTCCAAGTGATTTGCAGCGCATACCCATGTGCAACCCTGAGTGATGCGCTAAAGCTGTCAGGTTATCTACATTAACAGAATGTAGTGGCTCACCAATGTTTTTCGTACGGAGCACTTCAAGTGGGCAACAGTCATATGCTCTCGGCGTCGCTTGTAGTAACGCGTGAAAACTGGGTATAGCATAGCCAGTTGCAGCATTGAGCGCGTGCCTGCGCCAAAAAACAGTATTCCTCCTCTTGTATTCAGAAAACATTGAAGATGATAATAACTGCAGAAGTTACTATTGTGCATGGTTAGCAGAAAGCAACAAGGAGTAGAAACAGAAAGAAAAAAAGATAGATTCGGGAATATAAGTAGATAGGAATGGCAAAAAAAATGGGAACGAGACAATGGTAATAAAAAAAAGAAAAGAAAAAAAGCAGAACAAATGAAGAGAAACAAAGAACGAGCCCTGCTCTCCACTTCCATCGCACTATAAGAATGACTATAGGGTGAAAAAAGCTCTATTTTTTTTGTTGCGATAGCATTATATGGACAGCCTCAGCGTGTTTTTGCCGTCATCGTCACCATTGTGGGAGCGCGAGCCCAGTCATATCCCGAACAAAGTCCAAGTCGATAAGATTCCCCAGCGCATCGTACGTTCCACGCGCAGGTAGTTAGCTGGCCAGCGGGACAACGAACACGGTTGAAGCGAAGATCAAACAAGCCGATCCATCTCCGCCGCTCGAAGGACGCATGTGATAAGGTACCCCCCCCCCCCCTTCTCGTGTTAAATTCCCCATTGAATGCTCATGCACCTTTAAACACCCGAACGTCTTTAACGAGAGTAGGCTTCTCGAGTAGCAATTGCGAACTTTGATAATAGCGACCTTAAACACTATACCCTTTTACGTGCTGCGCTCTGAAGGCGAAGATACTGCGGCTGTATTGCCTTACACCACCATTTCACAGAGTTGTGGGAAATCTAAAAGAGTTGCCACGGAATTCATTGCTTTACCTTTGCAATGAAGCTCACTCTTTTGTTTAATATTAGAGCGACAGCCTCTGATAACTTATCGAACATGAAAATCGACCACCAGCTTCAATGCGATTCATGCAAGAACGTGATCCAATACTGACGTCACCCTGGAGGTCATGATGACATGAGAAATTGCTAGAATGTGTCACGTCACATTATGCCGCTATCACGTGACATCGTCTTTTGATGAAAGGCAGCCGGATCACTGCGGCAGTGCAAGATCAAAAGATGTGCAGCGTGGTTTCAATGAATCCGTTCCGTGAGGCACTGCATCACCACGTTAGGGTGCTGAACAATCTCAGAGGAAGAGCAGGGATCGATACACAGACGAAGACAAACGCGACGTCATTTTTCTTCCTCTTGGACGACTACATAAAAGACCCTGTGAGTTTTTGCTTCATTTCGCTGTGTACGCTAAGGAAGGAATAGTGCTGGGTACCAACAATAATCGCTAAGATCTACGGTGTCGGGATTGCAATAAAAAATACAACTGATGGCATCGTTCAACAAATGACCCCCCCCCCCCTTCATTTCCAATATTGAAAAAAAAAGGAGTACAGAAAATAATTGCAAGTCCTGACCTGGAGAGAAAGGATCTTGTTGATTCCGAGACAAAAGCCAAGATTGCTACAAGGTAATAGCTGGGCGAACTCGAGTGCACAACAATCATCGACCATGCTTGCTCCGCACAATTATCGGAAGGAAGCGAGATGCGACGTGGATAAAAGGAATATCGATCCACGCTCTCCTTTTTACAACCGGCCGGTGAACCCCTTGCACGGCAGCAACACTAAAAAAAAGAAAAAGAAAGATAAATGTAAATGAAGAGATTCGTCTCTGAATGCCTAACGCGGAAATGGAAAAAAAAAGCAATGTTGTTTCGTCAAGCGTCCACAATGTGAGAAAATTTGGCACTTTACATGATTTCAGCCGTGAGAGACAGTTTTGTGCTGCTGTGTTGTGGTTGCGCATAGAGCCACTTTTTTCGGGCGCCGATCATTAATACTGCAAGGTGAAAAAAGAAAAAAAATGAAACGAATGCAGTCAAGAAAAGATTCCGGAGCCCTTTCCTTCATCGAAAAGGTTTACATTTTTTCTTTGTTTTTTTCTTTTTTGCTTTCTTTCTATTCTTAATTTTTTCTTCTCTTCTTTATTTTATTGTTTTTATTTATTTATTTTTATTGCATTGCGCGATGCTCCCACCGAACCATTTCTTTCCTCTATGCTGGGAAATCAACATTCAATCCCTTGCTACAGGCAACAACAACGGACATTGATTGAGGCAACAAAAAAATGTCGAAACATCAAATTACAAGTCACCTCTGTAAATTACCCGATTGCGATACCAGAAACCGCCATGGATGCCGGATAAGCTTCCGACTGAGAGATCATTCATTATCGGCAAACGGTGCACCTCCGTGAGCCCAGCAACGTCCCCACAAGAACGATGTGCTGTACAAACTGTCTGCAAGGGTGTTAGTTCCACGGTCAGGCATTATGCGTGTAGTCTCAACAAGTTTTCGTGTCAAGTAAAAATAAACAAGAAAACATTTTTTAATGCCGAAACTAGAATGTAAGACAAAACACGACGAATTCATAGTGATCAAATAATGAAAATGTAAACTAATACTGGTTAATGAATAAATTAAGAAATATGCCCTATATGATATCACTTGAAAACATAAATGGAAACACCTGACACACCTATCGCACCACAGCTCGAAGCTCAGGGGATCTGAATAGAAAGAAAGGCGGGGCTTTCAAAAGTGTCGGAACCAGCGCGTTCGGCTGACCACTTCTTCTCGCGTGAAATGATCGGTTCTTTCCTTCGTGCCTGCGTTTAAAAATAGCTCGGAGGTAGACACGACCAAACTACCGACGATCTTCTTAGGCGTACCGTGGGCCTCGTTTTTCTTTCAGCGCTGCTGCTTTCTACATACATCCATATTTAACTTTTTGTTGTTGTTGTTGTTCTCTCACGGCAATGCTGTTCCGGTCAGCGCTTGCATTTTTACGTTTCCACGTACCTATATACGTTGCTTACCCTTTCATTTTCCATAGGGCTCCAAACGCTATCCGTCAAGACTTTCTATCTTCTTTAAGCTGTTTGTGTGAATTTGGCATGCCGACCGATTCTAGACTTCTTTTGAAATACTTAACGCTGTTTACACCGCATAGTGGGCTATACTATCAGCCCTGCTTGTAAGTGTTGCTTGCGAACGTAAGGGCGCGATGAATTTGAATTTCATAAAAGCCTGTCACGAACACTTTACAAACGTAGTGCAGACAGACATTGGCGTCTATTATTCGGGTGCCTCTCAAAGCAGCTGTTTCATGAGGCTGCTTACTGCTTTTATATTTTGTAACCGTATTCACTGCTATTGGGGCACGTAATACAACAGTGTGAGCGATACAGCGCCAGCTCTCTGTGGTAGTGTTGTGCCGTGCGTTTTTTTCCTCAGTTTTTTAAGCTGTCTATATAATCGGCTGTTCGTTACTCCGTGTACACCTGACTACCATACATACATACATACATACATACATACATACATACATACATACATACATACATACATACATACATACATACATACATACATACATACATACATACATACATACATACATACATACATACATACATAAACATACATACATACATACATACATACATACATACATACATACATACATACATACATACATACATACATACATAAACATACATACTTACTTACATACATACATAAACATACATACATACATACATACATACATACATACATACATACATACATACATACATACATACATACATACATACATACATACTTTTATCACACGTGTTCTTCTCTTGACGTACCGCAAACCTTCATATTACAGATTTTGGACCCAGATAGTAGTCATGGATATAAGTAGTGATATCCTGTTCCCAAGAGACAAGAAGAGAGCAGAGTGGATTAGGGAACAAACGGGGGTTAAGGATATCATAGCTGAAACCAAGAAGAAGAAATGGACATGGGCCGGGCATGTAGCGCGTAGACAGGATAACCGCTGGTCGTTAAGGGTAACTAACTGGATTTCCAGAGAAGGGAAGCGGGTTAGGGGGAGACAGTAGGTTAGGTGGGCAGATGAGATTAAGAAGTTTGCGGGTATAAATTAGCAGCAGCAAGGACAGGACCGGGTTAACTGGCGGAACACGGGAGAGGCCTTTGTCCTGCAGTGGACGTAGTCAAGCTGATGATGATGATGATGAACCTGTTCCCATTCCCTGACGTCCAATTCCCTTTAGAGGTAACTTACATATTAGACAGCGCAAAGACCAAGTTTCACTCAAATGTCAACGTCAGCTGAATCCTTGTTACAACCCCATCCTCTTCTGCTTCCTCCAGTCTTCATCGCTGTGCCGGTCTTAGCGATATTAAATTCCGTGGAGGCGACACGACTTCTAAGGCGAATATGATATCTCTGATCTAGAAACATTTTTTTTGTTATACCTTCATGCTCGATACCACTCCCTGCGCCTTTCTTTAGAAACAATACCAAACCAATTACACTGCACTGAAGCAGAACAATATAATAATCAGCCGAATCAGCTTTTCGCTTCTTCTATTGGTTCCCGGACTCGTTTCCTGATATCCTGTGTATCTGTAATGGCCACATACAGATTGTGGTCAATTTTATTCAACCACGTTATACTACTGCGCCTAAGTGAGGCGCGAATCAACTTGAAAACATTTATTCTGGCCAGGCAGGCTTTTTTGAAAGTTAGCATGCCCGAGCTCAGCATTGGTTAACACCCCCACTCCCCTCATTTCTCCTTATTCTTTCTCTCTCTGTCTCTAGAACGGTATCAGAGGGGGAAGTTATAAAGATTTCCATTCAAAAGAACTTGATGCATCGTGTTCTCAACGAGTGATACGGTTCCTCCGCATTTTGTGCAGACAGAGTTACTCCTAATCAGAGTATTTCGAGGGTGCATATCAACCTACGCGAAGCCATTGCCTCCACTGGTAACATTTTGCCCTTGCGGTGACGAGTGACAAGGGCCAACCTTACTTGCTGAAGTGCTCATACGAGTGCTCCCGGTTTACGTTGTGTCGCCTTCAAATTAAACTTTGTTTTGATTGATATGTGTCGTGTAACGTCCCGAAACCATCATATTATTATGAGAGACGCAAAGCCTTGCTTCCTAAACACCTTCTTTGATTTGTCGACGCTACAACACATCCTGCGCTTCTGTCCGTTGTATGACATCCAGAGACAGTCACTGGCGTCCGTTCTTGCGCGCATCGACAACAGCCAAATGTCTCGAGACACTTTTCTGTCATGTGACCGAGAGAATACATTACAACAGATGGCGACAAAAGCTCTGTTGAAATTTCTACGCGACACGGACTTGAATAAGTGGCTGTAACAGCAATGTCACACGCCGCGAAAGACAAAACTGGACTACGACTGAGTGTGCGCGCGTGTGCTGCCGAATGTGCTGTGTTTATCTCCCTTTCCTCTCTCCTCTCTATCTTTCATATCCCCCATTTCCTCCCTTGCACAGGGTAGCATACCAGCTGCCAATATGCTGGTTAACATCCCTGCAGTTCGTTTCCTCTTATTTTTCCTTCCTTCCTTCTTTGATTTGTCAACGCAAGAATATCTTTTGCCGTCGCACTAAAATAAATACAGGTTCAACTAATTTCAAAACAAATCTTCAAAAGCACGTCTCCGTGTGCGTCTCGCAGACACAAGGCAAGAGAACTAAGTGAGTGCAGCTTGTGTCGGAAAAAACTTTTTTCGTGAGCTTTTAGGTAGACACTATTCTTTTTTTAACCTGCTAACCTAATGGAAACAAGTTTTTCCGATATATTTTTTTTTAAGTTGCCTTCAAACGGGAAGCTAAGGTCACGATCCGCCTGAGAAAAGGGGGCTCGGTTCGTCATTCGTTGCTCTCGAAAACCCAGATTGGTCCTTTTCGATCAATCGATGCGCACAAAAATGTATGGGGCACTGGATGTTGTTAAGAAAAGCGTAATCGCGTTATCACTGCATGAAAAACAATAACCTAATTCACGTTGACGGTTTTGCTCAAGCACACGGGGGCAAAGATGAGAAACACAAGCGGGCGCCGTTTTGATTCAAAGAATATTTTCCGATTTCTTTTGAAAATTTCATCTTGCCCTGCGTTGTCAGATAAACATGATATAAGGGTAAGGCTGGTTTGTGAACATGGACCCAAGGAAAGTATGTGGAAACATCAACTCGTCTCCTGCGACGAAATGAGTTGCCGATAGTGATTCATGGCTCGAAAATAAGAATCCTGCCACCTCAGCTCCGCGGTCTCTTGACTCGTGACAACACAAAACGCACACGTGTGACACAAATGACTTGTCAGCAGATGTTCTACCTTTTTATCTCAGCATTTGAATGCAATGGCGTTACTTGCGGGCGCGTGAGGAAAGAAAAAAAAGAAGAAAAACGGAGGAAACGTTCTTTTTCGCAAGCAGAACACCGCGAAATGCGGCCCGCTGTACGCACGCTATAATTAGACGAACAAACTCGGCCGTGGTCGAGACGAGGGCAGCGACTCGCATCAGTCAGAGCGTTGGAGGAAACGTCTTTCAGCTTCCGGATTCGTTTCTGTTCTCTTCCGTCCCGCCTCACCAAGTTCATACCGTTTACTTCAGGAGTATCGAACTCACCCTAGGTGACGGGCCGCGATCGCGAACATTTACTGCCGCATATGCCAGAATACTGACGGTCATAAGGTGTGTAGAGCATTGTTGAAGTAACCTTGTATTTGTTCACCGTTTTCTGCTCACGAGGATACTGTACACAATAAAAAAACTTCTCGTGATTTTGCCGCAGCGGTGATTTAATCCTATCTAAGTTCAATATACTTTAAATACAGTTGGCGTCACCATTTCTTCTTCGCGAGCACACAAAGGTATACGTTTACGTGCGTCCGTAGATGTTGACGTATGCGGAGTTAAAACATTGAAATGCATGCGTACCGGTAAGACGGTAAGCGCAAACCGTTATTCAGTATCACGTTTACGTATAAATAAGTATACGTACAAGCTAAGAGCCCGTAATATTGCGTGCATGCTACGTTGGCATTAAAAACACCTTTTCGTTAATCCACATATGGATCGATTCTATGGGGGGTTTAACTCGTGTTCCAAAAAAACACATTACCACTGACTTCCAAAACAAGTAAACTATATATGTCGATTTCATAATATAGACTATTCGTTCAAAGCTGATGTTTGGACTCATTAGGACCACATGGGGTGCCTAGAGAGGAAAAAAAAACAATACTTCAGGTTCTAGCCTTCTTACCCAGAAAAACTCTTTTAAAATGCTGTAGTCTTAATGCGGGCCGTATTTGTCATGTTCATAGCACTTAAATGCATGAGAAACCACGGTTCGGCAGTGAAACACGAGTGTGAGACCACTCATTTAAATTATACGAGGATGCGATAACCTGTATAGTCTGTGGGAGTCCATGAGAGAGATGCCAAGTGAAATGAAGCTTGATACATGACCGATGAGATTTTCGTGGCGTAATGAAATAGGGCATTTCGTGGGCGTTACATTGGGAATCAGTTCTCAAAAGAGGGATATTTGAAACTTTGCAAGGTAGTGAGTGATCAAAGCAGCACACACTTTGCAACACCTGTAAGTTGGCTTTTCTGCAAGAATAATTTGGGCACCAAAACCTCTCGATACTAGACCACATTTCCTGCTATAAGCTTGTTGGCTCCTCCATATTCCACTACAGTGAAACTTGAGAAATTGCGTCGCACGGGCGCCCACTGATTCTCGTCCGTAAAGTTCCCACAGCTCTGGTTGGTTTCCAAAGCTTCTATAACGTCTTGTTTCAGGTAAACATGTACGGTTTTCCCACCAGGAGAAGAATCTGGCAAGGCAGATTGACGTACTCGTGTGCGATATGTGCCCCACAGTTGGCTGCACTGTATTGAATTCTGTCGGGTTGTTTCTGCCGTCGAATGTAGTCACGTAGCGATGCACCGCTGCACCAGCGCACCGACCCAGGGGCGGTGCTTGGGACGCCGCGCTCGCTCGATCGGCGAGACAATGACGCCCCCTCACGCACCCCGTAAGAGGCAGCCTTATGTTCGCGAAACGTTTTAGCGAACGTGAGTTAGATATAGACCCTTTTCATAGGTACGCCACCTGACGGCGAGCTTTTCTTCAATTTCGCTTCGCAAAGGTGCGCGGGATAGCTAGCGCCATCATGAGGGCATGAAAAGCGAGCAGTCAAGTCCGTGATTACAGTGATGTGTGTGCTGGCGGCTAGTTCTCCGTATCATCCGCTGCAATGGCAAAGCTTTCTAGCTCGAACGAGCTCCTAGTACTCTCCGATAAGCTTTCTGAGCTGCTCCCGCTGCACATATTGTACCCTTTAACGTGTGACGAGCAGTTCGGCTTGTTACGACAGGCAATGCATGGATCTGGCCAGCAAGAGACTCTCATCAGCGTGCCCTCCCGACGCGGTCCGCGTCCTGCAGGAACGCAAGAGGTGTCTGTCTGCGCTGCAAGAAACGCGCATCAGCGTCGCTGGGACACAGAGCCTGCGTCGTCTGCTGCGGTGCCCTCACAATGGCGGCACACTGTAGTTCACGTCCACGGCGTCCTTTTTCGAAAAGGGTCTATTGCGATTACTTCTTGAATATTTCTGGTAACTACATAATTCTAGTACTCGTTCATCCATTTGAACCCATGTTCGGGCACTGCTAGCCCTGGTATGGCCTGTTGTGAATAATCAGATAAGATCGAGCATAAGATCGAGCAAAGAGGGCGTTTGTTTCTCAGAAACTATCGTCATCTATCTTGCGTTCTTTTTCTTGTACTATAGCCGCGCGCCCGGCACTTTCAGGGTCACCAACGACATCCGTGTTATCAGCGTGACATGGCTTTCTTGGCAGGAATCTGACCAGCGCTGAGTTTTCAAGAAAACAGGTGCAAGCTAGCCGGGTGTGATAATCATCATTGTGGAAAAAAAAAAGACGCCTCTATTCCTTGAATTTATCAGAGTGAACGTTTTATAGTGAGCGTGATCACGTCGCGTGAAATGCATGAATGATAAACAAGGCAGGTGAAGTGCTCCGCACTCAAAATCACAGCAGGTATCACACGCTTCATATATGAAGCTCCCTAGTATGAGAGAAGTGAGGGCCAAATCAAAGAAGGGAAAATAGTGGGCCAGTGTTGGAGAGAAAAAATTGTTCAGCGTCAGTCAGAAGTCAAAGCTGTTCGTATAGAAAAGAAATTTCTAATAGCATGCCCACTAACTGTTCTCCAAGTTGTCGAATTGTAGTCGCAGGAAGAGAGTATCCCACGGGGTGTTAAGGAGGAGGAGGATTGAAAGAGGACGGGTGTTAACATCCTGCAGGGTGATTATGTTGACAATGGAGGCGTGGACAATACGCCACCTCGAGATATCAGTGAAATGCCAGACAATAAAAATATCTGGGAAGCATCCGGTTTTTTAGATGCGGAGCATCTAATACTCGAGGCTTGTAGTGCGGCGCCGTCCGCTAGCTTCCTCCTCCTTCTTCCACCATCTGTGCATCCCTTCCTCCTCTACACACCGCGCGCGCTTCACTCCTCCACCATCTCTGCACCCTTCCTCCTCTACACACCGCGTGCCGGCAGCTGACGCGCGCGCATGCGCCGTCGCGCTTCAAGAACATCGGCAGCTGACGCGCGCGCATGCGCCGTTGCGCTTCTCCCCCTTCTCGAACATTTGACAGCTGACAGTGCATGCGCCGTCGCTCTGTATATATACTCAAGGTCGGTGCTCGCTCGCTCAGTTGCCGCTCGTCGGTTGGTTGGTACGGCGCGTCGATGTCCGAGGTCGCAATGATCGACGTCCCTTCGACCAGCGCCGGCCAAAGTGTTGGCGGAACCGCAACCAAGTCGTCGTCCGAAGACAAGGCAGCGCGGAGAAGAGCTCGCGACGCCGAACGTAAACGTCGGCGTCGAGCGGAAGATGCTCAACTTAGAGAACGTGAAGCCGCTGAGAGACGTCAGCGTCGAGCAGCAGCACCGGATTCGGCCGCTCTGAAACGTAAGCGTCGACAAGAGGACCCGGACTTTCGAAAACGGGAAGCCGAGTGCAAGCGTCGGCGACGAGAGGCCGATCCCGATGCTGCCCGCGAGCGCAAGCGCGCCGAGGTAGCGGCGTGGCGCGCCAAGCAGTATGCCACGCCCAACGCTCGCTTCAAGCGCGACTTCCTCGACCGAAGCTTCGGCCACACCTGCAAGGTGTGTGATCGTCTTTGGTTCGATAACAACTTAACTCGGATCGGCAACATTCAGAACAACTCCAAAGCGTTGTCGGTTCTTTGCGATACGTTTGGAAAGGGCACCGACTATGCCGACTACGTCGTGTGTGCTACGTGCAAGCAGTCGTTGATTGCCGGTCGAGTTCCCTCGGCTAGCGTGAGTTACGCTCCGCATCCTCCTCAGTGTTCCCCCGAGGGAAGCTGCGGGCAATTTTTTTTTCATGTGAGATATTAGGCTGCGCAAAAAAAAGTTTTTCAAATATTGCTGACGTTTTTCCGTAAATCGTAATGGGTGTTGGCCGCCCATGTGTTGGCTGCCTACATTGAGGGCCAAGGCATAGTAGCGGTATTTCTCCATTTTCGGTAGTGCATACGTACTTGCCCGAGGAACCTTCGATTTGGTTGACAAGTGCTGAGTAGTGCGGCTTGCCTAATTTCTGTGGTCCAAGCATGCTGGGAGATCTTGCGCACATATGACAGAGATCTTGCGCACATATGTAATTTCTCCAAAACACAGCTTAGCAGCAGCAAACGGACGTATTGCGGAGTACTGAAGAATCTTCGCTCATACCTAATTACCCCTTAGGTGTTCTCGAATGTCCTACAGTGACACACAATAATTCAATGCAGCAGGAACCCTGACTTTCTATTTGCGAGGATAAACACGCAGCTCTCAATAAAACAATGCAGCGCGGATGTGCTCGTTCGGAGATTGTATGCAATGCCCCGCTTCCTGACATGCACTGCCGGGAGAAATAAAACACGCTTCTTTATTCTGCTTCCTCGGCCGTTGGCTCTAAACTCGCCAAACTAGGCCTAGACATGTGGACATTCTCTTGGTCACTTTCTGTCGCGTATGAGCAATACTAAAAAAAACTTTCATTCGGAGCGTTCATTCGCTGTCAATACTCAAGACTTCAAAGTACATTATTCGCTTCCAGAAAAAAAAAACACACTGGTAGAGAAAATTTTGATTTCAACATTTTGAAAGAAATGCGGTGTCGCTAAGGTATTCGGGAAGAGCAGATGAGAGAGCAAAACTTGCCCGCGAGAGCGCCGACGCTAAACTGAAAAGAAAAAAGAGGTATAGTAGAATCATCGCAATAACTTTGCAATATCAATTTTGCTTTTTTCAGAAAGCTATGACAACAAGTCACACGGATGCCGATGCATTTGCCTATGGCTGTTGGAAGATGAAACTCTATTCTTCTCAGCATATTGCTTAAGGTATCCTATAAATACATTAGAGGGAACTACTTCGCCAGTGTCTAAGGGAGCTGAAACGAACGGAGCTTCAGCGAGCATAGGAACGATGGGTAGTTCACAGATTTGTCTAATAATCGTACCTCTAGCTCCGTGTGGGTTCGCGTGGCTTTAAGCAGTTTTGTCGCGAAACGAAAATCAGCAAACATTCAGCATTTGCGTTACACCGCTTTGATACTTTTACGCCTACCATTTCAAATTGGGTCACGAAGTTCAAAAGGGTACGTTCTTTCTTTCAAAACAATACCAAAACACAGCAATAAACGAAGCTGGAAGTGTGATTAGAGGCCCACAAGTACGAAGACTAGGCAAATGTGTGTGTGTACTACCCATCATTCCCGTGATCACTGAACGATCGCCACACTAGAGTCCTCTCTAGTTCACTTTAGAAACCAACAACTTTAGCAACGAACAGCTTTTTCACAGCCTTCTTGGCGGAAGGCACTTGAAGCTTTCTGCTTCTTACATTGTTTTGCAAAGCCGCCAGGATCGGACCATCTTCGACCATGTCACGACGCACTGTCATGAAGTAGTCAGGTGACGTCACGTTATAAGACTTCACGGATAGTTCATTGGGTGGATTTTACACGATAATTCTTTTTTGCACCAGTCATGTTGGCGCCGACACTCTCTCTTTGCATTTAATGAGGTGGCTAAGGTTGCGTGCTTCAAAAGACAACAATCTCTTGTAAGATCCCTTCCCCTAAGTTGTCATCAGAGGTGACAACAAAAACTAAGTGGCTCGTGCCGTCCTTCTGTGTAGCGGGCTGTAGAGCAAATGGACCCTTGCCCCCGCAATCAACCACAGGGTCACCCCTTCGCGGGTGAGCCAGATTTTTCACAAAGAGAACAGCGGCAACAGAAGGCGAAAGCATAAACAGGATGTAGCTGTGTAAAAACAATCTTTATCTGCGAACAGGAACACAAGGTGCAAAAAGAGCTGCGAGGAAATATATGATGGTCGTTTCCACGATCTAAACTTTCCATGAAACCTTCACCATGCGAAGGTCGTACCATCTATCTTGTAGAGGGAAGGAAGCTTTAGGGCCTGGAATTTTACATAGTTGTTCGCTATGGCCCACCATTACTATGTTATTTCCACGAATAAATATAAAAAAATGGCACGACAAAGTATACAAGTGGTCATGAAACCTGAAAACAAGAGGATTCTTTTATTCTCAAGTCTCCCGAGAGGCACAGCCCTGCATCTTTCACTCCGAAGGCCCCGTACCTTTTGTAGTATGAAACGCTCTTCTTTGAAAAAAAAAAAACAGCCGGCAAAGTTTTCCGAATATTGAATGAATAAAAGCGATATATACTAAACTATTTCAGTGCTTTATTGTATCTCAAAATTTATGTCTTCGAAGTGAAATCAGTTTTGGGTCCATATCACTGTCCTATTTTTTTTTCATTGCTGTCGTCACTGATATTCTTTCAAGTGGTAGAAGCCATACTCATAGCGTATACTAGAAAAATGTGGAGTGAATCAGCCTTGCCCTTTGTATTCGTACTAGAGTTTTAATAAAAAAGTATAGAAAATGATGAATGCTGAATTCAAGGTGACATACTAAGAGCTCGCAGGGACTTTCACTCTTCACTGGAAAAAATACCGCAATATAGACTATCGAATGTAACTACTAAAACAAAAATAATAAAGTAATAAACTAAAATCCTGTCCATCAGCCCGAAGAAAAAACAGATTCCGGAAAAGTTCATTGGCGAACTGTTGTAGTACACTCCTTCTTCAGAGGGCAAAGTCAAGCTTTCAGATAACAGGAGTTGCGCCAGAGTGGACAAGTTTAAAGCATAAAGGAATATTCAGCAATATCCAATTACGTAAATATCCAACAGTATGAAAATAGGCAAATATCCAGAAATGGTCTTTCTGTTTGTTTTTTTTCTTCTCAAATGCCTCTTGGTTCGGTCGTTCTAGCTATCACGACAATCACGAAAAAGACATAAGTCTGGAACACAATGAGTTCCTATTCTCGTTAAAAAAAAAACGAAACTTCAGCAGCCGTTAGTTCCAACTGGATACGCTCTCATGTACGCGAACTTGACCCACTTGTACGCATGCGCGAACTGCACTTGCGAAGGCCTTTGCACGGTTCTACAGTAACTGCCCGGAAGTCCGCTGGGCTCACAGACACTCACAACCACGCAGATAGATCAGTTATCAATCACACAAAAAAAGAAATAGCAGCAGTTGCTCCGTGTACGAATCAACCGATGAGCGAAGCGCCTCAGACGTTTGATGTCAATGACTATGTGACTGATCTCGCTGCAAGCCTGCATGAAAGCGGGAGAGTGGGGAGCGGGTCGGGAGAGCGTTTGCTGCGCTCGGCGGCGGGAACGACTGAGCGAGTGAGTGTGCGGGGTGCGAAGCCGCAGCGCGCCGCGAGTCATGTGCCGCCGCGCCCGCGCTTCCGCTGCGCCGAGAGGGCGCACCTGTTGTTTTGCTCGGCGCACTTGATCGACGCAGGGAGCTCCGATGACGACGGCGTTGACGGTGACGGCTGGGTGCGGGCCTAAGCAGCTAGCTTCAATCCTAAAAAAAAAAACAACAACCGTAACACCGTCTACAATGAAGTGCAACGAAACAGCCTTTGAAACGATGCTCTTGGTATTATTGGTGCGGACGCGTACATCTCCACACACTTATACCTATTTCTTTCTTATCGAAGAGGTGGCAGGAGGGAAGTAGTGCGACTCAGCTACTTATCGAAACGGACGAAAATGGAAAATGAATTGGCGTATCGCCTGCTCCGTCATTCTGCGAGCCGTGTCTTAATAGACGACATTAAATAAATATGTATTATTATAGAACTTTAGTTTATTTTTGTTTTCTCCGTGATTATCCGATTACCTTCCATCTTTAGTGGCCGAAAGATATAGAAAGAGAAATTTAGTAGCTTCAAACTCCAAATTTTGTTCTTAATTTTTTTTTCTTTTGACGTGATTGTTCTTAATTGAAGCCAGTTTCACTGAGCTCACAAATAATAGCACTCTATTGAAGAGCTTTCCAGCCCACGTCCTATCTATCTATCCATCTATCTATCTATCTATCTATCTATCTATCTATCTATCTATCTATCTATCTATCTATCTATCTATCTATCTATCTATCTATCTATCTATCTATCTATCTATCTATCTATCTATCTATCTATCTGTCTATATATCTATTTATCTATCTATCTATCTATCTATCTATCTATCTATCTATCTATCTATCTATCTATCTATCTATCTATCTATCTCTTTTTTCGTCAAGGTTGCTAGTGCGGTCAGTTTGAGAGCACAAAATTGAATTTCCAAACCACCACATGAGCGCGCAGACGGGATACTTACACCTTCTATATCTACTCTTCCTTTCACGCCTTTTATTATTTTCCACGCTATCAATTAATAGTCGTTCATTAGCGTGAGCCCTTTTTATGGCCACACTTGCTGCATCGAACAAAGAACAAATAAAAAGACGACGAACGGATGAACAAAAAGCAGACAAACTCTGAAAAAGAGTGCGAGAGTCTTAAGCCTTGAAGGCAATATGTCGCAATGGAGAAAGGCCATCTCTATTGTGCGCCACTCATCAATGACGCGTTGACAGTGACCCCCCAGAAGGAAGTGAAAGAGGGGGGGGGGGGTATGAAGATCGGGCGAGTCCTGCTTGACAGCTACTGCTTTGTGCTGTCCCTGGATTATATATCCTCTCATACTCTCACTCACTCTTTTTTTGTGTGGGCAATTTTTTTTGACACTGGAATGGTCTTGCTTTGGACTATAGGTGATGAGGAAAACCGGGCGTATAGTTCGACGCGTATATTTTGTAGGCTCACCTCCTTTTGCTCTCCCAGCCGGGTATATATAGTTTACTAGCCGTTGCGCTTGAATAAAAACGGGAGAAAGGGAGGATAAAAGCGAAGGAGCCTTTCGTGCGATCGACTTTTAAACCTGCGTGGAAGACTACGTGCGCTAAAGGTAATCGAACGTGTAGTACAAATAACGTAATCGAACGTGTAGTACAAATAACGAAGCAAAGACAGATAGCAAGCCTAGCTAGCTAAATAGATAGATAGATAGATAGATAGATAGATAGATAGATAGATAGATAGATAGATAGATAGATAGATAGATAGATAGATAGATAGATAGATAGATAGATAGATAGATAGATAGATAGATAGATAGATAGATAGATAGATAGATAACCGAACGCACACACGGATGGACGTATGGATGGATGGATGGATGGATGGATGGATGGATGGATGGATGGATGGATGAATGGATGGATGGATGGATGGATGGACGGACGGACGGACGGACGGACGGACGGATGGATGGATCACGTGCCGTAAAAGTTTACTTTATGGACCAACTCAAACTCGCTATTTGAGTATTCGATTGCTTTGGAAACAGCAATTAAGGCTCATGATATTTTGTGAAGCCTGCACTATCACACGCTATCTGTAGTTTCATTTTATGCAATTATCATTGACGCATTGTTTGTTATTTCAGCTTTAGCATGAAAACTACAGGTATTTGAAGCTGCAGCAATAGTGGCACAATGTTGGCTAAATATTTCGTCAAAACAGAGTCAATAAAATTGACTCAGGCTCCCGATTTCTTCCAATAGCCAGGAAAGTCTTAATTGTAACCGAACTAAGCAAAAAGTTCGGGAAAATTCAGTTTGTCTGGCTATTCATTCTATTGAACTTGCTACGCATAATCGACCTAACCAGCTGAACAATAGTAATTGCGTTTGAAGTCATCTAACTTAGTTTAAAAAAAGTCTCATAAAAAACTAAGAAGTGCTGCGCTAACATTCGAAGCTAGACATAGTTTAATTTAAGTTCGAGAATCATCTGAGCAATGATGAATGCGTTTAATAGATCTTTAAGCTGCAAGAAGAAAACAACAGTTCAGTATGTTTTTTAGTAAAAACATGTGAAGCATCAGGCAATCAGCATTGATTGATAGGAATACACTATCGCCTTCTCCCCAAAGATTGCCATTCGCAAACTCCGACCTCGACTCTTCAGCAGATACGAGGCAGGACTTAAAATGTAACGTAAATAAATGAAAAAAAAAATAAAAGGAATAACGCTTTTTGGAGCCCTCTTCTATTTCAAATGTAGAAAAGAAAAGACAAAAATAAAGGATTGAAGAAACAGTGGGATCGGTTTTCGTTACTCCGGAGGACACATTAGGAAGAGAAAAAAATCTCACTTCGATGACTTCGGTTTGCGCTGGAAATCTCTCGAATCAGCGTTTCAGCCACTCTGTGATCTCTCTCTCTCTCTCTCTCTCTCTCTTTGTGACGTCAAAGGAAGGGCGATTGAAGGGACTTGCCATTAGAGTGTACGGGATGGCGTCGTTAGCTCTATATCTGGGAGGTGGCAGGAGAAATGTCATTCCTCGCGTTAACGAAAATGTCAAGATCGGGCTCAAAATGGAGAATTCCTTTTTTTTCAGTAACCTTCATGTTTTTTCGCTTCTGTAGAATCACGAGTTACTATCATTAGTTTCATTTGTCTTAATATTGGTAATTGATTTCTTTGTTACATTTGGTATAACTTCATTTTTTTTTCATTGGGTATCACTTTTACAGTTTGTGCCCCGTGTCATATATTGAATCCAACTCGCGACTGGCAAGTTGCTCCCGCCGAATACACACGAATAACTAGCTGGCCTTATGTAGACTTTCCAGGATATTCTCCTGCGAGCCCATTGATGAGTTCCCATGCTGCGACACCAGCCGACTCTTGAACGCACAGCGGGTATACCAGTGCACAGGGTTTCCAGCACACATAATATCACCGACGATTGAAGAGAAACCCATTAATTGGGAGTGAGAGGTGCGACTATCCAGAGCAGTTTCAGGAAGCTATATGATTGAGCTAGCACCGGCTCGGTGAGGTGCAAGAGCAAGTTTGGCGCATCTTGGACCAACGAGCCAAGTCAATATAAAAACCAACCATTATTACTTAAACGTTTTTATTAACCAACGAGTATTATTAACGAATTATTACAAAGCAGAAACATTACCGAATATAACCAACAAGCGTTATTAAGGTGCAAGCCTCACACGCCTAGAAGCCTGAAAAACGCAAAGAGTACCATTGAGTGGTGTTGGCGTCAGCACGAGTGATTATAGTGAGATTACGCCGTCGGACGGTGTCCTGACGTCTGAGGTCGCCAGAATGTCTCCCTTCACCAAAGCGACAGACAACGACGTCATTATATAACCTCGTCACTTAGTAAAACGTACTATAGTTTCGGCAGAACCGCGTGGCGTGCATGAAGCTTCAAATTCCTCTGATCCCTGAGGCAGTGTGAAAACAAAGTTGAGTACAGGACTTCAGAATAGTAGAAGATGATTAATGCATACAACTGAGCAAAGAAGAAAGGGTGGTTTTTGCCTTCGAGCCATCTAAGGCATATGCATACGAAACTGCGTGAACTTTTTTTTTTATCATAAGGCTATATATTTCCATTCGTTCATATGAATAGTTTAATTACCATGGTAATTCTCAAATAGGTAAAAAAGAGTGGCCCTTTATTTGAAACGCCCGCTTCAATCCAAATTCTCAAACATCATTTCGAGAAACTAGCTTTTGGCAGATTTACATTGTAACGCTAATCCAGACCAAATCTTTACCCGTACAAATTACAGCAGGACAGCCAAACTGTCCTTTATGAGTGATCAATTTTGGGGGCAACGTAAGAGGCTTATAAAAAATAGGCTACATTCAACCGAAAGGGCCGATTATTCAAAAAGAAGCCCTGCCGTGGTTTGATGGGTCCCGCTTGATTCAATTATCTAGCACGCTACGGCAGATACGCGGAATGTAAGAAGAAATACCTGTTATTTATTTAACGTTTGAGAGGAGTTTACGTTGTGATTTGCTGCCTCTGCAGTCAATTGTCGGTTGTCCTGCAAGAGTGGCGATGGCTTAAGACAACGAGTTGGACTATTGGCCGCTCAGTTGAATGGATAAACGGCTGGTATACGTAATTGTGTGCCACTGAAAAGGCACCGAAAACGAACAGTGAATAAAAGCACACTTACGGAGACTATACCAAACTTCAGAACACATTGACCGTTGTCTTCATATTTAAATATATGAGACTGTGCATATATAAAACTAAACCTAGCCGTTTTTCACATGGTTTGTACTTTTGGTGATGACGCACGAACGGCTTCAACGTAAGCTGCTGAAAGCTACGACAGCTGTTTTTCGCAGTGATATGTTCATCGAAATAAATTATTGTTGCAGGCTATCTTTAGTGCGAGCTTTGCTTTGCAGAATGAGTGTAGCGTTTGAAACGCCGCAAGTAATATGTATACCTATATATATATATATATATATATATATATAGGGTGCATATATATATATATATATATATATATATATATATATATATATATATATATATATATATATATATATATATATATATATGTATGTATATATATATATATATATATATATATATATATATATAGAGAGAGAGAGAGAGAGAGAGAGAAAGATAGAGAGAGAGAGCATTTTGGCTGGGACTGCGTCTGGCAGGCCCTCAAAACGCGGCATTCAACACCGACAACAACATACGCTGATATATTGCCCCTACATATCCTGCGAAAAAGAAAGAAAGTCCTACGTTTCGCTAAAGCCATTCACTGAAGCAGAGGAGATCCGACAAGGCATGTGCCGAACCATATCGTACGATAGCTCGGCTATGGTCGTAAAAACTTACCCAAAACAGTTGAGCGAAATGTGCAAATTCTGTGGCCTCCGTGATGTCATGTTTCACATCATTTGGTCCTGCCAGTCTATTCGCTCAAGTTACGCAGAGTACGTATGAAGAGTACCAGGCGGTGTCGTCCCCCACACCTCTCGAGAATCAACAGATCATGGCTGAGCGTGTGTGGGTTGAAGCTCAGTTCAAGAGATTCTCCAATTAAGAAATTGCACTATCTTCTCAGCATCAGCTGCAGTAGAGGATACCGATTCCAAAATAAAAGTTTCATTCATTCATTCATTCATTCATTCATTCATTCATTCATTCATTCATTCATTAGGAAGCTGCGGGTTTCTTCGTAATCAATCAGATAGTTGGCGAATTTTTTCTGCCGTTGATGACACGGGATTTCTTGCCCCGTCGCAATGTTCTAGTGGCTGAGGTACTCGGCTGCTGATTCACAGATAGCCGGATCGAATCGCGGCAGCTGCGGCTGCATTATCGATGGAAGCGAAAATGTTGTAGGTCCATGTGCTCCGATTTGGGTTCGCGTTAAATAACCCCAGGTGGTCGAGATTTTCGTAAACCTTCACTACGGCGTATCTCATAATTATGTATGATTTTGGGACGTTAAACCACACAGATGAGATCATCAGAGGCTTCGCCGTGTGAACACACAATTCACCTGCTAAGATACGATGTCATGCCATAATGCGCAACTTCACAAACGCACACAATAGACTACCTAGTTTCGCAAATTTTTTTGTTACCGTTACCAAAAAAAAAAAACCAAACATATTACGAAAATGGTTACAGAAGAATATCACGTTCTCCAGCCACCTTTCCTTCTCGCTACTACTGTTGCTCTGAGAAGAAAAAAAGTGACAAAGCTTCAGTTTGGCATCGTTGGCCAAGTAACATGAATACAGGAGGCCGCAATAAAGAACCCGAAGAACAAGAAAAAGAAAGTTTTTTACCTGTAGTCTGGGAGAACACAGGTTCCCCAATCACGTGCCACGACACGAACCGAAAGTGCTGAGGCAGTTTCTCAAGACACGCGGCTTCCACGAAGGACAAAGAACTACTCTTGTGTCTCATGTACAAGCTCTTCTCGTTAGTAATTAAGACGTGCGACTCAGCGAAGAGAACCATAGGGTTAGGCAACAACAAAAGCTGGGTATAGCCCACGTGGAGATTGCACACGGCGAAAGTGCTTCAAAAAATCCTTTGTTTTTCTTTAGGTGGATCTGTTTTAAAAAAAAGTGAATAAAACGACACGAACAGGCGGTTCTCTTGACATATAAAACACTTCGGCAATATCGCTTATGCTCCGGTAGACTAAACAAGTCATTTTTTTACACAATGTTCTAAAAAATAAAGGAACCGCAGAAGAAGCCACATAAAGAAAGTACAAAGGCAAAATACGCCATAGAAAAAGGAATGGTTGGAGTGGTACGAGAGATAAAGCAAAAAGTCTGACTACACGTCACAAGAACATGGACACATTAGCGACCGACCTAACCAACGTGTTGCCACACTCTCAGGGAACAAGAACGACTGCTCCCCACCCTACCTCAGAGAATGTAATGAGCAGGCAAGCGTTGCATGGGAAGGACATGCGACACAAACGTGACGCGGTACGAAGCCACCAAGACAAGACAAGCCTATCGCGGAGCGATACCCCAATGACCGTGCTAGACGACCCCGCGAAGCCGCAAAGAAACTATAGATATAACTACAGAAGAACAATAAGTCGATCTTAGAGAAAACAGTGGTGGGTAAGTACAGGTAAACGTGAAGAATGTGGCGGAAAAGGAGTACAGGTTGTTTGCTCAAGCTCCACCTCTATATACGAGGGAACAGAGTGGAGAGGACCGGGAGGGGGGCTTCCTGGAGAATTAGGGACAGTTGGCTGAGGATCGTTGAGCCAGGTTACCGGATACGTGTGTGCTCTGAGACGGTAAAGCAAGCAGCAAAAATGGGAGTGGTAAGAAGAGAGGCCCATTGCGAAAGAGAAAAAAAATGAATAGAGTATAAAGTAAAGTGGAGAGCGTGGACAGAGTAGACTTTTGAGAAGGCAAGGTTTGAGGCTCAAGAAAAAAAAGGAGCCCTGAAGGTCAACGTGAAGACAGATCAGGAAGTGAAAGATGACAAAAAAAATAGGAGGACTAATAGAAGACAGCTTGCCTTGAAGTGAAAGAAACGGACAGTCGTTGATATTATTACAAATCGGAGACGAAAAGCAATGATGATGCAGAAGGGCATGGCGAGAAATGACCTTCAAATATAAGCACACTGAATAAAGCTTTGGCTTAGAATTATTTGTTGAGCCCAAATTATCTCTTTTGAAAAATTCGTGTAAGTATCCTAGTCATTACGCCATGTTTAATCCCTTTCTTTTCTTCGTCGCTATGACGAAGTCATCTATTGGAATGCTTCGGCATAGAAAAGCAATCTCGCCAATGTGGCAGAGCCTTCTACGATTAGCAAAGGCGTTCTTGACGCGGATATCAAGCGAAGTGTCCTTTCTGTGAACAAAGTAGCTTGGGCGTGGATGAAATCGATACTAAAAAAAGGAGTCAAATACAGAAACGCACACAAAAGAAACAGCAACGCACACAAACAGATAAAGTAAGTGATGCGAGCTCGCTGTGGTTATATGTGCAGATTCTGCAAAGTGGTGAGGCAATCTCCCTAAGAACTTGAATAAAATGTATACATGCTTCGTTGAGGTACTAAACATGCGCTTTTTTTTGGACCCTACGTGACGCGCACGTACATAAGCAGCCTTCGTGAAAATTTCAACAGCAGGCTTTATTTCTCTCTACGTGTCAGTCTGTCTGATACATTTACAACGTGATGTAGCTGTCTGCTTCGAAAAACTTTATTTTTTTTTGGTGACTGAAAAAACATGGCAGCTTATCCATGGAGTGAATGATGAAGAGTGAGGCGAAGCATTCGTCCGTCCATTCGTTCTTGCTTCCGTCCGCCCATGCCTCCGTCAGTGTGACCGTCTATGCGTCAATCCGCCCGTCCGTGCGTGCGTCTGTTCGTGCGTTCGTCCCTGCGTTCGTCCATGCATCCGCCCCTGCGTCCCTTCATGCGTCAGTCCATGCATCTGTCTGTGTGTCCGTTCGTCCATCTACTCAACACTTCAAGTACCACCATTTCGCATCTTTTTATAATATATTCCCCATTAAGAAGCACCGCCATCCAGCGGACATTCCAAGGACTAAGCGAGAGGTGGCCCACGCACACTTTCTTACGGCTTGCGCTTTGGGTCTACTACCCACCTATAACCACCTCGAGTTCATGGTACATACTAGTTCTTTGTGTTCATGGCGCTGCGGCCCAACGCTCCTTAAACCTTTCTAAAACCGAGGAGGTTATGCCCGGCGAATATAACGTAGCAACATTTTCCTGTCAGATAGCGCTTAATGTAACATACGAGCACACACCGACGGCAATGATCATCGGCAACTACAAACCTGTATTGATAAGGTTTTGAGTATAAAACCATTGCTTTAGAAAACACTTGACGTCTTTCGTTAAGCAGCTGGTGTCTTCTTTTTGTTTTGCTTTAGAAACATCTGGCGTATTTTCGTTTTGCTTTTAGAAAACATCTGGCATCTTTAGTTAGTTCATTTCATCAATTAACGGCGTTTTGAACAAAAAACATTTGTTGTTTAGTCACGCACAAAAGAAATCTCACCATTGCTTACCTTGAAGGTAAACAATGGCTGCTACTGGGAATGAGAGACAGCAGAAGTCGGCTTTTAACACTTCTACTTCTACTAACGTTTCTTACTGAAAAATGTCAATGGCTGCTAATGGGGAATGAGACACAGGAGCATTCGGCTTTTAGTTAACGCGCACGCCGCGAGCTTTTTATTGTTCAACAAAGCACAGGAGAAATTTCCTACCGGCACCACCTTGCAGGTCAAAATGTAACACTTGTTAAACACTATGACTACGACTACGAGAGACTAATAGGTGCCGCTTTAAAAAGCTTCGAGCCTAAAAAAATGTATATTTATTAGTACAATGGACTATGGACATCCTACGGACTTGGACACTTTTGTTTAAATGTGTAATGTACGTTGTGCTTTGTCTTTTGTTTGTTATTGTGCCTGTAATACAGACGCTTGTCCCTTAGGTTTGTTGCGTCCCATGAGAGAATAAACTTTTTCTAAACACACCAAAAAACAATAGCGGAGCCAACGTTGTCTTCAATCCAGCGAAATAAGCTCTGCTGCATACCCAAGTGTACCTTTTTTCGAAATTGTATACGGCATTATTTTCATCGAGTACAAGGAGAAACATTCATGCATTCGCAGGAACTACTGGCACAGGTATATGCTCCAGCAATTGGACAAACATCACTACTTGCATAGCTCAGGTTAAAAATAGCAAGTTCTTTTAGGGCAAAGATTACCTGCGATGAAAGATTGGACAAACCACACTATGCTCCAGTAGTTTACTAAGGCCAACAAGCGGATCGGGGAAAAAAAAGAAGTGCGTTATGCTCAAATGGCTCCTCAATATCATGCTCTAAACATCAAGCACACATGGCAAGCCACACAAGACAACGCTTATCAAGGAAACAAGACCCGTGCTACTCAAGTGAACAATCTCAAAGGTCATACGCCAAATTCAGAATGATCCTTCCGCATTGTTCTATATCTCACTTCAAAACGTATGGCTTTAAGCTTTCCCATAGTCGAGTACCTTGTACTCTAAATCGTTACCCCCTTTTTCTAACCCCCTCTCTTTCCCACACCCCTTATCGAAATTCAGTGAAATGTCTGTGTTGCATGCTACACAACTTCACTGTTCATCAATTTTCACAGTTTAAAATGGCTCATGCATTTTCTATATCTGAATGTCTGTCTATTGGCTAGCGCTCGAGACTGCGAGCTTGCGGATGATTCACCAAGGGTTGTGACGTCACAAGTGAGTGGCGCTCGATGGTAGGTGATGGGCTCCTAAATGCATTGCCCCAGCATTCGCTAATTTTACCTGTGCTACTGGTTGCTCTTTGATAATGCTCGTTAGCGCTGCTTGTGCGCGGGCATGAGTTCAGTAATAGACATGAAAAGTGAATAGTTGCCTTCACAAAAATGCACCAGATGTTTGGTTCAGAAACAAAATTATTGACATCTTCTGAGTTTCCATTATATTTTTTTTCATTTCAGGGAGGAAATTCAATGAAAAATTAAAGCCTAAAAAGTATGAATAATCTCTGGACCATGAGTGTCGCAGGAGCAACCATTTCGGCTAGTGCATGTTTCGAAAACTAGCGTACTTTCAAAACTTCGAGCCCCGGAACGGTGGTCTAGTGGCTAATGTACTCGGCTGCTGATCTATTGGTCGCGGGATCGAATCCCGGCAGTGGCGGCTACATTTCTATTGGAGGCGGAAATGTTGTAGGCTTGTGTACTCAGATTTGGGTGCACGGTAAAGAACCCCAGGTGGTCGAAATTTCCGGAACCCTTCACTATACGGCGTCTCTCATAATCATATGGTGGTTATGGGACGTTAAGCCTCACCTATCAATCAATCAATCAATCAATCAATCAATCGAAAATTCGAGTCTTGTTGTCGATAAGCTCGGCTCCAGCGACATTTCAGGCTCAAGTCGATTTGTTTTAAATGTCATTTCCGTTGACACGTGTGCAATAACACGTTTATGCTGCAGCCTGTTCCTATACACAAGTACTTCATTCACTACGTCGCCCCTCCAAACTCTCCGCTCGCATCCAATGTGACGTGTGAGCGCCCAATAGTTCTCGTGTCGCATTCACGAAGCATATCTAGCGTAAGACATCTCTACTACAGAGGCCGGTAGCTTCACTATTAGGTCCTGACTATGTGTTTGTCGATATATTGTTACAGAGATTTTATAAATTTGAGCCACACTTCCAGCTGCAAGATCGGGATCAATGGTAATGACATTAATGTGTCCTTGATAGGACAGTTTTATTGTGATGAGAAACACATTTACACTGTGCGTGTGCTCTTGCCATCGAGTATATATTGCATATTGAGTCGAAATCTGTAAGATCACCCTGCATATGGAACATTGCATGTTCTACTCGTGAATTGATGTGCGTGAGAACTGAGGATGAACTCGGTTGAAGCAGAGATAAAATAGGCCGGTCATCTGGGTCGCACGAATGGTGTGACCGATAACATCACCCCACGTGTGAGGCCCGTTTTCGATAGCTTGTAATGGAGAGATTAAACGCCCCGCCCCGTCCGTCTTCCGTGTGCTGCAGGAGTAACAAAGGGCGCCGCTGGGGGAGGGAGGGAACTGCCTCCCTTGATCGGAAAATGCGAGTATTTACCATAACGACTCGGTCAATGGTGCTGGTGCACGCGCTATCTCGACATATATTAGTAGGTCACGTGTGACCATTACCAAGTGCATGTACTGCTGTCACAGCTTACTTCACGTAAGATAAGTGCCAATACAAAAATTGTTTCGCTCCATCCGGGGGCCATGTTCTCTTAAGCCAGACGTGTTAAATAGCAGTGAAAGGCCTCATCTAAATTAGTTAGCTGCTATTCATACTTCTTATAGCATTGGGATTTGTTGCTATCTCGCTCATTGCGTCACTAACGCTGTGAAAGCAATTTTTTAATGTTGACCATTTTCTTTGGAATTTATCTCCTCCATTTACAAGTCTAGCCCGACTGGTGTAGTCGGAACTCCCAGGTTATACTTCCTATATCAACTACCATCCAAATAACAAAATGTCACTTTTTTGCGCTAATCAATATAAGTGCCATTTCGTTTCCTATGTATATCTTCACCGCGTAAACTAATCTCATATTTCTCTTCCATCATTTTTTTGGTCTCAAAAAGATGGTAGTAACTAGGCGCATCAATAATGAGAAATATTAAAACGTACACGTTCTTCTAAACAGCATACATCATTACGACGAACTACAACGACGAACAAGGGTTGCCGAACCTTGGCCTCAATAAAGAATAATTTTCATTACAATGGAAAAAAGGAATGATCTATTTGCACAAATTGGATCTTCACATAATAAGTATCAATACACTCCACAGAATCGCATGTTTTATTCCACGAAACACAATCACTTGTACATACGCTGAACAAGCGCAATTATAGCTTCTATGGCAAGTTGCGAAAATTTCGAAGCAGCGTGTTTGGAGATGTTACATTTCGCTTATCTAAAGAAAGATTGCGTTCTTGTGACAAGAGCAGCAGTAATCGAAAATCAAGCGGGATAAAAGCAGCAGTTCTTAAACAAGGGCTGACACTCAAGCATGCTAGCAAAATGAATTACTGCGAAGGGAGAAAAATAATTAAGGGATACAAAAGATTCTGTGAAGAACGCAGGAGCCCCATTAAGATAGGACTGCAACGAAGTCGAGACGTGACGTGTGGGCCCTGCTTCCTGAGTTCAATAAAGCACCGACAAGCATGCTCCCTAAAGGACACGCAGCTGTTTGAGCTTACACGGGCATACCTCCTTTATAAATTACTCTATTAGCAAACTCCACAGGTCAAGCCCAACCTTCCTTCATCTTGTACGAGAAAACTCTCGCGATCGTTAGCAGCCCCTGGCCATCGCCGTCAACGCCAGCCTCAGCCGCTGTAGTACATCCCTTCTGGCTTGAGTTTATTTAGTTTATTCTTGTTTTCCTTGTAAATGAGAGGCTCTAACACCTCTGCGTTACCCAGGCAGAAGAGCCTCTACTAGATGTACACCATCAATAGAAAATGCAGGTGAGAGGGCTTAATTCATGGGCATGCGATGCCAGCAGCCACCGGCTCCTTCGCCATGTACGTACCTCACCGTAATTAGCTCAAGCCACGGTCATTTGGCATTATTCTAGACCACTTGCTTCTTTTCTCTTTCTCTTTGTCTATTTTTGGTCTCCTTATTTCTCTGCAAAAACACTCTTTGTTACAAAATGGCGTCTTCAATTTGTTAGTAATAACACAACGGTCCCTGGTGCTTCCGGAGCAGGAATCTTTGACATACGCTAATACCATTACTGCACATTTTGACAACTTAAATTTTCATGGAGGACATCAACAGAATTTCGGTAGAGGGGAAACCTATCAGAAAATGGTAACCAGTGCTTCAGTAGAACGTTGTCGAAGTCTTAAAGGAGCACGCACATAAGGTGCACTCGTAACTAGCACTGCAGTCGAACTTTGCTTGGATTAGGTAGAAGAGCGAAAAATTAAAAAAAAAACACACACAACGGTTGAACTAGACAAAGAGAGATAACCGACACAGGCGATAGCTTCAAGTATGTTGAACCACTAGTTTTATTTATTTTAGCGATAATATACGAACAAGCCCAAATTGCAATACTTATGTTCAAGAGAACTACCTACCAAGTAGCTTATGTGTTTTTTGTATTATATTTGCCTGTGTGCTTGCCTGCTTCTCTACTCATTAGTCACTGAAGCTGCGAGGTACTCCTATTGTTCAACCAAAAACTCCCGGGTGGGCGTTTGCTTCCGGTTTTTCGAATATTCAAAAAAATCTTCCTAAAAATGAAACTGTTAGGCGCTTCGATCGTTCTAATCGAAGTTGAGTTATAATGGCTACACAATATATCAGAAGATATTTTTTCTAAAATTTAGCCAGGTTAAAGTGTGGAGATAATTGATGGTTTTAAATTGAAGTGATCCTTTAAAAGAGCATATGAGTTTCTTGTGAGCAACTCAAATAATTGTGGCCTCTGGCGGAGCATATCTGAACGACGCACTTATTTCTACGTGGCCTGCGAGATACGCTATGGCAGCGGGAACAAGCTTAATGATAACCCTTGGAATACAGGCAGGAAACACAATCACTTACCTGAGCATTTCAGTACAAAACACTTTAGTCAAAATTAGGGCCCCCTCATATATTTATTAGGTTTTTGATTTTTTTAATGCAAGAATTGCAACCAGATCGAAACGTGTCTCTCGTTTATCACGCACAAATGGCGCACGAAACGTACTCACAGGTACAGATCAACGCGAATCAGCGTCTCAGTTGTTACTTCACTGTGCCTGAAAAGCGCATACTTTTCGCAAACAGAGACTGCAACGAATACATCGACCTTTGTGCGCCCGGTAACCACAACAAAATCTTTCCGGTGAAAGTCCAAGGCGTACGATTGTACCCACCGCAAGATAAGCAAGTGCACACGTCAAAGTCCACCCTGCACCCTCTTCGCGGAGCAAAGTAAGGGTGGGTGATGAGAGCGCGCGCCACCGCGTCATGACGATGCGGAGACGCACGCTGTTAGCGCCATCTCGCTGGTAATGCTGAAAACACAATAGTTCCCCCCTAGATGCCCATAACGAGCGGTAAGTGGTAGATATAAATGGTTTGCCGTTTGAACGTTGAAGGGGATGCTCCTTCGTGGCTCAGTGGCTAACACCTTGCACTGACGATTGCAGAGGTCCGACGTTGTATTCCGCGCACCGGAGTTCTTTTCTGGATTATTTTTTCTTGCGTATACATAGATACGTATACATATATGGATATATAGATGCGTATAGATACATATACGGCGAATTACAGCGATGCCAGAGGCAAAAACAAGTCGAGAGTGTCTATATAATTGCTGTCGCAATAAAAGTCTTGAATCAGAATGTGTATTGAATGCGGGTCGTTTGCGTGGCAGCCGGATGTTTTACCACACTTTCTCTATAAGAAAATGCAGTGAAAATAAAACACTCATCATTTACAAACGCACGTTTCCTGAACACATGCATCACTATACAACCTCAAATAGGGCAGTAATAATGGCTCGCACATGCGCTCGTTGCCACCGGGCGTCAGAACGTACGATTATCATAATGACTTCGAGGTTTAAAGCCGGTCAGCCCCAACAGAACGCACACACGCTACGGCAACTATTTCCTTAAGAACACGTTGTGGGTGCATAGCAAACTAGAAAAGCTTTGATGAACGAGGTGTTTGAAGAACGTATTAGAAACAGGATATCGCCATCTCGTTCACCTCTTAAAGGCGAAGCTTGAGGGTCCCCTACTTTTTATTTTAATCTATATAATCTGCACTGGTTTGATGAAATAGATTAGAATGCTTACCAATTATTTGCGAAGTCCCTTGGAACATATGAAATATATTGTGTTAAGTTATTGAGGTTATGTGAGATGGCGTATACCCACCAGGTGCGATGTGTCACCTACTCATCTTCTTTTATTCACAATAAAAAATAGGAAGTAGTCGGGGGGTACAAAACATTACAAACGCACTGATAGGTTAGAGAAAGTAGCTTTAATTGAGGGATGAAAACTATTTGAAAAAAGCGAAATTAAAAATCTCGAACAATGAATCGTAGAGAAAGAGAGAGAGACCAAGGTTAAGGGGAAGGCAGCCAGATGAATTAAGAAAGTTTATTTTATTTATAGAGAGTGAAAATAAAATTCACCCACAATTGCATTGTTGTCAAATACAAAATTTTCAGTAAAGTTGGGGGAAAGGTATCGACTATCTCATCAACCACAATATTGTTGAAGCAGGACAGCACCTACTACGCTATTGCTCGTCTTTCTGCGGTTGAGCGAGGTATGCACTCTACACATCTGTAAGGCGTTATGTATACTTTGTCGACATTGCATGTGGCCGATGACGATGAATAATTACGGCTGAGCAAGTGCAGTGCATGGGAAGCATTAAATAACTCAATGCTCGATTGCCGTTCTGTGACGACTGGTTGTTCTTTTACTCCTCAACATTGCATAGGGTAACGCGATTCCGTGCGTGGCATGACGCCTGCGTAGGGTCTCTTTGCTGAAGAATTTAAGACACGAGTATGACTCTTTGTATAATACTGAACCACCACACAGTAGGTCAGCGTTCAATTCCTAATAAAGGGTGCTCATATTATTTCTAATTTTAGTTTTTATTGCCTAACGGTTGCTTTTTTATGTCCATAGGTTATGCCAGAACGTGATATGGCGACAGAGATGGCGTTGGCCACGACGACCGTTACATGAGAAACAGTAAAACATGGGTATAAGAAAAGGCAGTAAGCCAGCTTTTATTTTTTTAACAGGTACCAGACACACTGTACCATTTTTTTTTGTTCTTTTTTAACGTGAAGCATTTCTTGGAGAACTTCGGCGACTTTGAGCGTATCTATCTATCTATCTATCTATCTATCTATCTATCTATCTATCTATCTATCTATCTATCTATCTATCTATCTATCTATCTATCTATCTATCTATCTATCTATCTATCTATCTATCTATCTATCTATCTATATATCTATCTATCTATCTATCTATCTATCCATATATCTATCTATCTATCCATCTATCTATATCTATCTATCCATCTATCTGTCTATCTATCTATCTATCTATCTATCTATCTATCTATCTATTATCTATCTATCTATCTATCTATCTATCTATCTATCTATCTATCTAGCCGCCTACGACTTATAGCTCTACTGGCCGTTTGCATATTGGTATCGATGCCAAACTTGGTATGATATAACATTACTGTATGACGAACATAACTGACTAGACCCAACATAAAAATATTGATAAGTATGTCATAAATGTCATGTTTTACATATCACGGTCTTGCTGCTCATGCGGTGGTTTCATTCACATTCATTGCCAAACTGGTATTGTATGACATGACTGCATGACGAACACAAGCGACAGACCCTAACATAAAAATCGTGACATGCATGTCATGTAACAACATGACTACATGCCACACTCCTGATGTGCTCATGGCCGTTTCGCTAGCTTTGTATATACCAAATTGGGCATTACGGGACGTGAATGGATGACGAAGGTATGTGACTGGTGCAAACATGATAATCATGAGATGCGTGTCATGTAACAACATGACTATGCCACGCCCATTATGCGCTGGCGGCCGTTTCGCTAGCTTCACTTATACCAACTTCGGTATTACGAAATGTGAATGGATGACGACGGTTTGATACTGGTGCAAACATAATAAACATGAGATGCTTGTCATGTAACAACATGACTACCTGCTATGCTCATGGTGCGCTCACGGCCATTTCGCTACCTTCACATGTACCAAATAAGTATTACGTGAGGCGAACGAACGACATAGGTATATGACACGTCCAAACATGATGATCATGACATGCGTACCATGTAACAACATAACTACGTCCCACACTCACGATGCGCTCACGGCCGTTTCACTACCTTCACATATGCCAAAGTTTGGTATTACATCACTAGAGTGAATGACGAAGGTATGTGACTGGTGCAAACAGGATAATCATTAGATGCGTGTCATGTAAGAAGATTAATACACGCCAAACTCAAGGCGCCAATACACTTCGACGTGAGCCGGCACGCGTGCGCGCCGGCGTTCGTTCTATCGCGTCACGCCGGCGATGCCACGCCAGGCGCCGGTATTCTCTCTTTCCTAGTAGAGATCAGTGGATCTGCCCAATGACCTTCATTGTGGATCTGCATGCGATATACTCGCAGGCGCGCGCCGCGCTGCGTTGCTTTGACGCATGCGCGTTCAAGCGCGCACTGCGTCCCTCCGTCACGAAGAGAGGGAGGCAAACGCGGTGCGTTCTAAGTAACGTCGTCGGCGCGAAATGCAGCATGTCACATTTCGCGCCCGTTGCCACTAGGCCGCGCGCCGATAAACGCTAGCAGCGTCGGTCGCACCCGGCGTCACACTATAGAGTGCTCGCGTTTTGCTAGCGTGCCGTCGCTGCACCCAGCCGACGTATGCGTCAACGATCCGTTGGAGTATATTGGGCTGCACCGCCGTTGCGCTAGCTGCACATGTACCAAATTTGGTATCACGGAAAGTGAATAGACGACGAAGGTAAATGCCACGTTCAAACCTGGTAATCATAATATGCGTTTTATGTAACACATGACTACATGCTACGCTCATAGTTCTCGAGGTCGTTTCACTACTTCCGCATATACCAAATTTGGTATTACGTGACGTAAATGGACAATGAATGTAAATGACAGATCCAAATGTGATAACCATGATATGGATTTCATGTAAAACATGCTACGCTCATAGCACGCTCTCAGCCGTTTCGCTAGCTTCATATATACCAAAGTTAGTATCACGTTGCGGTAATAGATGACGAAGGTAAATGAAACTTCCAAACAATAAAATGATGACATGAAAGAGGTGTACGACATTATTTACCTCCGCCTCTTAAGGTTGTGCGGATTTTAAAGTGACCTATCACCCTTCCGAGTTTGTGTTTCACATATCATTGATTCCCACAGTACGTTGGATCTGCCTTTTTTTTTTGAAGTGTTCGTTAGTAGTAGTCGAGTGCCATTTAGACACGCAACGCAACGTGCCCCACCTTCAGTTTTTTTCCCTCGAGTTGTACTTCATGAAGTGGAAGGGAAGGCAGAGTGGGCAAATAGATTAGTAGATTGAGTGATTGCCGCTTGCAGGAGCAACTTCGACAAATGAGAAGCCCGATCAGAAAGATGGATGGGATGACAGAGATTGAAGGAAACGATGTGGCTCGGTTGCCCGAAAGGTCAAACGTGCTGCGCGCAACGTAAGAAACATGCTTGTGCTCGATGGCCCACTGCAGTAAGTCCCTAAACAACTGTGTATAATGTTGTTTGTGCACGTGGAAAGATTAGATAGTGGGGAAGCGGCCGTAGGTCGAGTTCACAGGCATCAATATAAAATACGGGAGAAGCCGAGTTGATATTTTTTGTGGATACTGTTGTGTTCATACATCATTATGTCGTCTTAAAAGCCAGCCCCTTAGCGCAAAATATTTTATCACTTCAGGATGGCAGTACACGTTGTCAATCCTTCAAGTCATGCCGATGCATCTCACTAGGAAAAAACTCCCAAGCACTTCCCCGAGGGTGAACATGGTTAAATGCGAATCCACGGGGTCATGCTATGAGGGGTAATTATTAATTCGCACTACTATATTTAATAATCACACTTTGGTGCCTTTATGGTGTAATGGTTCCTGGGAATCGCAATTTAATCACACGGGGGAGTTTACGTTAACTCACTGGCGAATGCCAACGGATTTTAACTTTACTCCCCCTCATAGCATCACCCCGTGCATTCGCACTTAACCATGTTCATCCTCGGGGAAATGCTTGGGAGTTTTTCATGAGCGATTCTCACGGAGGAGTGAGCGAAGGGGGAGGGGGACGCGCGAAGCGGCGTTAAAGATATAAGGCGCGTTACTGACACCGATATCAGCGTCGCGTCCGTGGCTTATTCGGTAGAGCGTCGCGCTGCGGCCCGCCAAGTCCTCTTTCTTTTAAACATAGAGAGAAGACTGCGGACGCCGCCGACGGCGGTGGATGGTTTGGGGTCGCTTATAAAGTGTATTCACACTGAAAATGCTATAGGACTTGCAGACAACACTTTGGCTAGGTTGTTCACTAGTCAAGGGGAAACACCTTTTCTAGCGTATGGCCTAGTCATAGCGCTGCTTGTAACCAGGGAACTGACTATGGCATGTTGACTAGCACAAACATTGCCAGAATGTTTTTTCATTCATGTTCAGGCCTACGCTATGTATGATTGTGCGTGTGTTCGTACGTGTGTGCATAGATATACATATGCTAAACATAAAAAGTTCAGGGACACGATGTTGAACTCTGTCTGCCCTCAGACCACTGGCCACGCCACTGAGCACTAGCCATTACTGGGGGAACGATAATTACTAGTCAATTTTCGAGCAATGCATTGTCTGGAACAATACTTGAAAGTTTCTTCCCGAGTTATTACATGACACTCCTGCATGCATGAAATCACACCGTCAAAACGGACGGTAAAAGAAAACGTAGGATACGATGCACGCAAGGCCAAGTACGCGTTAGGCGACAAAGCGCTATTTTCAGTGTAACGGTATCAATGTCTGACGGGTCCACTAGCCTTGAACCCAGCGAGATCATACGACCATTGCTTGAAACCCCTGCTACGTCCGGTGGCTTTTAGAACCCTTGCAGCAGTACTTCCACCAGGAAGATGCAGTCGAAGTGGCGGTTCTTGGTGTCTACAATATTTCTGCGCTGTTCTTCGACTGACCCACTTCAAGTCATGCCTGCTTTCCTCTTCACTCCAAGGCCCTCTTCTATCCTCCCTTTTCCTATTCCCCATGTTTATCTTCCTCAACGTTTCCCCTCGGGTCACGTTCCGTATCTTCTATTTTCCCACCAACGACGCCTGCAATCTCCGTGTTATCGTCTTCCTTATCCAGGACGTCAACGTCAGCTGCTCCTTGCCGGTTCCGATGGCATCTTCGAATGTTGTGTCTTTCTCACCTCCATCATCCTCAACAACCTCCTCTTTGCTATGCTTGGTTTCTGCAGCATTTTAGTCACCATGCTGCGACTCCCCGACCTGTTATTCGCAATGCCGACCACCCCGGCAACGCGTTCACTGACCTGGCAGTCTCCAGCCTCGTCTTCAACAAGACCCTCGACCACTTCAGCATATTCTACATCACTCACATTCTCCGTTTCCCCGACGTCGCCAAGCTGCTCGTCGCATGCGCTTTCTGATACTCTTGCGCCCTCCACATTCTCGACGTATTCCTCAGTGGTCTCGGCAGTCTCAGCCAGGGCAGGGATGAAATCTCCATATCGTGGTTCACACTGTCCACCCTCTGCTCATCACCAGGCGCCGGCGTGGGCGGTTGCCCACTCAGCCGCGGCTCGCCGCCACCTCCTCGAGGTCACCGCGTAGAACCATTTCAGTGTTTCGAGCACTACACCTGCCTCGATCTCCTAGGTACATGATTACAATATCTGTAGGTTCACGCGCAGGAACCATGTTACGATTACAAGAAACTTTGGTGGAAGACTAGAGTAATTTCTACCACCCGAAGGTTCATTGACAAGCACTCTGCATCTGAGTAAACTGGTCATCGAACACGCAAACTTCTAGTCAATAGCCATGCACCGCATCCCCGTGCCACCACGGCAGCTCACAGCACAGAATCACTCATCGCAAGACAGGCGCGAATGTTTAACAGTCTGCCAGTTTTACTTGGATAATTCCGGGAAAACAAGAAGCATATGCATACAGCGACAGAAGAGAAATGAACTGCGTAGTGTAAGATCACAGAGTACATTCACAACAACACAGTCAGTCTCATATTGCAGTGGGCATTCGACTCGGGTTACGTTCGCATGAAATTTCATCCATATTTTTTGCTTATCGCTATATCGGCACCGAGAATAAAAATAATTTCGTCTCGCCAAGACAGAATGACACACGCTTTAAAGAGGGGGCATTTGATTCCTTGCAGACTTTTTTTTGTTAGACATTTCCTTGTTTTACGCTTTGCGCAGAACGAAACACATTTGGAGCCTAATCCTAATAATTAAGCACGTAAGAGTTTGCTACTTTTGCCTGCATCTTTTTGATGATAGATAGATAGATAGCTAGCTAGATAGATAGATAGACAGACAGACAGACAGACAGACAGACAGACAGACAGACAGACAGACAGACAGACAGACAGACAGACAGACAGATAGATAGATAGATAGATAGATAGATAGATAGATAGATAGATAGATAGATAGATAGATAGATAGATAGATAGATAGATAGATAGATAGATAGATAGACAGACAGACAGACAGATAGATGGATAGATAGATAGATAAATAGATAGATAGATAGATAGATAGACAGATAGATAGATAGATAGAATTACTTATTGAGTGATTTTTCACTGTTATAGTGTCAAACATACAAACATATTGCCACGAATGATAACATGACAAAAGACGAGCTACATGTGATATCGCAAGTGCAGAGATTCGCAAGAAAGAAGGCAGTTCAAATGTTTCGAAGCTCGCACAAGCTGTAATTAAGAGGAACGTTTAACGTGTGGCGTCTTTTACTTTTTGAATATTGTCTTCAAAATCTCATACGAATTTTTTTTTCTGCGAATCTGCATTGGGGCATCATATATTCAGCGAAACTGTGAGCGAACGCGAGAAGCCAGACCCATTCATTTTCAGACCTGCACGGCGTTTTCGGCGCACGACAACGCCATAGTTACACCTGTAGCTCAAACCAAGTGGTTTTAAAAGTAATAAAAAAAACAAAGAACAAAGGGTCATCGCGCTCCAACCTGTGCACATACGAGCACAGGGATGCGTCGCCTGCTCGTACGTCATGTCATTTTATGAATTACTGCAAATTTTCTTTCATGCTGTTTTGTTCCCCATAACATCACTCATTACTGAAGATCCCACAATTTTCCATGCCATAATCCATGCTGCTTTTACATAGATCGAATCCGAGTAATGCAAGCATCTGCGAAAGAAGTAGATCCACGCGAGACTTCTTTTACCAAGTACACTTAATCCAAAACGCAGACGCCATTTTTTTATTTTTTAATATTACTGGAAAAGCTTTCTAATAGAAGTCAATGCGACATCCAAGAATACCGAGTCATTTCACGTGAGAGCCCACCATCTCATGACACTCGCCCGAAAAAACCTTAATCCGCTTAGCGTAAGCGCTGTCCTTCCCAGGTAGAAGCTAGTATTATCTAATAAAGGTAAAAAGCCATGGTGAGACGAGACACTCCCCATAGTCCGGTAAGCCGATGTTCAAGGACAAACCTGTTGGTTCACCGAGAAAGACGAAAAAAAGTCACAGCTTTGCCGCAAAAGCGAATCAATGAATGCGGTAGCAGCAAATTAAAAGGTCACGCGCAGAATAGAAAGTCGATCAAAACGTGCCCCGCGTTTCTCACGCGCAAATGACGCACAAAACCTATTCATGGGTACAGATGCACGCGAATAAGTGTCTCAGTTGTAACTTTACTGCGTCTGATGAGCGCGTGCTTTTCGCAAACGAATACTGCAATAATTGCAGTGACATTCGTGCACCCGGTATCTACAACAGAATCGTTCCAGGTAAAGCCCGAGGCCAGCCAAGGCGTACGATCCACCCCGTGAGAAAAAGGCGCGCGAGGGAGCGTCGTCCTCCTCCTCAAAGTGCGACAAAGTGTGCGTGGGAGATTAGAACGCGCGCTGCTGGTAATGCAGAAAACACAACGATCCCCCCCCCCCCGATTCCCGTCAGCAGAGGTAAGTGATAGATATAAATAGCTGCTGTTTGAACGTTGAATGATGTGCTCTTCGGTGGCACAGTCATAGATAAACATACTTACATAGTATATTTCTATGTGGTGTATTGGTTAACACTTGGCATTCACGACGCAGAGGTCGCACGTTCAGTTTCGCGCGCCGGAGTCTTTTTCTAAATTTTTTTCGTTCTTGCGTTTTCATATATGCGTATACATATACGGTGAGCGATACCATCGGCAAAACCCAGCCGAGAGTGTCCTTATTGTTGCTATCGCAACAAAAATAGGAGGCTGAACTTCTGCCTCAGTACAGCCTCCTATTTTTATTGCGGTAGCAATAAAAATGCCTCAGTATCATAATCATATGGGGGTTTTTGGACATTATGCCCCACAAATCAATCAATTATGCCTCAGTAATTGACTTACGTTTCATGCGCACCTTGTCTGCCTTCATGAGCACACGAGATAATCCTTCACAATTTTGTGAAGGCGTGTCTTTCAAGGAACCGGCCATGCGAAACATGTATCACTAAACTTCGTAAGCCCAGGCTGTTTCAAATTGATAAATGGTATATTGACACACGTGACGTATAATTCCCACCATCGTCATGTTCCGTATCAAGCCAAAATTGTTAACTTCACCATGCACGACAAACTTCCTAACTTTCTATGTTTGAATGAAAGCTTGCGAGAGGCTCAGACGGGTGTGGCTGAAGAAGCGATGAAACGCACTGGTCGAGTAAAAAAACGCCAAGCCGTGCAGAATGGGGTAGGGGTGGGGGAGCTGCGTTGCTTGGGAAGGAACTGCGAATTTTCACCGAAAGCGCAGGGTTCCGCGTCATGCGATGACCCTGTTTCGACTGGGATCATTCTAGGGCTCATACACATGTTTCGTTCTTGTTGGATTTCGAAACTCGCTCGGTTGAAACAAATTGGTCAATCTTTATGTATGAAACGCAATGTTTGATTGCAAAATACATACCTACAAAAACGATAACAGAGCGGATCGCATCCCCATGGTTCAGCGTTACTTTAAAACGGCTCAAAAGAAAAAGAAATAGGCAATTTAGAGCGGCGAAAACATCCACCGACCCACGCACATGGGATAAATATCGAGCAACATCGAAAAAGTTCGATTCACTCCTGTCTAAATCCAAACGCACCTTCTTCTCGTCGACACTGCCTGCTCTGATTCGCACTACCCTAAGCAGTTCTGGAGGACCATTAACCCCAAACACGTAAACCCTACAGTTTCCTTGCTTGACTCCTCAGGAACTGCTATTCCTGACTGCAAGGTTGCCGAGTCCCTTAACTCCACATTCTGCTCAGTATTCACCCGCGAGCCAGACGACGGCCCTGTGTCCCTTTCTACTAAATTGCACTCCATCATGCCCAGCATTACATTCCAACCACACCGTATGTCAAACGTCATTGACTCCCTGAAGCTATCTTCGGCCTCAGGCGTCGACGACATAAATGCAAAAATTCTTAAAAACACCAAACACCTCTCTAGCATCATTCTTAGCCATATCTTCCAGCAGTCCCTCTCAACAGGTTCTGTTCCCCAAGATTGGAAAACAGGAAAAGTGGTACCTGTCCCCAAGAAAGCCTCAGATAACGCGTTTCGTCCAATCTCTCTTACATGTGTTTGCTCTAAAATAATGGAACATATCATTTACACGCACATAGCTAGCTTTCTGAAATCCGCAAAGTTCTTTCATCCCAGTCAACATTGCTTCCAAAAATGTCTCTCCTGCGACACTCAATTGGCACTCTTCCTAAGTGACATTAATTCTAAATTAGACACTAACGTCCCCGTCGATGCTATTTTCATAGATTTCGAGAAGGCCTTCGACAAAGTTCCCCACAAGCGTTTGCTATCTAAACTTTCACATTTAAACCTTGACGAACATGTATTTGCATGGCTTTCAAACTTTTTAACTAACCGGCAGCAGTTTGTCTACGCTAACAACAGTTCTTCATCCTTATCTCCTGTCCTATGAGGTGTTCCTCAAGGGACGGTCCTCGGGCCCTTACTTTTCCTCATATACATTAACGACCTACCAGACAATATTTCTTCAAGCATTCGGTTGTTCGTGGACCACTGCGTCATTTATCGCCCCATTATCGATCCCAGTGATAACGCAGCACTCCAGCAAGGCCTAAGGAAGATAGACGAATGGTGCAACAAATGGCTCATGGTGCTAAACGTTCACAAAACATCCATCATGTCATTCCAAAGGCGTCACTCCTATTCCACGTACAAATAATTTTTAAGTGGCTCCGCTATATTTCCTGTCTCGTCCACTAAATATCTAGGTCTTCTTATTTCTCATGACCTTACATGGTCATCCCACATAAATCGCATTACCAGTGACGCGAATCGCGCGCTGGGCTTCCTCCGACGTAACATTAACCTGGCTCCGCCCACAGTTTAATTATTGGCCTACGAAACGCTTGTTCGCCCAAAGCTGGAATTCGCGTGTGCAGTCTGGGACTTACCACAAGCTAACTCAAGTACCATCCTTGAATACGTTCAAAACCGTGCGGCCAAATTCATCTTTTCCGATTATTCATACCACACAAGCGTAACACTTCTTAAACGTAAAGCTAAATTGCCAAGTCTCAAAACACGACGTACAGTAGCACAATTTTGCCTCTTCCACAAATTCTACAACTCGTTATCATGCGGAAGCCTCCACATAAAAATTGCTCACCACCCATCGAATCGCCTCAACCACTCAAAAGCAGTATATCCACCTCGTGCACGCACGACCGCCTATCTAAATTCATTTCCTGTTCTGACAGCCACCGAATGGAACAGCCTTCCTGAAAGTGTCGTCACCAAAACGAACCCGACTCTGTTGAAAGCTGCCGTTGAAAAACTTCTGTACTGATTATTTTTGTGTCATGTATGCGATTATCCTTAGTGGTGTTATCTGCTTCGCTGGTTGGCATTGTATGCTTTTTATGATTCGTTGGTATGCTTCGTTGGTTGGCATTGTATGCTTTTTATTAACAGAGCGTGCTTGATACCCTTTCGTGACACGCTCGTGCAGTTTTTGCAGTTTTTGTTTTCTTTGTTTTCTTTTTTTGTTATCTTTTTTTGTGTTTGTTGATCAGTTGTGTAATTTTTGTGCTTCAACACCCCCCACGTAAAACCCCACTCATTGGGGTCTTTGAGGTACCTGTAAATAAATAAATAAATAAATAAATTAGTGATGTACTCTTTACTCTTACTTCGCGTTGAAGTACCATCCTGCACGAACATAGCTTTTAGGGGCGAAACTCCTTATAGCGGCACCCGTTCGTCTCGTAGTCGTAGTAGTAGTGTGTAACCAGTCTTACATTTTGACCTCCAAGGTGGTGCCGGTGGGAGATATCTGTGCGCTGTTGAACAATAAAAAATTCACAGCGTGCGCGTTAATTAAAGCCGAATTATCTTGTCTCTCATTCCCTCTTAGCAGCCATTGGCATGTACATTAAGCACTATCTAACAAGAAAAGGTTGCCACGTTATACTCGCTGGGCGTAACCTCCTTGGTTTTAGAAAGGTTCAGCGAGCGTTGGGCCGCAGTGCATACCATGATTGCAGTGAACTAGTATATACCATGAACTGGAGGTGGTTAAAGGTGGGAAGTAGACACAAAGCGCAAGCCGTAGTAAAGTGTGCGTGTGCCTCCTCTCGTTCAGTCCTTGGAATGTCCGCTGGATGGCGGTGCTTCTATATGGAGAATATATGAAGAAAAGATGCGAGGTGGTGGTACTTGGAGTGTTGGATAGGTGGACGAACGGACACACAGACAGATGCATGGACGGACGCACGGATGGCTGCACGGACGGATGGACGCAGGAGCGGATGCATGGACGAACGCAAAAACGGACGCACAAATGGACGTGCGGACGCACGCACGGACGGGCGGATGGACGCACGGGCAGCCACACAGACGCACGCATGGACGGACGGAAGCAAGAACGAATGGACAGATGAATGCTTCGCCCCGCTCTCCATTATTCACTCCGTGAATATGCTGCCATTTTTAGATGCGGAGCATCTTATACTCGCGCCTTGTAGTGCGCCGTCCGCACCGCTTCTCGAACATTCGACAGCTGACGCGCGCGCATGCGCCGTCGCGCCGTCGCCCACTCTTCCACCATCTGTGCATCCCTTCCTCCTCTACACACCGCGCGCGCTTCACTCCTCCACCATCTGTGCACCCTTCCTCCTCTACACACCGCGTTCGACATCTACAATTCTCCTGATTCTCCAGTGGACGCGCATGTGGCGTCGCGCTTCGAGAACATTCAACAGCTGACAGTGCATGCGCCATCGTGCTGTATAATATACTCAAGGTCGGCGCTCGCTCGCTCAGTTGCCGCTCGTCGGTTGGTTTGTACGGCGCGTCGACGTCCAAGGTCGCGGTGAAATGAATTCCAACGAATCCACAAACACAATGATCGACGTCCCTTCAACCAGCGCCGCCCTTTCGCATACGTGTGTACGTGTTCACTCATTTAACACCCCCTCCTACAACCACGTTAACCAATTTAGCCATCGACCCAAGTAAGTCGCAATTTAACACCCCATTTCACAACCACGTTAACCAATTTAGCCATCGACCCAAGTAAGTCGCACTTTAACACCCCGTTAACCAATTATATGGTCCGCATCCTCCTCAGTGTTCCCCCGAGGGAAGCTGCGGGCAATTTTTTTCTTCTTGAAGCGGCCATATTTGCTTGTGCCCGCGTTGTGTACAGTTATGCGAAATTCAATTCTAAGGCAGTGATTCCCACATACGACTCCAGTTTGTAGAGTGCTTAACAGCGCATACGACTGGAGGGGATAGAAGAGACGAGGCAGAGCGCTGAACTGCGAACAAATTATTTCTTGTGAAAGTTTTCGCTTTTATAAATTAGGCAAATTAGACATACGTCTGATCTGCCTAAAAAGGGTCACTGACAATGGGAGAGATGCGAGAACCGATAAAAATTGGCTTTTTGAATTGATTGATTTGTGGAGTTTAACGTCCCAAAACCACGATATGATTATGAGAGACGCCCTAGTGGAGGGCTCCGGAAATTTCGACCACCTGGGGCGTCTTTTTGAAGGTGAGGTTTTTGACCCCATAGGATGCACGTCGACTGAAAATAAAACTTAAGAAGCTCTAAAAACCCACTAATGCTGACGACAGACTGAGTCTGGAATTTAGAGGCACCAAACTCGTGTATATATACTTCAAGACATTGTAACAATAAATCATGTGACATATTAGAATTAGACAGATTCATTTCAGAAGTTTTCACTAACACTAATGGGGCGCACGTTTTCAGATACGTAGATGATTTTTTTTATTTTTATGAACACTGACGTTGCATTGTATAAAACTGACGCTCTTGCTGTCTCAGACCTGATGCGAAGGGGTTTCAAACATTTTGAGCATACCCATGAACTTTCTGAGAATTGTGAAATCAGGTTCCTTGATGTTAAGCTATTGCTAAATAATGGCCGCACTTGCTGGATGTATCAACGACGTCAAGATAAGCCTGTTTTACCATTTCACTCCGCGCATTCTAAATTAGTTAAGCAAGGCATCGCAAAATTTTGCTTCATGAATGCCTTGCGAGAATCCTGGGTGCACAAGATTACCGAAAGCTTTGTTGAGCAATCTTCAAGGCTGATGCCGGCTGGTTACCTCAACCAAGTGCAAGTTTCCGTTGCTGAAGGCATTCTGCGTTCTGTTTGGCCTGCGTGAACTTCAGTCTAAACAGAAAGATAGCGTAGACAGGCTTTTGCGGTGGTTCCTTATATGCACAAGATAGCGCACAATCTTTGGCACAGCGAGTTATTTTGGAGATGGTCTTTACGGCCCCTAAAAAATTGAGTCGCTTGTGCAAACTGTCCATTCCTCCGTCTAGACCCACCCTCGGTATCACTAAAAAACACGCAAATAAATTTAGAGATTGTATCTGTGATGTGGCGTATCAGCCGCTGTTATCGTGTGTGAGGTATTACGTCGGTCAAACAGGTCGTTGTATAAAATAGAGGCTGAAAAAACATATGTACAATGTGGATTATTATAAAACAAGGATGGCTGTCCGTTCACTGCAGCACGTGTGGCTTCCGGCCAATAATTTCAGAGTGTACTATTGTTGCAACAAGTTCACATTGCACCACACGAGTGATCATAGAGGAAGAAAAGATATCCTCTTTAAAAAATGCTTGTGTTAGCACCACTTTTGTCATGCTCTATGATAAAGAACAGTTGTCTCTTTCCTTGTCGGTGTGATGTACTTATGCATTATCATTGTGCTTCGTCCATGACTTTTGCAACCGGCAACTGTATAAAAGCGAAGACCTTCGCAAAAATAATGTGTTCGCAGTTCAGCGCCCTGTCTCGTCTCTTCTATCCCCTCCTGTCGTTAGCACCGTTAAGCACTCTTTATCACGTGATACCAACACGCCCAATACTACTGCCAACAAATTGTAGCTACTACGTCCGTTGCATCACCTCAGCGGCGAAACTGTCTTGCTTTTATAATTATTCATTTCGTTCTCTCTTGCACACAACTCAATATTTCCCACCACAAAGCTGATTGGGACAGTACGTATCGACAGAATGTGATAAACGTCAGGTGGTACAGCAATTATCGGCTAATTGACTTAAGGCGCAATAAAGTTTAATGTTGGGCGAGTTGCCCTGCCTCCGTGTGCTGCTGCACCCTTTAGCATGGGCTGAAGGCCCACAGGCTCAGGCGTTTCACACAATCACTCTGAAAAGCACCGAACTTTTCATATTAAACATCTACCTTTGACATTATGAACTTCTGTAAAGTCACAGATAATTTAAAAGAATGGCGTATACATACACCTACAGTATTGCCTAAAGAAGAGGTGTTCTTATCGTACTCGCATTGCACAGTGCACCTGAAATGGGCTGCACGGCATCACAATACCAAACTTCAAATGCATACAGGACAGTCTTTAAGTCTAACTAGTTTAAATATTCTATTCCCGTTAGATCACAGACACCTTTAGCCCTTGTACCAAGGTACACACAAACGTGCCCAGAGAGTTCAGTCCGTTAGGGCTGACTGCGAGACAAATGAAAATCTATACGCCGCTGCTTGGCAATCTAACCATTCCGGGTTCCACAAAGGCACGCTCTTCCGTGCCACCCATTCATCCAATCGCAACGTGACAGAAAGGAAGGTGGTGTAGTGGAGAGGAGGGTGTAAAGGATGAGGGAGAGAGAGAAGGCGACGAGAGATATACGCTCCCTGGAGGAGACGCTGAACAAGCGGTGTTTCCGACGCTCACCCTGTCAGGCGCGCTAATGAACGGCGCTTATAACACACCAGCCGACGCCGGTTAGGGGCACCAAACACCAGCCAGCATCGCTAGCCAAACGCCGACCCAGCTACCGCATTAACTCCCTATCGCCAATGTATGCTCCACGTGTGGAACACGTGAACCCGCACAAGGACACGCGTGTACCCCTAAGTGCGTGATATGTGGTGAGGACCATATGACAGGTGACAAAATGTGCAAGAAGAAGCTTAAACACGTTCCGCCTAGGAGGTCCCGAGTGGATCAGCCAAAACGGAGGCACCATCCACGCTGGTTCAGCTCCGAGCGGGACTCGTCAGTGGAATCACGCTCACGTTCAAGATCCAAGTCACGGGCTTCCTCAAAGGGTCGAGCCCAGTCTGCGTCCAGAAAACGACTCAACAAACAGCCGCATCAGCAGCAGCACCAACAGCAGCAACAGCAGCAGCAACAACAACAGCAGCAGCAGCAGCAACAGCAGCAACAGCAACAGCAACAGCAGCAGCAGCAACAGCAGCAGCATCAGCAGCAGAAGAAGACAGCGCTGGTACAAATCTTGACGCCGCCCAAAGAGGGGACGGAGGCAGCCGCCTGCCAGCCAGCAAACACGGTGAGCTGGGCGAGGATTGTGTCTCCATCTGCTCCCTTAATTGAGAATCCCGAATATCAGAAAATGGTTGCCGAGAATAAGCAGCTTGCTTTAGAAAACGAGAAACTTCGATGCCAGATTAAGGAGGAACGCCGGGAGTTCCACAAAATCATATCATCTTTAGAAACCAAACTTGAAGCCAGGCTTAACGCCTTAGAGGCGAACAACAACGCCACTCATGCTATCTCCAGGGCAACAGTAGCCCACTCTTTGGAGGGAGGAACGGCGAAAGTAGACATACCTCAGAGGTTTAGCGAGGAGGCCCACGTTAGCCAGTTACAGATGGGGGAACAGTTGCAGAGCTTGCGGAACTTAATGCGAGAACTCCAATCACAACAGCAACGAGCAGCGTCTGAACTCCGAGAGCAGATGATGCAGCAAATGCATCAAATGTTTTCGGAGTACAGGAAAGAGTTTGCAGCAGAAACGGAACAACAAAGACGATACGTTAATGACTCAGTTGTAGGCATTCAGCGTGCCATCAACAAGCGGGTCAGTGTTACCTCCGCGAGCAGTCCACTACCGAAGGACCGTCGAATCACGGAGAAAGCAGACACCCCCCAATAAAGGCAGTAGTCACCATGGCGCGAACTAATTCCACGCAAAACTCCGACCACCTAGAAATCTGGCAGTGGAATTGTCGCACGTTCCACAAACGAGCGGCGGCATTGCAGAATTACATCCATTCGGCACTAATCCCACCTGATGTAATATGCCTGCAAGAAGTTGGGAACCGTCCCGTCAAATTGCAGGGATATTACACATTATACGATCCAAAATACCCCCGCGTTGCAGCGCTGGTGAGTAACTTCATGACAGTCGCGCTAGACCATTACGATCAGACTGACATTAATCACCAAATTATCGATGTCTTCCCACAAAAACGAGGAAAAGTACGAACGAAAATTTTAAACATATACAGTCCTCCCAAAAACCGGAAAGACGACTTCGGCCCACTCCTAAACGAGGCAGTTCGAGCCGTTGGCACCAGAGATCAATTAGTGGTGGTGGGCGACTTTAATGCTCCGAGCACCGCTTGGGGCTACGTCCGGGATTCACCCAAGGGAGTGTTATTAGAGAACACCACGTCTAAATTAGGTTTTACCCTTATCACTCTGCCAACAGCACCCACCAGGCTTGGTAATAGCATTAGCAGGGACACGTACCCTGATTTGACCTTCACCTTCAACATTAAAAATGCCACGTGGTCAAACCTCGATGAAAACCTTGGTAGTGACCATTATATTCTTAGCACCTCTATAGCATCACCAAAAGTTCGTCGTGTCGCTGGTGACGTTGTGATGACAGACTGGGTGACCTTTCGAAAGCGCCCTCTGCCGGAGCAAACGCCCTGTGATGTCAGTGGGTGGGTTGCTTTCATTCGAGAAACGCATGATGCCACCTCTAAGAAAATAGCGCGCACAGTTGAGGCGCCTGCGATAGACCGGCACCTATTGCACATGTGGGATAGTAGGCGACGCCTGATCAAGAGATGGAAAAAACAACGCCTCAACCGCTGCCTCTACAGGCGAATCGCTGCTCTGTCGGAGGAAGCGAATGAATACGCAACGAAACTTGCCACCGATGGTTGGGTGCAGTTTTGCGGTTCTCTCCGCGGTACACTAGGGACTAGCCAGACGTGGGCGATACTGAGGTCCATGCTGGAGCCGGACAAATCTAAGTCCTCCATGAACCGCATTCTTCAAAGAATAGTACACAGCTACCCCGGCACCGACGGAGAGTTGATCCAGGCGCTTAAAGACCGTTATATCGGTACTGATGTGGTTCCGCCATGTACATTAGAGTACATCGGCAGCGAGAATGCCACATTAGACGCCGCAATCACGAAAGAAGAGGTTTTCGCGGCAGCCCAGGCAGCCAATCGGAACTCTGCGCCGGGGTCGGATGGTATAACAAACGCTATGATAAGAAACCTCAGCACTGAGGTTCTTGAGCAGATAACGCAATTTCTTAACGACCACTGCTGGTCCCAAGGTCACGTTCCTCCGGAGTGGAAGGAAGCCAAAATAATAACTATACCAAAGCCCGGTAAAGCACCATCGCTCGGAGCCCTGCGGCCCATTTCGCTTACTTCGTGCATGGGCAAGCTCTACGAGCGAGTAGTACAGACACGGCTTCAAAATTACATTGAAAAAGAAAATCTGTTTCCCGCTACCATGATTGGTTTTCGCTCCGGACTCTCAACCCAGGATGCCTTCCTCCTTTTAAAAGAAGAGGTCATGAGTTGCGTACCCAGGGGAGGCGAACATTTGATCTTGGCCCTCGACCTCAAAGGGGCCTTTGATAATGTTTCGCACGAGGCCATTCTCTCTGAACTCAACACAATCGGCTGCGGAAAGCGTACATTTAACTACATTAAATCCTTCCTCTCTGGGCGGACGGCAACTATTGGGATAGGCGACACGAGGTCGGTGCCGTTCTCGATGCCAAATAAAGGCACACCGCAAGGGGCAGTCATCTCCCCCTTGCTCTTTAACATAGCTATGCGCAGACTTGCTCACGAGCTCGAAGCAATCCCGCACCTTGGATATACATTGTATGCGGACGACATCACACTCTGGGCTACGAAGGGTTCACTGGCGCTGAAAGAGCAGACCCTCCAGGCTGCTGCGACAGCTGTGGCAGAGTTCGCAAGAAAAAGTGGGCTGAGCTGTGCGCCTGAAAAATCTGAACTCATAAGAATACACAGTAAGTATTACAAAAGTAACGGTGACATAAACTTACAGGTAGACGGCCAAGCCATAGCCGAGGTTACTCAGGCCCGTATACTTGGCTTCTGGGTCCAAAGCAATGGCAAAGCCAGTCACACGATAACCACCTTAAAGACTACGGTTAAACAGATAGCTAGAATGATCCGTCGCATCACTTATCATAAAAAAGGCATGAAAGAAAAGGATACTCTCCGGCTTGTCCAGGCCTTAGTTTTGAGCAGAGTGACGTATGGCCTACCGTACCACTCACTCGACAGAAGTGAGGAGAGCCAGGTGGATGTGCTCATTAGAAGCGCTTTTAAGGCAGCACTTGGTCTACCCACCAGCACACCGACCGAGCGGCTCCTAGCTCTCGGTATACATAACACTTATGCTGAGCTCAGTGCCGCAGTCCTCATGTCTCAGAGGAATCGTCTAAGTGAAACTTCAGCAGGCAGGGCGATACTCACTAGAATAGGAATTTCGCCCCACCCACAGCACATTGATGAGGAGCTGGTCGACGTAGCCCAAGAGGTCCGCAGGCGAATCTCAATCGCACCGGTGCCCAAAAATATGCATCACGACTTTCACGCTGAGCGACGTACTGCGAGGGTAAACTGGCTTCGAAAGCAATTCGGCTCAGCTTCAAATGTCGCGTACGTCGATGCGGCCAGTTTCGATTGGCAGAGACACATAATTACTGTTGTCGACAACAACATGACGCTGCTAACGAGTGCCTCCGTACGCACGACCTCGGCTACAAAGGCGGAGACGATGGCCATAGCCTTAGCCTTAAGGTTTCAGGAGCGTAGAGGGGAGCCATCAGTTATTTTATCCGACTCCCAGGAAGCCTGCCGGCTCTTTTTAAGGGGCCGCCTTCCAGCAATGGGGCTGAGGCTGCTAGGATCCAAACTCACTCACCACCATCGCTTGATCTGGTGCCCGGGACACGCAGGTCTCGAAGGCAATGAAAGGGCGGACGCTCTAGCTCGTGCGTTTTGTAACCGAGCGGAGAATCCATCTCTTTCATTGACCATGCCAATTTTACCTAGGGAGATTCTAGCTCACCAGCGCTTCACGCGTCAAAAATGTGGAACACCTCACAGATCCCTTAATGGGGAAGAGGCCACTGACCTTAGAAAAATTCAAACGGATGTATTTCCGCACCTACTGAAGTTACACGCGATACATCCAACTCTTTACCCGGCTGTATGTCCGTGGTGCGGCGGAAGACCGACTCTCTACCACATATCGTGGGGGTGCGATCGTAAACCAAGCGACATAACCAATTTTCTCGGCGAACCTTTAACACCTAGTATGGAGCAGTGGGAGGCACACCTCGCTAGCTCGGACCCAGGAGTGCAGCTCGCACTACTGGATCAAGTCCGGCGGGCGGCTAAGGCCAGTGGAGCCCTGGACGTAGGGCCCCAACCATAAAGGCTCTAAAACGCCCCTCTCCCTTTCCCCTTCAATAAAGTTTTACTCTCTCTCTCTCTCTCCCTATCGGCGCTGCCGCTGCCGAGCTAATAGAGCTACGGCTGGTTGGACGACGTGAGCAGGACACACACGTACGACCGGTTTTTTCCTGCGTGAAACAACCGAGCAAGTGGAGACAGCTGGAAACTAGAGAAGAAGCCTGAATCGTTCACTTGTTTTATGAGATTTCTTTAATTGTGTTATTTCTTGCTTTTCTTTTTTTTTGTTTGTTTCAGGAGAGAGAACGTGCGCTACTTCCCGGGCGCTACGCAGGAGGCATTGTTCTAGCTACCCGGCGGTCAATATGCACAGAACTAAAGCAGGGATACTTGGAATATTCATTCGAATAGGAGGCGATTGGTTGCACTAAGAGTGCGTGGAACTCTTGTTTTCTATTCCATGCATATCCATTTTGAACACTTATTTTTTAACAATGGTCATAAACAATAGAAATATGTGCGTCTGGTTCAATTCAGAGCAATATTGGGTAGATAAGATATCAGAGCTTAACTTACCATGAGATGTGGGTGGTATAGTACCGTGTTTTCGAAAAGTTTGCTTATATAGTTAACAAGATTTAAGGACACTAAAAAATTCGAGAACAGGCATCGACCCTTCAATTCATCTTTCCGCTTAAGTCACCCGTGCAAATAGGTCTGTCTATAATAACCACCACCGGCTTCAAGACAAATTGGACAGTCTGTTTTGGACACGCTGTGCTGAGGAAAATAAATGTGAAATATTGACTTTTAGGATATCCGATATCAATTACGGGTGACTTCGCAATCTTTACAGACTCACGAGAGGGTAGTCTGGCTACGTGTTAAAGTAGGGTGCGTACTCACCGGTCATTCAATGCTCGCTTGTTGTTTTTCAAGCAATGATATGAAATTACAAGAATAATTAAAATGAAAATTTTAATTATTCTTGTAATTAAAACGTATACGCCAGTAGACGCCGTAGACGCCAGTTCACCACAGACGTAGTGAAAGAGTTGCTACGCTTGTGTCATTCCCCCTACGTCCTTCAACATCCTACCATCTTAAAACAAATGAATTTATCGAGCGTGCTAATCGGACTCTTACATACATGCTTTCAGTGTACGTGGCGTCCGTTCAGAAGAACTGGGACGAGAGTTTGTCGTTTATGACAGACGCATTCCACACAGAAAGACCCAAAACGACAGGCTATACCCAATCTTTCTTTTCTACGTACGCCCACCTCGATATACTTTGGATATCGTTAAACTTTAACGACCTCTGAGAACCTATCTGAGACTCTTTGTCGGGCCCATTGATCTCGTTGGCTAGCGCGTCTTCAAACACTGGCTTCCAAGATAACGTCAAAGGCCCGATACGACAGTAAGTAACATCCCGTGAGCTATGTCCCTGGTGATTTTCGGTGGTTGTGGACCATAGTACGGAAACGTGGTCTGTGCACCAAGTTCTTGGCATGCTACGATGGCCCGTATGTCATCATCGACAGTTTGAATGAGGTCAACTATACGATCGCGCGCCTCACAACCAGCGCCCGATGTTTTGGAAGAACTCAAATCACGCACGTCGCCTGGCTAAAAGCTTGTCCACATTGACATAATGCCTGACTCACCCGGCGGGCTTCGTCTGCACGAGGACAACTGTAAAAACGCCCACATAGCGAGAAAGAGAAGCTGTCGCAGAAGAAGACAAGAGCTTTGTTATCGTTTCCGTAGCCTCACCCAATCTAATGCACCGTCGCCGAGCGTTCTTAATAAATGGTTCCTAAGTCGTAACACTGTAGCGCGCCCAAGAGAGTATAACACTAAGTCACTCAAGCTCAAAAGCTATGAAGGTTGCGTATCCAGCCGCTTGACCAGTCACAACACTGGCAACAGTTGCCGTTGCGAAGCTGATAGGACAATGGTCCTCCCAGCATCCTTAAAGAAAACGAGCAGATAATAAGTCAAGGGAGGTACTGAGGTCATTAATTTTACTGGCATTAAGTGTATTGTTATAATTCTGACATAGACGTGAAGAAAGCAAAGTTGACGAAAAGACAACTTGCCGCTAACAGGAATCCAACCGGCGACGTTAGCTTAACATGCTCTAAGGTGTAACGAACTGAGCTACTACGCCGGTCGTCTCCTCGTCCACCTATCCATTCTTTTACGTGGATAAAAATCTGCACGTGTCGGTCATTGAAGACTACAGAATCGGGCTTATGAGTGCAAACCAGCGCTACCAACAGCATGGGACAGAAGAGAGGACACAGATCGCTGAACTTCCAACAGTGTATTACTTTGCAAAGCATTCGCTTTTATACAAGTTACACTCTCTTGCAACATCCATGCGTGGAACACAGTGATGTTGCAGTTATTCCTCATGTGGACAAACCTAAATACATCTTTTCTAGTAATAGCGACAGAGGGTATACAAACACAATCATCTTTTATAGAAAACACCTTGCCAGTATTCATAATAAAAAATGTGTATGTGAATATATTGACTGATGAAGAAAAGGTGTATTTAGGTTTGTCTACCTGATCAATTTCTGCAACATCCCTGTACTGTACGCATGGCTGTTGTAACTATGCGTAACTGCAAGAAAAGCGAAGGGTTTCTAAAGAAAAATTATTTTGTACTCATAATCCAATCTGCCCTCAAATAAACTGATTTGCACTCGTAATCATGCCAGTCATCGTCGCTCTTAGCCACAATGATGTGTTTGGAACTGTCGTTCTGTTTTGGCGGAAGTTACCACGTAGCACAGTAACGTTCAAAGAGCCTGCAGTTCACAGCTAAGCTCCCGTACACCACCTGAAGCCATCAAGTCTGCCAGAACGAGACTCTTTTGATGAATGAATGAAGAAAATGAATTTCGATGACTCATTTTTTGCCACAACTTCAGTATAAATGGTAGTGTGAAACAAAGAAGCCCTCAAAGTTTCGTTCCTCAAATTCTTCCCTTAAATCAAGGTACTTTCATGGTGGACATCTCAGGAGAACGGCTTACTTATGCCGAGCTCATTTCGTCCAGTCGTTTTCTATACTCTCGTTAAGCTTTGGGCAACTGACGTTTCACCACAATGCGTTTTTGGAGCGCACTGCATGTCTTTAGAAAGAGCGCTTTGCCCCGATGAATGTGTAAGGAGCCTGAACCCAATATGCGTGTGTCTAAGTAATTGTTGAGGTAATATAAATAGTTTCTTAAGGGAGCTCGTAGAATAATAATAGCTAACCGCCACCGAATGCGACTTCAACAGTAACTCTACAGATTAAGCTTAATTGTCAAGTAGCTTTATTGCCCTGCCGCGAAGATCTACTGGCTAAGGTACTTGACTGCTGACCCGCTGGTCGCGGGATCGAATCCCGGCTGTGGCGGTTGCATGCATTTTCGATTGAGGAGAAAATACTGTAGGCCCATGTGCTCATATTTGGGTGCACGTTGAAAAACCAAAGGTGGTAAAAATTTCTGGAACCCTCCACTACGGCGTCTCGCATCATCATATGGTGGTTTTGGAATTTTATACTCACCATATCTATCTATCATCAATTGGAAATTTTAGTTACTTTGCGTAATACAATAAGTTCTCACCAATATATTTTAACACCAGTTATTGTAATAACTTTGAATTAATGTACAGTAAGTTCAACAGCAACCTTACAAAGAAGTGTTAACTTCTCACCAAAGTAAGCATAACGCAAACTTTAAGCAGCAAAGTTTGCGTTATGCTTACTTTGGTGAGAAGTTAACACTTCTTTGTAAGGTTGCTGTTGAACTTACTGTACATTAATTCAAAGTTATTACAATAACTGGTGTTAAAATATATTGGTGAGAACTTATTGTATTACGCAAAGTAACTAATATTTCCAATTGATGATAGATAGATATGGTGAGTATAAAATTCCAAAACCACCATATGATTTTGCGAGACGCCGTAGTAGAGGGCTCCAGAAATTTCGACCACCTTTGGTTTTTCAACGTGCACCCAAATATGAGCACACGGGCCTACAGTATTTTTGCCTCCATCGAAAATGCATGCAGCCGCCACAGCCGGGATTCGATCCCGCGACCAGCGGGTCAGCAGTCAAGTACCTTAGCCAGTAGATCTTCGCGGCAGGGCAATAATGCTACTTGACAACTAAGCTTAATCTGTAGAGTTACTGTTGAAGTCGCATTCAGGTGGCGGTTAGCTATTATTATTCTACGAGCTCCCTTAAGAAACTATTTATATTACCTCAACAATTACTTAGACACACGCATATTGGGTTCAGGCTCCTTACACATTCATCGAGGCAAAGCGCTCTTTCTAAAGACAGGCAGTGCGCTCCAAAAACGCATTGTGGTGAAACGTCAGTTGCCCAAAGCTTAACGAGAGTATAGAAAATGACTGGGCGAAATGAGGTCGGCATAAGTAAGCCGTTCTCCTGAGATGTCCACCATGAAAGTACCTTGATTTAAGGGAAGAATTTGAGAAACGAAACTTTGAGGGCTTCTTTGTTTCACACTACCATTTATACTGAAGTTGTGGCAAAAAATAAGTCATAGAAATTCATTTTCTTCATTCATTCATCACAAGAGTCTCGTTCTGGCAGACTTGATGGCTTCAGGTGGTGTACGGGAGCTTAGCTGTGCTTAGTGTGAAGAAAGCCGTGCAAGCGCTACTGGGCTTCTTACGAACTACTGGCCTGTCGGAACACCTATGAGTGGACTGATTTTGTGTGTGTGTGTGTGTCGGTGTTTTTCTCTTATTTATTTTTTTTAACTCTCCCTTTCTCTTTCAACCCCCTATTCCCCAACCCCAGTGTAGCGTAGCATACCGGATACTAGCATCTGGTTAACCTCCCTGCCTTCCTCTTTTCTCGTTTCTCTCTCTCTCTCTTTCTTTAAGCAGCAAGATTAACTTATCACCAAAACTAAATAGGACTAGTGAAAAATCGCTCATCGGGCACTGTGAGCCGAAAATAATTTCTCTTTTATCGTCCATTCGTCCTCGAAGTGATGAAATACTCATCTCTCCAGGCGCTCTCTTTCCTTCCTTTGTGACGCTCATTCGACAACGCTCTAGCCACTCACATTCATCAAAACGCTTCTCGCCATCTCTCGCTGTCTCTTTCGACGCACTTCGCCAAACTCCCTGACGAAAAGTGAAGTGGGCCGAGAAAAATCCCCACAGATTACAGGCGGCTGCTAGGCGTAAACGTTAGCTAAAGGTCGTCGCGGCAGGCGAGAGCCGCTCGCGAGAATCGGGACGCTCGAGATTCTTTAATCCCACACGTTGCGAAGAAGAAAGTAGCGTAGAGGCCCCGTGTAAATCCGTGAAAACTGGTATTGCTCCGATAGAGCTCAACCGGTGGCGACGTGAACCTTGGGATTTCGGCCAGCCTTCACTCCACCAGCCCAAAGCAATTTCTTTCGTTTTAACGCGATAGAGCTCATTTCCCAGAAATTCTAACGTCGTCAACGGCGTGGGCGTAGCTCATCCTAAGCGAAAAAAAATCTTGTCCGTGCCGATAGAGTCGACCACTATTGAACATAGACCGTCTGCGTGGCAAGGAGGTGTTCTATTAGAGAGTCACATTACTTCTTGAAACTTTTTTTGACAAAAAAAAACAGTATGTACGTAAATTTTATGCAGTGGAGTCAAGAAGGGTATACTGAAGGGCGAGTTTTCTTCGATAGACGCAATGCTAGTGAGGACTGACAATGATGCCAAGAGAAGTATAGAGAATGTTATTACAAATAACTGCAATGTAAATGTAAAGTGCACAAAGAGGTAACTTGCCACCCGCAGGAGCCGAACCTGAGACCCTCGAGTAATGCGTCCGATGCTCTGTTATTGATCTATATGGCGGCAGTCATCCCTCCACTCACTTCGTTGGGTATATATGTGCATTTAAACGCGGAAGAAACAATCAGGCGCCGCCTATTGACACTGCAGCGAGTGCCCAACACTCTTTCCTGTTCGGCGTCGCCTATCGCGTGACCTAATTAAGAGCCGACAGCTTACCAATAATCCCTCGCATACTACCTGAGGGCTTCAAGTCTGTCAGATGGAGACCCTCGCTATGAATGAAGGAAAGAAGTGTAAATCTAAGGGCTGTGATTTAACGTGCTGCCCCGCCGCGGTGGTCTAGTGGCTAAGGTACTTTGTTGCTGACCTGCAGGTCGCGGGTTCGTATCCCGGCTGCAGCGGCTGCATTTACGATGGAGGCGGAAATGTTGTAGGCCCGTGTGCTCAGATTTGGGTGCACGTTAAAGAACCCCAGGTGGTCGAAATTTCCGGAGCCCTCCACTACAGCGTCTCTCATAATCATATGGTGGTTTTGGGACGTTAAACACCACATATCGATCGATCGACATTCACGTGCTACGGTACGCTAACAGGCAAGAATAGCGTTCGGCACTCACCGCAACGGCAACGAACGGTGCTGAATGATTATTCTACTTTTAAATGCTCATATATACTTGATAAAGTGCACAGGCCCGATTACGCTATCGCGATCTATTCTTGAAAGCGATGCTAGAGCGCCTTCAATTTATTTTATTTTCTGTCATGCACAGCATTTTTTTTTCGGTAGCGCAGGCGGTATATAAGGAAACTTGGGTCCCGAATCCACTTCTTCTTTTGTACAGTCTTCATATATCCATTTTGCATCATGTGCTGTATGCGTATTGCGAGGGGAGCTTTTCTGTTTCCCGTTGCGCGTTTGCCTTCTCTAGGAGAGAGAGAGAAAGAAAGAACATAGGAAAGGTGTAAAGGTTAGCTAGACCAATTGTCGTTCGCTACCCTACACGGGAGAGATGAGAATGAGGGAGAAAGGACGAGATAGACATTGCACACAACACATACATCACCCACACAGTGCAGGGTTTCACAGGCGGTCGCTCAGTGATGTTGCCCTCAGGAATTGTGGAAGGGCTCATGTGGATTTCTGGGCTTACGTACTTGAAGGCCACCCATCCAAGATCATCTCCAGAGTAAGGGATCGATCACACAGTCACCTTAAAGTACAGTGGAAATCGAGTCCGGCGATGTTCTTTATTATCAGGGTAATGACACAGGACACGGTCGAGAGTTTCTATGCAATTGCAGTTATCATAGTTAGGGGAGTCAGCCATACTAATGCGACAATTGAATGAATGGGTAAAGGCTACGCCGACCCACAACCGACACAGCACAACAGTCTCATATCGGAAAGTCTTTGATGGCAGCTGTAAATGCAGAAATGAATCAACGTTCTATGGGCACTGAGTAGAGTTCAGTGGAAGAGTCCAATGCATAAGTGTGGAATTATGGTCCTTCTCTTGGCATGCAGTCAGTGGCCATTACGGGAACTGACTGCATTGCAAGAGAAGACCAAACGCGTGAGGGGCAGTGAGAAAGTTTGATGGCCAAATGGCATTAAGTAATTTGCATGTATAACGTGGCAACAGCAAACACAGGACCACTTTGAATGGTTGAATATGGCAGAGACTTTTCCTGCGCTGAACATAGTCAGAGAGAGAGAGAGAGAGATAAAGATGCAAGGAAAGGCAGGGAGGTTAACCAGACGCACATCCGGTTTGCTACCCTGCAATGGGGAATGGATTAAGGGGAGAAAAGAGGTTGCAGAGGCTACTGCTGCTGCTGCTGCTGCTGCTGATGATGATGATGATGATGACGATGACGATGAAGATGATGTAGTGGAGATCTGGCACACTTGGATAGCGTCCACCGACCAGTGTTCGCTTTTGGTCTCTCCGTGTCTTGTCCTTTGTAGGGCGCCAGCAGGCGATTCCGCGACTGCGTTCAACACAATATATGGGACACGCCCAGAGCCGCAAGAGCGTAGAGCATATTGTATGTCCTGTAATCGATCTTTAGTATTCTTATGATGTCTGCCGCTCACAAAAAGTAGTTAGGAAGGCGGCGAGCGGATATTTCATGTTCAATAATTAGGACGTTATCTTCGAACAATGTTAACGCGAAAGCGTTAAGAAATCCATTTAGGAGAAATACCAGTGAAGGGTCAGAGTCCGTGGATGTGAGAAAAAAAAATGGACCCTTTCTGTCAGAAAAAACTGGAGACAAACGTGATTAAATTGATAGAAATCTTCATTTCAAGTGAGCATCGAACACGGGCCTTCTTCGAAGTAAAGAGGTTATCTTCCATTGAGGCTCGCAGGATCATGCAGCTGCTTTGAAAAAAAAAAGAAACGCTGTGTGTGAGGCATGCACTCGTAGGAGTCCAATTAAGGCATATGATATTGTGTGCATGGAAGAGTCGTGGAATGGCACCAGGCGTCAAACGATTCCAATTACTTTACGACCAGGTGGTTTAAAGCTTCGCAGTGTGTAGCAGCACAGGTTATTCGTGTGGCGCTTTACGACACGTAGTCCATACTTCGCCAATTTGCGAAAGGCGAGAATGGTGACCAAGCTGGCAGTTCGCAGCTATTCTTGTAGTAGGCATTCTAGGATAGTTTGAAACGGTGAATTTTAAACGCTTATATATTTATGGCCTTATGGCACGAAATAATGAGAAGCTTCAAGCTTCATGACGTTTGGGCGCTCTCCTCCATTACGCAAAGCTTAAGTATTCTCTAGATTTTTCTTGTAACACCCTATAAGGACGCTACCCACGGCTTTAAGAGCAAAAATGTTTATGATTTTGTTACATGGTACACTCAATGCTTACTTGCCCATTGTGACTAAAGAATCTTTGTTCGGGTAAGGAGAGGACTGGCCTCAAGTTTACAATATTTTCTTGAGGCCACCTGTCTGGTTACGATGTCTTAAAGTGAGACGGCTCATGTTTCTTTGTTTTCCAGCTTCAGACATGCTTCGTACATTCGAAAAGAACATGTTCTCGAATCATCACACGAACGAAGACGGAGATCATTCAAGCGCTTAGACTTGAAATTCCACGAAAAAAAATTAATTTACACTCGTTGGAAATAAAAATAAACATGATGTGCCAACTGAAAGGGGTTAGTGTAAAACAAGTTTTTTTTTTTTTTTCATTTCTCTCTTGCGACTTTTCATTTGTACTTTCTTTGTTAATCGAATATCGTGTTAAAATGCTTATACTCTTTCACTGATAAAATGACGTCACAAATTTGACGAGGCCGGCATATCACCTTTGATTAATGCCTCTCCAACACTACCTCTATTTTCTCCTCGCGAAATGTGCTGCGGTATTCCTCACCTAAATCATATTAAACGTTACTGCTCACGGAAGCTGACCGACCCTTGACACATTTCTCGGGTGTGTAATTTCGTGCAACTGCCCTTCCTCCCCATTTATGCGTGTAAGAATGCGTCGCGTAAACTCTCATTTACGCACCGAGGCGTCAAACGAACTCCCATCAACGATGCGCACTGCTGTCACTCTCAGCCGTCTCTTCCCGTCAAAGAAAGAGAAGAGAGGAAAGACCAGCGTGGCGAATGTTATCCTTGCTTTGGCTATATATATAAGCACGGGGAAACGCGACGCCCATCAAAGACGCCGCAGCTGCACTCAGACGGCATTGAATATATTGATCGACCGAAACTACCGGATGATAGCCCCTGTTCCGGCCGAGCCCCCGCCTCCGGTATAGAACCTTGCCAGCTGAGACGTAAAGATACTCGTCGTCAGACTCTCTCTCTTCAAATCCATTCCATCTTGCGCCGACCGCGTTTTCAACACGTTTTCTGCCGGCTGACAATCATCGCGGTCCCGCCCCGACCGTATCACGCAGAGCCGACTTGCAGGGGTAATAATATAGGCCGAAAGAACTGTATACGCCGTGCTTTTACATTACTATGCTTTACTGCACCACACTTTGCTACACTATATTATATTATACTATACATCACTACACTACAACTTTACCATGACATATTACTCAGTAAAATTGAAACGTATGGCATCCGGGGCATAGGTAGTTTGTGTTGTTTACAAGTCTGGTTCCTGGTTGATTAAGTGTCATATCCCTCAAGGTAGCATTCTCGGAGCGTTCCTCTTTAACGCCGATGTATATCACATAGTGAACATAGCCCCCCCCCCCCAAAAAAAAAAGATTTTTGATGTATACTCATGACACAACGCATTCCTTTAGTGGCTGCTCTCCAGGTGAAATAGTCTGCAACACATATGCTCATTCATACTCTCCACATGTGATGGCCATCCTATCCCTCTGGTACCACGAATTCGCATTTTCGGCCTCTACCTTCAGTCCGACGGCAAGGCCTCACACACTACGCACCTTCTGGCTAAGCAGATAACTCAAATTACACACATGATCCAACGCATCACTAATCGCAGGAGAGGCCTCTGTGAGAAGCATGTCCTCCGCTTAGTACAAGCACTCATAGTTAGTCGGCTCACCTATCATCTCCCCTTTCACAATCTCACTCTAGCTCAAATAAAAAAGATGGACATCCTTCTACGAACAGCTGTGAAGGCGGCTATCGGCTTGCCTCCACACGCATCTACACAACGCCTCCTTCAATTAGGAGTCCACAACACCATAACCGAACTCATCGAGGCCCAGCACAACAGTCAGCTCCAACGGCTCAGGCAGGCCCGTCAGGCTGCGCCATCCTGTCTCGTCTTGGCTACCCGATTCCTCGAAAACCCGCACAAGTACCGCGACATAAACGTGCTTCTACTGTCCGCGCACTCATCAAAGTGCCTCCGATTCCACGCAATATGAATCCCTCCCGCCACGCCGGTCGTCGACGTGCCTGAGTTCAGGCTATGACACGCGTCTTTGGTGATGGTACATCAGACTTGCAAGTACTTTACACTGATGCAGCACGCTACCCAGAGAAGTCAGCCATGTGTTTAGCCTTGACAGATGACACAGACGCCCTTGTGGCGTCTGCCACACTTCGCACTACAGACAGTGGTCTGGCAGAGGAGGGAGCTCTCGCTCTGGCAATTGTTCACGCTACGACACTGTCACATGACTCCCCTGTCACTATTGTAATAGATTCACAAGCTGCTTGCCGTGCTTTCGCTCAAGGACTTGTGGCTGCACATACACACAATATCCTCTCTTCTGTCTCACCATCCGCATTACGTCCTGTGCGTATCGTCGGGACTCCTGGACACGCCTCTCTCCATGGTAATGAACGCGTTCATGCGATTGCCCGAGAGCTGACTGGCCGGGCTCCATTGGAAGAGCTGTCCAATCCAGACGACGCATCGACAGAACCACTAAACTACAACGCTACGCTAGAGTACTATCGACAGAGCCGTTATACGTATCCTCCCCCCATCCTTCACTTAACAGAGCAGATGCTGTCGCTTGGCGGCAACTACAGACCAATTCGTTTCCTTGCCTTTATATGCTGAATCGCTTTCATCCGACTCTCTACCCCTCCTACTGCATCCGACTCTCTACCCCTCCTACTGCCCCTTGTGTGGATCCATACCGATGGTGTACCACTCCACGTGGGAATGCTCTGCCCCATAGGGTGTGCCTCCCATTCCCAATCCCACCGCTTCCTCTTGAGAATCTGCACTGCTCAGCTTACGCCGGCAGGAACAGCAGCAGCTGGTCCAGCGGGCTCGCAGGGTCGTGCAAGGCAATGGAGCCCTGGACTGAGGGCCCCACCCAAAGAAGGCTCAGTGTGCATTTGTTATTATTAAATGTTTATTCTCTCTCTCCACATGTGATCCAAAGCTAATAGTCCAATGGTTAACTTTAGCAAAACCAAACGGCTGTAACAGGAATGTCACACACCACAAAAGACAAGACTGGACAATGAATGGGTGTGGGCGCGTGTGCTGCTTCATGTGCTGTGTTTATCTCTCTTTCCTCTCTGCTCTCTATCTTTCATCTCACCCCCCCCATGCGCAGGGTAGCAAACCGGCTGCCAATAGGATGGTTAACCTCCCTGCCGTTCTTTTCCTTCTATTTTTCTTCCTTTCTTTAGCAAAACCAAATCAGCTTTTTTTTCGCTGTGTTGTTCTCGGCCCCAGAGCCTGGATACAACGGTAAGTAATCACCTGAAGATATACCGTAAGATTAGTGATACAGCGGATAGATTTAGATCTCTGCGTTGTTTTTGACTGTCCATCAAAAATACCGGATTATAATCTGCAGGGGTCAGCCGTGCACCTTGGCCCGCAGGCCACATGCGGCCCCCCGTGAGGCAGTGTCACACGACCCGTGACATGGCGTCAGAACCCCTTCTCTCTCTCCTTGTCGCATCCAATTCGAAGGCCACCATGAAATTTTTGACCTCGAACGGTGTTAAGACTTGTAACCTATGTTTATAAATTGCGATTTCGTGACATGCGCGCAGAAAATAGACATGATTTATACTGCACGTTTGTACAGTATCGTCAATATGCCGAATATTTGTCTGCCGTCAACAACTTCCTAAACCACTTTCAGTTTTGCGTCCAGCCACCGCTCTGTCGGCTTCATGCAAAGTGGCCTTTTGTCTAACAAGGATGCTGACCCCTGCTGTAATGCATATTGAAAAAGAGCTTCCTAGGTCCGTGAGCCTCCCCTGTTGATTACGTAATAAACAATTCGGCAGATCCCACGCACATGGGATTCGACGTTATGCGAAACAAGCGCAGGGAAGGTGACCATGTTGCTATTTTTTTTATTGAGCGACACGTCATGAAGTGACGCTAATTACATATTCAAATCTTGCACGCACAGAAATGTGTTGAAGATTAGCAGATGTTTGTATTACCAGTTGTTGCACTTGTGCAACAATGTCAACTGGAACATGCGTAGTATTAGCAACACCAGAAGCTGATACGAAGCGCGGATGCTCGCGAGGATGCTGGTCAGGACACTGCTACATAAATCAGCTTCAGTGCATGGCAACTAACCAGAATTGACGTTAACCCGACGTGACGGCTTATCAAAAGAGTACATATGTAATGCTTGTAAAATTAGGTAGGCAGAACTGCAACCACATTTGACGTTTCCTGATGATTAGCGTCTGCTTGAAAAGCAGTTCCGGTACCTGGCGTAGCTCTGTCGTAAAATGCTTTATTGCCAAACAGAATTCTTCGGTTCGACTCCATCTGGGACCCTGACATTTATTCCTTGCATTTGTCGGATCGACACTACCGATGACGGTATTTCTTAACGCTCGCGCGTTCAAATTGACCATGTAGTGGTGATGGTAAACTTTGTATTCTGAAATGAACTAAAGAGTTACTCTGTGCCCGAGTGACAGTCCCCATAGTCCGGGACGCCACTGGAGATCGCCGCTGCCTAGGCGCACGCCACACGTTGCGCATCCAGGGTAGAGCAGCCGAGCAGGTACTCCTCCCAAGCCTCTCAAGATAGGATGGGGAAGGTTGATGAGAAAGGAAGTGGAGTGGAAGGACACGAAGCCACAACGTGAAAAGTGTCGGCTAACACTTGACAAGTTGGACACGCGCCAGAGATTTCCGATATGAATTGCTGGGAGACCGCAGGACTAAAAAAAGTGTTAGTGTGAAGGCGGCGCAGCAGTCGTTTGTCCGCTTTCGCCCGACCGCGTGCAGGACAAGGGCAAAGTCGGAGCGAAGTGCGATAACAATCTAGAGTGCGTTCTCGTCTTTCCTGGGTAGATACCAAGTGTCAACCACCTGCGGCACATACCCGCACACCCGCGGCATATACATGCCCGTCAGATAGATAGATAGATAGATAGATAGATAGATAGATAGATAGATAGATAGATAGATAGATAGATAGATAGATAGATAGATAGATAGATTGATACCCTCAAAGTCGGCGAAGTTCGCTAATGAATGCTTCGCATTCATTATTCAAAGTCAAGTAGCACAAGAAAAGCGGCTAGAAAAAATGCAACCTCTTAAAGTACACTTAGGACAGTAAGCCAACTCGTGCTTACATTGCACATCCTCATGTATTTTTTTTTTTTGAAAATCTAGAACACGCAGTTTCTAAGCCTAATCTTTGTCTTCCGCATGCCTAGAGCAGCGTTAGAGTTCATAACTTTTTCGAAGGTACATCTTCTTTAGTGAATGCACAATAAACATACCATGCATGAATCATGTTTACGATGAGCGGTATAACTCGAAGAGCCCCTCCTTCTCCATCCCTATTACATAGCCATGCAAACAGCTAAGCCTAAATTGCATCTTTGTATGCCCACAGTTTTAGGTGTTGCCGTTCAACACGGTTCACACTTTCCCGCACAACCTGAAACAGGAGAGAAAAGAAAAACGAGCAGTCCTACGACAGAATTTCTGAGCGCACGGAGTGCGAAGAGGAAATTAATACTCCGCTGAGTGGAGGGACGATCTAAGAAAAATATTTGGCGGGGAGTTTGAACAATTTCTGAAGAGGTTTCACGGCTTTCGACAAGGAGGAAAAGAAAAACGGAAGGACCAGGAGGTAACCTTGGAGAAGAAAATGTACATCGATTAAAAAGATTACAGCGTGGAGCCGCTTCGTCCCATAAACGTATCGTCTAAAAAGGTTATATCACATCCCTTTCAACAATTATCGAATCGGGGCGCGTGCCACGTTCCTAAATATAATACAAAATGTCTAAAGCTGAATAATAACCAGCAATCGCAGAGGTGAGCTGCTCGGCAGATGACACTGTCAGATGATTCCAAAGAATGCACATAAACACCGCATATGGCATCTTCGCACCCTTTATATTTTGCTCTCACATGTATATTGCCACGCACGTAATACTATATACACAGTGTTGTCTCACATTACTCTCCTTCATTATTCAATGGCCCTTTTCCACTATCGAAACGCCGGTAACCAACCGCAAATATTCGATTAGTCTCCCATTTTTTCTTACCGTTTTCTCCTCTTAAATTCTAAGCACTTCAGGGGCCCGGCTCGTTACCCGCGCATCTCATGCAGTGTAATCATTCACGCTCTAAGTAAAGCGCTGAATACAGGAAAAACAAGCCATTACACAACTATAGAGGGGCCCGAACCAAGGTTCGGGCACCTCTATAGATATAAAATTGTATATTTAACAAAAGAACCCCGAAGTAATTGAACTTGATAAGTTTAAATTGCTAACACGTCTCTGACGCGTGGGGCTGACACGAACGGGCCGCAAAAGAACACGAAGACCCCACAGAGCGGGCGAAGGTCCCTCTCCCTGCACCGCCTCTGCGTCGGCGCTGCGTCGCCTCGTCCTTACACTTCATGGGGGAAACAACCTGACAGAACTCGCTGCTGACGGCGCGTATCTCCACTCCCGTAACAATCAAAAAGTCGATAAAGCGCCGCAACAGGTGGCGCACATGTCACACACTCAGCTAGCGAGTGTATCTAAGAAGCGTCTACTCGCGCAGGTGCAAAGCCTATGGATGTTATCCGAAAACATTGGCGTCATTCATGGTGTGGCGAACGGAGCAGTGGTAACTCAACGGATGGGAATCGTTTGGTGCGCGGGCACGCCGTTCCTCAGCTCTTACAGAGGTGGTACTGTTTTCAGGAGTGAAGCTCCATAGACCCGCACTCCGCCGTCACCATAGAATCACTGCGCAGGGCAAGCGCACCGCGCAAAACAAGTGCGCTCCCGCTGCGCGGCGTCAGATGGCTCTCACCGCGCTGCGCGCACCGCACACTCACTCGCTCAGTCGTTTTCGCCACTGAGGGCCGTTCCACGCGCTTCCCGCACAGCCGCAACGCACGTGCAGGGACCCCTATCACCCGCAAGCGGGGCACAAATAATCCGATTGGCGACGCTACAGAGGGTGAAAGAGCGTCACCAATTGGCTTATTTGCCCCCCCCCCTCACTTGCGTGCGGTAGGGGTCCGGGCACATGCGTTGCGGCTGTGCGGGAAGCGCGTGGAATGGCCCTGAGCGCAACAGACGCTCACCCTACCCACTCCCCACCCTGCCGCCTTCATGAAAGCCAGTCTTGAGATAAGACACATAGTCGTTAGCGTCCCATTTTTAAGGTGCTTCGCTCATCTATTGTTTTTGCCCACGGAACTGCTAGATTTAGTAAATGAAGCTCCGAGTGACGCCCCTGCTTTGCTTCGAATCATTCCCGGTTAAGCAGTTACTTGCAGTTGACCAAGTATTCAGAAAAAACCTCTCGCGTAAAATCAAAGTAGTAGTGAATTGATGGTTATGGTCCCAGTTGGAAGTTCTATTGGACGGGTATGAAATCGTACCGGAGTATAGGTTTGCTTAAAGGGACACCATAGTAAAACGATAAACACGTTCATGTTGCTAAACTGAACGCTGAAACCAATGATGACGTTGATCCTGCCATCATAAGTTGGTATTTACAGGGAGAAATGAAGGCCTAAGCTTCATTTCTACATTTCGCGGAGCAGTCTTCATGCGTGACGCCACAAACTCTGCGCCATGTGATGCTAGCATAAATATCAAATTGATATAGGATCACACAAAAACAGTAGTGACGTCATACGGCCAACAATATGTTTATTGAATGTATAAAAGGCCAGTATATACCACGCTAATATCTGGGAGCCGGCTTCTGATTGTCTCTCGAGCGGTAGCAGCCGCATCCGAGTAGCAAAGAGCACAAAAGTGTGCAAGTGGGCAGGCGACTGAATGCTCACACACTCAGCCCTTGTTCTTAGTACAACGAGGTGTACAGTCGACAAAAAAATCACATAGTACAATGTTCTCTCTAAAAAAAAAAACTCCATAATAAAAGCTGATCAGTTTGTAAGAGGCGATCATTCAGCATTCGCAAACTGCATGCCTCTGAAATTGACACGTCCAGACGGCTGAAGTTGTGTAATTATTTTAGTTCTGAAGGGACTGAGGCAGTGAAGAACGTAGGAGCAGGTAGAATATGAGGTTGGTGAGGATGGCTTGTAAAATTATAATTCTCAAACTTTTGCATTTGAAAGGAAACCTTTTCCAGTTTGATTTACAGGTCACTTTCAACGTAAGATTTATTACAGGATTCCAACAAAGTGTCGACAGCAGCTTTCATAACGGACTAGTGAACATTGCAGGCTATATGAAAAAAAAAGAAGGCGCTTATTTCGTCCAATTTTCAATACGTGGTGACTACGCGAAGGATGCTTCGCGAAAACAATGCTTTGAACCGGTCACGCTTGTGTAGCCTATGAAAAAACCTTCTAATAAATAATAAAACAACATTTGGAACAAAGACACTCAATTTTAAACAGTTATTTATTTATTTATTTTATTTTCCTCAATGGTCCCTAACAGAAGCGACATTACATGAGGGGTGGGCATACAAGAAGAGGGGGGGGGGCGGTAACAGGTACATTTGTTTGAGGAGTCTGGATGAAAACATTTTTCAGTGACAAAAGGTACCACCTAAAAGGTTTCGAAACATTGCCAAGTACACAAAATATACATACATGCCATACTAGGGAGATGACACTAGAAACCATTACACAAGAAATAGCATCGCAGGTCACAGTTCAGTTAGCTATTAAAGTTCAGTGATGGTTGTCAGGGAATTTTTAAAGGCTTCTGCATCCTGAATGCTAACAATGGTTTCCGGTAGGGTGTTTCATTCTTTAGCTGTCCGAATGAAGAAAGATTCTGCAAATGTGGTAGTTTTGGGACGAGGGTAATGTACTTGCATAGTGTTGCAACAACGATCAGTGAAATGGGGGCGTTGGGTGACGTAAATGCTGGATGGGGATGCGTGATAGAATTTGTGGAATAATGCGAGCCGCGCAGTTTTTCGGCGTTGACTAAGGGGAATGAATGCGGCACGTTTCTTTAAGTCTGTTACACTGGTGAACGATGAGTAATCGGAAAAGGCGAATCTGGCAGCGCGGTTTTGGATGGCTTCTAGGTTTTGGATGAGATAATGCTGGTGTGGGTCCCAAATTGCTGCGGCGTACTCCAGTTTGGGGCGTATTATTGTGGTGAAAGCTAATTTTTTTAAGTGGCTGGGAGCAAACTTCAGGGTTCTTTGGATATAACCTAAAGATCTACGAGCTGTTGAAATGACGTGATTGATGTGGAGGGTCCATGATAGATCACTTGAGATATGTATTCCAAGGTATTTATACGAGCTAGTCAGTTGTAGAAAACTGTTATGTAGGGTGTAGTTGTACACTAACGGATTAGTACGTCTGTGAAAAGACACTGATCTACATTTGGAAATGGCTAAACTCATCTGCCACTTGCGGCACCAATTTCGAACGGCTGTTAGGTCTGTTTGTAAAGCTATTTGATCTTCATGACTAGAGATTGTTGCGTAAATAACGCAATCGTCGGCGAATAATCTTATATTGTTAGTAATACAGTGTGGAAGGTCGTTGATGTAAATCAGGAAAAGCAGGGGGCCAAGTACTGTTCCCTGGGGAGCGCCGGAGAGGACGGGAGAGATTTGAGACCTGGCTGTATTTATGACGACGAACTGTTTTCTGTCAGTGAGAAAGTTGTTAATCCAGGACAAGACGAATGGGTTGAGGTTAAGCAAAGAAAGTTTGGTCATAAGGTGGTGGTGAGGAACTTTATCGAAAGCCTTCTCAAAGTCAAGAAATATGGCGTCAGTTTGAATGTCCCGGTCAAGATTTGTGTGCAAGTCATGGATGAAGGCAGCAAGTTGTGTTTCGCACGACAGGCCTTTACGAAAACCATGTCGGGAAGGGTGAATGAAGTTGTGCTGTTCGAGGTGATTATTGATGTTGGTAAATAAAATGTGCTCCATAATTTTGGATAGGACACTTGTAAGCGATATGGGCCGGTAGTTATATGGGGATGCTTTGTTGCCAATTTTGAACAATGGAGTGATTTTACCGAGTTTCCAATCACTCGGTACCTGTCCCTGTGAAAGTGATTGAGAGGAGAGTAGAACATTACTATGAGAGAAGAACATTAGAGAAGAACATTACTTTGAGAGAAGAACATTACTATGGTTTCAAGCGAGTGGCTCGAGGCAACACGTGGGCCACGTGTGGAGACGTCTCGCGTCGACCTATGCCTCGCAAAACAAGGACATCTCACCCTTGTCTCAGAAGTGCCGGAAAAAAAAATCGGACGAGGCATTCGCATATTTAGTGGGATATTTTGCATCACATTTTCTGCCAACCGGCTTACCACGACACAAGAAAGGAAGATATACTGCGCTTTCTATATATCTAGATCCTTCAAAAACGGGTGTACACTTTTATTCCGATCACATCATAAAACAAGTAAAAATGAAATTATTGCCTTTTTTTTTAGAAAAACCAAGGAAGCGCTCTCAAGGTGCAACAAGACAGCATTGTTATCATTTTGAAAGTTTTGAATTGCTCATCCTACGAGCAGATATTCTGGTACGAAATTCCTAGGTCAGAACAGAAGGACGCCGAGTCAAAGTCACATCTGGAGGTTTTGTCGCTTCAGTGCATCTTATTACGAAGACGACAGATGGAGCTGGCGAAGCCCTGCTTGCTGCTCCAGCTTTTTTTGTTGTTTAATTTTTTTAGCATTCACGTTCTGCCATTCCAGCTTTTCTTAGTTTTTTTGCGAAAAAAGAAAATATGCTTCACAAGGCTGCATTTAAAACACGCTACATATTCCTAAAGAAATATTGTAAGCTGCAAACTCAAGAAGGAGTTCATGAATTCAAGCTTGATTCAGGTTAATTTTAACGCGACAGCGTTAAAGAGCTCGTTTCACAAAAATTGCAGCGCCAGCGTTGTTGGTTGTGAGCAAATAATCATTATCTTGTGCGTGACCGAAAAAATCGAGAACGATGCAAATAGAACAAATAATAAAAAATAATCCTACGTCACAGTGGGAATTGAATCCGGGTCGTTTGCGTGGCAATCGTTTGTTCTGACACGCAGCCAGGCCGTTGATGCTTAAGAATACAACGAAAATAAGTTCTTCTGCTTGAATGCACAATGAAGGTAACTTTCATGCTTTACGAACACATCCGTTCTGTATACATTAGCCACAATGCAGCATGAAATGTTCCAGTAATAATGCATGATACAAGCGTACATTGCCATCGGGCATCCGAGCATGTGACTATCATCATGACTTCATCGTTTAAATCCGGTCACCCACTACAAAATGCACACACCTTCATGCGTTTTTTTAAATGAAGACCACGTAGATGGGGCGTAGCAATTCAGAAAAAAAATTGATGCACTTAGTGTTTGAAATACTGACTAAGAACAAGATATTGCTATCACATTCAACTCCTAAAGGCGAACCTTAAGAGTCCCGCAATTTTCGAACTACTTCAGCTACCACAACGGTGAAGTCACCATCACGGACGCTAGCCGCAAGGATGAAGATGCGTTGCTAAGCGCCAACGAACGTGCATCGACATCAAACTCTTATTATAACTGCCAAGCACCAACAGATGTTCTTCAAGCTCAGATACATCAGTAATAATAAACGCTCATTGCTTGGTTCAACGTTCGCTTCCGTGTTATATCGATTCGTTTGATGAAGTAATCAAGCGACTTTTTATCTCTTCAGTGTAAGCCCCAGCATTGAAAATTGGGCTGGATTGCAAATTACCTCCTCGTTTTTTTTCTTACTCTTCATTTCATAAAAGATGCATGAATGAACTGAGCTGTCCGAAGCAGATGCTAGAAGAGCCCGGGCTATCTGCTGGGACACATCAAGTTTTCTGCTGCGGCCAGTACTGGTAAGGCAAATTGATCGTTTAATAAAAGAAGTAAGGGACGGTTGGACTGTCGGAGGCTTAACGGCGGAAAACTACATGCAGTAGAAGCCGGAATAAATAGATTTAAAAATAAATTTGATCTTCCGTGAAGCGCAGATGTTGAGCTGTGAAAATATCCGCTTTCATAGTAAGATATTTTCACCTTGTGCATACATTGCATTCTCCTGAATCGAGAACTTACGGTAAAGTATATTTAGAGCTCAGTGCCGCTTGGTTCACGGCTCCTTGAAAGAATACGCTTATAGCATGCATCCATCCATCCATTCAGCCGCCCACTCATCCATTCATTACGTCCTTAGGGGTTGCGAAGTGTCGCTTTTTTTTGTTAAAATGCTGCGTTTGTACGTCAATATCAAAAAGATTTGCTAAAGACTAGCGCATTATTGTTGATTATCCACAGACAGAAACATTCGTAAAGATGGCTTTAAAGACTAAAAGCTAGAAATTTGTGTTCTGTTTTTCTCATTAATAATATATTTACTACTGCTACAACAGCTACTACTACTACTACTACTACTACTACTACTACTACTACTACTGTGCAAAGCGGGCTTACTGCTTAATTTTGATAAGTTCTGGTTAGCGGCCGCGGCCAACGCTCGAATGTTCCATGATACATGTATAAATGCCGACGCACCTTTCATTCCGAACATGTCATTGCCTATGTTTACTGCCTATGTTCATGGGCTATGTTTCGTGGTCTGTGTTAACCCATCAGCTCGTCGTCCCCTAAATATTGGGAATGCTTGGGTTCCCTTCAAGTGACAAACGTTCATTTCTTCCCGAGATTGCCCTCATCCTTAAGAATAAATAAAACTGCATTGAAAATTCAGCTGAAAATTTATTTTAAACTGCAGATGATATTACCTCGACGGCCAATTACTGTTCACGCCACTACTAGTGCACAGAGGGCACTGCTTGTAGTTCGTATAGTGTCATTTGCTTGGCACAGGTTCACCCAACTGAAAAATTTAGGCATGAACTCGCCGCGTGCTTCCATGGTCAACGTTAAAGCCTATTGACAATAATATTATTATTCTTATTATTATTCTTATTATTATTATTATTAGTAGTAGTAGTCGTAGTAGTAACATCAATAGCAGTAGTTGTATAGAAGTAGCATATTCGTTTCTATGCTGATATCGATGTGACAAAGTGCTGCATGTACTCTTTTTTTTTGCGACACCCTCTTCGTAAATTGTATTACCAACTGCACTGTTCTGCTTTCTTACAAAGTTTTACTTGCAACTTGAGGATGAGGGCCTATAGTATATTCATGTTTATTTTTAGTGCACCAATTTCTTTTCGCGTTACACCGAAGGCGGCGCGGCAAAGTGCATGCATCAGTTTACGCCATAAGCCTCCTTGGCTCCGCCGCGGTGGTCTAGTGAATAGGGTACTCAGCTGCTGACCCGCAGGTCGCAGGATCAAATCCTAGCTACAGCGGCTCCATTTTCGATGGAGGCGAAAATGCTGTAGGCCCGTGTGCTCAGATTTGAGCGCATGTTAAGGAACCCCAGGTGGTCGAAATTTTCGGAGTCCTCCACTACGGCGTATCTCATAATCATACGGTGGTTCTGGGACGTTAAACTCCACGTATCAATCACACGCCTCCTTTGGCTGGCCCCCGCGCAGCAGAGGAGGTGGGCATCTCATGCTTTTGTGCACGCTTCGCTATCACGTGACAACGCTTTTCCCAAAGGAACACCAGTGCCACCACCGATCCTCGGTCACGTGGTGTTCTGATTGGCTGCGGCAAAGTGCTAAACCTCAGAGGTTGGCAAAGAATTGCTCCGGTATATTCGCGGACAACTTTTCTTGGCAATTAAGAGAAGGCTACACAGACAAATCGGGCGTGTGTCATTACTGAAGAGTAGAGTCCCACTTTACGGCCATGTTTGTTTTTGTTTCGTATGAAACTAATAAAAAACAGCATTACTTTATTTTCTAGGAGAGGCTGTTTATAAAGAGGTGCCATATGCACCAAAAATATATTCATATTAATTGCAAAGGCTTTCTTTTCGTATTGTTAGCACTTTGAGCGTCTATATGCGTATCTATCTATCTATCTATCTATCTATCTATCTATCTATCTATCTATCTATCTATCTATCTATCTATCTATCTATCTATCTATCTATCTATCTATCTATCTATCTATCTATCTATCTATCTATCTATCTATCTATCTATCTATCTATCTATCTATCTATCTAATCGCCTACGTCTTGATGTTCTCTTTGATCACCCCCCATAACTTGGTGTAAACAAAAATCAAAATGGCAGGGTAAAATGGTTGCAAGAATATCACTCACTGGTCATGACATGAATAATTTCACCATCGCTTCGCGTACGTCGTCAAGCACCTTCCAAAAACAGTGGCACATATCCGGGCTCGGTTATGTGCCGCTGGTATGCGGGTATCTGCCGCAGGTGTTTGACAGTATATGTCTACCCAGGAACGCCGAGAACACACGTGGAAAATCTTAACGCTCAATTGTTAAGAGAAAGCGGAGACCGGCAGATGTCCCTAGCATACCGTGTGGTAATCTGGTAATCTACCACAATGACTGATTAATTGATATGCGGGGTTTAACGTCCTAAAAGCACCTTATGATTATCAGAGACGGCGTAGTAGAGAGCACATGAAATTCCGTCAACCTGGGGTTCTTTAACGGGCACCCAAGTCTGAGCATATGGGCCTGCAGCATTTTCTCTTCCATCGAAATTGTAGCCGCTGCAAGTATTCTGCCGAAGGACCACGCAATGTTTCGGAACTACCTTTGAAATAGACTCTAATGTCCGGGAAACGCCAATTGTGGTTTCAGTGCTGTCTTTCAAATTTCATAGGCATTACATATCTACTCCTACAATACAGCCGTCACGTCGGGTTAACATTAATTGTAGTCAGGTGTCACCCGCTTAAGTTTATTTAGCAGTGTCCAAGGCTACGATTCTCGTGAAAAGTAGCACTTTATGCATCAGCTTAAGATTTCTGGTGTTGCTAATATCCATGTTGCTCTTGGCATAGTTAAGCAACTGTAAACAACTGATTAAACAAAGCAGAAGCTGCGTTTTAACGTATGTCTGTGCGTGTATTCGTAGATATCTTTAGCGCAACTTCGTAACGTTTAACTCAATAAAAAAATTACAACACAGTCAGCTCTCACGAGCATGCTTCGCATAACATCGATTCCCCAGGTACGTGGGATCTGCAGTTTTTTTTGTTTTTATTTATGCAGTGTCATTTCGCCTTTTTTTGGACTTGCGAAAACGTGGCACGCTTTACCTGCACCTCACAGTCAAAATGGCGTCTTAGTCTTGAGGTGAGCGCTCATCACCCGCCGTCTATTCCGACGACTCGCCCAAGGAACTTGCGACAAATATTCCTCATTATTGGCTGTCTAATAAACTAAAGCAAATAGAATGTATTATTATTATTATTATTATTCGAACACAGCCGTCATTCGAAGAGCGGGCCGCGCCGCACTACTTCACGAAGAAGTGCACGTGCAGTCGCTACCCTCCCGTAGCTTTCCCTTCATTGCCACGAAGAGTTGTTCGCGACTATAACAATCGTGCTTTCCGCCTCGTTTTTTTTTTGTCCATTTCCACCCCCTGGAGAGGAGCTCTTGCCCGCTTTCGGCTTTGCCGCCTTGCGACTTTGGCCACCATGCCTTCGGTGTGAAGTACGAGCCTTTACACTGCGGCTCCTACGAGGCCTGTAGATGTGCTTGAGTACATACAGAAAATACGTTTTCGGCGACCCAGCTCATCATGAGTAGGCTCAAACGTGGCGCTAAGAAAATGTATTATCGTTATTGTTAACCGTTATGTTTCAAAACAATATTTTTTTTAGTTTCACTACGATATCTTTGGGAAAATCTTTCTAAATAGAGTTCAGTAATTAAGAGACAAGATCACCTTAGACATTTTATTGAATTTTCATGAACTTTCAAGTTTTGTATTTTTTTTCTCTCTCTCTCAATCTACCGCTACTTACCCCCTCTTTTTGCTCCTATTTACCCACCCCCAGTGCTGAGTAGCAAACCAGACGCCAATATCTGGTTAACCTCCCGACCTTCCTTTCTCTCTATCTCTCTCTCTCATGTTTTGCGTGAACACTTAAACTGGCGTGGTTAGTTGTGTTTTTACAAACTCTGTGTGGTGTGGATACTCAGTCTTGAAAAAACGTGGACTCATTGCGTAAGCGTTGTGCTATGCACATTTGTATAGCGATGTCGACTTTTGCAATATACAATGTCGACTTCCGTGCAAGAGAAGAGGACTAGCCAGCGCCGCGCATTGGCGCCAACCTATCCTTATATACATTTATTTAAAGAAAAGGCGCGCTGAATCAATAAAAACTTGATAAATATGAAGAAACGAAAAAGAGGAGCATGCTCTCGGATATGGAATTCGCCCCTTGATTTCGTCCCCGTTGAAGTAAACAGATGTCACGCCATAGGAAGTTTCAAAAGCGTGGTAAACAATTTTTAAACTGGATACGTTCCCCACCGAGAAAGAAAGATTGTTTTCGACATTTCCGAGAGTTCCAGAACATTGAGACCCTGAGGAGCTGCCCGCTGTCACCTATAAGGAAGAAATATTTGTACCCACTGCACCTCTGACACAAATGGCATGTCTGATGGTGAAGTACAAGGGGACAGTGCGGAAAAAAGGTGGAATCGAGGTTGTGTAGTACATGCGTCGAAAAGGTCGAAGCATACTTTTTTCGTCTGGTCGGTGAAAGGAACGGATGAAAAAATTTATTCTTCGGTATGCGATGAAGAGGCTCAAAGTAAAGAATAAAACGTGTATACGCACGCGCTGAAGAAGCGAAAATACGACGTTTTATCACGGGGGTTAACAGATGGAAGGTTGAAAGAAAGAGGTTTTCATTTTTGCAACAACTCGCGCCGAATGACGTCTGTCGCACTGCTGGAAGAGCCGAAACATCGGAATTTTTATCGGAAAGAAAAAAAAAACTCTCAGAGTTTTAGCGTTCGCCTAATGGTACACTGCCACAAAAATTTCTAGTAGTGCCTTTTTTCTTTATGAATTATTATATTATTATTATTATTATTATTATTATTATTATTATTATTATTATTATTATTATTATTATTATTATTATTATTATTATTATTATTATTATCGTCGTTTTGGTTGTTTTTGTGGCAAGATGACGATTGAACAGAATCAGTTCCAGCACGATACAACGCAGACTGAAGCACGAGAGAAAGACTTAAAGTTCGTCATTGCCGGCCAGTCTCTGTTTAGACATTGAGGAGTCTGTGAACGACCAGCCACCGTGTGCAGCTAACGCCATCTAGAGTGCGAAAGAGCATATGACACTGATTAGACTGCGATGCTTCTTAGTCCTGCCTGCAACGCCTCTTCTAGTTCTTTTTCACGCGGTTTGTGCGCATTGCTATGTTGTTGCTATTGTAATATTCGTCAGCTGGTGGCTTTCACACGTTCACCACAGACGCGGTCTCGCGAGCAGCTGCCGAATAGTCACCCGATGGTGAGTTATGGTGACTATGACGTCACATTTTGCGGGACAGCTCAGCTTTAATGGTGATGCTGCGGAAATGCGGGATCACCCTAAGACCACTTTTTAACATAATGGCGAGAGGCGAAGCGCATAGCACTGGATCGGATACGTGAAAGTCAGAAGTCATATGAATGTTCTTTGATATCTTATTTGCTGTACAGACGATATGCGCATGTTCACGAGAATCGAACCAGCACGCTATCTGTTCTTAAAATTATTGTGTCAGTGGCCCTTGAAATGACCTAAAGGTAGTTTTTTTTTCTTTTTGCATTATGCCTATTGAAGTCATTCCCACTCCTCTAACAGATTTCTTCACCTAGAGAGCTTTGGTGCTGTTTCCAGATCAAGGGCATTGCAAGCTTTAGGAGCTTAAGCTTCTTGTGCTCACGCTTTGTCCGGTGGCGGCAGCGTGTGTAGTCACTTTTAAGTGATTTCAAAAATGCTCACTGGATGGCACGCCACCACTCAAGGCATCAAAGTGGCACCAGTATCTAAGATAGGTAGAGTCTGGGGCAGAAATAGACGTAGTCACGAGCGCCGAGCCAATTCAGACATAGGGTATATTAACATGCAGGGTGGCAGGAACATGCTGAAGTGGGAAGAGATAGAAGAACAGCTAAGGGAGGAGAGGCCGACGGTATACGGCTTTGTAGAAACACATCTCAGGGACATAGACCAACCTCCTAACAATCCAGACTACGCCTGGGAATATTGTAATAGAACAGAAGGCAGCAGAAAGGGGGGTGGTATTGGGGCATTCATTCATAACAGTACAGACTGGAAAAAGATCAAACAGGAGTGCAAGGAACATTTATGGCTAAAAGGGAAAGTGGCAGGGCAAAGGACACTCCTTGGTTTGGTGTATTTATGGATGGGATGAAAGTCCGGAGAGGAAAACCAGGCAATGGTGCAGTGTATATAAAAGGATATTGAGCAATTAGGAGGAGAGTGCGAGATAATTATACTAGAAGGTATGAATGCACACATAGAAGATATAGATGGGTATACCAACCAAACAGGCAAAATAATCATGGATATTTGTGAAAGGCATGATTTGATCAATTGCAACAGTACTGAGAAGTGCGAACGGCAAATAACATTGGAGGTAGGAAGGCTGCAGTCGACGATGCGTTACGCACTGATGTCACAAAGGATGTGTAATAGGCTCGGTGGAATGCACATAGATGAATGTGGCTCCAGAAGTCTGGGTAGTGATCACAAACGTATCAAGCTAAGTTTTAGAAGAGCAGTGAAAGTGGGAAAGAGACAAGATGAGCAACTAGAGAAAAATTTTTATTCAGAAAGGCAAATTGAAATAGCCACTAAACAAATTGAGAAAGTAATGACTGAGGATATTAAAACAGTGTGGACACACACGAATCTAATTAGACTGTTTGAGCTAGAGCTTGCTAATGCACGTGACAAGTCACCCCGGAAAAGAAGACACAAACCCAATAGTTGGTGGGATGAGGAAATTAGGAGAGCCATAGCGAAACGTCAAGAGGCCTCTAGGGAAGACAGACATGCTAAGCAGCGGGGTGAACCGACAGATGATGTTGAAAGAAAATGGGAAATCTTTCTAAGCTGTAGAAGGGATGTATCCTTTCTGATCGATGAAAAGATTAGAAGAAAGGAAGCTCAGTGGCTGGCAGAAGTATATAAAAAAGATAGAAAGGCAGCTGCGAAATTTCGTAACCATCTAAACTCCCTAAGAAATGAGACGAGCCTAGAGCAAAGGATTACAACTGCAGCTCAAGGTGCTAGGCTAGAAGGGGACGGAGCTATTGATTTTATAAGAACAAGGGTGACAAAAAAAAATTCAACAAAGAAGTGTTTATGCACCACAATAGACAAGGATGAATCAAGTGGCGCAATGGCTCCATTTTCACAACGAAAGTGGGAAAGGGCTGAGAAAAGGGTTCCTAGTAGTACATCAACAGGCCCAGATAGCATTCCAATTACGCTGATAAAGACACAAGGTCCGAAGTCTAAGCAGGCTTTGAGAGAGGGAGTGAGCAAAATAATAACCGATGGTGAAGTTCCCAATGGATGGAAACTTAGCAAGATGAGCATGATCTATTAGGGAAAGGGGGACAAAGCTGACATAAACAACTACCGTCTTATAACAGTGACATCAGTGGTCTACAGGCTGGCGATGCAGATTATAATGGAAAGACTGCAGGCATGGATAGAAGATGAGGGTGGGCTTGGAGAACTGCAGAATGGGTTTCGGAAATACGGGAGGTTGGAAGACAATCTGTTCTCTCTGACGCAGTGCATCGAAATAGCAGAAACGGAACACAGGCCCTTGTGGCTAGCATTTTTGGATATCAATGAAGCATACGATAGCGTGGTTCAAGAGGAATTGTGAGGAATACTGGACACACTAGGCAGAGAAGATGTAGTCACTAATTTTTTAAAGGATATCTATAAAGATAAGAAGGTAGTTATAAAGTGGGAAAAACAGGTATCCAAGCCTGCAGAGGTAAAACGGGGGCTTAGGCAGGGGTGTCACCTGTCACCCTTATTATTCATGATGTACCAACAAGGATTAGAGGCCAAATTAGAGGGAAGTGGACTGGGCTTCAACCTTTCTTTCGTCAAACAAGGAAAACTCATTGAGCAGGCACTACCACCATTGATGTACGCAGATGATATAGTGCTAATGGTCGACAACAAGGAAGATTTGCAGATTGGTGGACATCTGCGGTAATGAGGGAGATAAGTTAGATTTCAGATTGAGTAAGGAAAAATCAGCAGCCATGATTTTTATTGACAGTGAAGGTAGTGAGCTTAGAATACAGGAGGTCACGCTAGAGATAACAGATAAATACAAATATCTGGGCGTATGTATAAGAAATGGGGCCGAGTACCTAAGGGAACACGAAATATACGTGACGACTAAAGGTAACAGGAATGCAGCGGTAATGAAAAACAGGGCACTGGGGAATTACAATAGGCATGATGTGAGAGGAAGATGGAAAGGGGTCATGGTACTTGGTCTGACGTTCGGCAATGCGGTCTTCTGCATGAGATCAGAAGTTCAAGCAAGATTAGAATCTAAGCAACATGGAATAGGTAGGCTTGCCTTGGGAGCTCACGCGAATACACCAAATCAGGGAGTACAAGGTGATAAGGGATGGACATCATTTGAGGGCAGGGAAGCTAGCAGCAAGATAAATTTGAAAAAGAAGCGATTGAGAGAAATGGGGGAGAAGCGTTGGGCTAGGAAGGTATTCAGCTACTTGTACATAAAGAACGTCGATGCAAAAAGGAGGAAGCGAGCCAGAAAATTGACTGGTAAATACTTAAAAAACAGCAGGGGGCCAAACCAAAAAGAATTATTGGTTAAGAAGAAGGTGAAAGAAGCTGAGACCGATATGTGGAGAATTGGCGTGATTAAGAAGTCCGCACTAGAGATCTATCGAACTTTCAAGCAGGAAATTGTCAAAGAAAGGATGTATGATAATACTCGGGGTAGTTCTCTACTGTTTGAGGCCAGGACGGCAGTATTTCGTACCAAGACATATCGGGCCAAATACGGAAGGGTAGACACGGCATGCAGTGCGTGTGCCTAAAGGAGGTTATCTGATTGGTGGCTAAAGTCAGGGCACGAGTGAAAATTGAATCCTTCACTGCAAAGTACGAATCCTCAATCTCACTATTTAAAGGAGAAACAATTAATTTTTTGGTTCACTAAGTATTACGGCTTGGTGGCGCTAGCCACCACCCGATCTAAAGGGTACAGCCATATCCATTCATCCATCCATCCATCGGCTCTCCAGTGATTCTTAAAATGCTCACTAGACGGTGAGCCGCTGCTCAAGGCGTCGTTGCTCAAAGCATTGGGGTTTGGGAACAGTGAAGGTAAAATAGACTTTAAATGGGTACAAATAACCAGGCAGAGGCTTACTGATTGGTGGATACAATCAAGGCGCGAGAGAAATTTAATCCTAAACACAGTGATAGTACTCAATTTTATGGCTAGGTGGCATGAGCCACCGCCCAATAGAAAGGGCACAGGCGGATACATCCAAGGCGGTTTAAAAAAACATTCTGAAGTGGAAGCTCCTGAACTGCTTTGCCAGCAATAGTGAAGCCAGATTTTGCCCTCCAAAGGTCTCACAAACATGCTATTTTTCGGCGGAGCCCATTTAGACATAAAAAGGCTTAGACATGTTATACTAAAGGCTACGTTATATTTAAATTGAAAGGTTGTTGTTTCTGATAGATTAACTAACGCCGACATGTACTGGTGACTTAATCCCCAACAAAATTTGCCTTGAATCGGAGGCTTACCAAAGAAAACTACTTACATAAGGACGCACTTTGAGCACTATCTGACAGAGAAGGTTGCCACAATGAACTCGTTGGGCGTGCGAGCAAAACGCTCCATCTCAATCGCCGAACACGAACAGCTCATCAGGCCCCTACTAAGAAGGCTGCCACAGCCACGATCTTACGGTGAGTACGGTTTCACTCATAGGTGATAATTTAAACTCCAGCAATTTTTAAAAGCTTCCTTGAATACATCCATCCATCTGTCCACTTTCTGGTGATTTTAAGAACGTTCACTAGATGGCACACAATCCCTCAAAGCAGCACGCTCTACTCTACGCACGTGCGCTTTCTTTCTCTTCGCTGTGAGCTCACGTAGTGATCACTCTTCATTACGGCTCGGCCACACGAACACCTCAAAAGCCAAGACAGCACAGCGGTGGCCTCGCAACGCAGCAGCAGCTTCGACTCGCCACCATGACCCTGTGGTGAGGAGAGCCTCACCCAAAATATGTGTCATTATAGTCGATTGCGTTGAGTCCTATGGGTTCTAACTGCGCCATTCCTAACCTGAGAATGGCTGAGGCTTGGCTCGTCGTCGGACGTGAGGCTTGGGATGCGTGATTGTTTTGAAGCTCAAAGCAAATATTTGACATGAACGTGGCAATCTTCTCGTCATACTTGTTCACGCCAATCGTCTCTGTTTTGATCAGGTCGTCTGGTGTCTCTTTTGCTATGCTCTCACCAATTTTAGTTATTTGCGGGTATATTACGTTAACTCGGTATAGTAAAACGCTGATCTATTGCGCTGAGAGCTCTCGTTCCCGTGGGAGGGCGACCGCCAAGTGTACGATACCCTCCATATGCTTGCGTAAGCACAAGCTCAATTGCAGTAGCCGATCCATAGGTCTGCTGGCAGCCGAGAACTTCTCGCCGAGGGTTTAGGGTGCACGGCACGACACTTGGAATTGATGAGGTTGACGTCGGTCAGAAGAAGATCGCGGATCTCCAGACCATGTGGCGATCCTCAATATCTGCGAGCTACCACACTGTTTTGTGGGTCAAGAGACGACATATCCAAAAAGATCACTCTTCTTTTATGAAACGGTGTAGACATAAATGGCCCAGTGAGCTCGAGCGCGCGGAGCTAGAGAGGACCAATGATGAGAATGATAAATGAAGTATGCCATGCAAATGAAACCCAAGTTCTATCAGATGGCACCAATAGGACAGAAAGCTCGTCTAGTTTGTAGATATTCGCCATTAAAGAAGGTACGTCGCACAAAAGCGTTAGTAGTCCACGTTAGTAGTCAGCGTTTGTGCTTTTTTCATTTTTATTAAATGTCGCGGCCATGTGTGAAGGCCGCCTACCTTCATTTAATATGATGCATGCCTCTCGAAGGCACAGAACAGGTTTCATCACGACGACGAACGCACCAAATTCACATGTTGACAAACTCAACTGGCGCATGGCAAACGGGCGTGGAGTTTGGTAGCGCCAAGCGCGGTAACTCGAGCCGACATGATGGATTGATGTTTGGCGGCAGAGCCAGGGACGCACCGCATGCTCCTTCAATTTGTCCGCGACTAGAAACAAACATAGCCCCGGCGGCGGCTTGCGAACGTAAACTGAAGTGGAGGAGTGATGAGTTTCCCGCCAAGAAGTCTGTTTATCGAAACAGAAGGCAAGGAAAAATGCATTGTAGCGTTGCACCCGAGCAGTGAACTCATTAAGTTAAGCATCATAGACTTTTCTGGAAGGAGAGATGCCGTGTTTTCCAAAGTGTATCTGGACTCGAAAAAAAAAACATGTAAAAAAACACGATTGAAGCTTTGACGCGGCACTGAGCAGCCCTCACTGCAAAATTGAGCAACAGACGCATCCCTGCGTCGTATGTGCGAAAACAGTAGCGATATATACGAAATTTAGAAGCTGACGTTACACCTAAGGCTCTATATGTAACCAGTCGTGTGCGAAACTTGGGCCGAAACGTTGCAGTCTATAGTCAGGGTATCAACAATTAGGTGCCGTTCATCACCTTGCACACAGGCGAGTTTTAAACGAAGCAGACAGCTTCATGATTGCTGCTTTAGGTAGACCAATAAATAAGAAACTCTGGCTGCGACATCGCAAAACAGCTGAAGGATGAATTACGGAACCGCGATAGTACAAAAAACGCGGCAGGCGTTCTGTTTATAGAAGCATTTTGGGATATGGTGAACGTGCAACTCACTATACTCTTCTGTTCGCTATTTTTACCTGACTGGGCCAAATATATGAACATCTGTAATGAGCCGGAAATACGGGTATGGCGAAAGGCAGCAACTACATACGAAAAGATTGCACTGCTATGGATTTAGCACCGTTGAACAGAGTATAGTTCTGCTGAATTGTACCATTCTACATGCGCAATAATTTTGAGCCAATCAGAGGAGTTACATTCAATCATTTAGTTTATTACCTCAAAGACCCTCGAGAGGGTAATGCATAAAGCATGAGTTAACCTACAACTGATAGTGTTGTCACAATTATCAATGTGAAGTTACATTTTAAATGCAAAACATGTAGCTAGATGGGCATGTGATTGTAGTGATATCGTGGAAAAGGTGGTGCCAGTCTTTCGCTGCTCTGGGAAGAAAGATGTAGACAATGTTTTTATTACGTGCACCTCTAATCAGAAGCGACCAGACGGCGAATTCGATCACGCGATGCGCCACGATCGAAAACAAGTTGGATAGCTCAATCTGGCAACGTCGAAACTGACATTGAGCACGCGTTGATGCGCGTGTGTGTCAAATTGGTGCCAAAAAATTTTTCAAGGTGCCCTTAACAATGTTGATGCCCGTCGCCTTGCTTTTCATACGTGTCTAAAGTCATGAAAGTTTCCTGGTTTGTTTCTATTACCAACTGTCACACATTTCGATACCAGTGAGGCTGATAAACCTAGCGGTAATTATTGCAGCCTACAGCAGGAAACTTTCATCTCCATAAACAAGTTTGGGGCACAAAAATGGGGTGAATTCCGCTACTCACCGTAGGTGCACTACACATGAATGAGGCACTAGTTGACCGAATAAATGGCTTCCAGGCAGCGGCGGTAAGCCAAAGATCGCGATTACGTACAACGAGAGCATGCCAGAAAACAGGACCGGCAACAGCGGCTGAGAGAAGTACCCGAAACGATGGATGGCCTATGCCTAACGACGACGTGGTCGTTGATCTACGAGAGCTGTGAACGCTTGCTCTAAGCGCGAGTTTTAAAGACGATATTTTTTCTTAGGATAGTTCGACGCAAATATCTCGGTCTGTCTGTCTATCTGTCTTTCTGCCAGTCGACTTGGTTGTCTGTTAACCGGAATGGCTAAAGTTCGACCACTTCCTCAACACCCACCAATCTTGGTCTGGTTCCCGCGGTTCATACGTGTGCGCGTTGCAATTAGGAAGCAAAAATTGCGCATATACGAGGCAGAATATCAACAAGTCAATATTCTGCGGTGTCTCTCTTTATACTGGAAACGTCATCCATAAAGTAATGCTAAGGGCTTGAAGCGTTTATTATGCTGTGCTGTAAATGCGACGCTATGCACCAAGAGGTGGGAGTTTCCTGCGCCTTCCTACGCCTTGCTAAGACTGTACGGTGCTGCCACCTACCCGTGGCTTTGCATTCTACAAATTATGGCCTCCGAGTTGGCGCGCGCACCCCGCGAGCTCGCTATAGACACAAATTTCACTGTTTACAAACACAGAACCTTGTTGACATCCCGTTTCGTCCACTGATGTGCCTGGGATAGCATCGATGGGCATGAAGGGCGTTAGAAAGAAGCCCGCTTATTGTCTACACTTCTTTTCCCCAATTTGGCAAAATATATTCAAATAAATATTCGTTTGAGTTACACAAAAACTACATGAAATCGCCTTGAATATTACACACTTTCTTTTCACCTGAAAAACTAATAAGAGACTTCACTTACCCTTGAAAAGACGTGAGAACAACCTTTAAGTTTTGACGTTACTAACTGGTAAAGGAGGTGACCGACAGTTTTTTTTTTGGGGGGGGGAGGGGGACACAACGCTTGCAATCTTGGAACTGTCTATATTGGAGGCCATTACTTCGTTTGTTTGCTTGTAAGATTGCTGTCTGATGGTGCTCATGACGTACGCAGCGCCTCACTAAAACAGCCACCCTGTACCGCATGGTATGGGAATGCCCACGCAATCCACGTCTACAACCCAGAGCACAGCGCAACACTGTAGGGTGGGAGGCAGCTCTGTCCATCTCGGATCCCAAGACCCAAGAGGCCCTCGTGAGACGAGCGAGGACAGCGGCCCGCGCCAATGGGATCCCGGACTATGGAGCCCACTCACCGACACTCCTTATTCGGTCGCCAATAAATGTTTTACTCTCTCTCCCTCTAGAATCCCATTCACCGATTTTCTCGCGCAGAAAATAAAATACACGTTTTGTTCTCTCTCTCCAGACGGAAGACAATCGTCTTTCAACGACATTTGCAGTGAAACATCCAGATACGGTACCAATTTCTTTTCTCTCGAGTTTTGACTTAATTGTGTCTGAATCTTGGTGGATTAACCACAACCTCGCCATGCTCATATTTCACTTAGGAGCCACAACATCAGCCAGGGACGTAGCCAGAAATTTTCTCGTAGAGGTAGGGGGGTAGGCACTACCTTAATTTTGGTGAGGGCACCCCCTTCAAATGGTGATTTCTTGCTCTGTATGCCATGGTGAGAAAAATAATTTCGGGGCCGGGGCATGGGGGCTCGAGCCCAGTGTGCCATTCTCTGGCTACGCCCCTCGTATGAGATAGCTAAAGTCTAGCAAAGACCTGGAAGCAAGCTTGATATAACCAGCCTCCGCTAGCTAAACATCGAAACAACTTAAAAGAAGCTTTACTAGTCTTCATAATCATTCAAATTCAGTATGTAAAGCATCGCTGAGTGCAAGTTTCACCTTTTAATGCTCATTTTCATCGAAATACTGCAGGACGTGTATAGATAGATACCCTTATGAGAAACGAATATTTGGAATTTCATTGAAATGAGGTGTTTCAAAGTAACGAGTTCTTTTTTTTCTGCTTGCATCCTGACCAAAAATTTTGTTTCGAGTATTACACATGCGTGCTCTCGCACCGGATGTTTATGTCGAACAATAAAAAAAAACAATTGTAAAATTGCAGCATTTCCCCCAAATTGTACACTGCTGATTTAAAAATATACTGCTTTTTTCGGTAGTGAATCAAAGCGTTGAAATAAATAAATTTCGCTTGGAGTGCGTTTTTCTCTTCGCAAAGAGAAGAGAAACTATGCGAATAAGCTAGCTCCAAGCAAACACATTATTTCTTCTAGGTTTCATTAGCACAATGTTGTTTCACTAAAAAATCACTTCAGGCAAATCAAACGCCACTATTTACAGAAAATATCGAAGTTGATATCTTTTTCTTCCGGTAAATGTACGCCCAAAAGAACGAACGAAAAGCGCGTGCCTTCGGGCAAGGTTCTCGTAATCAGTGAACAGTTTTAATTATAAAGCGACTTACAAACTCTGACTATGCAACCACTTCAAACTCTCCATTTCAACAGCACCCTCAGCATGCACGCAAAAATCGTTAATGGCAAAATCAATACTGCGAACTAGAAAGCTCTTCGATAAATTCATGAGCGTTGCCTTTTCAGCATCTGGCTAAAATCTAGCGCATGCCTGTTCTTTCCCTTCCCGACATATATATGCGGACAAAAAATACTAGAATGTCGCATATGTTTAGTTTTTAAGCGAGTATAGAATTATTCACACAGTGATGCAGTGCTATGCAGGCAACGATGTTCAACAGGCTTTTGTAGATGGTCTCAAGCACTTTACTGTTCTGACAAATCAAAAAAGCAAGCAAGCTCCCAGTTTACTGAATGAAACAGGCACTGATGGAAGGTCACAGTAATTCAAGGAGTACTGACACGAATTTCAGAAACTTTATGTATTGCTGCCCTATATATTAGCACTCACGTAGGGGACACAAACCCCCGTGATCGCCAACGCTCCTTGATTGAATTTGATATTGCGACCGACGTCAATGCAGTGCGTTTCAAACACGTTTGTGCGTTTGTGCTGCCTTGGCACCGCAAAAATACAGCGCATTCGAGACGCTTTTTGCATTGAAGGTGGTGGCAAATCAAGTTCAAGTTAAGAAGCGTTTCTGAATTCGGGGGTAAACAGAATATTGTGCTGCCTCAGAGCAATGTGAGTATATTTTAAAGACAATAGTCTTTCTTGGGATACATCCACACGAACATGTTTGTTTGTATGCCCCTGATGCCTGTGTGTGTGTCTGTCTTCATATATATATATATATATATATATATATATATATATATATATATATATATATATATATATATGTGTGTGTGTGTGTGTGTGTGTGTGTGTGTGTGTGTGTGTGTGTGTGTATGAAAAACGCACCGGGCAAAAAGTACCTGTCCGTGTCGTAATTCCTTGAATCCTTTTCAAATATTTACTCCAGCACTATTTCACACAACATGAAGTGTTTGCCATTCAGCTGTGCCTTAACAAACAATTCGCTCAGCTTGGTACGAAACCATACTGCGATATTTAGACCATAAGTTATTGCATCAGATTTTAACGGTGAAGTTCCGAACAGTAAAGTGCGCGGCAGCGACACCTCTGCTTCGGTTTTGTATATTTTTTTCACTTGAGTCGCCTATATCATTACGAGGTGGAGGTCGTTTTCTTTCTTAATGTCTGGCCCATTTCAAATGCCGAGTAAGAGGATAACTATGGCTATGATAACGATGAAGTGAAATCCGTATCCAAGCATTAGCCCCTCTCTATATTATTGCTTCAATTTATGAGTCTACATAGAAGAACTTTTTTCGTTTATGTGTTGGTTCTTTCTTTGACCTTATACTAAACGAAAAAAAGCTTGAAGCCGCGTTGCTAAAGTTTCGATTAAATGCCACAGGCAAGAGAAGGTGTGGAAAGGAGCTTAATTTTCCTAACGTGATATTTGTCTCCTTATCATAGCAAAAGGAAAACAACAAATATACGGGTAAATGAGGTACAAGCAATCACCACTCAATTAGCCAGATAATGTCCCTTAAATCATCTTCAATTATCGCCGATATGACTCTAGAGGTAGGCGTGCCGCCTCATTAGCAGCACGTCAGTCAGTTCCATTAGCGACAGCAACACGGGAAAAGATGAGATTCGTTCGCGTCACCACTGATGACCCGTGGGAAGCCATTTATTTGCATATTTTCGTGGTTGTTTTTTCGCGGATCTAATTAAAATCTGCCGTGCCTGCTCTTCTTGCAAATGATTATGCCGAACGAACCGTAAGGCAGTGGGAAGACTGCCGCGCACTCCTACTTTTTAGCGAAATCGGATGATTACACTGGAGAGTATAAGAAGTGAACCACCCACCTTCCTGCCTCCACTGCTGCAGTGCCACTTTAAAAACTGCGGAGGGTATCGCAAGAATAAAACGGCCACATCACTCTAAAGAGTGTTCTACTCTCGCCAAGCATCAGATAGAGTGAAATTCATTTTCACTCTGCATGAAATGAGAGAGTGAAACTACTTTCTACTCCACCTCTTTTCGAGAGAGTGAAATGTCCATACACTCTTCAGGTATGACAGATCAAAACGCGGTTTTACTCCTGTTCCTGATCAGTTTTAGATGCGTCGGCAAACCGCGACTGATAAGCCCTACTTGTTAATCACACATATAGGCAACGAAGCGTACTGCATTTGCTTGTTGAAGCGTTAGAGATGATTAACAAAGAGAGCAGCGTTTGGAACGCGCGCCAGTGACTTTCAGCGTGCTGCAAGGTACTTGAAACGCTTAATATCCACGTTTTTAGCGAATACTGCCTTGTTTAATCGGTCACGATCGGGACTCGACGCAAACGGCTATGACGTTTTCCTTATAATATTATTCATGTTTTTCGCTACGACCATTGCAGACGCGGTATGCTGCCGTAAGCCTATGGTATGGTATGCCCAAGCACCCTTGGCCGACTGCCGACGATTGCCGGATGGCTGGCACGTAGTCGGCAGCTCGCATCACTAGTCCAGAGACATTCGAAAAGGGTCGGCCCGAGGTGCGCTGCCGGCTACGTCGGCACTTGGTCGGCGGCGTGGTTCGGGCCAGCGTCGGTGGACGAGTGAATGCCGAGCGCGCCAAACGCCATGGTCGGGCATGGTCAACCCACGTGCGGCACGCACTCGGACTCATCGGCGAAAGCGACCGGACCTACGTAGTGCGGCGACGTCGGCCGGCGTGAGGCCATTGTCAATCTCCAAGACCCGCCCTACCTTGGTTGCCATAATTGTGCCAAACACTTCGCTGTCAGTCTCAGACTTTTCGCCGACCTCTTGCCGAGGACAAATTGCTGCTTGGGTACAGTAAAGTATTGTGGCTTTAGTCGTAAAACGTCAACAAGACCTGAACAAGATTGACCGCAAAATATGTCAAAGTAGGTTAAAAGAAAACTAAATTGCTTAGTGTACAAATCAAAAGCGCAATGTTTCGTACGCATTAATGACTAACCACTTAGAGAGTCAGTGAAAATGTAGTTCATAATTTCGGCTGCGCTATTTATGTTTCTTCTGCTGTAAAGAACGTGTCGGATAGACGTTTTTATCTCGCAAAGCACAAAACAAACACATTAAACACGTTAGCTACAGCCCGGCTGGTTTTGAGAAGCGCGGATACACTGACATCTACACTTCTTAACACAAGAAAGCAGACAGATCATAAACATTACTTATAACATGAAAAATGATACACCAATATACCATTTTTCAGTGTGGTGTAGCGGTTGCCGTGGCGGGCGCGCAATGTGAAGCGTGTCTAAAAGACGAAGGTTCGAGTCCTACTGACACAGTTTTTTTCACCTTTTTCTATCTTTCTTTTTTGTCTTAGTGCTCGTATTTGACCACCCTTACGATCGGCGCGCGAAGGAATCCATCAAAACAATTAAACATACAAATACCGGCCCAAATTATGCTTTTTTTTTTCGTGAGGTGTACTGCTACTGTCTTCGGTGGGGTCATGATACTCTGCTGCAGGCAGCGTTGTGTTACTCTGTTGAGAGGGCATACATTGACTCGTTCTGAGGGAATCATTCTACTTTGCCTCAACAAGACATGATTTACTCTCAAAATGAGAGTGAAATATGGGACAAGAAAGTATACTCTCCCAAAAAGAGTGCCCAGCGCTCTTTTAGTTTTTAGAGTGTGTTTATAATATGGTTGGTTACGTGGCAAAATCGCAATATAACAAAGAATGTTGTAGAGGAGCACACAGGAAATTTTGAACATGTGGTGTTTTTCAACACTACACAGTACAAGGGGACGACGACGAAGTTACTTAGTGATAGAACGTGTCTGTCACTACTAACTGTTTTTCTTTATATTTTCCACAATTCTTGGGACGCTCTCTGCGTCCCGCCTTGTGGCGAGGGCAGCGGCGACTTCTACAGGCCCACGTGGTCAAATGTCAGCGCCCTCAAGCTCTTCTGTGGCTCAAGGCTCATGGTTCATCACCAGCGACGGCTTAAGAGATGCTCCTGCTCTCGTGCCCATGGACGAAGAATGAACTGCTGGCCCGTCTGGCTACAGCTCAACATTTGTAAGCTCCGCAAGGAAACGGGGCTCTTGGTGCAGCTCCAGTGAAGACACGGACATCTACTCAGTCGACGGCGATGACTCATCAGATGGCAGCTTCGTGTCTGTGATGAGCCGCAAGGCCAAAAGGAGGCTCATCAATACGTCATCACCAGCAAACACGTCAACCGTGAAGGCAAGGAGTGAACGCTGGCCGCATACCATTCTCTTCATGCCCGTGGGTCCTTCATCCAGCCTTCGAAAATTGAACAGGCAAGACATTTCCAATGTTCTTGAGGGAATAGCATAGAATGAAATCAAAGAGGTCCCGCTAAACACACGTAAGAACGTTTTAGTGGTTGACACAACACATACAGACACGCTGGAGAAGCTTTGAATGATGACAGTTTGGAGATGTCAAAGTACGAGCGGTCGTACCGATGACTGGGACCTGCACTGCAGGTGTCATTTACGACATTTACTTGGCAATCCCAAACACGGATCTACCCATTCTGATAAAACCGGCGTATGAAGGAGTGGTCATTAAGCATATAAGCCGCCTCGGGAAAAGCCGCTGAGTTAAGATAGTCTTTAAGGGCGACTCAGTCCCTACGCACGTCAAGGTGGGACATTTCCGGCATGGGGTATGGCATTTTGTCCCAAAGCCGCTTCAGTGCCACAAGTGTTTCAAGATCGGCCACGTCAAGGGCGTCTGTGCGAACTCTACCGTATGCCCCCGGTGCGCGGAGGCGCACACGGTAGACACCTGTTGTGCAACAACTTATAGGTGCGGCAATTGTCGAGGTACGCATGAAGCCACGTCTAAGGAATGCCCAAGACTCAAGAAAGAAATGAGTATCCTGAAAGAAATGGTCAGGGATAACTCCACCCTTAGAGAAGCTTCACAGAAAATCCGGCGTCGACTTCGCCACCGACGGAAGTGCTCCAGTCATGGTGATATTCATGCACCACTTCGGTCTACACCACCATCAACATCCAGTAGAAAGCCAGAGAATACAAGAATACCTCCACCGGCGAAGCCTCTCTCCCCTGAATACTGGCCGGTGCTTGCGAACGCACGGCCTTCCGAGCAGCCTTCCCGCTCTCTGCTCCCAGTGAAAGCCAATGCTGCTGATGACAAGGCTCCAACAGCAGATTGTCATATTATTCCTATGCTGCGATCCATTGTGAGTGTCATCAGAAGTCTTCTGACAAGCATCAATACGCCAACTGCTAGGAGCGGCCTACAGGTGCTGGACGTGTTGAGTCCAGTCCTTGGAAGCCTCCAGTAAAGCCATGGCCGACAATCACAAGTCGTTCCGTCAGGAGGTCAGAGAAGCGTCGATTTTTAAGTGGAACGCAAGAGGTCTGAGATCTCGCATATCTGATTTTCACCAGTTTGTTCATCTGTACCGATTTCCTCTCATGATTATATGTGAACCGAAATTATCGCACCCAATCAGATTATCCGGCTACGAGTCATTTTTCTCTTCAAGTGACATCGAAAGTAGCAAGGTTGTTGTATTTATTCGCCGGGAGCTTACTTACGTCGTCCAGCCAGTGCAACCTCACGACGGCAATCAGTATGTGTGCTTGTCTGTAAAAAATTAAAGGTGACATTCGCACTTCTAGGCGTGTATATATCCCCATCAAGTCATTTCGACGCCAACAAACTAGACGGCATATTAAGGGCACGTCCGGGTCCGTGGGTTATCAGCGGGTATTTCAATGCGCATCATCCCATCTGGGGAAGCTCAAGGCTTAATTCAACAGGATGACGTCTAGCATCATTGGTTTCCAGCCATGGTCTCGTCCTTCTGAATGACGCCAGTCCTACGTTTTTACGAGGCACTACATATAGCAGCTGCCTTGATTTGTCCTTTGTTTCACGCCAATTTGCTACACGGGTAAAGTGGTTTTTGCACATTAAAACACACGGAAGTGACCACATCCCCACTTATCTGAAGATTTAAGGTATTTCGAACACGTACTCCTCTACCACAACACAAATAATAGATTGGAGTGTGTTCAAAACTCAACTTGAGGATGCTTGTGAAGAAGGCCTGTCCAGTGGTCTTCAGCAAGCTATTAAGGAAACTGCACATGCGTCTATGCGCACAATAATATGCTCTTCAAAGTACTCTGAATGTGACCTCGAGCTGGAGCGACTTCGTGCGATCCGCCGTCGTGCCGAAAGACGATACCGACGCACCAATTCCACAGACAATCTACGGACAGCCCGGCGCATCCAAAAGAAGATACAACGGCGCCTTGACAAATTAGACACCCAACGATGGAGGAAATTTTGTGCGTCGCTAGATCCTCATAAACCACTTTCTCAGATATAGAGAATTGTGCGAGGCCTACGTTCTGTTCCAGAGCAGCGTTTTCCCTTCAAAGCCCTTGCACTTTTTCATCGCCGGCATGAAATTGAGGTAGCAGAAGATTTCTGCGCTATGACCGTGGGCCAGACAGCGTACACAAGCCTACATATAGTGAATCATATCCCTCACTCACGGGACCCACGCATGGATCTACCGTTTACATCACAGGAGCTCGATGCGGAGCTCGTCTTATGTAATAAGTTGTCGTCAACTGGCCCGGATGACATCTCATACAGGATGCTGTGCAACCTTGGTAAACGGGCACGAGAAGCACTCCTTAACATCTTTAACGATTCCTGGCAAGCTGGCGTCGTTCCGCAAGATTTGAAGATTAGCCGCTTGGTACCGATTCTTAAGCCTGGCGAATCTCCCCTGGACATTGCCTCTTACTGACCGATCACACTCTCAAATTGCGTAGAAAAAGTAATGGAGAGAATGATCTTGGCCAGGGTTGAATGGTACCCGGAATACTATGAGATATATCCGAACGCCATGGCTGGTTTTCGCCGTCACCGATGTTCGATCGACAATGTTATAGGTCTCGTCACATACGTACAGCAACAAAAGGCAGGTAAACGACTATCTGCAGCCATAATCCTTGACCTAAAAGGAGCATACGACAACGTTCTACATGACGCCATCCTCGAAGTCGTTGAGTCAGTGGGCCTAGGCGGGCAACTGTATTGTTGGACACGAAGCTATTTACAAGGGCGGACCTTCTTTGTGAACACTGCAGATGGTCCAACCTCCCGACACCCAACGCATCGTGGAGTCCCGCAAGGTGGCGTCTTGAGTCTAACCCTCTTCAACCTCGTTTTCATTGGTCTTGTAGAACGACTACCAAGTGTGGTCAATTTATCCATGTACGCTGACGACATCTGCGTCTGGACATCTGGCGTGACAAGACCTCAGGTACGCGCAAGACTTCAGAAACCTGTGACGTTGGTATCAGTGTACCTCAAGGACCAGAGTCTGAAAATCTCGCCAGCGAAATGAGCATTGATTGCTTTTAGTCGAAAGCCAATGAGACCATACGCTATATAAATCGATGGCCAAGTCACACCATATGCCAGGACGCACAGATTTCTTGGCGTATTCATTGATAGAGACCTCTGCTGGGGCCCACATGTGGCCCACTTGAAAAATAGGCTGACAGAAATTGCTTACTTATTCAAGTATCTCGGAGGAAAAACCTGGGGGACTTCAGTACATGCAATGATGCAATTGTACAAGACGCTTTTTCTTGGCTATTTGCGCTACAGTTTGCCTGTGTTGACCAACACCTGTGGAACAAACATTCGGACTCTCGAAAGCATCCAGGCTATGGCTCTGCGAGTTTGTCTGGGGCTACCGCGATGTTCATCAACAGCTGAGACAATCGAGATCGCTAATGACTACCCGCTAAAGACGCATATCATGATGGAAGTGCTCAGAGCACACGTGAGGCATCTTACTCGTGCTCTGCCCATCATCTAGCTTCACTGCCAGAAGCCCGACCTCGTGCCTCATTTTGCCAGACAGTCTTGTCATATCGCACACGCATTCCTACGGGATATACAACTCCATCGAGGATTTCAACTCCCCCATGGAGTATGACCTATGCACATGTTGAACTCACGGTTCCAGGCATAGGGTCAAAAGCCCGGCTCTCGTCTCCAGCGCTAAAGCAGCTTTCTCTTCTCTTGTTATATGAGAAATACAGTGAGCATACTCATCTATATACTGACACTTCAACTAAAGTGGATGGGTCTGCAGGGTCGGTGATCTTTCCTGCAACAGCGACAACGGTGAAGTTTCGTTTATCCCACCAGACATCATCGACAGCTGCGGAACTTGCTGCTCTACGTAGCACAGTTCAAGTCATTAAACACAAAGAAGCCAAGAAATGGAGCGTGTTCACGGACTCTAAGGCAGCACTACAATGTTTGATATTCGCCTTACGCCGGGGACCTCATGAACAACTAGTGCTGGAAATTAGAGAGCTGCTTCACCACCTCTTCGACGAAGGACACAGAATCACGTTTCAGTGGCTTCCAAGTCACTGCGGCATATTGGGCAACGAACATGCCGATGCAGCGGCCCGATCAGCACAGGAAGATGGGGAAGAAAAATCTATACCGTTTTCACGGACTGATGCTGCAATGACCATCCGAAAAATCGCTAATGCAGAATTATTATCCCTGTGGAACACCGAGTTCTTACGGCACACGCGACTGCGTAGACTGGCCACGTCTCGACGACTCCGGCCTCCGTCTGGACTCTCTCGACTCGAGACAACGGTGCTTTGCCGACTATGGCTTGGTGTCGCCTTCACCAAAGCTTTCGCCTTCCGAATCGGCATGGAAGACAGTGCTGCTTGCGGTCATTTCGGCAGCGATGAAACTATAGAGCACGTTCTCTGTCACTGCCCTCGTTACAGCGTGCAAAAACGGAAACTAGCTTCTGCGTTAGCCCGCCTTGACGACAGACCTTTGTCTGAACAATCAGTGCTGGAAAGACGACATGATTTGTGTGCTCACAGAAAATCAGTGAAGGCCTTACTGAACTTTTTCCGTGGCAGTGGCCTATTGTATAGACTGTAGCACCCCCCCTACCCCCCCCCCCCCTTTTTTTTTTCGCGCACGTCTATTTCCCTCTTCGCTTTCTTTCCAATCTTTCTTCCCCATTCCCCCTTCCCCTAGTGCAGGGTAGCAAACCGGATGCTTCATTTTCTGGTTAACTTTCCTGCCTTTCCCTCATTTTGTTCTATCTCTCTCTACACAGTACAAGGACTCGCCGCATTCGCCGGTACGGAATGGGACGCACGTTCCAATATGGTACCGGTTACAAAGACCAAATAACGAAGTCTGTCGCACTGACTATTGCACACAACTATCACGTGTTGTGATGTTGCGACAAGTACGTATTTCACCTCGGCTATTGCGCATTGTGTAGGCATCGAATGCTGTTCCAGTTTTTATATACGATATATAAAGAAATGTTAGCGCTTAAGTCAAGCGCCGGTTACTCCTTAGGCCTTGAGTGAATGTTTAGCATATGTATTAAGGGCTTAAGAAGTCTCCTTTAGCCGTATCTCAGTACATACAAATGAGTCCACCAATACAATATATATATGTCGTCTGTTCATATGCCTCTCACCTTTAATGAGAGCAGACGTAAAACAGAGTGCGCAAGTATCCGCAGTGCGAATGCAAAACTAAAGCATAGTACGTTAAAATGAATTTTGCAATGTTTTTGACGATAAAATTACGGGAGGCGTAATCTTTGTCCCTACTTTGAACCATATGATCTAAAGCATTGCCTCCTAGATGCGGCACACAGCAATTCATCTGTAGAGCAGACGACGGATGACAACTTACCCTAAAGCGTGTTCTTAAGTCAAATGCGGCAGTCTTCATGCCTCAAATGATAAAAATTTGTTATGAATCGTTCATGAACTCATTCAACATTCAATTCTTTTACCCAACGTGTTGCAAACACATGGCCGTCACAGCATCTCCATCTGTGTGTCAGTAATGGAGAGGCACCACCTATTAGAAGTCTCAGTGCTCTACGTATAAGAGTGAATTCAGATACTGTAGAATATCGTGTTCAAAATAGTTACTCCTATCAGCTGAAACAGCCTTTCTTCACCAAATGCGGTCACCGTTACTCGCGTTTGAAGCTCATTGTCGCTTTTCCGTTCAGATTTCTAGATTTCTCAACTTATCAGCGCATTCTCGAAAAGCTCTGATTCGTACCACGAATATTGTCGCTAAATCAAAATAATGCAACATATTTTTCTATATTACTGTATGGTGGCCTCCAGTTGTCTATTTACGAGATTTTATGAAAAATCAAAGATGGGGTTTTTTTATTATTCAAATTTCATACCCCTGTCACACGGGTACTTAAAAGTCTTTTAAGTAAGCGGTCTTTTTCCGAAAAGGAGTTTCTGACAGCAGACACACGGCACAGAGCAAACTCCTTTTCAGAAGCGGTGTTTTTCGTAAACGGCGTTCGTCGATTTCTTTTACGGCTCCGAATGAGTAGCCTCGAAACCAGTGGGCGCCAGCAATTTTCGAGTGGTGGGAAAAAAAGAGCGAATGCTTATTTTTTTGTCACCAAAACTCTTTGTAAAAACAAATTTCATATCCCGCAGAAGGCGTAATGAACTCTTTTAATGGTTATTTCCTTTTCTACTCTCGTAAGCAGCTACAACGCGTCGGCAATATCACGTGGTGACGCTCGGTCTTGCGCTGCTTTATCCTCTCCTCGGCGGCTTTTGCAGCGTCTGCCTCGCTTTCCAGAGCGAGAAGGCAGGCCATGAGGCTTGCGATCCTCGCTTTTTCTCCCGCATTGTCGCCCATAACGTGTCGAGAGCAGCGAAAAACAAATACGGTAAATAAAAGCACAGTGGTGCCAGACGGACTTGTGCACGTCGCTAGTTATCTGAATGCTTCCTTATCTAGTTCAAAAAACTTTCACATTGGTGTTTCTTCATCTCTTATTCTTAAATTTATTTGAAGAAACGAGCAGTGCAACAAGCCGTTAATTTGTACATCGTGATACATCGTTTATTTTCATTGCTTCTCTTTTAACTGCTAGCGCCACGCTTTCGCTAGCGTCTTCGAATGAAAACAATAAAAGGAGATCGTTGCTACCGTGTGTCTGCGCCGCAAACACCTCTTTGTTAAAAGTCTTTCAACTTCGTAAAAGACCGCCTACTTAAAAGACTTTTTGCGCGCCAGTGTGACACAGGTATCAGTGGAGTGCACTTTTGACAAGATGAAAACTTTGAGGCAATATAAAAAAATTTACATTTGCCCTGCGGCAGCAATAATTTATGTACCTAATGAACACACTATATCTTTAAAACGAATCAAGTTTGCAAACGTTGCTTGCATTACTTTCGGAGGAAAAAAAGGGGGGGGGGGAATACGTAACCTATTTTAAACTGTCGGAATATAGACATCTTTAAAAGCTATTTTTTTCAAAGTCTACAAACTTGACAACGTATGAATTTCTTCTTCATTAGACATGTATTTCAAGTAAAAAATATTTTCCTTGAAACAAAAATATTTGTCTTTTTATAGCATCTGCAATTTTCGAAAATGACAGGTGACGAAATTGATGCCTCCGTGTTGGTGAAGTTTGATATTTTTTTTCTTCTCGTAAGTTATGCCGTTATACATAAAACGATGTTGACCTTCGGGCTACCTGGTGAGAGGTGCACGAAATATAAAATACTCAATGAAATCTAAAATATCAACTTTTGGACCCGTGTCGATCTTTCGTAGAATCACCCAGAGGAGAAATCTCTCACCGGCACCACCTTGCAGGTCAAAATGTAATACCCCTGTCAAACGGCCACCACCAAACTCCGTTGAACGCCGTCAACGTAAATCTTCCCTAGGAGGTTCGACGGAGAAGGAGTTGTGGTAGTGTCACACGGCAATGACAAGGTTGTAACAGTCGCCGCGAGGGGGCTCAGCTGGCGCTGTTTGATTTTCGGGAAAGTATTTTCATTCCATGTCTATTGATTTTTTTGTAAATCCTCGTTATGTGGTTTTTACAAAAAGCTCTATTGAGTAGGTGTGCGACTAACAAAACATTAAAAATAATTTCAAATAAAAACGCATTTGCTAAATGTAGCGATGCTGCTAGTGACGCTGGCCACATTGTGCTTTTAGTTGTTTTGTTGCTTGTGAACACAGAGAAAGGTGCCCGTGTACATGCCCGGTACGAAAATTCTTGTGCTTCCTTGCCTCGTGAGCGCAAATTTTGTGTTCTTCAGCCATGAGTGACACAGCGAACGACGTGGGGAAGTGGTACGATATTGCGCTGGTAATGACGCTGATCGCCTCTATTGATATTGAGATTGAGGCTCCTAGAGCCCGTGTGCGTGCTATAAGGCACCGTCTCGTCGCGAACAGCCTGACGCTGAATGCGATGGCGTTGTCATCGAGGCGTGCGTCAAGGCGAGTTTGGGCATATCCACGATTCTCTCGCTAATTTAAAGACACGCTTCCAAACCTAGGCGGGCAGAACTTCCGGCAGTCGTTCAGGGTTTCACGTACTACGTTCAAATATCTTGTAGACGTATGTACGCCAGTAATGCAACGACAGACTACAAACATGCGGGAAGCGGTGTCTGTGCAAAAAGGGTCGCTGTTGCTCTCTACAAGCTTTGTTCCTCTGCTGAAGATAGAACAGTCGCCAAGTCGTTTGACCTGGGCAGGTCGACGGTGAACACGGTATATAGAGAATTCTGTGACATCGTCGTGGAAGCCCTAGAAGATCAGTGGGTCAGGATGCTTGTAGCTGATGAAATGACCCACCACATATGTAAATTTTATGCTGTACTGGCTTCCCTCAGGCAGTTGGAACACTGGATGGCTGTCATTTCCCTGTCTCGCCTCCCAAAGAAAATGCAATCGACTACTACAATTACAAGGGCTGGTAAGTGTGTAAAACTTACATCAAAGTTGAAAGCTGGGCTGCTTGGTACATTATTGTAAACGAAAACTTGGTGAACACACAATGAACACGGAAATATCAGCCCATGGGTATAAAAAGATAAACTCCTAAGTGAATAAATTATGAATTCGTTAATGAAAGCGTCACGTCATAAAAACTCATATCAAATGCATGATGCCTGTTTTGGATAAGCTTTAGTATGCACTAAACAATATTTCAGATGTTAATCATCATCTGTATTACGGTGTCTCATTCCAGCACACAGCTCAAGAACAGTTTTGTTCAAGCATGGCCACACATACATGCCACATCTCGCCTCATAATGCATGTGTACACGACATCGGCATGTTTCTATTACAATTGTATACAATGTGACTGTGAAGTTGTTTGTTCACTGTCATCTCCTTATTGAGATGGTAATATACTTGCAGGTACAGTGTGATCTTACTGGCTTTGGTGGACCACAAATACCGCCTTCGATTCATCAACGTCGGTTCCCCAGGCAGGTACCACGACGCCCATGTCTACCACAGTTCAAGCTTGCCAAGCATTGTGACAGGACCAACATTTCGGAGTCCTACAATTTCTGTCAACAGTTCTGTTGTGCCACCATTATTATTATGTGACCAAGCATTCCCGCTGACGCCCACTTTAATAAGGCCTTTCCCTGGTTCAAGTAAAACCTCTGCCGAAAAAGAATTCAATTACCAGCTGTGAAGTTCTAGGCGAACTGTGGAGAATGCCTTTGGAAAACTGAAGGCCCGTTTTAGATTTGTCATGAAGCGTATGGAGTGCGATGTCACGAATGTTGCTGTTACAATAAGAGCATGCTGTGTGCTGAACAACATTTGTGAACACTTCAATGACTGTATCCCAGCAATGCATAAATGAGGCAGACATGCAGAACGCACTGTACGAGCAACCACACCACACCACAGCCGTGCAAGTTGGATGTGGCAGAGATGTTAGGGATGCACTCGTGCAAAATTTTCAGCAGCACAGAGACAGCTAGATTTAAGTTGAATTGGGTATGAAACAAAAAATAATTCTTTGCTATAAAAAGAGACCAAGAAGCTTCAGCTTAAAGTTAGTAGGTTTACCAGTCTGCTTTGAAGGTGTAATTGAGCCTGCTGTATTGCTGCTTTTAAAAACATCCCGTGAGCTTCTTGGGATGTGCCTTGGAGTTGATATTGCTATAATTTGTGTGTGCGCGAGCAGTTTCCTTTTTTTAAGTATCCATGTTGAATCCTTGTTGTGTAATCCCCTTTCCCCACCTAGTACCACACCTATGTATGTTTTCTTTTTATTTTTGAAGTCTATAAAAATTTCTAAGTGTGCATATTTCACACATTTTTTGCTTATATATGCACATTTTTATCTCCATTGTTATGTTCCTTTTTGGACCTTGTAAAGTATGTTAACCAGGTCTGAAAAGCGAACGTTCGCTGTCATCTTTTGAAATTGGGAAGGACTGGAGATCATATTTTGAAAAGTATGGCTTGTCGTTAATTGGATATCATGTTTACTTTGGACTTTATGTTATAAATGTGTCTGTATTAATAAAAGCATGATGTGCCCTTAATAATTGTCTGCAGTTCAACCAGTGAAAACATCAGTATGTATACTACTCAAGCAATAGGGGCCTGAAAGAAACAAATGCTTATTGAAGTAATTAGAGAAACCTATTTATTGAAATATGTCGAAAACAGGTCCACAAGTTTTTCTTGTGTTGCCACCTGCCGTTCACGCAGACCCTGCTCAATTTGCGTGGCAGTCTCCAGGGCTGCAATAAGCTTCGCTTGCTGTTCAAGCAGCGCACTTTGAAATTTTTCATTGGCGGACATCCGCTTTCTCTTTTGTGCTCGACGCTTCCCATGTGGCTGGCTCGTGCTGGTGCCAGGCTGGCTCGTGCTGGTGCTAGGCTGGGGTTTCTGCTGGAGGTCCGAGGCACTGCTGCAGGCATTTGTCACGGAGCAACCTTCAGTAGCCCCGTCTTCATCTGAGGACAGACTTGACCCAGTCTCCATGCCCCGAATAATCTGAAAGACAAAAATCTGTTAGTGCGTGCCACAACATCAAGCTGCTTTCAGCCTAATGTGGCATTTATGATATTGCACATTCTTGAAGTATTGCAAGAATGAAGCATGCAAAAAGATTAACTAATCATATGGATTAGCTACAGAAGGACGTACTCCAAACTTTAGTTGCGACAAAAAGCTTGTTCTTTGGGGGCACATTAGTGCAATAGTTTCATCTCATGCTGTGTTTTTATTGTTTCCATTGCTTGTAGATATCAAATGCCCTTAAGTGAAGTCTATGCTGGTGGTGCCACCGTGTCTGACTGGGCACGGTGGCACCACCAGCATGCGGCTGCTTGACAATCCGCTTGTGTTCTTCACGCAGTTTCTCCTGAGCATCGTACTTCCTGCGGACGGCGAGTGCACCGGCCGGCCCGGATTAATCACGGATGATCAACTTTGGAATGCAACTGACAGCAACGTTGGACCTGCTCCTCGGTGGTTGCTGAATACAAGCCACGCATCGACGACATGCGCAATTGAGTGCGCAGGGAACATTCGGGCGGCGCCACCCCTAGAATGGGATATAAAAGGGCCTACCTCGTTGACGGCGTTCACTGGGCACGGTGACACCACCAGCATGCGGCTGCTTGACAATCCGCTTGTGTTCTTCACGCAGTTTCTCCTGAGCATCGTACTTCCTGCGGATGGCGAGTGCACCGGCCGGCCCGGATTAATCACGGATGATCAACTTTGGAATGCAACTGACAGCAACGTTGGACCTGCTCCTCGGTGGTTGCTGAATAGAAGCCACGCATCGACGACATGCGCAAATGAGTGCGCAGGGAACATTCGGGCGGCGCCACCCCTGGAATGGGATATAAAAGGGCCTACCTCGTCGACGGCGTTCACTGGGCACGGTGGCACCACCAGCATGCGGCTGCTTGACAATCCGCTTGTGTTCTTCACGCAGGTGAGACGCTACGGAAAGTGCTTCCGCTCCGATAGCCCATTTTTGTTGGTGCTGCCGTGCCCTCGGCCATGTGAGGTGCTTTGTGAGCTTGCTTCGTTCTTGAGGAAGTTGCTGTTATTGGCGGGTGACATTGAAGTCAATCCTGGTCCTGACCTTGCAAAAATAGCAAAACAACTAAACTAAATTGCCGCTGACATTAAAGAAATCAAGGAAAAACGACTGAGTGATATTGACAAGAAATTAGAGGCTCTGACTAGACTAGAAAATAGCGTTTCTAGCTGCCAGAATGAAATAGGAATGTTGAATTCCGTAATCAAAACGCTCGAAAGGCGAATTGATGACCTGGAGAACCACAGCAGGCGATACAATCTGATAGTTTACTGACTACCTGAAGAAAAGGACGAAAATAGCGAAAGCCTTGAAGAAGCCGTTAATAGCAAAGTCATTGCAAATATCCTGGAGCTCGATCCAGTAGCAATCGAACGTATTCATCGCTTGGGTAAACCGGCACCAAATAAGATGAGGCCTATCATTTTCAAGCTTCTTGACTTCAGGAACAAAGCACAGATACTGAAAAGGGGAGCTAAGCTTAAGAACACAGGAATTTCTATTGGCGAAGACTTCTCACGGAAAATAAGGGATGTCAGAAAGAAGCTCTGGGACAGTGCAAAACAGAACCGATTGAATAAGGAAAAAGTGTCATTGGCTTTTGATAAACTCTACATTAATAAGCAATGTTATATGTGGGATGATGTCAAGAATGAAAGAGTACTGATAAAAAAAAACGACCCAGATCTAAGCTGCCCCATGGCGAGGCAGCGCGCCCAGTCGCTGTTGACGCCAGACTCTTGAACGATGCCCCTTTTCATGTACCTAACGAGTATGATGACAGGAACGATCAACTCCTATTCAGCAGTAGAAACAAAAACCTACGCCTTGTTAATGTAAATGCGCAAAGTATTGTAAATAAAACCGACCTCCTTGAAATAGCTTTACTCCAGCATGATCCGCACGTTACAGTAATTACTGAAACATGGCTACGCAACGAAATAAGTGATGATACAATATTCCCACCGAACTACAAAGTCTTTCGCAAAGACCGCGCCTCTAGGGGTGGTGGTGTGGCGGTTTTAATCAAACAGATTGAAGCCATATTGCTGGACGATATTGCTGACTTGGAGTGCTTGTGCATTAAATTATCTTGTTGGGGTCAGCATTTTATTTTATACGCGCTTTACCGCCCTCCAGACACGCCCCCTGAATACTTAAGCAAACTTGAGCAACATATGTCTCAATATCACAAACATAAAATTATTCTTGTAGGTGACTTCAATCTACCAACTATTAATTGGGAGTTAATGCACGCTGGTCACCAGAATGTTGAGCATGCTAACATTATGTTTAGTATTATGTTCACTCATGATTTGGCCCAGCTGGTTCACGACCCAACGCGCGTCCAAGGGTCTTGCAGTTCAGCTTTAGATCTGATATTTTTCAATCGTGCGTTCAGCGAATATACCGCGTCTATCGAATCCGGATTATCTGATCACTATCTTGTGGGCCTTTCCGTCCCACTGTTGAAACGTGGTGATAAGAAACGCTGTCAAGTAAGGTCTTTCAAAGACTACTCCCGCGCAGGCGACGCGTCCATAGTTGATTATCTGGAGACCGGTCTTGTTGACTTTGACAGTGATGACGTATGCGCTCTCTGGGCCCAGTTTAAAAAAATGTGTGAACACTGTTTAGCTAAATTTGTCTCGAGCCGAAAAAATAAAACTCGCAAACAGACCCCCTGGATAACGCGTAGTATTATTCACTTGAAACGTAAAATTAAACGTCTAAAAAAGAAGCGTGCGGATTTGACTAAAATCGAACCATTACAGTCTAGCCTCGCGCAAGCTGTGCGTTCTTCTAAGGATTATTATTTCCAAACAACTCTCCCAAACTTCATAAAAAATGACCCTGAAAAATTTTGGTACCACTTGACGGATAAAAAAAAAGACTGTATCCGAAATGTTAGTAAATGAATCTATTGTTACGGACAAAGAGACTATAGCTGAGCATTTCAATATATACTTCCATAGCGTGTTTACTACCGCAAGTGTATATCCATCTGATGTTCCATCGTTTCACACGACAGAGGCTGACTTTGTTTCGTACCCGGGTGTATTTTCCATGGTATTAAAACTGAAAACTAAGAAATCAAGTGGACCTGATAATATTCCAAACACCTTTCTTTGCCGATATGCTGAAGTTATAGCAAAATATCTTGTGATTATATTCCGTGTATCTTTGATATCTTCAAAGCTCCCTAGTGACTGGAAGGCAGCCCGAGTTGCACCGGTATTTAAAAAAGGTAACCGCTTGCTTTTTTAAAATTATCGCCCAATATCCTTAACATCAGCATGCTGTAAATTAATTGAGCATATAATCGCGCATCATATCACCGAATATCTTGAAAAAAATGCTGTCTTAACTGATTCTCAACATGGTTTCAGAAAAGGGTTTTCAACTGTGACTCAACTGCTCACTATATGTCATTTCTTTGCATCTACTCTAGATAAGAACGGTCAAACTGATGCGATATTCTTGGATTTTAGTAAAGCGTTTGATAGGGTTCCTCATGACAGACTAATACAAAAATTGAACAATATTGGTCTTCCTCGCATCTTTGTTTTCTGGGTTATTGATTATTTAAAAAACCGAATTCAGTACGTAGAAATTGGGGATCAGCGATCGGGTTGTCTTCCTGTCGCCTCTGGAATACCGCAGGGGAGTGTCTTGGGACCCCTACTGTTCTTGCTGTATATAAATGACATTGTAAGTGTGGTATGTTCATCTGTGCAAATTCGTCTGTTCGCAGACGATTCTGTCATATATAATGAAATTACTTGCCCGGAAAATCAACATGACCTTAATCACAGTTTGTTTAATGTTTTTCAATGGTGCAATCGCTGGGGGATGGCTTTGAACTTAGATAAAACTGTATGCGTGCGTATAATCCGGAAGAAAAATCCACTTCAGTATACTTATACATTAAATGAGTCACCTCTACAGCAAGTTTCTGAGTTCAAATATTTAGGAGTAACACTCACAAGTAATTTATCTTGGAATCAACATATTGACAATATCTCCGCTTCCGCCTTCCGTAAACTGTCTTTCTTACGACACAAATTAAAAAACGCTCCTCCTGATGTCAAACTCCTGGCCTACCAATCAATAGTCAGACCAAAGTTAGAATATGCATGCATAATATGGGACCCGTTCACACAGAAAACGTCAACAAACTAGAAAAAATCCAAAGGAAAGCTGTAAGGTATATATACTCTAAGTTTCGTCACACTGATTCACCTTCTGAGTTAATTAGAGCTAATGGCATTGAGCTCCTTGAGTCACGACGGAAGACATTTAGGCTTAATTTTCTTTCCCAACTTCTTCAAAGACAAACAGCACTAGACCCTACACAGTACCTGACACCCATATCGACAAGGCATACGAAACACCATCACCCCGGAACCCTAACACCTTATTTTGCACGGACAGATGTATTTAAATTTTCTTTTTTTCCACGAACAGTGGAAGAATAGAACCTTCTAAACTCTGTATAAAGATTCAATTTGGTTGATTTACTGTGTGTAAACTGTGTGTTGTGTGTGTAAACCTGTATTTGTATGTTGAATTTTTTTCTTTTTCCTTTTGTATGTGACTTGAGTGCCTAACATGTACTTACTACTTGTACCGTGCCCACCTGCTTGGAACTGTGATGGTCTGCAGTATGCATTAAATAAATAAAATAAAAATAAAAATATAATCCCAATTGACATTACAATTTAGAGTTCAGTTTGTTTGGAGTGTCGCATTCTTAGGTTGCATTCTGCAATCACCAATAGGTCGTGGCACCGAAATTTTTTAGTTGTTATCGTAACGGCATTACCTTATACAAATGATTTACATACCTCATCGACATTTCCCCTTGGCGAAGGGCAACTCTCTTGCACGAGAGAGTGGTCGTTTATGGGCAGTGTGCCCAGACACCTGTGTAGTTCGACGAAAAACGGCCAGGCACTAGGTGCAAATCCGGTAGTATTCTCCCTGGCTTCTTTCCTAATAATACAATTCACCATTAGAAAAGCAGTGATGTAATGTATAACCACATTCTCTCTGGACTTGCCACATGACTTTCGGTTAGTTTTCTAGCAGGTGAGTGCGCTGCATTATACCACGTCACGGTTAGCAAGCTCCACGTCACGGTTCACAACGTTTGTTTCTTATTTTCTTGTGTAGACGCGCAAGCCTGTGCTGTTGCATCATGCTAAAAATGAAAACGGTGAACAATCTATGCAAGGCAACCGCAAGCTATTTTTGATGTTTCAGAATGAAGACCTAAATAAAGACTAGTGGCTCGTGCACGCAATTTTACTCAATCATGTAGCTCATTTCGTAGGTTGCTTACCAATGATCACAAATACTGGGAGTCCTAAAAGATAAGATAGGATGCGTACGCAAGTAATCAGTTGAATACTTCAATGTTCATGGTGACCCAAATGCACGTTTTTTTTAAAGCCAGATAACGCGCACGAGCTGCCTCATTCCTATAACAAAGCCTAACAATTGCCTCATTCTAAATAAACAAAGTTGAACGTTGAGTTGACACGCAGAAATAACGCAACGGCAGAATATCTACATAGAATTAGCCCCTCAAAATAACTCCTTGTAACGAAATGTGCTTCGTGCAATAGCACCAACTGGAAGTGCCAACAAAAACTTACACGGGCTAGCACACGACTACACACCAGCTGTTAGGAACACACGTGCTTTTCTGCTGTATGCATTCAACAGTCTGCGAACTCACCTGTACTTCTGCGTGAGGTTGTCAATTTTGTTTCGCACTTGTCGGCGCGTCCTCAAAATACTCATCTTTGCAAGAGCGGCGACAATGGCGTCATACACTCTGGCGTTATGTTTTTTCCTCGGAGCTCAGGAAGGTGGTCCTCCAAGATTCTAATCAACACCCAAGTGTCATTTTCACTCCATGTTACTCTTGGATTTGGTGGGGTCCCATTAATCGTTTCTGCAGCCGTCGAGGCAGGTGATGATGTTGCAGCGTTGTCAGTCATTTCTTTCAAACGTCAACACGGCGACGACCACAACCACAGACGTGCACGAAATATTTCTCAATGGCGCCGGCACGCGCGACTCCCGAGGCACGGTGTGTAGGGCATCGGTGTTGAGAGTAAGTGAACTCTGGCGGGCGTAAATACATGTAAACAAACACGCGTTTCGAACGAGTACTGCAACAAAAAAACTTTTAATATCGCCAAAATGTATTATTCTTTCACTGTGGCCACTTTAGTGCTCGAAAATTTTCTCTGACCTCTAGACTGCTGGGAACGAGAGTACCTCGTTTCGCAGCGAAAGTAGATCGTTGAACGTCCTTCGCGAAATGCTCCGTTCACCTTCGTTTGCGTAAGGGTGGCCGTGTGACACCACCGCATCTTCGTTCTCGTAAAAACGAGGGAGTTAAACGGTCTTCACGGGTGCCCGTGTTACAGGGGTATAACACTGGTTACACACTAAGACTACGACTACGACTACGAGGGACGAATGGGTGCCGCTTGAAGGAGCTTTGCCCCTAAAAGTGCGCGCGTGCCGCTTCTCTAGTCCAGCCGTGGAGTTAGCTACTTATTACTACGATTCCTACTACATACATCGCGGATGCACAAGCAACGGCTTAAGGAGCTTCGCCCCTAAAATTACGCTATCCATCGCTAAAGGGGTTTGTGAGCTGATGCAAAGCAGCAAGGGGGGTACACCCCACGTTCGCAAAGCTTGCAGAGCCACTCATGCAGGCACCAACGCACTAGCGCGTGCCAGCGCTTTCACTATACAACGCGCTGGTTCATCACGCGTCTGCAGAATCTCGTTCCCCGACGCCATCACATGACTGCTGAGAGAGCGTAACGGGCAGAGGCCACGGCGTCTTACCCAGCCCTTCAAACCGGCCCGAAAACGCTATCGTTTGAGCGCGTTCTGGCAGTGTTTGGGTAAGCTGTTGTGCATGCGCAGTAAAGATGGGTACCCGCACCAGATTGAGCTCACATGTACTTACCGGGTGCTTCACATGTAAAAATTACAGAAAGAATGTGTCTCCGTGCTACATGAAGCGTTATTTTACCTGTGATAGAGGGCATCTTGAAATATGTACAAGCAATAATAAATATTACTTCCACACATACAATAATTCATAAAATAGTTATAGAAATAACTACAATTACTTTTTAACCGATTGAAACGAGCCCTTGAAACAAATGAATATGCCCCGCCGTGGTGGTATAGTGGCTAAGGTACTCGGCTGCTGACCCGCAGGTCGCGGGTTCGAATCCCGGCTGCGGCGGCTGCATTTCCGATGGAGGCGGAAATGTTGTAGGCCCGTGTGCTCAGATTTGGGTGCACGTTAAAGAACCCCAGGTGGTCAAAATTTCCGGAGCCCTCCACTACGGCGTCTCTCATAATAATATGGTGGTTTTGGGACGTTAAACCCCACAAATCAATCAAACAAATGAATGGATGCAAGTCCTTGCTGCGAATAGTTCATAGCCACTTTGGAAAATCTGAAAGGCAGCCCCCGGTAATCACCGCAGACTAATGATATCAGGCTAATTTAGCAGGTACACTGAACCCAACGCACTAAACAGTGCATCCACTATTCACTCCGCAAAAGCCCTTTATGACAGTTGCCAACTTCAACAAATCTCTAAGTTTTACTTAGGGTGACAATAACGTTTGCCGTTTAACATTTATACGCCACTTTCATTTTTCCAAACAGCACCTGCAGGAAATAAACATAATAAAAATCTTCAGATAATGAAGCAAAAGGTTGGAAAAAGAACAAGTGAGCTTCCGGCAAAAGACGCATCAATTGCTTCTTCCAGTGATATTGCAAAGAGTTTCACATTGAGGCAGCAACGTCGATGCACGGCAAAGTACGTGCTCGGAAAGCAAAAAAAAAGGCTCTGCAGATTTTTTGAAAACAAAATATAGAAAAGTAAGAACGCAACGAAGAAGCGCGAGTCACATATGTAACTTGGATGACAGATTGAACAACGAACGCAATGCTTCGCGGACTTTTCGACAAAAAGCAAATAAACTAAAACAAACTATAAAAACTTGCCCTCCCTCAAATACCTAACATGAGACAACTGCCACACACACACACACACACGCGCGCGCACACACACACACACACACACACACACACACATATATATATTGCAAGCTTTCTGTTCACGTAGTTGGACGACAAAGTGGCAGCCTTTTTGACAGCGATGCCAGTTGTGGTTGCATAAAAATAATACGGAATCACTCTCTACGTCTTGCACGCAGAGGTCTGCTTTTGAATCACCGACTTCTGAAAAGAAATGTCGGGCAAATTTTACCCGTTCATGTATAGAAAGCGAAGGCAGTGGTGCCTCGAACCTTCGCTTCCCAAAGCATTCTCTCTTCGTACTTAGGCTCAGTACGAAGAGTTTTAGGGATCTGCGATTACTAAAGCTTTTTTCCTTACTGCCTAATAGACTCTCCCATAGGGTTCCAACGCACGCCGAATTCCAATGCGGTGCATTCGGCTTACTTTGTATTCGGCAACCAAATCAGAGCCTGCGGCTACAACGCTTAAAGCAAACCACGAAGAGGAAAAGAAAGAAAGAAAGAAGGGAAGAAAGAAAGAAAGAAAGAAAGAAAGAAAGAAAGAAAGAAAGAAAGAAAGAAAGAAAGAAAGAAAGAAGGAAAGAAAGGAGCCATGCAACGTGCTGCCCCCGCGAACGTCGAGCACTGAGTGGATCCGGAAACCGTGCCAATTCTGCGAAAACCTTATCTCTTTATTTTTGTGTAAATTATATGCCTGATTTAAAGTGCATTTTGCTCTTCTTTTGCCGACAGAGAAAATTAGTATCAGAAGGAAAGGCACACTCAGTATGGTTACCTTTTGGTGCCCCTCTTAACAAGGGAGGAAGGCTATTTAAAACGGAGTTTGAAAATTTGTTTAAACCTTTATTTTCTCAAGAGAGGGAAGAGAAAAGTAATTTTTCATATGCATGTAACGATTTCCACTTTTGTACGTAATGTAAAAAACAGCCATGACCTGAACATTAGGGCACAAATATTGCGGTATTGAAGCTCGCGATGACAACAAACCCAGCGACGCTCCCTACTGAACGAGGTTGAAAACGTAGTCGGTAAGCGCATGTTTTGAGTTACTAAAATGAGCTTTGAAAGGAACATATCTGGAGCGATGTCATATATTAACTATATAAAGTAAAACAATGAGCCATGGCACTGTTCCGTCTTGTTGAAGTTGCAGCGTCATAGTTCAGTATGAAATTCTGAACGGAAAGCTGTTGCTGAGCCAGGAATTGAGAACTGGATCCTATTCAAAAAGCCTATATTAAAAAGTATATAAAATATACAATGCACTTAAATTCGACAATTATTGAGTTTTTTGCTTCTCGCTTTGCTGTGCTCCTTTGCTCGTCTGGCGGTTGATTTAGCTTCAATATTACACATAGAAAAGGCACATTATATAGCTTTACCAAATACTTACGGTGAGTAGGTTTTCAAGCAATGTAATTCTATTACATTGAATTCCATTTATTTCAATTGAGTTTTGAACAACAATGAAGTTATGGCGCATACAAAAGGCGTTTCAGCTTAACCTTCAAATATGCCCCGAAGAAGGGAACATCATCTGTGCGCGTAACATGAGCCATTTCAAGCTTTGCTGGAACGTTTACTGAATATACAGTTCCTACGGATCTACTACGACATACGTATTGGTTTTGAAGGTTGGCGGAGCGCCCACCAGTCGTCCGTAAGCTGCCACGTGTACTGGCCCTGCTGCACACTTACACTCTAAACCAAAAGGGAGTGTAGTGCCATCATCACCATCATCATTTTTTCCATCACCGCGCCGCGTCTCTCGCGCAGCTGGCGCGAGCTCGAGCTGCGCGAGAATGAGAACGAGCTGACATGCCTGGCGTGGCGGACGCTGGTAGCCGACGTGGCTCCGCTTCAGGCCTGCAATAAAGTGGCGAGATCGGCACGGCCCCATCGGCCGCCTTCGACGTCATCTCACGTCTATCTTCTCTCGCCGCTACATTGGTGACCCGGAGAACACGCCCTTCGCTGAGCGGCCCGCAGCCATGTTCCCGCAACTCTGCCCACCAGTGCCGCCGTACCAATCAACTTACCCCAAGGTATGGTTTATGCAGCTCGACGCCATTCTTGCGGTGAATGGCATCACGGACCAGCTGCTGATGCACGCCATTCTTCTCGACGCCCTACCGGTAGAGTTGCGCCATCTCGCTGCCACTTCAAGCACCAGCCCGCAGCCTGACGATGCCCTCTGCACTGCAGTGCTCGCCCGCAGCGGCAACACATACCGTCCGCTTCCGTTTACCCGCACCAGGCAGGTTTCCCCGGCGTCGCAGAGCAAGGTACGCACGCAAGCGCACGCAGAGCAAGCGACGGCACGCGACACCGTGGCCCTCGCCGTTTCCGCGACCACCAGCTCAGACGTCTCGGCCTCCTCCTCGCCGCAGCTGCTGGTCAGCTCCTCGACGGTGCCCCCTGCCGCTCCGCCACCTGCCACTGGTGCCAGCAATGGCCTGCCGGGTGCCTCGCCACATTCCACTCGCACTTCCCCGGCCAGCAGCCGACCACCCTCGGCGTCCCCGCTCCCCGCCCCTGTCCCTGTCTCTGTTTCGTGGTCTACGACGGGCCCCAGCGCCGTGCCTTCGCGGAGCCAGAGCCTGCCCTCATCGTCGGCGTCGACACCGGCAACCACCAAAGCAACTGCCACCGTCGCCCCCCAGCCCGTGGCACCGCAGCAGGCACCTACGTCGAGACCCGGCGTCGCACAGGTGGTTTCGGCTAGCCCCAGTCCTCGCACCTCTGGTGCTCCCCGGCTCATCCAGCCGAAACAGCCACAGATCCTGCCCAAGCTGTCGAGCGGCAGCGCGAACATGACGACGCCTTCGGCAGCGGCGACCACCCGGTCCCAGTCTCCCCGGGCAGCCCAGCACAAGGCCACACCGCGGCCCGCGCCTGTACTGGCGCCGCAGCCTGCGACCACGGTGCAGCGCGGAGCCGCGATGGGGCTCAACACGGGGAGTCCGCTGCTCATCGGGAACCCCGCGACAGCGCAGCCGGGTATGTTTCCGGCTGGACCTGCGCACGACACTTTCCTGCTGAACCAGTACATTCCGGGCCTGGACCACAGCCCGATTCTGATACAAGGCGCACTGGGGCAGACCCAGAGCTCTCTGGGACAGACACAGGGGGTCCAGCTGGCCCTGCGGCCACCCCATGCCACGGGCCTGACCCTGGGACCTCAGACGGGGCCCAGGCCCCATGGGGAACATCCAGGACCGCCTGGCACCCCGACGCTTGTCATTCCACAGAACCTGGGGCCAAGGCCCAACATCTTTCTGGCACTGCCACGCACGATGTCGCCCCCCTCGTTTGCCATAGTCTCGGGACAGCCACTGACGCTGCAACAGCTGCAGGCCATGCTGCTCACGCAGACCACGCTGGCCCAGCCCACACTGGGTGCGTTCCAGACAGACCAGCACCAATCCCTGGTGCAGATACCGACGTTCACCCAGCCGCAGATACTGGCGCATGCCCACCATCACCGCCACCACCACCACCACCACCACCATCATAGGGCCCTGTCGGGACCTCTAATCTCGACAGGCGGCAGTATAGCGTCCTCTGCACCCAGCGCCAACATTGTCACCCACCATCCTGTCATGACCTCGCGACACACGGTCCACTCTCGGCCTGTCCGACCAGGTCACCGTGAGACCCGCTTGTCGGCTACCACAGCGACCCGGCACTTCCTCCTGCGTCCTCTGCGCAACTCCCAGAGTCGCCCACCAGAGACCCGCTGCTTACTGATGGTAACTACACGTTGACAAACTGGACTTGCCAAAGGAACTTTTTATGGACTGCCGTTCATGTACATAGCATTTGTCGCCCTCTCTTTTTTTCATATGCGTTCAAATCGCGCAAAGCGCTAGGGGGGGAGCCCTGTAGTGCCATCATCACCATCATCATTTTTTCCATCACCGCGCCGCGTCTCTCGCGCAGCTGGCGCGAGCTCGAGCTGCGCGAGAATGAGAACGAGCTGACATGCCTGGCGTGGCGGACGCTGGTAGCCGACGTGGCTCCGCTTCAGGCCTGCAATAAAGTGGCGAGATCGGCACGGCCCCATCGGCCGCCTTCGACCTCATCTCACGTCTCTCTTCTCTCGCCGCTACAGGAGCAACAGGGGTATAGGGGTTGCTCCTTTCAGGGAGCAATTGCTTTGCCACTCCCATTACTCCCCTAAAAGGAGTAACTGCAGAGGGATGAACCGTTGCTCTCCTTTCAGTTTCTCCTTCGGGGGATGAACAGTTACTCCCTCCAGTTTCTCCCTGCGGACCAACCATTACTCCCACCAGTTGCTCTTCTAAGAGCAATAGTTACTCTTTACCGTTCCTCCCACGTGTTCGCAGTTACTCTCTGAAAATGAACTGCACCTGCTTCCAGTTACTCTTTTGGGAAATGACTATTTATCTCGAGTATGCTTGTCACATGCTTAACACATGGCGAGAGCTCCTTGGAAGAGCACTGCTTGGGTGCTTCTAACACAAAAAGTGGACAATATTGAAAGGAAAATAAATGCTTTATTGTTTTTTTATGAGGCGACGTGGGAGCACACGTAAAAGTAGACTTCGCCACACCACAGCCAGCCCTAAACAAGCACCATAATACATCAGAGGTTTTCTGCGTCATCCGGGGAAAAACAATCTTGAATTTCTAGCATAGGGCAGTCTGTGTCATCATTGGTGAGAGAAGGGCAACTTCTCCAATGCTGAAGGACTCAAGTTTCGCAGCTGGTGTTTCCATCAGGCTAGCGCAGCGGAATGTCACCACAGGCATATGTGAAGCATCTCATTGCTGCAAGAAAAAAAATAGAAGCGTGAGGTTAAACATGCCACAATCAATACATAACAATGAGTCACACACACTGCAGCAGCGCTTACATTCTAGGATGTCTACTGCAAAACGAAATGTGAAAAAAAGGAAGGTTCGGCCAAATGTTACTTGGCAAGCCATATAAATTCTGATGTGGTAGACGCTTTTCACATGATGTCTCAGACAGCAATATTCTGGAAGAAAATGTGCAGCACCTCAACAAGGCATATTTGTAGCAGTTAAAGATACCCTTAGGTTAAGTTAACTTGATTCCTATACACAGCTGAGTGACATTCCTATGAGCCCATTCACCAATGGGCATTCTAAGTGAGATCATGTGTGGCAAATAACGTTATATCGACTGGAGGAAATTGTGCATGCTAGTCACGCTATAGACCTTTTCACTGAAGGCTCCCTGGGCGTTGCCATAGTCCTCTCTGGGCTGTTGTTAGTGCCCGTGACACCCGAGAAGATGCACTGCCGAGGCTGTGACATCGGCTTATGAACTCTCGTGCAACAGACCAGAAAGAAGGAAATCCTGCTCTCCGAAAGAGGTCCATATAGCGTGGTATAAATTGGCATGTAATAATACGTGGGGTTTTACGTTCCAAAACTAAGATATGTTTATGGGAGTCACCGCAGTGGAGGGTTGCGAAAATTTTAGCTATCTGGTGTTGTGTAGCGTGCTCTGACAACACACAGTAAAGAGGCTCCTACCTATTTGTTCCCGTCGAAATGTGACCGCCCCGACCTGCAGCCAAGCACCGCAGCCACTAATTCACCAAGGCTGACTTACGTGCATGTCTTTTCGAAGCTTTTGCCTCAGCCAGTCGCAAAATCAAGACATCCAATCAATGGCGCAACTAATTGGTAATACTCACTATCGTATTGGGAGTAGTTTTTTTTTTGCTTAGTTTAAAGCTAAGTGTGGTCGTTGCAAAATGCCAGTAAGGTAAATGGCGTGAAATGCGGTATATCGCAGTTCCGCGACTTTAGATGGCAGTCAGAGCATTGCCAAGCGCAGCGTTGAGCGAGAGTCGAATGATTTGAATGTAAATGAGCGGCCACGGCCAACCAGCTTCAACCTCAGAGGCGCCAATTTAGGTGAAAGGTCTCGGTGAAGCGGCCTCCTATTCCATTTAGATTCTCACTTGAAGAGCAACGCCATCTTTCACTGCTGCCCCGCAGGTCACGTGACCACATCCCGTTCTCGACTGCAGCATCTTCCATGAAGGCAAAAATGTTTGAGGCCCGTGTGCCTATAGATTAAGGTGCACGTTAAAAAATCACCGGTGGCCGAAATTTCAGGGGCGCTACACTACTGCGTCTCTCATAATCATATAATTCTTTTGAGACGTTAAACCCCAACAATTCTATTACTATTATCAGAATGCATTACAGAGCCGTTCTTAGACATGAGAAGAAAAATACAAAACAAGTGATGGGTTGGCATTGAAGTGAGAATCGCCGAGTGAGTGAAACAATGCTAGGTCCGCTCAGAAACAATTCAGACCTGTGGTTTCAACAAACGTTATTCGAGACGCTATACAACACCTGTAGTTTTCGCTCTAATAACATTTTTAGTATTCGAATGAAATTATGTGTTATTATCCTATGCTTACTACATATGCAAAGACTCCGGTCTTCGTTTAATGAAGCTGTTAATTGTATTCGCGGAGAGTGCCTTCTCTGGGCATATAGTAGACGTGGTAGAGTTGGTGAACACATAAGAAGATTAAACAAGCTGAGTAGTCTGATGCATCACCTCAGCTCCTGAGGGAACAAGTTGCATTCGGCTGATCGTCACAAAGACATCCCAGCAGCAAAGAATGAAACCCATCACATCACGTTAATTCCAGAAGCTATTGCTCACAGTAACAGCACGTTCCTTAGCCCCTCTTGGATGAAATGAATTCTGCTATAAAGCATTCCCATCTGTTCGTTTTCTTTCATTTTTTAGTGTTTTTCTTCCAGGGAAAAAGTTCAGGGTGTTGATCCTAGCATCAGAAAAATGTATCCTTCTTTTAGATGCTAGGATCAACATCCCGAGCTTTGGTGCACTCAGTACACACTAGACAATGAGCGCCCTTTACTTTAAACAGCCATGTAGGAGTGCAAGCCAATTGTGTTTTTACTCCAAACAATAGAATTAGGTTGATGTAATTAAATCCTCTGGCTACACATTGCTAGTGTGGCGAATTTTTCAAAGACAAAAAAAAAATTGGCATCCAAATATTGTCTCTTACGATATTTGCGACCTATAGAAAAAAAGCTCCAACTCGCAAACGTCTTCACCAATGCAGCCAAGACATTTGCTTTTTGAAATATGCGTGAATGATTACGAAGGAATCAGTTCACATTGCTTTACATTCTTCACGAGATATCCATGTGAGTCATACGGGTTGAGACAGGTGGAACGATTTCCGCTGAGGTCTTCCATGCTACCCTGACTGCTGCAATATCATTACCATCAACACTACCTTAATGCTCCTGGTTAAATGGTTGGCCATTGTGTGCTAGATCACGCGTTCACACTGTTTCTTTTTTCCTAATCTGGTTGCTCTTTTTCAATGCTGATCTCCATTGGCTGGTACTAATACAACAAAATGGTGTTCCTTTCTTCCTGTCATTAAAGCCAGGCCCTCTCCCACATGCGTGGTCGAAAGTTGAAAAGTGAATAATAATAATAATAATAATAATAATAATAATAATAATAATAATAATAATAATAATAATAATAATAATAATAATAATAATAATAATAATATAATAATAATAATAATATAATAATCAGCAAGAGAACCACCTAGAACATTTGCCTTGCGAACTTAATACCAAAATTTGTAGTCATGGGCATCATTTTAGCGTTTGCTGCCAACGTTGTCTTAAAGGACGTGAAAGATTCAGAGAGTTGCGCGAAAAGCGTGTGGCAGCAGCGGTCGCACCGCTGCACGATGTTCGCATATCAACGTAAATAAATGACATTGCCCTGTAATGTGAGGGCAGTGAGAGCGGGTGTGACGCCTCGTAAGATGCTGCGTCATGTAACTGTCAAGCAGCAATATCTGCTGGTCATGTGGCCGTGACGTAGCCACACATCATTATCACGCGAGGAAGCCGTTGTTAGTTGTTTTTACCAAGCACGCATTGGCCGCTGTCAATTGAAAGCATGCATTTGCATGCTCCTTTGACTTACTAGCTTACACCGCTCCCGTGACTGTCACATGACCACATTTTCTTCTCATGAGCCTTTGAAGTAGTCAACGTCTTTTCGACGTAAGCATCACGCCATAACATGCTCTCGCCAAGCACTGCCAATGAACATTATACAGCCACGTGCTGTGACGCAATCGCGTACGTCTCTAAATTTATTGTCACTAGTTACTCGCTCTTGTCATACAGCTGTAGCGTTGTGACATACCTACCCTATGATGTGACGCTAAAGCAGTCACATGCTTTTGCTCAGTGTTACAGGGGCCCTGTTATGCTGCCCTCACGCACAACGACGTCCAGACTGACGCGGTCACAAGGCGTAGTCTGCTTAGTCGCGAACATATCGTTTTCGGATTGCCCCATAGTTGGATGTTGTTATCATTAGGGGACTGAACTTCACTACGTGGTTATTGGCTCTTTGGTTCGTTGTCTTTAACACGCCTATTAGTACGGGTTGCAACAAGAAGCAAAGAAAATATATACCAAAAGCTTGTAATATCTTCTCTAGCGATGTGCTATCTATGTATGATGCAAATTTTTATGCGCGCAAAAGATGGTCTATGCGCTGGCCTTCATTACGCTATATTGAAAAACAGCAACATTTTGACGACCATCACGAGTGCCTGCCGAGTTTCACCTTTACCGAAAACATGTGTATTTACGCTTTTTCTGTAAAGTTTTGCATGGACCCAAAGTTCGAAGTCGCCGTGCATCTCTTCGGATGTCTCCTCAAAATAGGCGCCTTTCAACAATTGACTGTGACATGCTATACAGAGATTTCGCAACATCGTGATTATTCCACACTCCGCCTTGTATTCATCCTTTCCATCTGATATATTTGACGCGTGGGTAACGCCCAAGGTCATTCTTCGTTCTCTCAACCCTGGATCTCGAAACATGTACTAATAGAACAATGTATACGCAGCAGAACAGTATACATTTCGAGATACAACACTCATTGAACGAAGCATGCACTCGTATGCTATACACGGCTCAAATATATCAAACAGGTAAAGGTAAATAAAAGGTGGGCATTGAATGATGACATTGTTGAGAGGTGTCTGTATAACTTGTTACAACATATCGTTGGAATGCACGTTTTGTGAGTCTTCCACCAACATTGGCAATACTTCAGTGTTATGCAACCTCTTATCGCTCCAACTGTAGTACAACCACTCGCGATGTATGAGCCAACTAAAGTGATACACACTGCAGTTTACTGTGTCTTTCGTTCATTCTCTTCAGAGTTTTATTCAACGTTTACAGCACGCTGAAGGAGCAGAACACAAGAGAGAGAGAGAGATAAAAATGCAAGGAAAGGCAGGGAGGTTAACCAGACGTACATCCGGTTTGCTACCCTGCAATGGGAAAGGGATGAAGGGGAGAAAAAAGGTTGCAGAGGAAAAACGTTTCCAGCCGAACACTAGAGACGTGGGCATGGCGCTGGCCTTCTTTGTGACGCTCCCTTTGTGCTCTATAAACAGTAAGCTGGTTACCAAAATATCCACGATTACGGTCCTTCAATCTTTCTTTGTTTCATAGATCCTGTGTCACAATTCCCCCTGACGTTCATTCTCTATCGAACGTTGTGTCGGCCCACGTTCTCGTTACAATCACAAAGCAAACTCTTTGAAAACAAGGCTTCTTTGTTATTTCTTGCTTATATTTCTTTTCGGTCACCTGTTATAGATGCCTTCTTTACCTATCCATGGAAAGAAAGTAAAATTATGGTCCCGGTCATCTAATAATCGGTGCTCCATCACCAAGAGTTCGTTCCTTTTTTTTACAGTTTCTTTCTGTGTACCTCAGTGAAGCTTAAATTTCCAACAAGCTGTAACGCCTCGTGTGAGAATGGGAAGGGTCTGTCAAAGTATCCACTGCCGTTCCACAAATACAAGAATGGATTGATTTCTCAAAACCCCAACCCTTCTTTTGGGTCATCAATCATCTTCTCGAATGATGACCAGCACATGGAAGTTCTAGTTTCAACTAAATGCCATCTGGCATCACACTCTCTTCTTTGAATGCTTTATACCAGCAACAAAAAGCTTTGTTAGAGCCTCTCAACTCACTGTCTAATAAGAAAATTACAGCATATGCATAGAGTGATTGAGGGTGAGTGCGGCGAAGCGTCCGTCAGTCTGTTCGCGCTTCCATCCGTCCATGCATTCATACGTGCATCCATCCATGCATCCGGCTGTGCGCCCGTCCATTCATCCACGTGTCTGCCCATCTGCTTGTCTGTCTGTCCATCCATGCGTCCATTTGTCCGTCCACCTAGAGAACACCCTAAGTAGCGCCATCTCGCATCTTCTCATCGCGACCATAGTCGCGCGATCGTCTCTCTCCTTCCCCTGGGCACATACCCGCCTATCCCCTGTGACACGTACCCGCTCTCTCAGATATGTGCCACTGGCGGTTGCCTACAACGACAACAGAGGACGCACAAGCCACTCCTAAGGAGCTTCGCCCATAAAAGTCACAGCTTTTCCGCAAGGGCAAAGTGGTGCAATAAATGCGATAGCAACAAATTGCAAGGCCACGCGAAGATTGGAAAGCAGACCGAAACGTGTCCCGCGTTTTTCATGCAGCAATGATGCACAAAATGTACTCACAGGTACAGATGCACGCGAATACGCGTCTCAGGCGTTACTTCACTGTGTATGAAAAGCACACGCTTTTCGCAAATGGAGACTGCAATGGTTTCAGTGACCTTTGTGCGCCCGGTAACTACAACAAAAATGCTCCAGGTAAAGCCTGAGGCCAGCAAAGACGTACAATGCTCTTTACCACTTGATAAGGGCGCACGAGGGAGCGTCGCTCCCCTCGTCTAAGCGGGGCAAAGTACACGTGGGAGATAAGAGCACGCGCCACCATGTAATGTGATGACGCGCGCTGATTGTGCCATCTGGATGGTGATGCTGAAAACAAAATAGTTCCCCTCCCCCGGAGATGCCCGGACCAGCGGTAAGTGTTAGTTATGAATAGCTTGCCGTTTGAACGTTCAAGGAGGTGCGTCTCGATGGCTCCGTGGTTAACGCCTCACGTTCACTACTCAGAGGCTCCACGTTCAATTCCGCATGGCAGAGTCTTTTTTTCTGGATTATTTTCTTTGTTACGTTTTTATATATATATATATATATATATATATATATATATATATATATATATATATATATATATATATATATAGAGAGAGAGAGAGAGAGAGAGAGAGATACGTATGCATATACGGTGAGTGACGGCGACGCCGGTGCAGAATCCAACAGAGAGTGTCCATATAATCGCTATAGTAATAAAAGACCGCCAAACCACAAAATCTAACTACTAGACGATTAAGCGGTCGCAATCATGAAGAGAGATCCACTCATTGGCTCAGCGTCTTTGTAGGTGGATGGGGATGGAAACTGGGAGAATAGGGAAAGTGAAATAGGGAGCGGAAAAATGAAAGAAGATAGGGAGAGGTCGGCCTTGTGGTGCGCAAGCGTGTCGTGGGCAGCATGGGAGCTGCAGGACTGTCGTTAAGACCGCATTCTCTTAAACAAAGCAAGGCCGAAGCGATGTGCGAGCGGGAATAGCCTTTCTTCCGTCGCCACCAGAACGATGGTGAGAAAGAGAAAATGAGGAAGGCAGAAGACAAGAAACGGGGCTGAGATTTATAATGGCAACTCAGCACGAGCAGGACCATGCTTCGAGCGTTGTTAGTTCTTATGGCTAAGGGTCACCCCTGTTATGGCCTATAGGCATGTGTCATTTCCACAGTTTGCTTCCCGACCAAGTATTTTTCCTTTCCTTCGAGTGATGAGTTTTCTTTGAGGCCACAACCGCCTTTGCTTTCTCCTTTCTCACCGCAGTCAATGGTGTTGGTGTTGCTTGTCGCGAGAGCATTAGATTTCTTTTGTTCATAACGTTGCTGGTTTTTGTCTTTCCCATAATGACAACATCAACACATTCTTTTATTACTCCACATTTCGTAAGTTCGCTTAAGTATTGAGCGCTGTTGATAAGAGCGCTATTCCGTTCAGGGGCGGGCGCTCAGTTTTAGAGCAAATAACTACGAGTCGCGCTAAAATGCGACGACAAAAAAGAAACACACAACATGACCTGTGCTCTAGTGCCAACTTAACGTTTAGACAAAATTCGCCCTTTATACATATGTCACCAAAAACGCCTTGTCAAAAAAAAAAAAACGCCAATGATAATCATACATTGCGGACATGTGTATTCCTATCCTATCAGGTGTTCATCGATAAAACATATCTTCTCAGTGACCTAAACAAAGAGACAACGCGCTGACATACTTATCTCGCTCTAGTCATCTAATGAACTTCCACAATTTTTCTTGCTTTTTTTTAATTTTTCCTTTGTAAAAAAATGGCAGCATATCCACAGAGTGAATGATGGAGAGTGGGGCGAAGAATTCGTCCGTCCATTCGTTCTTGCTTCCGTTCGTCCATGCATCCGTCAGTGTGACCGTCCATGCGTCCATCAGCCTGTCCGTGCGTGCGTCTGTTCGTGCGTCCGTCCCTGCGTTCGTCCATGCAGCCGCCCCTGCGTCCGTTCATGCGTCCATCCATGCATCTGTCGATGTGTCCGTTCGTCCATCTATTCAACACTCCAAGTACCACCATCTCGCATCTTTTCATCATATATTCCCCATATAGAAGCAACGCCATCCAGCGAACATTCCAAGAACTAAACGAGAGGTGGCACACGCACACTTTCTTATGGCTTTCGCTTCGGGTCCACTTCCCACCTTTGACCTCCTCGCGTTCATGGTATATAGTAGTTCACTGTATTCATGGCACTACGGCCGAACGCTTGCTAAACCTTTCGAAAACCAAGGAGGTTACGCCCAGCGAGTATGACGTAGCAAACTTTTTCAGTCAGATAGTGCTCAATGTACATGCCAATGGCTGCTAATGGGAAATGAGAGGCGGAGAATTCGGCTTTTTACTTTCTTACGGCTTGCGCTTCGTGTGTACTTCCCATTTTTAACCACCTCGTGTTCATTCATGGTATATACAAGTTCATTGTATTCATGGCACTGCGGCTCAACGCTCGCTAAACCTTTCTAGAGCTAAGGAGGTTACACCCAGCGAGTATACCGTAGCAACCCTTTCTTGTCAGATAGTGCTCAATGTACATGCCAATGGCTGCCAATAGTGATCGCAGCCTGCGCGTTAACTAAAAGCTGAATGCTCCTGTCTCTCATTCCCCATTGGCAGCCATTGACATGTACATAAAGCACTATTTTTTATTGTTCAACAACGCACGGAAGTCTCTCACCGGCGCCACCATGGGGGTCAAAATGTTATACTTGTTATATACTACGGGGGACGAATGGGTGCCGCTATAAAGAGTTTCGCCCCTAAAAAATCTGCTGTCTCCAAACTTGGCTGCAAAGGTGGCCAGGCAGCCAACGCGAAGCAGTGCTCCCTGACGCTCGGCGCACTCTGGCTCAGTGGGATTCATGTGCAGTGTGAAATAGTGGAGATGGAGGAGCGTAAAACGGCTTATAATGGAACCACGCAGATGTGTATTGCCACACGGCACGCTCATTGAGCACAGATGAAGATCCGGTGTAAGGGGCAGTTCCACACTCTCCGAGGGGATGGCGCCCTCTCTCACGTGACACAAATGTCAGCCGCATACTACAAAGCGTGTTTAACAATTTTTTATTATTTATAGCTACGAATTCTTGGTAATTTTTGTCTTCTATAATATTTTAAACTCCGTTTGCTCAGCTTTGTTCAATTTCAAGCAGTGCAAGCCATCTTGTAGGTCTGTATTCTCCCCTAGATCTTTATCTTGACCATGCCGCATGAGATGTTTGAGATCTTTGACAAGATCTTTGATCATGTTATGAAACCTGTGATATATTTTCTTAAAAATCACTGCATATCCACGGAGTGAATGATGACTGGTGGAGAGAAGCGTTCCTCAATCCGTCCGTACTTTCTTCCACACATTTTTTCCTGCTTCCGTCCATCCATTCGTCCGTCCACGCGTCCACCCTTATGTCCATCCTTCCGTGTGACCGTCGGTGCATCCCCATCCATCCGTGTGACCATCAGTGCATCCTTCCATCCGTGCGTCCCTCCTCCATGCGTCCGTCCGTACACCTGTTCTTCCGTCTGTCCATCGATCCGTCCGTCTATGCGTTTGTTCATGCGCCGTCCCTTGGTCTGTCTGTCCATCCATCCATCTATGCGTGCTCGCTCCTCTGTCTGTCTGTGCGTCCATCAGTTCGTCCGTCTATCTGTATGTCCATCCGTCCGTCCATCTATCTAGCGAACACTCCAAGTACAGCCATCTCACATCTTGTCATCATGTATTCATCATGGACGAGTTCCACCATCCAGCTGACATTCTAAGGACCGCTCTTTCGGGTATGTGCCACTGATGGCAACATACACCATCGGAGGATGGACATACGCACACCCTAAGGAGCTTCGTCCCTGAAACAATGAAAGTTTTGGAATGTTGAGCAGCAATGGTTTCATTCACTGGTGGACATTGATCTCAAGCAAGGTGAACAAAACAGCCCAAATGTGACCCTGTTGAAGTAGCTATAAGTCTATAAAACACACTTGCCCAGTTTTACTTCAATAACACAGCGACATATGCGTTGCTTGAAGAGGCTCATTTTCGACAGCTACCATACGCTGTCGCTGCCATAGCTTATGTGAGCATTAAATCAAAGAAAGCTACGCTGATAAGTCCAAGAACTCTGTAGTGAGTTAGCTGATTCAGACTCACTTTGAGGCCCTGAGTATGTGTCCGAAGGAGCAAGGGTAAGTGATATCTTATCGAGTTTCAGTTCAATTGAGTCCGATTGAGAACATTTTTGGGGGGTCTGAATCTCTTTACAAAAATGTTTGGTAAGCTTGAGTCCGAGTGTATACTAAAGAAGCGTTTGTTGAGTAAGCCTAACTAAGATCCCATTTTCTTGCCGATCTTTCGTCCTATCTGCTCCGCGTCAAAATTTCTAGCAGCCTCATTTCGGCTGACTTTAGTACCTACGTTTACTTACATATAGTTCAATGCACTAGCGCTCGTACGCCAGCTCAGCCTTGATTGTTCAGCGGCTTGAGTTTCGCAAATACACTGATTGCCCCTTTTTTTGTCGTCCCTTTTCAGTGAACACACACACGGAGAGTTCTTCATAACAGTATCGCGTGTTAGTCTCATGTCTTCGAATGAAATATCTTTACTGGATTGTAACATTGGATAACTTGTATTTCAAAGTACCAAATCAAAACGCGTCACCAAGATGACCGATTATAGAAGATGTGGGAGATTATGCCTGAAGGAGTGCGACCGATCAACGAGCGCCCCAGGCGCGTGTTTGAAAGCGAAGCGCTAAGTAGATGACACGAGCATCGCAACATTCAGTGAACAGCTGTATACATCCACATGCAGATCACCACGCCACCATACACAAGGAATCTCTTTGGCTGCTTTTTCCTTTCGTCTCACTTTAAACTTACACCAATTCAGAGACAGAGAGATTGACCACGTTCTCTGTCTTTTCTTCCCAAGTAAAAGAGAACAATGTAAAATTTAGATGCCTGAATGAGAGTGGAAATGAAGACAAAAAAATTGGCAGATCCCACGTACCTGGAAATCGACGTCATGCGAAGCATGCGGAGGGAAAGTGACCGTGTTGCATTTTTTATGAAGCGACACGTCATGAAATGACGCTAAATATATGTAAAAATGTTGCACGCACAGACATATGTCGAAGAGTTGCAAATGTTGATGAAACAAGCTGGTCGCACATGCGCAACAAGTTCAACCGAAACATGCGTATTATGAACACCAGAAGCTGATATGAAGCGCTGATGCTTGCGAGTACGCTGCTTTTTGACACTGCTACATAAATCAACTTCAGTGCATGGCACTTAATCACAATTCACGTTAACTCGATGTGACGGCTGCATCAAAGGAGCACATATGTAATGTTTACAAAATTGGGTAGGTAGCACTGCAACCACTATTGACATTTCATGAAGATTAGCGTCTATTTGAAAAGTAGCTGCGAGACCTGGCCTAGCTCTGTGGTAAATTGCTTCATGGTCATGCAGAGTGCTTGGGTTCGATTACAGCTGGGAGCCTGGCGTTTATTCTTTGCATTCATCGGGTCAACGCTACTTATGTCGGGTATTTCTTAACGCTCGCACATTAAAATTGTCCACGTGTGTTCTCGTCGTTCCTGGGTAGATGCTAAGTGTCAATCACCTGTGGCACATACTCGCATAGAAGCGGCACATGCCGGCCCGTAGGTATGTGCCACTGTCTGGCGGGAAGTGTTTGACGACGTACGCGACGAGATTGTGACTATTCATGTCTTGACCAGGGCTTCATGTTCGCCCATTTTACCCTCCCATGCAAATTTTGGTTCGCGCCAAGTTAAGGGGGTAACCACGAGGGCACCCAAACGTAAGTGGCTAGATAGATAGATAGATAGATAGATAGATAGATAGATAGATAGATAGATAGATAGATAGATAGATAGATAGATAGATAGATAGATAGATAGATTGATACGTTCATTGTCGCCGAAGTTCGCCAAGAAATGCTTCGCATTTAGAAATCCACATAACTTACACAGCGAATCAGGCGGTGATCGGGGCTACGATACCTCTTGATGCTCTCGATGCGCTGCAGGGTATGAAAAACGAGAGACGCGCAGATTGCGCGTCACCTTGTATTGTCTCTCGTTTTTTATGCCTTGCAGCTCATCGCAAGCACCACATCACGAAGAAAAAAAAACCTTTCCCCGTCATTACTCCTTTCACTCTTGCGCGAGCAATGCGCTGCGCACGCCTGAATGAAACTCATCACGGCCGGAGCTTCCGTGCAGCGCCAGCTGTTTGCACGTTTGCACAAAGGTATTAGATTGCGCACTCACGTGCACTCACGTACACAGCCGTGACAGACGGAGCGAGAGGCCCGTTATTGCCTCGGCCCCCGCAAAAGGCTAAAGGAGGGCGAGATTCTGAAAAAAGTAAAGAAACTTTAGAGCGAGGGATGAAAATTTGAAGGAGGCAAGATACCACATGATCCGGCTCTCCTTAGAGACGGAGAAGAGCGATGAACGTAGAGGGGGGTATATTGAAGGCGGACATCAAGTTTAATTAGATTTATTTCTGACTTCCTCGCCCTGTGCATCTTTTTGGCGTAATTGAAGTTTATTGGCGATGTGCGCGATGCTAGAAAAGTCGAGAAAGCAGCACAGTGTGTGCATAACCGGGCAGGTCAATCACTGTCCCTCTGAACAGCTGCCTCTGCTCTGCTGACGTGATTTGTGATGTGCCGGATGACAAACGGTGTGCCGGAAAGAGGAAACGGAGATGCGTTGGAGAGGTCGGGACAAATACTTGTTGTGCCAGCGCAGGTGGATCAGCCTAATGGGGAGTGGCTGTGAATCCGCTTTGTGTGTTATACCGGTAGCAGTTAAACAGGCATTTGTGCAACGCGACATTGTGCGCTACGAGCATATCGTCGCCTTGTCACGTGGTATCACAGCGGGTAAGGCTCCCAAGCAGAGAACGCTGCTGCGTCACATAAACGTTTTGGATGTCGTGACATGACGTCACGCCTGCCAAACTTACGCTCCACATTCTCCAAGAGTTTGCGAATTCTTTATTCATCTTGGTAGACGTAGCGCAGCAGAGACGTTGCGTAGCAGGACAAATTAGACGCACAAGCAAGTGCAGTGAACTAGCTTTTAGGGGATTGATTGATTGATTGGTTTGTGGGGTTTCACGTCCGAAAACTACCATATGATTATGAGAGATGCCGTAGTGGAGGGCTCCTAAAATTTCTACCACCTGGGGTTCTTTGACGTGCACGCAAATCTGAGCACACGGGCCTACAACATTTCGCCTCCATCACAAATGCAGCCGCCGCAGCCGGGATTCGATCCCGCAACCTGCGGGTCAGCAGCTGAGTACCTCAGCCACAAAACCACCGCGTCGGGGCAAGCTTTTAGAAGCGAAGCTCCTAAAGCCATGTGTCTGTCCGTGCATGCCTCGTGACCGGTTCGTGACCACCTAGTTGTATGACTCACTGAGCATGTGGCTTTTGGGTGAGTGACAGCCAGCCAGCCAGCCAGCCATACAGACAGACAGACAGACAGACAGACAGACAGACAGACAGACAGACAGACAGACAGACAGACAGACAGACAGACAGACAGACAGACAGACAGACAGACAGACAGACAGACAGATGGACGGACGAACGGATGAACGGAAGCACGGAAGGAAGGACGAACGGGTGAAAGGACAGATGCATGCACGGACCGTTTGACACAAGGATGGCCGAATGAACGTTTCGCCACACTCGATATGCTGTGTTTTTTTACTTGTAAATGTTTCCTTTTTTCTCAAGTTAAAATAAAGTGTACAGTTTGCGCTTATCTTTTCTCATTTTTGTTCGTCTTTCCATTATGATTTCTCTTTGTGCACTGCCACTTCTTTTAAGTTTGCTGCACAACTCGTTCCCATCAAGTCTTCTTATACTTTCGCCATGGCTATTCTCAAACGTGTAGTTATAGTCTACAAGGCAGAATAGCACCTAACGGCAATTTGCTGAGATCGGCCATGCACTAAATCAAACTATAAAAGGATAAGAAAAAACAAATGGTGAGTCCTAACTACTTTCGAACACCACTAAGTTCCAGCTGGTGTTCTTCGATTATGCAACGTAACCTTGTGTTGGTCATCTATACAGAAAAAAGGGGGAAAGGAGGCCTTCTCGGCAGCGTTACGAAACTACCATACCGTAAAATGTGTTGGAAGAGAGGGAAGCGCGTCAACGGTAGTACTGGAGCCCCCCGTATGCACAGGCTGGCGGAGGTCATTTGTTTGGAGTAAGGAAAAAAAAAGATGAAGTAGAGAGCAATTTTCAGAAAAGTGTATTGCTTTAAACTGCCCGAAATCGAAGTGCACCAAGGAATAAGAACGGAAGTCTGAAAAAAGAAGTGTAAGAAAATAGAAAGGCTGACTAACGTAGAAGAAAAAGCAGCAACATGGAGTCACTGGAAATTTAAGCGCGCCTATTCTCGTTAAACGCTTAAACGCCTGCGCTGTGTCCATTGTAGGCTTTTACTAAAATGGGGCTGGTCCGGCAGGATTTTACGATAAGGAGACCAGCGATGTCGACTGCGTTGAGTACGCGAAACGTCAGCTTGGATCTCTACGATCGTTAACCATCGAACGTTCTCTTCTTTTTTATCTGCGTTTATATCTATAGCCATTTCTCACAAAGAAGATGCACGTCTATTTTTCTCGATGGAGTGCCTTTCGAATCAAAAGTATGAGCTTGTGCGAATACTAGAACAAGCATAAAATTTTCAAAGAAGACAGCATAGAATGGGATTTTGGCCGTTTATTCGAACGTTCATTCCACCGATTTTCAAAATCCCAATCAGAACAGTGTGGCCTTGCCCATGATGCCCAAATGAGACAGACAGACAGACAGACAGACAGACAGACAGACAGACAGACAGACAGACAGACAGACAGACAGACAGACAGACAGACAGACAGACAGACAGACAGACAGACAGACAGACAGATAGACAGACAGACAGACAGACAGACAGACAGACAGACAATGAACTTTAAGGTAACCTGATTTTTTACAGATATCTGTACAGTAGCCAGGACAACCACGACCCTAATACTATAAGAACTTGGAGAAACTCAGATGACACCCAACAAGTAATGATAGAAGAAGTCAAAAAACCCTTAATTTGCATGCAAAGAGGCAAAGCAGCTGGTGAGGATCAGGTAACATCATATCTCCTGAAAAATGGAGGACACATCGTGTTAGAAAAACTAGCCACCCTATTTACAAGGTGTCTCCTGACGAGAAGAGTACTAGAGCATTGGCAGAACGCTAACATCATCTTAATACATAAGAAATGAGATGACAAGGACTTCAAGAATTACAGGTCAATCAGCTTGCTCTCTGTAGTATACAAGGTATCTACAAAGGAAATTGCTAACAGAGTTAGGAAAACATTATATTTAATCAACGAAAGGAACAAGCAGGACTTCTAACAGGCAACTTAACAATCAACCACATTCATACTATCAATCAGGTAATAGAGGAATGCTCAGAATACAGCCAAACACTATACATAGCCTTCATTGATTACTAGAAGGCGTTTGACTCAGTCGAAATATCAGCAGTCATGCAGACATTGCGGAATCAGGGCGTCGATGAAGCATATATAAACATCCTGGAAGAAATTTACAAGGGATCAACTGCTACCACAGTGCTTCATAAAGAAAGCAACAGAATACCAATCAAGACGGCTGAAAGGCAGGGGGATACAATCTCCCCAATGCTATTTACCGCGTGCTTACAGGAGGTTTTCAGAGGCCTAGATTGGGAACAGTTCGGGATAAGAGTTAATGAAGTAACCTTATATCTTATCCTTAGTGACCTGCTTTTCACCGATTACATTGTATTGCTGAGTAACTCGGGGACGAATTGGAACTCATAATAACGGAGTTAGAAAAGGAGAGCAAAAAAGTGAATCTTAAAATTATTTTACAGAAAACGAAAGTAATGTACAACAACCTCGGATGAGAGTGGCGCTTAGAGATAGGTAATAGTGGACTTCAAGTTGTAAAATACTATGTCTACTCAGGGCAGGTAATAACCGCGGAGCCAAACCACAAGAATGAAGTAACTAGAATAAGAATGGGGGTGGGGCACATTTGGCAAGCACTCTCAAATTATTACAGGTAGATTGCCACTGTCTTTCAAGAGGAAGGTATATAACAGCCGTATCTTGCCGGTACTTAGCTACGGTGCAGAAACCTGGAGACTTACAAAGAGGGCTCTGCTGAAATTGAGGAAGACGAAGCGAGCAATGGAAAGAAAAATGGTAGGTGTAAATAAGAGACAAAAAGAGAGCAGAGTGGATCAGGGAACAAACGGGGGCTAAGGATATCATAGTTGAAATCAAGAAGAAGAAATGGACATGCGCCGCGCATGTAGCGCGTAGACGAGATCACCGCTGGTCATTAAGGGTAGCTAACTGGATTCCTAGAGAAGACAAGCGGGTTAGGGGGAGACAGAACGTTAGGTGGGCCGATGAGATTAAGAAGTTTGCGGGTATAAATTGGCAGCAGCAAGCACATGACCAAGTTGACTGGCGGAACATGGGAGAGGCCTTTGTCCTGCAGTAGACGTAGTCAGGCTGGTGATGATGATGATGATGATGACGACGACGATGATGATGATGACGATTTTTTTCCGTGTACTGAACGAATATCTCGAAATTTCGCCAACACTGAAACAAATGCGGGCTTAAAGTCAAATAAACGCAGCACTAAGGCAGCTTTCAGTGTGCAGATAACTTGTGATATCTTGTTTATTAAAGACGACTACGTAGCTCGTACAAAAAAACGTTATACTGCCTATACAACGATGCCTTTAGCATTTTAAAAAGTGATGCGCGCAATGAATGTGCTTATTTGTCTCCGATACTGCATTTTTTCTAGCTTCACAGATATGGATACTGTTACAGTTGATGTTACGGTTACTTTAATTCACCTGCCCGTGACACTGGAGGTGTTAATGTCATTAGGTTCAAATGTCATTCGGAGCAATGAATGCCATTCAATCTGTGGTGGTATTACACAGAAAAATGTAATGCCACGTGTTCGCGCATAGCTGGTTTGTGATATCGATGTCGGTGATTCAGAAAAGAAATGGCCGGTCAAAGTGAGCGTAGTACATGTGGAGTGATGAAAACGTGGAGTCCTTCATTTTGAAAGACACGTGGGAAGTCGCTTCGATAAAATGAATGTGCATAGAAATGGTATATCGCACAAGTATAGGGCCACCAAAAGCCAAGACGATCCGCTCATCTGATAGAATGAACACAAGCACCATGACATGCGCGGCAAGGCAAGAAAAAGAAATACGAGTGAAGAAGCGTGGCACCATATTTGGGATCTCTAAAACACGAAGTAAAGGCGGAAATGTTGTAGGCCCGTGTGCTCAGATTTGGGTGCACGTTAAAGAACCCCAGGTGGTCTAAATTTCCGGAGCCCTCCACTACGGCGTCTCTCATAATCATAGAGTGGTTTTGGGACGTTAAACCCCACATATCAATCAATCATTAAAACACGAAGTAACATATGCACACGTGATATAGTTCGCGGTCCTACCACACACTTGAAAGACCCGAGCATTCCGAGTTCGTTCGCTTTAAAACACGGTATCAGATGCGTCCGCGCAAGCGAACAGCTTGCAACGGTACTGCCTTATGAGAGCTAGCGTCAACACCTGGGTTCATTGTGCTCATGCTACTGATTTTATCGCTTGCTACGAAGCGCGCCTCCGACGACGTTACGAAGGGCGCCTCGAAATCTCACCGCTGCAACCACTGTTTCGAAAAACGGCGACGCCAACACGGTCCCGGAGGCGCCACTGCTTCGAACTCCGCCGGGAAGGTCACCAGCCGCTTGGTAGCGTAGGTTTCTCAGCTCGCGACTGCTTCTGCTCAGAGCTGATAGACGAGCGGACGAGGCGACGGTGAATTAAACAAGGTTTATGTACAGCATATATACAGAGGCGTTACAAATTCGGCACTGGGGCCGACAGAGACTCGAAGAGCCGAGCTCGCTTTTCTGACACACATGTCTACTGCTCGCGACGCGCCGCAGGGCTTTTTTTATATGCTCCGGGTGGATTCTTTGAGTAACCAAATGTCCAACCAGAAGCGCCCCTGGTCGTGAGGCCAGAATCTTCCAATAGGGTCGCCGCTGGGCCGTGTCATTCTCGTCGAATCTGGAGCCGCTGCGCTACACGTGGCTGCACCCAAGGACGAGTGACGTCGCCACGCATTGCGTCAGACTCGCCAGACAGGAAGGCGCCGATTGCTTCGACGGGCTCGTGGTGAGAGGTGACTCACTGTGCGTGCGCGGCAGAAAGGCACCGCCGCGTGATGACGCCGTTGAGTCGTTCGCATCAGGCGGGCTCGCGTACTGGCCTTCACACAGATTGCCTTTATCCGAGACATGGACGTTCGATGTGGACTCGCAGGCATAACACGCTGCAAACACGCGCATACGTGCCCAAACAGGCGCCTATTTGTTTACATAATGACCGACAGCGGCGGCGCCCAGATGCCGCTGAGGTATAAGGGAAGGTTATTTTACGACAAGCTTTCGTGCTGCTGTCCTCATTAAAATTATAGATGCCTTTAAGAAAGTTACATTATTCGCGTGTTTTCATCACTGTGGGTCCAATTAAGTATGCCAAATGAGAGCTTCTACGTGGCCTCAAGAGTGGAAAGTATTCTGTTTGAATGTGACTGTGAAAGTGTTTCTCAAACTAGTTCAATTGCTGAAGTCCCTCTATTCTAATGACATTATATGACGTTGTCTAGCAGCGACATAATGTCATTAGATGCGAATCTCATTACATGCCAAGGACAATAAACCGGCTAATGCAAAAGGGATGTAAGACAGGATGCTGTGTATTCAGACAGCCTATTAAGTACTATATTCGATCAAATATGCACCTTAAATGATGATGGATGGTAGCGCAGACAACGAACACGGACAAGAGTAGGCACATAGACACAACACAGCGCTGTGTTGTGTCTATGTGCCTACTCTTGTCCGTGTTCGTTGTCTGCGCTACCATCCATCATCATGCAACCATACCAACAAGCCCAAATCGCCACCCTCATGCACCTTAAAGTTTTCTGAATCTATTTGATGCCACAAATGATAAATAATTGTTCTTACATCCTCAGTTTTCACGAAGCTTTCGACAGGTAACTTACACGAAAATATTTATGAACCTTAGCTCACTGTTTACGAAAATAACAGAACGAAATTCGGCAACATACCTGAAGTTGTGGCTACTCAATCTTACGAAGTGCAAACATAAAATATAAGCAATAACACCGGACACACATACCCCTCACACGTTTATAATTTGAGCACTGTGCCTCTGAGTCGTCTACACATGTAGGTCATGCACCCATTAGCTTGCGATGCCTTAATACCGTTTCATTAGCTCGTCGTAACTCGTGTCATGCCTATGTCTTTAGTGTCTACCTCCTTCGACCAAGCTTCTGTTTGTTAGAGCTAACCATTGGAAACGTGTCCAGTTCCACATTTTCGTCAGATGCAGACGCTACAACTCATGTTTGTTTGGATCACACATGTCGTTATCGCTTGCACAGCTTGCGCATCGCGATACAAGCGGAATAGAGCCTATAATGCCTTCCAGGCCAGATATGAAGCATTTAGCCACCGGGGACCAGAGCTGTATCTCTGTCTACCTAAGCAATCTATCACCTCCAGCGTTCTACGCTTCGTATAACTCACTGCAAGCTCCAAAACAGGGACCCGACCAACAAAGCGACACATGTCAGGATATCGCTCACCGACGCGAGGTAGCACTGGCGTGTTAGACATAAGAATACCGCCAACAACGAGAACAAGAAGTGCCAAGAGTTTAGCTGCAAACGCACTGATGCAGAATCCAAGCCAAGTGTTAGACGGAAGAAAAATTGGCACATAATCTCAAAGCACCCCGCATGTACTTCAGACAGAGTATGAATCTCTCGGAGTATTTCTTTCTCTCTTTCATCCTTGTATCCATTGAATGCCCCCTTTTTTTTACCGAACACGCATTCGGCGTTCCTTCAGCCCTCCTTTTTTTTCTATATTATTGAAAGACTTTATCGACCTTTCCTTACGTCTTTATATCTGTGTCTATCTCTCCATCTAGGGGCCTTTTTTTTCTCTCTTTTGGTATCGTTGTCTCTCTCTTAGTGTGTCGTCCTCACTTTCTATCTATGTATTATTCACGACGGTACTCTCTCTCCTCATATTTCTTTCTTTTTCTCTTATTGCTCAATATCCCTACAGCTACATTGGCCTCTTCTTTCCTCCTACTTAAATCTAACCCTCTCTGTACCAACGTCCATCCATCTATTTGTCGTCTACATCATCCTCTTTCTCCCTTTACGCACTCTTTGCGCCAATTTCTTTTTACCTCTCTGCCTTTTTGGCTCACTCGTTCGCTTTTTGTCTTTTGACAAATCTATATGCAGTCCATATTAAAGGCGAAGTATTTCTCAGCGCACTTCGGCGACTTCGAGAGTATCTATCTATCTATCTATCTATCTATCTATCTATCTATCTATCTATCTATCTATCTATCTATCTATCTATCTATCTATCTATCTATCTATCTATCTATCTATCTATCTATCTATCTATCTATCTATCTATCTATCTATCCGCCTACGAGCTTTACCTCTCCTGGCCGTTTCGATAATGGTATCGATACCACAGTCGGTATGACATACCATGGCTGCATGAAGAAAATATTCGAAGGGTCATAACATGAATATTATGACATGTATGCCATGGATCTCATGACTTACAATTCATGGTCCTGCAGCTCTTGCGATGGTTTCTTCACATGACATGATGCAAAACTGGTATGATATAGGCATGATTGCATGTCGAACACAAGCGGCAAACCCTAACATGAAAATCATGACATACGTGTAATATAACAACATGACTAAATGCCACGCTCATGATGCGTTGGCGGCCGTTTCGGTCGCTTTACTTATACCAAATTTGGTAATACGGGACGTGAATGCATGATGAATCTATCATACTGGTGCAAACAAGATAAACATGATATGCATGTCATGTTACGACATGACTACATGCTACGCTCAAGATGCGCTCGTACCCGTTTCGCTAGCTTCACATGTGCCAAACTCGATATTACGCAACGCAAACGGACGGCATAGCTAAATGACATATTGAGACTTGATAATCACGACATGCGTGTCTTGTAACAACATGACTACATGAAACACTGATGATGCACTCGCGGCCGTTTCGCTAGCTATACATATGCCAAATCTGGTATTACGTGACCACAATGAATGTCGAAAATATGTGACAGGTGCAAGCTTGAGACTCATGAGATGCGTGTCATGTGAGAACATGACTACATGCCAGTGTCAAGGCGCCAAAAAATTTCAACGTGACGTGGTGCGCGTGCTCGCCCGCCTTCATTTCGTCGCGGCACGCCGGCGTTGCCAATGCAAGCGCCGGTCCTGCCATATACTCGCCGGAGCGCACTGCATTGCTTTGACGCATGCGCGTTTCAGCGCATCCGGCGTCGTTCCGTCACGAAAAGAGCGAAACGCTGTGTTGTCTTGGTAACGCATCGGTGCAAAATGCAGCATCTCGCAATGCGCACCGCCGGATGCCGGTCGCGCCTGGCGTCAGACTATAGAGTGCTCGCGTTTTGCTAACGTCGCTGTGCCCAGCGTGCGAGTACGTCACCACTACATTGGAGTATAACGGGCCCTTTATGGTGCACTCGCGGCCATTTTGCAAGCTCCACGTATACCAAATTTGGTGTTACGTGGCGTCAACGGATGACGAAATATATGACTGGTGCAAACACGATAACCGTGACACGCGTGTCATGTAAGAACATGACAACATACCACGCTCATAGCGTGCTCGCGGCCGTTTCGCTAGCTACACATATGTAAATTTTGTATCACGTGACCTGTATAGATGACGAAGCTAAGCGACACATCCAAACATGATAATCATCACACGGAAGTCATCTATGGCATCATTTAACTCCACCTCGTAACGCTGTGCTCATTTTCAAGTGACAGATCGACATTTCTCATTCTTGCTTCGCATATCGTCGATTCGCACTGTACGTGCACTCTGCCAATTTTTTTCTTCCTTTAGCCTTCGTGTCGTTCCAATGGGTGACACTGTTTCTTTTTTTCGAAAAACTCTCCTACTCTCCGTAATAAATAAATTCCGTTCACTTGTGCCGTTCAGAGCATCGCGTATATTTTCCTTTCCTCTTTTTCCGTAAATCCTTCGTCTCCTCAATTGTTAATGTCGCCTACTGTTGTTACAGTCAAAAGCAGAGAATAAGGAATGCCCCAGAGAAAGTAAGAAATGTTTCGTGTGAAAAATATTTTCTACTTTTGCACCTAGTTTGTATCTAAATTTGTCACTCATTTTTAAGAGATGGACTTTTGCGTCAGCACTAATTCAAACCCCTCATAATACTGATAATAATGACAATAATGATGAAGTGATAGTGATAATTGGTAGTGTTTTACGCCCGAAAACCTTGATTTGATGATAAGAAAAACCGTAGTTAAAGGCTCCGCAACAGAAGAACACCTTGGGTGGCTTAACGTGCCAAATAAATATAAGCGCACAAACCTAGAACACGTCACCTACATTCAAGCGCTCACGACGTGGCCAGGACTTGACACGGCTACCTTCGGGTCAGCAGTGAAGCACCAGAGCCGCCGAATCTACCTCGGTGTTTCAAAGTCCATATTTTTTTCGAGTGAACGTTTATGAGAAATCGTAGCTCATTGTCTATTTGCTCATAATTAAGGAACGCTCGTCATTGAGGAGTGATCATTACACCGCATTTCTGATAAAAAAAACGAAGACATTTAATTAGGAATTTTTCACTGTAGCTGTAGGGTAGGAGCGTGAGAGAAGAGCGCGCAGCTTGTAATTGTTCGCAGGGGTGACTCCAGAAGTGGAGCAAGTATTCAAGTTGCCAAGTTAGAGATGCTAACTTTTTTTCAACTAGAACTAAGTAAAGCTAGATTTGTCTACACATGTCACGTGACCCCCTGCTTCGTGAAAGGTCTAACCAAATCCAGCCCTGTTTAGCCCTACTAGCAAAAACTTAGCCCCAGCCTGTTACGTGTTATGGTTTTAGCTTCGCGACAAGCTGTTACGTGGTTTTGCGATAACATGTTATGAGACTATCTGCTGTGTGGTTATCACATACTGCGGGACTACCTATCACGTTTTCGGGCAACGTTTAGTCACGTGCCTAGATGTTAAGTTATGCTGCGTCAAATTTAGACTCCTAGCAGACTCGCCTATCTTAGTTCTTCAATTCCACGAAAGACAAGCTGGTGCGTCTGCCGTGAGAGCTAAGTCCAAGTTCAAGTGAACACGATGATATGTTGAGTTTTAACGTCTCTAAACCATCATATGATTATGAGAGTCGCCGTAGTGGAGGGCTGGGGTAATTAGGACCACCTGGGGTTCTTTGACGAGCACCCCAATTGGAGAACAAGGGCCTACAGCACTTTCGCTTCCATGAAAAATGCACCCACCGTCGCCAGGATTTGATCCCGCGACCTGCGGGTCAGCAGCTGAGTACCTTAACCACTAGACCACTGCGGCGGGGCTTGAAGTGAACACGTAGTGGTGCATAATGACGCTACTTCCTTTTTGCTCTACCGTCATAGCAAAATGATATAAGAGACTTTCCAAAATGCACATGCGGAAAAGCAGTAAGTAAAGTTTACTCATTGTTGCTATAGCTACCGGGCTAACAGATCATCTTACAAGGTGTGAAGACATCGAAGAGGAACTTTCTGCGATCTTATTCTCATTTTGTCTTTACAAGATAGAATATTGCAGCGGCCACTCCAACAGCCACTTACGACAAAAAAAAGAACATTGAGAACAATAGAAAACTGTACCAAACACAGGAGATATGACAAAGGAGATACTGTTTTGAGGGTATCGCGAAGGTGAAAATTCCTGGGGTCAACGTAGATTGAAACTAGGTTGGCGCTGCCTTGTCGTCGTTCCCTTTTTTCGAGCCTGCTTTCTTGTTTTCAATCTGACAAGAGGCCGTCATAGTGGGAATAAAAGAAAGAGAGAAAAACGGACGAAAGGTTACAAAAGTAAGGCGGCTTTAGTTTGGATTCCGTCTCACTTTGAACAAAAGTAATGAAAAATTAAAACGAGGAAGACACTGAGAGGTATTGTGAAGCCCCTCTTCCGGTTCCTGCTGCATCACAGCAAGCTGACGAGACGCGTGAAAAGCGCTCACTGTTGTGATCACGCCCTTCGCTGCATGAATTTCTTTTTTTTCCATGTCCATTTCTCACTTTCATGTCTATGTTGTTTCCGCTCTTCTTTTGCTCTTTATGAATGGTCGCACGAAATCCCAACTTTTCTTTCTTTGTCTTGATTTTCGCACATATTTCTAAAGCAGGCCTTCGCCATCTGTAGGCACATGTATGATAAAAGGCGGTGACAAAGCGCTTGGTGTTTAGAGAGTCAGCGCATTTTCAATTTTGGTGCTCTCCATCTCCAAGACATGATGGAAAGTAAACTGAAGCTTTTCTGTGCACTGAGTTGTTACGTTTCATGCTCCTTTAATTTATTTTTATTCTCTTGTACTTTGTCATTCGAGCCGTCCAATTGTGTAAAAAAGAGCCCCACTTTCACCGCTAGGGCGAAGCCACGAACGCGGTAGCAAGATATTCGAATGCCACACGAAGTACTACTAATGGCAAGCTGCAAGTATCAACATTACAGACATTAAATACGGGTTAGTTGACAGGAGGAGGGGCTAGGGAGCAGCAAGACGATGGCCTCTCAGGCAGCTCTAGGTGGCCTAAAGTCCTTGCGCTTCGGCGACCCCTTGGCCCCGCCCACTATCCGCAGTTCATCTTACGGTCGTGAGCTGCGCACAACAGCCTCCCAACGCTCCTGTCACTCGGCCCTGCAAAGGGACTTGGGGCTTAAGCCAGTGAAATGGGCTCGCGGACTCGAGCATACTCAGCAATGGAGTGAGGGGTCAGTCTAGTGACTTCGAAGATTGATAAAGTTTGAAACTAAGGAGCCAGCACGCGTCACGGATGAGGAAATCGAGGTTAGAGGCTGTAGTGGCTCGTGATATCCCGATACTCCACGTTCACCTGTTGTTCAGACTCTATTTGCTCTATCGGTATCGCTGACGCCAGCCGACAACGTCAACGGTGCTTAACGCTAAAACAGACCCAACAAAGCTGGGGTTTAAAGTTTTTTTCCCCAGGAGTGACCAGTCGAAAAAACGGCGAACTTGTTTCGAGAGAAAGACAAAGACTCAGACGGGCCACTGGCCAAAGGATACACGAGTGCATAAAAATCTTCGATCATGCTTGTTCCACGCACATATTCGACCGAACAATATAGAGGCATTGCGGTTAAAACGAAGATCGATCCCTCTTTTTACTACCAACCACTCAAACACGGGCAAGGCGTAGAGAAAGTTGAGAATACATATGCAAAAAATGATGTAACAAACAACTCAGTGACCAAAAGGATCGGTGAATAAATGATAACAAAAAAGCTCGTTGAGGAAATGAACAGAAAAGCCATTCAGTCAAGTGTCCACCGATTGACGAAATGGGGCATGGCACTTGGTCTGAGCTGAGGAGAGGGTTTCTCGTCGCGGCAGTAAGGGGTGCCAATATTGACTGCGTTTTTTCGGATGGTTAATTTTCTGGGGCATATATTCTTTTGATGGGTCCCGGCGTATAAAAAACCAATAAACGCAGTAAAAAAAAACAGGAGTCATTGTTCTGTTGGAAAAAGAGGAGCCTGCGCTACCCACTATGTTTGTCTATTCTGAATTTTTCAACCTTTCTTTTGCTCTTCTTTTTTTTTCTTCTTTCCATCGCCTTAACAGTGCTCTCTCCACGCAGGCAATGGGAGCTCTATCGACGTATCTAACAGCGCAACAGTTCAGTTGCATAGCGACGACCTTCATGCTTTCTTGTCTGAAGAAATAATAAATGTAGCGACGTGAATTAAAAAGTTGCCTGGATAAAAGTCATATTGCCACGTCAGAAACAACAGATTGCCGACAAGCCAGTCATACCGAAAGGTCATATTGTCGCTAAACCGCAGACCCAAACCTGCAGACGACCGGTGGCCGTTTGAGGGACCAGATTTGTTTATGTTCAAATGGTGGGGTGAAATCAGAGGGAAACTAGGATGAAAAATCAAATCTGAGCAGTTCTTGTACAACAGTTTCATGAATATTAGATCAATCATGTATTCATTGCAACGTAGTGATGTTTTTCGTGGCACGTAGATCTGCCGAAGTGTATGTCCGTATTGCTAGGACCTTTTTTCCTGTACATAGTGTAAATAATTTTTTTTCTAAACACATCTTTTTGTTGTATTCGTCACGGCTTCTACGGAGCCAATGCCTCGAGACGGCTCTCAGCTCTTCCATAGTAGAGTACCAAGTACTCTATATCGTTGAGCACTTTTTCTAAACACCCTTCTTCATTTGATTTTTCTACGAGGTGACTGAGACAGTTATTTGCTCTCGCACAACATAGTACCAAGTACTCTAAATCATTAATCACCGTTTTCAATGCACAGTTTATAAATAATTACAAATGTAGTTAACACAAGCCAACAAAAATACAAGTGAACTGATCAATAAACAAGCATAACATACACGTTGAATGCATTGTTAAAAGACCAGAAGAAACTCATATGTGGCATACCTGTTCAAAACACAGAGCAAGGCTCAAAGGGCCGGGCTAGCAAAAATGTGTGAGTTTATTCAGGTGCACCTGAAGCAGCACACGCGGCAAACCTCAACAACGCCCATCTAAGTATCAGTTCTTTTCTTTCTGTTCACGCCAGCGAAGGCTCACGTTTACAACAGGGCTGAGCCGCTATCGATCGCTTGTGGTGTGTACCCTAAACCGCGTCTCTTACCGCCCTCCTTCCTGTGACTATTTATTTATAGTTCTTTATTATTGTTGCATTTCGGCACGCCTCTTCTCGTCACTGCTTTTATTTTACCTTTGCACCATTCCTCTAAACGTTGCTTAAGAGACCAATTTCACTGCCATCACCATTGCTGTTTGTCAAGGATTTATTTCTATTTTTCATGTTGCTTCTGTGAACAGAGTATTTGTATCATTTTTCGGCGTGTTTTTTTTTTACTGCTGTTTACACAGCATAGTGCCGTTGTGTGCTGCTGCGTATAACGCATTGGTGAATGCTTTTACAAGATGTAGCGACCACTTTCCACACAGGCAGGTATTCTGATGCAGTTTTAAGCAGCTCTACAGCGCTGCTACTGTGGTTTATTTTTCTTGTTTTCTTTTCTTTGCTATTACGTTCACGGTTGTTCGGCAGGCAGCACACCACTGGGCGAGGTACCTCGCTCGCCCTTTTTATGAGCGCTACTACGGTCGTTCTCAGCCCTATTCTTTACGATGTTTTTATACAGTGAAAGGCAGATACATCGGACTCGGTTAAATCAGATGTTCATTTATGTGATATGGTTTTCTAAGACAACACTTCAGCGTCAGTGCAATAAAAATGTTCGCCTTCGTCGAACGGAAGTAGCCGTAACACTTCATTCATTGAGCATGGCACACACTGCGGAACTCCCCGTAAATTAGTCATTGCCTGACAAGTTATTGACACACACACACACACACACACACACACACACACACACACACACACACACACACACACACACACACACACACACACACACACACACACACACACACACACACACGCACACACACAACCCACTTCGGCTATTTTACCCATACCAGATTGATAGATAGATAGATAGATAGATAGATAGATAGATAGATAGATAGATAGATAGACAGATAGATAGATAGATAGATAGATAGATAGATAGATCAGATTACATGCCTCAAACGTTAAGAAGTTTACAGGCGAGCTCAAATTTAAATATGACAGCAATAGAAATACTAATGCTGGCTTGCGAAGCCAGAATTATTACAGGCAACTTGTATTTTCGTTTTTATATGAACTTACTATCGTTCTGTCGTGTGTTGCTTCAACTTGTACAGGTGCCTCCAAGCTTTGTAGAGAACTAACCCACAAACAACATCAAGTGCTAATTTCACTGGCTGTTCCCTCGTATAAAAATTGCTACGATCCAACGACGCTAGCAAACAATTCCAACTTTTTTCAGCCTATCGGAACACTCCACTGCACTCTTTAACGAGAACACTGAGCAACACGCAAAATCGTTTCGATAGCACTATCAACACTCGGGGCGCTTTCTCACTACTTTGGACACACTGTGCACCAAAAGGTCCTGTCGCGGACGAAAGATTACTTGTCACACAGGTCCCGTTAATTCGGGAGGCAATCGCCGGGCTAATTCCAAGGGCCGAAGTATCGGCCCCCCAAACTGCACCACGAAAGCGTGGACAATTTAGAAGTGGTCCTTTTTGGCGCGCCAGCGGACGCCGGCTGTGGCCCAAAGAACAAGTCAGAGCCGAGAGTTGATCAACAAACAAAATTATATTCTCGATAATGGCAGATCAAAGAAACAATACACAAGTATGCACACTCCGCAATAGTTGAATACAATATGTCACCCACACAACAACGTGCTACACAGTACAATCAGCCACACTCGAAACAACGGACACAGACAACAATACGCACTACAATGCAGTCGCATGCATTGAACAACCAAGACACTCAAAGACTTAAGAGACAGGAAACCTATTCAGTCCAAAGTTCTTGGAACAAAAGTCTGTATGATACTCTTTCGAGAGTCACTCACTCAAAGTCCAGCGTTGTTGTCGTTCCACTGCCCTCGAAGTTTCTCTTCCAGGAAACCTCGCCGAAGTTTCTCTTCCAGGAAACCTCACGTCTTCAATAGGCCACTCTCCAAGCTTCAAACTTCTTCGCCGGAAACACGTCGGCTTCCCACACGCAGCTGTTGCCACGCGTCTTCGCTCGATAACAGTAAACACACACTCTTGCCTGTAGCTCGAGCCTTCACCCCTCAGGTGGAAATCCTCTTCTTCTCCTGCTTTGTCTCTGCGGACAAAACCTTCGCCGACTACACGGCGGAATCCCTACGCGCTCTGGCGCTAACTTCCGTCTTCTCCTGCTCTCTGGTCTCGGCCGCTCGATTAAATACCTTCCGCCCGAGATTCCAGAAGGTTCTCGTCATTTCGTCGGCGCGATACGCAGCGAAGGCTGGGGAGAGGGCGAGACGGTTGGGATGCCCTCCGCGGCGGATGACTCAACTCGGTATGACCACGCCCCTTTTCTTCTAGAAAAATCGAGTGCTTGCTCGGCCGCCGTTGTGGGGTGAGGAGGTTCGTTGGCGAAACCACGCTTCCGCGGGGAGAGGGAGCGTGCCCGGGGAGCTTGTTTTCTTTTTGCTTTTTCTTTTATCGTTGACCTCGCGGCGTCACTCCGGCGTTTCGTCGCGAGGAGTTGGTGGCGCGCTCTTTTTGAGCGCTCGTTCTGTGACATAGGCTCACCCGTTGGCTCAGATTTCTATATATGTATATTTTGCTTTAATTCACTAAGACATTTCAGAAATGAATTTTTCCAATTCTAATGCACCAATACTGAAAAACTTCTAAACTCTTATGAAGGAGAGTGAATCGTTATAAAAGTGACCACTTAAAACAAGTGTTGTGCAGTGATATGAATAAAACGTGCCGATTTTCTTAAACACACATTGGCATGGAGTTAATAGACACTGAAACACGCACGTGTTACGCCGCTCCAGTTTTACACACACTTTGATCCTCATAAAAAGTTCGGAAGCGTGGAAGAAGGCTTCATGACAGTCTAGGTTTAAAAAAACACATAAGTTGGTTAGCAAAAAAAAAGACATACTGTTATTGCCTCATCTGCACGAAAGCCTCAAAGATGAAGGTCATCTTCTTGTTTAATTGTATTGATACTTCCTATTTCTTCGAAAGCGTTGTGCACCTACCATAGCACGAGAAGCTGTTGCATTTCCTCCAAAATCAGAGGCACTTCATGCTTCGTGCATCTCACGCAGTTTCCAAGGCCTCCGGCATCGTCCCATCTTTCAGCGAGCAACGATGTCATGTGCTGACCTCATCATGTGATGTCACCTTAGGAGGCGTCACAAGGACGTCACGTCTTCACGATATGTGTTGTCGCATAGACATATTAAGCTGACAGAATCGCATGACGATAATCTTTAACGTCACCCACGTTACATGATGGTGCCGCCGACGCCGACGATTGCTCTTCAAATGCCATTAGGCATTTAAAGCTTTCGCTCAAAAAAACCCCGCACTCACCGCCACATATGGTAGAAGTACTCACGCCACCCGACGATACGACTTTGTAAGTAGTGGTAATGGTAGTAATAGTAGTAAAAGTAGTAACTTTAGTAGTAGCTCCTGACGTAGTAGTTGTGATTCTTCCTTAGCACAATATATTAGCATTTGAAATACAGTAAACTGCAGCTCCGTGATGAAATGGTACGCAGTGCACTAGGACACACACCGTTAAGTGTGAGCTGAATGATTTGAATGTGAATGAGTGGCCGCTGCCGGCCGAAAATTGCCTCTGACCAGAGCGGTGCCGACTTAGGAGAAATGTCCCTACGAAGCCGCGCACTCTTCTCGTTAATGCTGCATTGATGACGTCGCTAGAGAATGGCGACACGCTCAGTTCTTTAGAGAGCAGTTCTTGGACACAAGATGAAAGAAAAGAGCAATAAAGCGCTGGCCGTACATTCGAATCAGAATCGCCATGCTGGTGAACGTACGTGAACGGAACATAGGAGCAAGTTGCACGGGTGATTCGAACGAACGTTCTTCAAGAATCTACGAGACGTGTCGTTATATTTTTTGCTGTGGTTGTTGCTCATTCCAATGAGAACAGGGGTTATTGCGTCATAACTAATATAGATGCATACGACTCAAATCTTCGTGCAAAAAAACTGTGAATTGCGTTTGATGACGGAAAGACAGCAAGTGTCACAAGACCCACCAACGTAAGCGCAAAGAATGAACATTAACCTAGTTGGAAAATCTAATGCATCAGCCAGCCTCATAAAGGAATTGATATCTTCTTTTCTGTTGGCCGCTAATAAAAGTTCGCAGAGACTGAAAATCTAATCATTTAAAGTGTGTTAGGGGTGGGCGAAGGAAGAAAGACATTAAAACAAGCAGTTTAGCTGGATGGGTCTAGGCCTCTTACGGGAAGTCGTCGAAGTCTTGCATCTTCCCTACTTCCCGTGTTTGCTGCGTAGCTTGACGCGTTAAAAAGCGGAGTTTTTAAAGACGATAGTCTTTCTTGGGGACCTTCGACAAAAACATTTTTGTCTGTCTGTCTGTAAACTTGTCTGTTTGTCCGCCCCTACCGATACCATTGGTATGTACTGTTTAGAAAAAGTTTATTTACACTATGTACAAAAAACAAAAGTTTCATAACATTCCAGTATTGGGAACATATACTTCATAGATCTATGTACCACGACCAACTTCACTACGTTGAAAGACAGACATGATTGCTCTAATATACATGACAATGTTGGCACACGTGTACACAAGAAATCATGCGATATCATGATACACTGAACGGTGTAACGATACAACAGGTGGAATGAAACACAATTGCTTACAAACGAAATCATGAATAACTACTGAGCGGGCCCTGCTTAGCATCATGTCGGTGGAAAAATGAGTTTTACCCTTTCGTGTTCAACATTGACGAAAGGGCACAACCAATGCCACAGAAACTCGTGCTCCCCAAGGAAAAAAAGCTCCTCAGAGAGGAACGCCGGGACCTCTCGTCTCATTCTCCACAAAATTCCACAAAGCACGCCGGTGGCGATTTGCCACTACGACCTCACATCAGTTTCTACAGAGGCTGAACAACCCCGCAACTATTAAAGAGCAGAGAAGCGGCCTCGCGGACACCAGCCGTGGCACACGAAAGTTCACACACCTTGTCCCCGAAAACCAGCGTGAACCGCATGCCAAAAAAGGCGGGAGACCACACAGTCAATTCTCGCATGTCGATTGGTCTCGACTATGATGCAGTTGGGGCAAGTGGAAGTGCGAACCACCTGCCACCGCTGCAACAGATCTCGCGTGGGGAGCAAGCCCCAGCCAAACTGCCGGACAAAGTCTCCGAGATGCCCTGGCAACACCGCCTTACTTATTGGTTTTCAAGCGCGGCTCATTATAAATTGACGATGCTGGGGCACCAAGGGCAGCAGAAGGGTGGCCATTGTGTCCGCCACATTATAATCGGCCACCGCTATCTCTGGGCACATCGCTTCCAAACGTCGATTAAACGCCAGAAGGGCTCGATACAAAGATGGTAATTCAGTTGGTTGGGGACCTTGGTTAATTTGGCTAGTAGGTGGGAAGACGCGTAGTGATGGCCCCAGACAGTAGCGAACGAGTGTCCGAGCGGGCGTATCCTCATTTCTCAGCATTCGCAGTAAAGTGTGGAGGCACAAGGTCGGGGAATGCAAAACCACCTCGATCACGTGGTTGAGGAAACGCCGGACGATACAATATTTCTGTGCCACCAGACCGAAAAATGAACTGAAGCAGCTTTGCACTTTCCAAGACACGTGGAGTAGTGGTTTTACAGAATGGCAAAAGTTCCAAAATTTTCCGAGGTAAACTGCTGGAGCTAGGTATCGGCATTCCAAGAAGGGGAAAGTTGAAGTGTCTGGCTTCAATAAGGTTACTTTGAAGAGTTCGTACAATGGATGACCAGATGCAGTTCTGTGCACCAAATGCAGAGAAAGTAACGCCCAGTATTGTAATGCTACGAGACCACTGTAAAGGCGACGTGATTTTGAAACGACCATTAGGGTTGCCAATAAAGAAATACCGGCATTTAAAAAAGTTTAACCTTGCACTGGAGTTAAAGCAGAAACAGTGAAAATCAAGAGCTGGCTGCAGCGTCTGTTTATTGTGAACATATAGAGCAATATCATCTTCATAGGCTGTGATCTTCACTTGACTGTTACCAGGTAGGGGTAAGCCTCGAATCTGCGGCTCACGTTCAACGGCCTTTAAGAAGGGTTCTAATTCCAGGATGTATAAAACTAGAGAGAGGGGACACCCTTGACGCACCCCGCACGTTACCTGAAAGTGGTGACTCTCACGGGAATCAATGTAGAGGGTACTTTCAGAATTAGTTTACATCGCGTGAATTAGGTCAATGAACTTATCCGGGAATCCGAATGCATGTATAACATTTAGTAAGTAGCCATGTTCTATGAAATCAAAAGCTTTCTCCTGATCTAAAGAAACCAGCAAACCTTGTGCACATCGGCTAGTGGTGTACTGAATGATGTCTCGCGTTAACCACGTATGGATGTGTATTTCTCGGCCCGTTATGGAACATACTTGGTGGGTAGCGATTGATGTTGCAAGGGGCGGCCTGATTCGGCGCACCAGAACGTTGGCCAAGAGCTTTTAATCTCTATTGAGCCGGGTAATAGGGGGCCAATCTTCTGGTCGAGTGGACATTTGGTCTTTCTTGGCGATTAGTGTTATACAGCCTCTGTGGGAAGAGGTTGGAAGAGTAATATCACGGAAACACTTGCGAATGACCCGTGACATAAATGGACCAATGATAGGCCAGAACTGCACATAAAACTCTGCAGGCAGTCCATCAGGCCCTGGGGCAAATGCCTTCTTCATTGCGTCCAATGCACCCTTATTTCCGCGTTGGATGGTGGTGATAGCAGAGCGTCGTATGACATATTCGAATTATGTGGTAAGTCTTTCAATAGAAAATGTGAAGAAAGGAATCTTGTGTAACTGACACCAGAAATAGACTGAGCCATTGTATGAAAGTGTTGAGTGAACGCCTGAAAGCCACGTGTACCCCCTAGAGCTGGCGCGGTAGAGTTTAGTAAGTGGGCAGGCGAGCCAGGTGGACAAAGCAGAGCTCTGCGTGCATACCTCAGCACCTGAGGGTGCGCGCAAGGTGAAGGTTTACAGCGCCAAGCTGCAGCGGAGAGCGAAGAAGCACGCATAGTACTTTGGTATCGTTCAACGAGCTCCTCTTGCCATGCCCGCATAACGGGGATAGGGCTGCGATCACGTCAGGCGATGGGTATTTTTTAGATTAACAAGGAAGCATATTTCGACATACGGGCACAAAGTCCCCTGCCCGACGCACTGCAAAGGTGAAGCCACTGTTCTTTGAGGCGATCCAAATCACCTATATCCGCACCAATGAGCGATGCGCGTACCGTTCTGGACAATTATCCGGTAGACTGAGAGTCTTGGAGAATGCAGCAATAGAGACGCCATGGTTTCTGAATAGTCGGCGTTCATGCTGGCAAGTGGAGAGAAAGCATAACTGGTCGGTAATCACTGATGTACACTGGTGGCGGTAGTGTTGACATTACCCCAGTGTCATGAACGTAGGCAGTGAGACCGGGGGTTGGGTATACGCGATCAATTCTGCTGCTCGACGCTGCTCGCGCCAAGTATAAGCGTAGTTGCTACCATGTCTACTTTCATGAATGTCACTCACTGCGAATTGCTGCACTAGACGTTCGAGTTCTCTGGCATTCCAGTTTCACCGCCAGCGGCCCGGACCTCGAGCGTCTGCGTGTGAGTCTAAGACATAATTGAAATCCCATAAAAGTACCACATGTTGGGAATTTAAATAGAATGCATCAAGAGATTGGACGAACGCATTAGAGTTCACGGGCGCCGCTGGGGTATACATGCCAGCAAATCTTATTCCTAACGAAAAAAGGCGCAGTCGAACGCCAGCATGCGTCTGAAGACATCGAAAGAAACATGATGGTCACGTAAAAGACCTCGGCTAAAAAGAATGACTCTGACGCCAGTCGAACGCGTACGAAAAGAAACAATCAATATTGAATACTCGCTTGAAAGCGAGTACATCAGATAGCTTAAAAAACTTTATTTCTTGCACGAACAGCAGATCACAGTGCACTGAGTGCGCGAGAGCCAATACCTCAGCCTGTTTTTGTGGATTTCGGAAACCTTGAACGTAAAAATAATAACCTTTAGAGCAAGACCCATGGGAAAGATTGAAACGTAATGTAGGATCACGCAAAGTCAGGGGTACCTTTAGCAGGCGTGGGCGCCGGTGCCCCATGAGCAGCTTAGTCAGTTTTTGCGGCCAAGCGATCCACCAGAGGTTCGGGGCTTCCGGGACCGCGTCGCAGTCCATAGGGGACTTCTGTCGCTGGGAAGGGGGGGGGGGTGGTGGTTCTAAGTCACTAGTAGTTATACGGTGGCGTTTGGTGTCCGGGTTCTTGAACGAGGATGGTACAAAAGCGTCTACAGTGCACTTGATTATGTCACTGTGGCTGGTGTCTTCGTCAATTTGTAGGAGCGCCTCACTCATGGTGCTGTTGGAGTCCTCGTAAATACAGATGTCGTCGTTTTGAGATGTAGACTCCTCGATGACACCTGAACTTGTGGTCTACTGAGGCAGCCACGCGAGAAGCGCCAGATGCAATATATCAATCTGAGACGTCTTTCTCACGAGGCGACTCATCTGACAAGGGCTTGGCCTGCGATTCTTCAGAAATGACCACAAGACGCGGGGAACTTGAGTTTTCAAAACCTGGCGGAACTACCAGGTCCAGAATTGTTGGGGACGTAATGAGCATCTGGTGCAGCGTCGTGACTGGCGCACCTTGGTCGTGGTCGGTTACTACGGCTCGCGTTGATGAACCGCCACACCTGGTCTCAGACGGTGATCCTGGCTGAACTGGAGGGAATCCTTGGACGTCGCCTCGCAATACGACGGCCTAAAGGTGGAGGCGATGATAGCATGCTGCTCCCCCGAATGGCGACACGGCAGCGAGCAGCCTTTCCCGTCGTGCCCATAAAGACCGCACCTTCCACAGAACGGAGCTGTGCAGTTCATGCGGAAATGCCCACTGCCTCCACATCAACGGCACAATCGCTGGATTCCTTTATAGTAACAGGTCACTCGATGGCCTGTGACCTTGAGGTAGTTGGGCACCGGTGACGATGCCTTCATTTCCATGCGGAAGTATCGCGTCTCAGTGGTCACAGTTGGGCGCGATCCCATGAGTCCTCTGGTGATATGCAACACCTTCCCGTAGGGGGGACAGTGCTTGTGAGAGGACTTCGCTGGGGACGAGGCATGGCAGGAACAGGACAGTTACCTGGGTGACTTGGGGTCCTAGGGGTACGATGGCGACACGCTTTCCTCGCATGGTGAGGTGTGACGCATCCACGACTCGAGCCAGTGCGGCTTCGCTGTTCCCGGTGACTTCATGATTCCGACCTCCGAAGGGCTGGACACAGCAAACTTCTTCCATTTCTACATTTCTACCATAGAATAAGTCGCATCAACGACGTCTTCGGGGCTTGCCCCCTCAAGGACGACGACATCCAAGGCTAATTCCTTCTTCGGTGGCTGGCTTGCCATATTGGGTGCCCACCAGCCTAAGGACGCCCTGAAAATTGCTGCTTAGCTTGTCACCAAATCAGCTTCGCGTCTCTAAGCACCGCCCGCACAGCGTACGGTGCTTAGAGCCAACACACTTTTCAACCATTCATACGCTTTCTATTTGTGTTTGTACGGCTGCTCTGGAAACTATAGGCACCGCAAACTAGCCAGAGGAGCTGCGCTGCTCACACTGCCCATTCTCAAAGTTTCTGATATTCGCCATTAGGGGCACGCAGAACAGAGACGCGTGCTCGCGTCCCCAATCCATCCCGAGCATAATTCGCTGACTGATTTCGGGCGCGAAACGCTCGCGTCGCGTTTAATTTTCATCGAGGCCGTCTCAAGGTTTCTTTTTTTATTCGCTAGGGTATGTATTCAGGCGCTGTAGTCTAGGGAGCCTACATGAATGGCCGTTTTTAGGGTGAAGACATCTTAATAAGTGTCTTCAAGAAACTCAGCCAAAACCAGCGGGCGACGGGGCACGCTCTTGCCAGCTTCCACCAAATTCAGCATAGTTTTCTGTGCGCCGCCATTTTGGAGCCAGCCACCACTCCCTCCAGCTACGCGAAGTACGGCGCAACAAAAAGGAGCCAACCGAGTGACAGCGGAGGTTCTCAGGGTCGTGTAAGCGACCCAGTTCTCAAAGTGAGCGCACGAAGAAATTCTCAGCCCACACACCAACACTTGCGACATAATACTGAGGTTACGTTGACACGAACGCAAGCGTGGCAACAGCTCAGACTAGCGAGCGCGTCTCCGTACGAACGCGCGGACGCGTCCCGTTTGTGGGCTTTCTACTCGCAATGCGTGGACACAGCAACCACAACTTCGGTTATCTACTCATTCGTGAACACCGTGAAACACATATACGTGTGCCGCAGGAAAAAACAGTGAACGAAATACGCAGTACTCACAGAGCAAATACGAGACGCACTGGTGGGCTCCCAGCCGTCTCGCTTCACTTGAGCCAGCCATAGTTGTCATTGGCCAGGGCTCGCTGGGAAGCGAAACATTCGCACCCCGTTTCTGTTGTGGTTAGTGCAGAGCGGTACGCAGCATCCAGGCATTCTAAGGCTTCGCCGGCAGCGTTTAACACGCTACCGCAACGTTCGACGCCGTATTATTAAGAACTAAACGCAACCGGGCGTAGGCGCAGTGCGGGCACCAAGATGGGGCGACAGCGCGGCGTTGCTGTCTGGCAACATTGTGTTTTGGCGGGCGGCGGTGCGTTGGCGGCATGTAGTGAGTCAAAGGCTGACATCACCCTAAAAACGGCCGTTCATGTAGGCTCCCTACTGTAGTCAGACGGGAAAACTCGTGTTAGAGAATTTTATTTCCGGATATATCTTACATAGCTTATGTGCACACAGAAATCGGACAATGGTGATCAATGCGTATGTACAATGCAAGCTGTTATATACAGCGAAAAGAACTGATTTGCGTATGCAGTGATGTACAATGCAAAAATTTTACAACAAAGACAGGACATTCATAACCATCGAGATGTATAACCTAAATAAACAGTAAGGCTATATGGACCAACAAGGGGGGGAGGGGGGTTATTCACAGTGTAGGGTGATGATTTTGCATTCACCTGTGGGGAGAGTTTGCTCTCCCGCCCAAGAACAATATTGCACAAAAAGGACATGCGTCTATATAAGAAAAATACACGCGGCAATTTTACAGAGGTACAAGCTCTAGCCCACCTGCTCAATAGGGGAGGAAATGTATGGACATTGTTGTTTTTACAATAATGAATCGCGTAGACCTGCGTCGGGGGAAAGCCTCCTCTCCCAGCATGACTTGTTCTGCGTTGAGATGCATAAAAATAACGTTTCTTAGCGATGTAGCAGAGGAAACATGGCTCTCTGAGGGCGTCCCCTCAGGTGGGCTAGTCCCCTCCGCTTCCATACCACGAAGGCTCCGATAGCCATTAAGAGTTCGATGAAGTTATCCCTATGGCTAGAGATCTTCTTATAGTGAAATAATGATGACAACACCAGGAAACAGCAAGCATCATCGCAGAGTGAGTAACCACGAGATCGGCGCTCGAGCTCCACCTTCTTCCTCGTCCTGTCGCCATATCGAATCTTGCACCTGCTAACGTTAGGTTCGCCCAATAAACCTCTTTGCATTTGGTGGATTTTGCTGGGTAACCACATTTCATACTCCCTGGAACTCCGATCGCGCATTCTACCGTCGATCATGCAAGTTGACGTCGCCCAACAAACAGTACCTCTCGCGGCCGCTACTTGCCTCGGCCCGGTTCACCAGCAAGACACCCCGATCTTTGCGGGCACCGAAGACCATGAAGTCAAGGACTGGCTAGCGTCATACAAGAAAGTCAGTCAACCCAACAGGTGGGATAACGCTGATAAGTTGGGCACTGTCAATTTTTATCTCACTAACGTGGCCAAGCTGTGGTATACGAACCACGAAACCGAGTTCGCGAACTGGTGCGCCTTCAAGGAGGCGATATGTGCCGTTTTTGGTCGCCCTGCCTTACGGAAGCTACGCGCCAAATAACATCTGCGCACACGGGCACAAGAGCCAGGTGAAACTTTCACCTCGTACATAGAAAATGTGATTGATTTCGGCCGGCGCGTCGATGCTTCCATGAGCGAGAGTGCAAAGATACAGCACATTATGAAGGGCGTCGACGATGACATTTTTCAGATGCTTCTCGTGAAATCTCCTAGCACTGTGGCTGAAGTAGTGACTTTGTGTCAGAGCTATGATGAATTTCGGAGGCAACGAGCTCAGACATGACGCTCATTCCGGACAATCGAACCAGTGACTGCACTAGACGTCATGACTGACCAGATGAAGCTTCTCACACAAATGAAAGACTTCATGTGAGAGGAAGTGGCTCGGCAGCTTTCTCCGGTGCCTTTTGCTCAACACCAGGAGCTCTCGCAGCAACAGCCACTGCGACTACCACCACCATTGGCTCCCACCCCCCACCATTGGCTCCAATATGTGGTCTAGAAGCAGATTTCTGAGGCTATGCCGGTGCCCTTGCAGCAGCCCCCCGTCACCGCGCTTCTTACTTATGCTGAGGCACTGAAGCGTCAACAGCTACACCAGCCCCTGCCGTTCCAGGGACTGCCGCATACCTCAGCCCCGACTCAGCTGTCCCACGCCTGGTTTCCTCCCATTACTACCACAGCCTCAACTCACCCATCCGCCGCTTGGGCTGCTCCCCTCATCGCCAATGCTTGGAGAACACGCGATAAACGGCCCATCTGTTTTGCGTGCGGTGGTCCTGGTTTTATCGCCCAATACTGCCGTCGTCGCGTGCCAGGATACATGAACACCTGGACACAGAACAGCTTCATGGACCTTCCTGCATCTCGTCTGGAAAATTTGGATCCTCAGTCAAGCTCGTCTTCACAGGAATGTCCGCGTACTATGTCTCGTCGCCCACTTTCACCCCATCATCACTCCATGTCACCCATGCGTCGTCGGCCAGCTCCTGAACACGAGGGAAACTAACCACCGCAGTTCAAGAGGCAAGAACTGCGCTGTCAAAATGCTCAAGTCCTCGGACATTACCGTCGAATATTGTCGAAGTTTTTGTAGAAGGTACTAGAGCATATGCTCTAGTGGATACCGGTGCTTCAATTTCTGTGATCGACGCTAAACTATGCCGCAAGTTCCGAAAAGTGACTACGCCTCTTGATTTGATGTCATTGCAAACAGCGAATGGGGACCCGGTTCAGCCTATAGCCGCCTTTACTGTCCGACTGATCATCGCGAACTAACACTACATTGTAGTTTATTGTCTTTTCGCCATGCTCACACGACAACATACTTGGATGGGATATTTTATGGCGTAACCACGCCGTTAATTTTCGTGCAAGATCGGAACTTCAACTCGTCCCGTTTTACGACCAACCAACCAGCCGCATTCAACCCGCCATACACAAACTCGTCGTCAAAGACGGCACTGAAATTTTTCCGACAGCAGCTGTGTTGCCCCCCGCGTTCTGTGACTGCATTAGGGACAAAGCTGCATTCTTTCAACCATCAAGCCTCTTCCTTGGTCGAAGATTACTTCTGCCTTATTTGACCCTCTCTATTTCTGAAGAAAACAGTTCTCTTTGATTCATCAATCCCCTTCCGTATCCCGTCAAACTGTATCAAAGTGAATCTCTTGGACACGTGCGTGCCATTGACAAGAAACAAATTTTTACCATGCCGCCAGATTGTTCCCGTGACTACGACGCCATCACTGCTCTCGAGCCTTCCAATGTACCACCTTTCGAGCTTTTCGATTCATCTATTGCTGACGGACTATCGCCATCTGAACGCTCTGAACTTATTCAGCTGCTCTACCATATCCGTGAATCCTTTGACGTTGATCAACCTACTTTTGGCTGAACTCCCAGTTTTTTCCCACTGCATCGACACAGGTTCCAACGTGCCAGTACGACAGCGACCATAACGTGTTTTCGCCGCGGAACGTCAGGTTATCGCCAAACAGGTTGACGATATGCTAAAGCGCAACGTTATCCGACCTTCTCAAAGTCCATGGGCCTCAACTGTTGTTGTTAAGAAAGATGGTACAATTCGCTTCTGCGATGATTACAGGCGCTTAAATAAGATCATTTGCAAAGACGTATACCCTTGGCCCAGGATTGATGACGCCCTTGATTGCTTACAATGTGCCGAGTGTTATTCGTCTTAAGATTTGCGTTCGGGGTATTGGCAGGTGCCCTTAGCAGATGCTGATCGTCCAAATACAGCCTTCGTGGCACCGGACGGGCTATATAAGTTCAACGTCATGCCCTTCGGCCTCTTCAATGTGCCAGCCACATTCGAGCAAATCATGGACTCGGTTCTGCGGGGTTTGAAATGAAACATATGCCTCTGCTATTTCGACGACATTGTCGTTCTTGACACAATTTAGCAACACATCTTGGACGCCTGAAACATGTCCTCGCGTGTCTGAAGAATGTGGAGCTCCAACTGAATCTCAAGAAATGCCGTTTCGCTGCTCGGAAGCTCACCATTCTCGGTCACGTCGCATCAAAGTATGGCGTTCTTCGCGACCCGGCTAAACTACGCGCTGTTGCTGAATTCCTCAAACCGACGACTGTAAAACAGTTACGCAGCTTCGTAGGATCGTGCTCCTACTTTCGTCGGTTTGTGCGCAACTTTGCCTGCATAATTTTGCCTTTGACCTTACTTTTAAGCAGTGCCAACGACATCTCGTCATGGTCTTCCGAGTGTGATCACGCATTTACCACTCTTCGCGGTCTCCTGACATCACCGCCTATATTGCGCCAATATGATCCCAAGGCTACAACTGATATCCATAAAGACGCCAGCAGTGTCGGTTTCGGTGCAGTTTTCACTCAACGCAAGCTTGGATCCTCTGAATATGTCGTCGCCTACGCCAGCAGAACGCTCAACAAAGCTGAGGTAAACTACAGTGTTACCGAAAAAGAGTACTTAACCATAGTTTGGGTGATTGTCAAGTTTCGCCTATACCTTTATGGCCACACGTTTGCTATAGTTACTGACCATCATGCCTTATGTTGGTTGTCGTTGCTGAAGGATCCGTCAGGTCGCCTTGCTCGTTGGGTTCTGTGACTTCAAGAGTATGACATCGATTACCACTGTCCATTGAGGCTGCCTCTATATCTTTTATAGAACACCCGCTGTCGGCTCTTGACATCGACACAATGTCCTCTGCACAGCTCGACGATCCATGGATAACTTCGCTTCGGGACGTTTTATGTGTAGTACTGACACGTCCAACCACTTAAGCAACGCGACGCCAGGCTTCGCACTTCAACATTCGAGGTGGCCTCTTGTACCGGCGCAATCACTCACCAGACAGCAGGAAGTGGTTGCTCGTTATTCCCCGAAAGCTGCGATCTACAATCTGTGCATCATTTCACTTCAAACTGCAATGCGCTCACGCCGGTGTCTTCAAGACCTACGAACGCGTAAGGAAGCGGTAATACTGGCGTGGGATGTTTACTTTTGTTCGACAGTTTATTCGCGGCTGCCACGAGTGTCGGCGACGGAAACAGCCACCGAATACAGGAGCATTTCCACTACAGCCGCTTGCGTACCCCGACCACCCATTCGATCGCTTCGGAATTGACCTTTATGGGCCACTGCCATTGACCACAGCAGGTAACCGGTGGGCTATCTTTGCTGTAGATCACCTGACACGGTACGCCGAAACCACTGCTCTTCCTACGGCGACCACTCAGGACGTGGCATCTTTCATCCTCCATCGGTTTGTGTTCCGTCACGGCCCTCCTCACGAGCTCCTCAGTGACCGGGGCCGTGTATTTCTATCCGACGTAATGCAAGAACCTCCCCGTCAACCATATTGTACACTTGATGAGTACTGCTTACCAAGCTCAAATGAATGGCCTGACTGAGCGGTTTAATCGGACCCTGGGTGACATGCTCGCAACACATGTGGAATCTGACCAAACGAACTGGGACCTGCTTCTTCCGTTTGAGACCTACGCGTACAATATCGCTACCAAAGTCACAACCGGCTTTTCCCCATTCTTCCTTCTATACGAACATGAACGATCACACACAATCGACACTTTGCTGCCATACGCACCAGATGCATACGAGCGCACGACCATGTCCGAAGCCGCGCCTCACGCCGAAGAATGCGGCCAACTAGCGAAACAGTTTACGTCGCCTGACCAGCAACGCCAGAAAAAGGCCCGCGATGACTACCACCCTCATGCCGCAAAGTTCGCCCCTTGAACACTTGTATAGCTGTAGGTAACACCCTGTGCACCTCGTTTGTCTGCCAAGCTACTTTCAAATTGCCATGGTACAACCGCGTGGCAGAGTGCACATCGCCTGTCAATTACGCCATCGAACCGCTTACGCCACCCGGTGACCATCATTGGCATGGACACGATATGTCTCACGTGGACCACTTGAAGGCGTACTTCGATCCACTCTTTCCCACCTATTAGATCAACCGGATGGCTTCATCTTTCTCGACGGGGGCAATGATAATGAAAGAACGATGACAACACCAGAGAACAACAAGCATCATCGCAGACTGAGGAACCACGAGATCGGCGCTCGAGCTCCACCTTCTTCCTCATCCTGTCGCACTCTCGAATCTTGCCCCTGCCCGTTAGGTTTGCCCAATAGACTTCTTTACACACTGCATACTTATTTGGAACATACTTGTAACCATGCGCCAAAAGGTGTGTGCTATTATACATTCATGAAAGACATGGTTCAGCCTTTCGACGCGGCCACATTGCGGATATGTGGCGGAGGGCGCCACGCCTCACACCGCAAGGCGGTCGGCCGTTGGTAAAGCCGCCGATTCCCCAAGCCAGTTTAGATCACGGACTTTGAAGGGGAGGGACGTGTTTGTAAGAGTGAAACGTCTTTTCGCTCGACATCTCCGGCGGTTTCCTCAGTTAAGCTTTTCAATGCCATTAGTTTGCTCATGTCGGTGGGTGACATTTCCGTAAGTTTTTGAACTGGAAAATCCTTTCGCCCTTGATGCAGGGATTTTATAATATGTTTGTGATACGCCGGTGGCTGTTCAGCAGCTGGTCCCGTGTCGTTTGCTAAGCCAAAAAATCTTCTAGGGGTTCCTGGCAGATACACCACGAGTTGCCTGCCTCGATACGATGAGTTCTCTAAGAGTGCCCAGGTGTTTTTGAGAGCCAACATGCGGCACATTACATCAAGGTTAGGTATACTGAGCTCTCCCAATTTAAACGGTAGGCGGACCAAAGCTCTAGGAACAGCTTCGGCGTGGCCATCCCAAAAAAAGGACCCGCACGCAGTCGCCACTTACAGCAAAACCCGACGAGGTAATCATGCAATTGTGGCTACATAAAGCAGTGGCGCTGTTATGCTGGATTTAATTAGATTAGCTCTTTCAGTAAAAAGTAGTTGAAAAGTTCTGGCGACTTCAATGCGTCTGTGTACTTTGCGTTGGATTTCTTTCCATGTGGTTTGGGCTACCTCAACAGTCGAAAGGAAAGTTACACCTAAGGCTTTAATTCCTTCGACGATTTGGACGCCATCAGGGACCTCTTCAATGTGCATCCCAGAGCACAATGCCTTGCTCTTTCCGCGATGAAGACGTGCTCCCGACAGGTAACTAGACGTGTGAAATATTCACAAAAATGGCTCTGTAGTCATATATGTTCCGAATAAACAACGAAATGTGATCGGCGTATGCCGCTACTTGCACTTCACCCAAGTCTTGGAGAGGAAAACCGCGTATCGAAGTGCATTTCTGAATTAGTTTCAATAATGGATCTATGCATAATAGAAAGAGAATAGCGGAGAGGGGACAGCCTTGTCGAATGCCCCTACTTAATACAACAGGTTCAGATGTATAGCCATTCACTACTAATGACGTTTCTAAATCTGTGTAGAGTAAGCGGAGGACGACTGCACGGTGCCTATACTGTTTCACTTTCAGTCCAGATGGCCGACTGAGCCTCCACGTGCAGGCTAAACAACGTGACGCTTGCACCTGCACAGGCGCAATTTGGCGTTGGATGATGCATTCGAGTGACGGGTTCTTTTAGAAAAACCGCTACAAGATATACCACCAACCAAATTTACTCGTACCACATTTTTTTCATGTCGTGAAGGTTGAATTGAGGAGCGGGATAGTTTCTTTTAAACGATTTTTGAGTCGCTTTTGACTCCATTGCAGCGTTTTGGCAGGGGAAACAGCATTGCTCACAGCACGGGGCACAATTTTTAAAGGCGTTCGTCGTTCATGAGGTACTTCCACGCAAAACTTTTGGTCTGCCTGTCAATCTGTCTGTCTATCTGTTTGTCTGTTTGTCAACCAAAACGTCTTAAGTACGACCATATACACAGCGCCCACCAATATTACTCAGTTTTCTGCGTTGATACTTGTGCGATTGTCGATTAAAAGCAAATATCGAGGAAATTTGAGGCACAGTGTCAACACGTCACTGTTGTGCAGTGTGTTACTTCATACTGTTGAAAAGGCATATATAAGTGATTCTATGAACTGTAGCGTTTATTACGCTCGGCTGACAATGCGACGCTATGCACAAAAAGGCGAGTTTCCTACGTTTTACTAGGATGATACGGCACTGCCACCTACCTTGAAATGTACAATATATGGCCTCCAATATTCCACGCGCTCGCTTTAACGGATGCCATCCATTCGTTTTCTGAGATTACCGCAAAGTGGCACTGATGTCTCACCAGGCGCTTCCGGAATCCCATTCACCCATTTTCTGACACACGATTTGAAATACATGTTTTATTCTGCACACTCTCTTCAGGAAGTCTATCATCTTTCAACGACATTGGCAGTCGAACATGCAGATATGGGGCTATTTTTTTCTATCTCTTTTCTATAAAGTTACTAAAAAAGGGTAATTACTGTGCCCATCCCGCTAAAACGCCCCTTCGTCATTTCATATCTTGTGCAGCTGCAGCAAAGTGGTGTTCACAAGAAAGGAGAGAGATAGACTTTATTAATTTCCGGCAGACTGCTGGGATGGGCTTCCACCTAGGGGCTAACGGAGAGACCGTGTCTCCCGGCAGCTTCCTTCGCCTGCTGGATCGCCTAATGTTGTTTGTCCAGGCCCGAACCGAGGAAGGAAGAAAAACCTTCATTTACGAGGATTCGGGACAGAGTTCATGAGCTCGATGGATAGGGTCCCAAAGTCAAGGGCTCGACTGGCTGCTGCCGCCTGCCTGATGGGACCCAAAAGTACAAGCTGCATTTCCGGGTCAATACTGGCGAGCTTTGCCTCCCATTGCTCTTGAGTATTAGAGAGCTTTTAGTGAACTAAAACAGCACCTAAATTAGGTGGACAATTTAGGCATCTCCAAAAATTGTGGTAGAGCGATGGCGAGCTGCCGCACCACGAGCCGGCGTGCCCGTACAGCATTGGCAAAGTTTTGTTTGATCTTTAGAGCTTGGGAAAGAACTCCAGTTTGATTTCTTCGGAGGTCACTCGCGTACTTCCCTTCAAATGATTCGTGAGAGCGCGGTATTTTTGTAGCATGCCTCCCTAGTTAGCAAGGATTTTGCGTGGAGCCGTCGAGGGTGGGTCATTATCCTCCTCGTTAGCATCCTCCTGGAGTGTTCCAAAATGATTGAAAGCGCTGTTGAGGCTCAGCTCAGCTCGGTTCGTGAGCCCTCGAGTGAAGGCGTTGTTACTTTTGTTTCCCACGAAACCTGCTTGTCCTGCACACCAGGTCAGCCTGTATATGTTTGTCGATCTCCCGCTTTAAAAATTGCTCGTTTTTATTGGAAGGCGGCCTTATGAAAAGAAACGGCCCGCTTCCTCTGAATTGGAGATGATAAATGCGTGCGGTTCGTGTCTTTGTTGCTGCACTTTGACCGCACGGGCAAAGACAAACTATTCGCATTGCAGATTGAGGACGTGTACAGCCGTTCACATGTCACCATGCTGTTATCGCTGCTATGTACAGATGCAACTGACCCAAAAAATACTGATAGAATTTAGCCAGCATTCACTCGTCTCCTGAGTGAGGCCGATGGGACTGGTTTGGGCTCTCTGGTAGTAGAGTACCAATACTGTAAATCGTTGATCACTTTTTCTAAACACACATGATACACGGGACCGATTAGCGCTCAACCAGAGCAGAATAAACCGTAGTATAAATCGCCAAACATTTTTTTCTCAACACAAGAAGTAGCTTCACGTGAAAAGTTTGAAGCACAGGCATAAAAACTTAAAGAACATGTTGGGAAGGGCACGCCGCGTATAGAGAAGAGGGGCGGGGGACACGCTGCAAGAGGTTAGCTTGTGGATGGTAGCCGCGCGCACTCGCAAATTTTGTTTTGTAGCGTATACACTGGCCGAAGTTGAGTACTTTCGTGGTGCTCACAGTAAGTAGTTCCGCGCAAGCTTGAGACACGGAATCTTGAAGACTTACTGACGAACAGTTCCATAAACAACAAAAACTCCGAGGGTATTTCATGATGATGATGATGATGAACCTTCAGCTTTGCTGGCACTCGCCCACAAAGGGGGATCAGCCAGGAACCGGGCGGCAGGATCATCAAGTGTGCTAAGTTAGGCATTCAGGTAGTCTCGTAGCCGTAAATATTAACAATAGGCTAACCGGGTAATCTCTTTGTTGTCCTTATGTATTCGCACACAGCAGAGAAAACCTCCCTGTGGCTATAACCTAATGTAATCCCTCCGAAAGATAAAATTAGTTCCACGTTTATTTTTAAACCTAGCTTCTCAATTGGTCCGACCAGGCATCTTTTCCTTTGATAAGCATAACGTTGAGAGCATAAAAAGAAATGATCTATTGATTCCGATTCCTTGCAAAAGAGACACAATGGAGATGCTGTTAGTCCAGCTTTATGTAGGTAGTAATTCAGATGCGGAATTCCGCATCGTAATCTGGTGATTGTAGTTTCTAACTGCCGAGATACACACCACTGTTTGTTCCAGCAATATCTTACATGTACGAAGTGTCTGACTTTATCCAAGGATAATTTTTCTATTTATTTGTGCAAACAAGCCTTTCTATATCTGAGTGCTGTTACGTAGGCGAAATTAGGTAAAATAGGTAAGAGTGGTCCGCTTAAAGATGCTTTGGCTAACGAGTGGGATTTGGATAAATCCCGCAGTGGCTGGGTATACATAGCAAGTGAAATTTTTTCAGGTTTTCTGCTAATAAACTGCTAATCATACTCAATAATGTCATTTTTTGCTATAGATAGTGCAGTACATACTGACAGAGAATAGGTAAGTATCACCGCTTCTGATTCGCTTGCAGGAAGTTTACGAAGCGCTAGAATTATGGCAAATAATTCAGCGATGAATATAGGCGTGTAATCTGGTAATCGAACGGAGAAAGACCACTCGATAGAAGTACAGAAGATGCCTATTCCAGCCTTTTCGTTCAATACAGATGCATTCGTCGCAATAATGTTTATGGACAGATGAGTCAAGTGATCTATTAACCGAATATTTAAATATTGAAGGAGCAGTTACTTCGCATTAGAGGGGAAAATATCATCAAACTTAAGCTCAAGTTTTGCATTAGGTGTCTTCGTTATGCAAATCTGATAAATATTTACATTGAGAGGCTCTAGCAACGCTTGGACGAACCTAATCTGAGGGGAGTGTAGTCTAGACCATTGTGTTCCAAAGAATGCGATTGGTTCTTGAATAAAAACGCATGAAGCTTGTCGCCGAGGCGAATTGTATATTTTTAAGAAAGTTTGAACTGTAAGTATTCTAAACCGAGTTAACAAAGGTGGAAGGCGCGCTTTCACATACAAAACATTATTTGCCACAAATTTTGGGAGTCCAAGACACAAGCGCAAAGCTTCTCTTTCTAATAATAATAATTGTCTAATCTTCTAAGCTGCGCTGCCTGAAAATACAACACACCCGAATTCCATAATAGGCCGCACATACATCTTGTAAATCATTCTCAATGAACTCCTTCGCAATCCTATTTTTCTGTTTCCCAACTTGCGTAACCACCCGAAGGCACGTGACGCTTTACAGGCAACCATGTCTATATGGCTTTTCCAATTTAGCGTCCTATTATATACGATGCCTAGGTATTTCAGGAAATTGACTTGGGGAATGAGCTGGGTACGATACATCAGAGAAATGTTGACATGATCAATAAAAGAGAATGGCAGAAGCGCACTTTTTTTGACGTTCAATGACATATGGATATTGTCAAGCCATCCTTCTAGCATGTTCATGTAATTCGTTAATGCCTGATACAATGAGTGCAGATCACTGTTTGTTGCGTAGAAAGCAATATCATCTGCATATACGTGAAATGGGATATTCTGATGAGTTGGAATAAAACTTAGTAATATGTTGAATAACACCGGGGATAATACTGAGCCCTGAGGTACACCTCGTGTCTGCTTATATTTTTTAGAAGAGCATTCATCCAAGAAGCAATAAAATTCTCTGTCTTTCACAAACTCTGTAATCCATGCTGTTATATAACTTGGAAAGCGATAGTCTTGCATCTGCTGGATTAGGATAGGATATTCCACATTGTCGTATACTTTAGCTAAGTCTAGAGTGACTAGTGCACAGTATTCGCGGCGATGCCGAGCCAGCTGTATGCGACTTTCCAAATCCACATGTGCACACCAAATAGAGTATCCCGATCTAAAGCCAATTTGTCTGGGGTTTAGTATTGTATGTTCATTGATGTAGTTTATTATACGGGCATTTAGGACTCTCTCTACAAGCTTGACCAGGTTAGATGTCAATGAAATAGGCCTTATGTTATCCAGAGTAAACTCCATTCCCTGTTTCTTAAGTATCCGAATTATTTTGGAAAACTTCCAATCGGCCGGAATTCAAGAATTTTTCAGTGAATAATTAACTATATTAGGGATTTCAAGTGGCGATATTTTGTATAGCACTTTAATCATTGTAGAGGTCACCCCATCAAGTCCGAGAGCAGCGGGCGGTAAGCTCTTCATCACATCCGCCAGTTCAGCTAAAGATACCTCCTGGAAATCACAATCCACCATTAATTTCACCATGAACTTTGGCATAATTGTCGTAAACCTGGTTTGCAAGCCTTTAGCAATATTTTCCAAGAATTCAGAGAGTTCGCGAGGAAACATATTGTTGGAATGACTGGTTTCTGTCATAGGGATCATTTTTCTTGCACGTAAAATCCTGAAAAGCATTTTCTTATTTTTAGACTTCGACAGATAATTAAATTTATTCATATCATAGTCTTCTTTTGCTTTGCGCACTAGACGCTTAAAATCTGCGGCCATGAATTTACAATCACTCCATTTTTTAAGCATTGGTTAAATAACAGCTTTTTCATAGCTGTTTTTCGCTCCCTATACCCCCTGACACATTCTAGATTCCACCACGGGCTAAAAGATCCCGCTGTGTTCGAATTTACAGTAAACGTTGAATTTTTTAGTGATCGTTTCAACACCACACATAGACTCATAGCTCTAAGGTCTTCCTGCATTTCCTCGCGAAAAGTTAACGTAGATTTCAAGTTTTTATGTAATTTAACATAATTTACGAATGAGCCAACTTTCCCTGCCAAACTAAACCTCGGTAACTTAATTTCAAACGTATTGGGAAGGTAGTCGCTGTTTGTAGCGCAATCTAATTTATTACACGAGGATATGCTTAAAGTGGAGCGGGAAAATGTTACATCAATAGTCGATTTAGAGTTACCTCTCAAAATGTAGCAACGTGTGAGTTCAAGCAGGAAAAGTTATTATCAAGCGTCCCTTCCCACAAACGTCTTCCGCATACATCAGATTTGAAGCCCAAAGACACATGATGTGAATTGAAATTACCACACTGTAATATTTCTTTTCTGCATGAAGCTACCATAACATCGAGGCATCTCGTGTCTTGAACTCTTGCAGGAAAGTATACATTTGCAAAAAAGAAAGGCGAGCAGTCTGGTAGTGTTATGTCTAACACCCGAATTTCGTAATTCATATCCGTACTCTGATACGATATCTTGGCTCTGTGACTAAATTTAGTTGATATTAAGAAAGCCAGACCGCCACCTCTACTCGGCCGATCCAGCCGTATTATTCGACAATTTTTCATGTAAAATTTTTTACCGTTAGCAAGCCAGGTTTCCTGGATGGCAATTATGTCGGAAGAACTTTTCGAAGAAATATATTGTAAATCTGTAGTTGCCGACCAAATAGACCGGCAGATCCACTGCAGAATTTTTAGGGAACCTCTTTTGATGCTATACCAGCAGAAGAAACTGCCTGATCCAGAGTATCCTTTTTCAAGAAATCATTTTTTTAAAGGTTCTCAAAGAAGTCTTTCCTCAACAAGTATTTCTTGGATTTTGCGTTCTGAAAAGACTTTTTAGAAGGGGGAGATCTGTTACGTTTGAAATTTCGTAGAGATTCTGAGTCCATATCTGTCAAGTCTCCTGAATCATCTGTCACAGGTTCTGATTCAGCTTGAACTCTAATTTTTCAAGGTCCTGCTTTCGCAGAGATAGATGTACGATTGACTGTCTGATTTTCCTCTTCTCTACCCCTTGAAATCAACAGAGCGTGTGAATCCCGATTTTGCACAGAAACTGTACCAATTGTTTGTGTCAGCTGTTGTGTTAACATATCAGCCAAGGCTTCAAAAAGAGTAGCTGCCAGACGCTGCATTGCTTTTTCAGTGGACTTTTCAATAGCCTCAGTTATCTACTTTGCGAGCGATGCATCCATTGTCGCTGTGTGCCGGGATGTTATGCCTGCGTAACCTTTCGATCTTTCATGCATTTCTGCTACCGCCTCCCTCCTAGAGCAACGCCTGCGTTCTATGATTTCTAGAACACCGATTTCTCTTTCTTTTGCGCCACATTCAGCAAAGTCTGCAGGGTGCGCTTCATTACACAAGCAGCACTTCTGGTCATTCAATTTGCAATCGCAGCTGTCATGATTCTCTCCGCACAGACATCTAGCCTGTGATCTGCATCCTTTCATGCTGTGGCCCAATCGCCAACATTTTGAGCACTGCAAAGGTTTCGGGGAAAGTGGTTCTACTTTGTAGATTAGTGGCCATGCCTTAATTTCTGTTGGCCTAACTCTTCCTGCAAAAGTTACTATAACTGATTCAGTAGGCGATTTTGTTTTACCGGTCGTTCGGGTGCATCGATAGACTGAAACTGCCCCAGCTACAGCAAATAGGTCAAGAATTTCTTGAGGTGCCAGACTCGTATCCACCCCACGGACTATGGCCTTCGTACATGCAAGATGAGCTGGAATAAACGGGCTCACCGGCTGTGCAGCAAATTAAGAGCCATTCAGAAGCTCTCGGACACAATCCTAGTCGGCAGAGCAGCACAGGATACCTCCTCGGCTGAACTGGCGGACCTCCGTAATCTTCTGGAAAAGCGACGAGGCTTTCTGAAGCTCCACTTGTATCACCTTCGGATTCTTCATTGGAATGGAACCCCCATTTGTAGGAACCAGAGCCACAGGGACGTAGCTATCTCCACTGCGTAGCAAGGTATCGAGCGGCCAATCCTTGACCGGTAGTGCCAAGGGGAGTGCCCTTGGCCGGGGGACGAGAAAGACATCAGAATATTCTGACTTGCCTGACCTCCAAAGGGCTACAACAACGTTTCAGTTGAGAGAAACTAAGAAGAAATGCGAGGAATGAAAAGCAAACCAAATCTTAGCTACAAGGATCCTGCCGCTCGACGTTCAGCCGATCTCCGATGAGCCACGTAGCCACGAAGCCAAACGGCGAAATCATGAATTCTGTAAGAAGACTCGAATGCTGAAGCCATCTTCAGTTTCCTTTGAGTATAAGCCGTGAGGCTGCCCCAGCACCCCCCGAAACTTTTCTGCACACAAGTTGTGCACTGCTTCCAAGATCGAAGGCACCTAACCCAGTTTCGCATTCCTTCTGTGATGGAAACACGAAGCTAGGATGAGATGTCACGACGCCATCGTGCAACGCCGCGTCACGACATCGCTGACGCCATGATGCCGTCATCAAATCATCAATTGTGATAATTTGTAACGTCATACGATGACGTAATCAGAATATCTGATGCTTTTATGAAGCAGTCCTTCAATACGCTGCAGGATGCAAGACGCAGATTGTCCAACTTTGTCTTTCAGGAGCCCTCTGCGTCTCTCACATTGAAAAGATGCACACACTGTACTCAACGCATCCACAATTTTATGAGATAAAGTTCATTGATTACAATCTACAATTGGTACATCCCCCTCCCCCACACTCTCACAGGCACTTCCAGAAACATAACAATCAAGTGGCGAGCTGTAGCTATCGCCAAGCAGCTGTGACAACACCTCGTTTATGTATTTTAAAAGTGGAGTTCTTGAAGCTTTTCATTGCACCTTGTATGGGGGAACAGATATGGTAATATTCGTGAACTGCCATGCTGTCTCATCGTCTTCTTAATTTTTTTGTTTTACTGCTCCCGAAATACATGACCAGTTCCTTCAGCATGGGCCGTAGTAAACCTGATGGGTGAGGGGAGAGAACCAGTACAGTGAGAAAGCTTCGCTTTTAGGAGTTGAACACCACTGCGACATACTGTTTCTACCGCGTAATTCAAACGCTCAGTGCATGAAACTTTTTCGAATTTGCTGTGCACCCAGTACCTGGCCTTAAGAGAAAAAGCGGAGTAGCGTTCGTGCCTTTTGTAGTGGGGTTGCCGTCTTACAACCATTGAGCTATTATAAAAACCAGATATTCTTCTGAGAACCATTGAGAATGGACGTTTGTGTCATGCAATACTACTGCAATATTTCATGCTGCTTTGTGAAGCATGTATACAGGACGCATGTGTTTGTGAAGTATGAAAGCTACTTTCACTGCATTTTCAACTAGTACAATTTCTTTTCATGGTTTTCCCAAGCAGAGGCGGGACCGGGTAGAAGATAACGTATGGTATGGCATCGCTTGTTGAAGTGCCATATAATATGTTTTTTCTCATGGGTATGCACCCACCACTTCAGTCACCGCGGTTAACAATACCGTACTGGTATCTCGAGGCGGACGTAGCACGCCGGTACGTAAATCGATAGCGTACGGTACGCAAGACATTTGCGGAACCCACGATGTCACAAGGTATGCAGTGTCCTAATGCCTTAGCCTCGCAGCATAGCTAGAGTATACGCCGATATGGACGTGTTGCGGGATTTCGCATTACGAGAGTTGCACCATGGACAAGATAGGTGGAATGAAGTAAATTGCACCTTTGTGGAGTTGACCATTTTACATAGACCACTTGTGTTCACCTAAACTCAATGTACTAGATGCGACGGTAGTTGATAAGCATTGTTTGGGGCTTGACAGTACGCTATATTGAGAATTATTGCGAATAGAAAACGAGTACAAAGAAGGACGTGTCATAAAGGTGCAATGTAGAACATCATGAAGGTACCTTGACAAAGAGGAGGATTGAAAGAGGAAGGACAGGGAGTGCCTTGACAAGGAGGAGGAGGAGGAATAAATGAGGAAGGACATGGATGTTAGCCAGTTCTCAGACCGGCTGGCTACCCTGTACTGGGGAAGGGGGTAAGGGGGGGTAAAGGATGAGAGAAAAGAGACGTTTTAAAAAAAAGAGAGAGAGAAGGTCATCAGACGATCCACGACACTGTTTACAGTCTGTCTCTAAGACCACTTGTCCGCAGGAAGCGCAACAACGCTCTCAGTGCCTTGCGTGCAGAAGACGGTCTCGGCCAGTGTCCTAATACCCTTTCTTCCGACAACTGGCGATTGTCTATTCTATCTAAAGCTTTTGACAGTTCTTTTCTTGGCACGCTGAAGCGGGGACACTCGCAGAGAAGATGGGAGAAAGTCCCTGTGCCGCCACAGTTGTCACAAGTCGGGCTTCTGGCCATTCCGATTCGAAACGAATAAGCATTCATAAAGGCCACCCCAAACCACAGACGGCACAAAAGTGTCTCCTCTGCTCTGGTTATTCCTGATGGAAGACAAATTAATACTATAGTGGGCGGGTCATTTGATGTGTCATATTTCAGCAGCAACATCAGATGATCTATATTTCTTGGATCAATATAAACAGAGACTACAACAAATCGCGCATGCACTATGAACCAGCAAGTTCATTCCTTTTATGTAGAAATCCAAAAGGATCCATTCAAGTTAAGCTAAATATTGAATAACACAATCATTTTTACCATTCACGGACATTTTATCAAAACAACACATTACTAGACCTCTTTCTTGAGAAGTAAGAAAAAAGTGCAATATTCTGATGAGTGCATATGACACATTTAGATGCAGTCAGTCATGGAGCATGCTTAAAGACGACGTAACAAAAAAAGCACCTTCTTGTTGCTTGATAAGCGCCCCCCCCCTTATTTTCTTTCTAGAGATAAGTCGACGCACTGCTGTGAAAATTGCTCTTTGGCCCCGAGCAAGCCGGTAACGACCTACATCGTGTCTACGCGAATTGTAAGTTGTCTTCTCTGCCAACCAGGCTTTCTGACACATTGAACGCAGTTCGGGTGTCAGTCGCATCGACCTCGCATACGACGATGTCGGCGACGATGATCATGGTTTCCAAAACGCTTCTTTTGTCCGTCCCGCATGTCTTTTATGCTCCCACAGCAATGCTTTCACCGACGCCGCTGTAGCATGCAAATTCCAGTGCCTACACGTACCCATATTAGGTATGTAAGTACAGAGAAAGAGAAAGGAAAAAAGTGATAGATACAACACTGCGTATTTTGAAAATGGGACTAAGGAAGGAGAAAATAGTGGGAAAGTTGAGCTATGCGTGGAACGTGGTATGAGACAAAAGGAGGCACTGCGTATGAGGTGCGCATATAGAGGCGTCGGCGTGCTATGCCGAGAGAGTAGCGTTGCATGTTTTTTTTTTACTTTCATTGCCCTGCGGCTATATAGAGATGGCTTGTGAACAACAAACTCTTCTTAAGAATCTATGGCACGTGTGCTTACTCTTGCGCACTTTGTACTTTTCACGCTTTTTAAAACACATTAGAATGGAGTAAGTTCACCGCGACTCGGAAATGGCGGCATGGTCACTGCCGGAAGGCATTGACGGCGACACGGTTGTAACACACTGCGAGTTGAGGTCAAACTGATATCCGAGAAAACACGGGTGGGATAAGAATGGTAGGTGCCACGTTGTCGTTATTTCGCATGGCGCGTTTTCTTTGAGCAAGCGGGATTTGCATACGAAGGCTGCGAGAAAAAGTATAACGACACAACCTTAATGATGCACACTTACATAAACAGATGCAGAATAATAAAGTTAACAATGAACAGCTTCCCAGAACAAAATACTTTAAAATTTGCATATATCTAGTACAGTGGGAATAGATAATATGCGAAGCACGAATGAGGAAGGTTAGTATGTCAGTTTAAAGTCAGCACAACGTTACGAGGCGGAGCTAAGTTATGTCGTACATGACATCCATGTCATAATTGTCATTTTCGACGTGTAATTTGCCTTCATCATCTATATTCACGCCACCTAATACCGAACTTGGTATATGTGGAGCTAGCAGAGCGGCCGTGAGCACGATATCACCGTAGCATGCAGACATGTTTTACATGACACGCATTCCATGGTTATCATGTTAAGACGTGTCATTTAACTTCTTCGTCTATTGACGTCATGCGATACCAAACTTGGTATATGTGAAACTAGAGAAACAACCGCGAGCGCATCATGAGCTTGGCATACGCTCGTGTTGTTACATGATACGCATCTCATGATTATCATGTTTCCACCAGTCAGGTACCTTCATCATCCATTCACGTCTCGTAATACCGAACTTGGTATATGTGAAGCTAGCGAAACAGTGGGAAGAGCATCATGAAGCGCCTAATATACTGAGACGTAAGGTTGGCGCACGCACGCTGGGTGCAATGACACTAAGCTAACAAAACGTCAACACTCTATTGTCTGACGCCAGATGTGACCATCGTCTGCTGGCGTGGCCCAGCGGCAACCGGTGCGAAATTCGACATGCTGCATTTCGTGCCCACGACGTTACACAGAATGCACCGCGTCTGCCTAACTTCGTGACGGAGGGACACCGGGCGTGCTCAAATGCGCATGCGTCAAAGCAACGCATTGCGGGGTGCGCTTGCGAGTATATGTCAGGCAGATCGGTGTCTGGCGTGGCATCGCCAGCACGACGTGACGAAATGACCACTGGAGCACACGCGCGCTGTGTCGCGACAAAGTGTATAGGCGCTTTCAGTGTGGCATGTAGTCATGCTCTTACATGACACGCATCTCATAATTATTGTGTTTGCACCAGTCACATACCATCGTCATCCATTCACGTGACGTAATACCAAATTTTACATACGTGAATCTTGCGAAACGGCCCCGAGTGCATCATGAGTGTGGCATGTAGTCATGTTTTTACGTGACACGCATGTCATGATTATCATGTTTTGCCATGTCATTTACATATGTCGTCCGTTCCCGTAACGTAATACTGAATTTGGTACATGTGAAGCTAGCAAAATGGCCGCGAGCGCATCATGAGCGTAGCATTTAGTCATGTGGTTACCTGAAACGCATCACATGATTATCGTGTTTGCACCCATCACATCCGTTCGTCGTCCATTCTTGTCCCGTAAAACCAAAGTTGGTGTATGTTAAGCTAGCGAAACGGCCGCGTGGGCATCATGAGTGTATCGTGTAGTCTTCATGTTACATGACACGCATCTCATGATTATCATGTTTGCACCAGTCGCATACCTTTGTCATCCGTTCGCGTCACGTAAAGCTGAATTTGGAATATGTGAAGCTAGCGAGACGGCTGCGAGCGCATCGTGAGCGTGGCGTGTATTCATGACTCAGGACTTACATGACATGCATGTCATGATTTCCATGTTTGGGTCTGTCACTTGTGTTCGCCATGCAGTAATGTCATACCATATAAGTTTTGAAAGATATTACGTGGACGAGACCACCGCAAGAGCAACAAGACTATGAAATGCAAATCACGACATTCACGACATGCATGTCTTGATATTCATGATATGATTAGTCAATTAGGCTCTTCATATTGTCATGTTATGTTGTACTAAATTTGGTATTGATACCATTAACGAAATGGCCAGGAGAACTAAGAAATTGGCAGATCCCACGTAAAGTGGGAATCGATGATATGCGAAGCACGAATGAGAAAGGTTGATATGACATTTTAAATCCAGCCCAATGTTACGAGGTGGAGGTAAATGATGCCGTACATGACTTCCGTGTCATGGTTATTACGCTTGTAGGTGTTGTTTACCTTCGTGAGCTATTCACGTCACGTGATACAAAATTTATTATATATGGAGCTAGCGACACAACCGTGAGCACGCTATGAGCGTGGTATGTGGTCATTTTCTTACATGAGACGCGTGTCAGGATTATCATGTTGGAACCAGTGATATACTTTCGTCATTCATTGAAGTCCCTTAACACCAAATTTGGTATTAGTGGAGCTAGCGAAACGGCCGCGAGCGCATCATGAAGGGCCCCATGTATTCCAGTGTAGCTTTGAGACGCGCGCACGCTGGGCGCAGCGACGCTAAGTTAGCAACACGCTAGCACTGAATAGTCTGACGCCAGGTGCGACCAGCGTCTGTCGGCGCGGCCCGACGGCAACTGGTGCGAAATGAGACACGCTGCATTTCGCACCGATGCATTACCAAGGCAACACCGCGTCTCCCTCTTTCGTGACGGATGGATGCCGGATGCACTGAAACGCGCATGCGTCAAAGCAACGCAGTGTGGCGAGTGCCTGCGAGTTTATGTCAGGAGCGGCACTTGGCGTCGCAACACCAGCGTGCCGTGTCGAAATGAACACCGGCGAGCACGCACACCGCGTCACGTTGAAATGTATTGGCGCCTTCACTGTGTTATGTAGTCATGTTCTCACATGACACACGTTTCATGATTATCATGTTTGCACCAATCAAATAGCTTCGTCATTCATTGATGTTAGGTTATACCGAATTCGGCATATGGGAAGCTAGCGAAACTGCCTCGAGCGCAACACGAGCGTAGCATGTAGTCATGCTGTTTTATGACATGCATCTCATGTTTATCCTTTTTGCATCAGTATCATACCTTCGTCATCCATTCACGTCCGTAATAAAAAACTTAGTATAAGGTATATTTGAAGCTAGCGAAACCGCTGACAGCGCATCATTAGCATGTCATGATACGCATGTCATGATTATCACGGTTGCACCAGTCCACGACCTACTGTACTCCTGACCTGCCCAGCTGGCGGTGGTCTACAAAGCTGCCTGCGCCGGCTTGGATTCTGAACTTCGCCGCCTAGGGACGCTCGAGTTACCCCAGCTAAGCGCCGGTGGATACATAGAAATGCATGGGTTGCCGCCTGTTAGAGAAAAGTTTCATCGCACATTGAGTAAATGTGGCGGCTATCTTGAATCATTTTATTTTATGTGACTATGAGAATATTCTTTTGCATTTTAGTTGACATTTTAGTGCATTATTTTTCAAACATAATCGCAAATCGGGCACAAACACATGTAGCAGCGTGCAAAACAAGAAAGAATGACGACGGAGACAGGTTCCAAGAAGCGCTGGCAACTTAATGTTTATTTAACTCATGATACGAGCTATATGTGTCCACAATGGTAGACTTGTTGCCGTTGGAGTACACTCAGCTGGCTTGCATTTACTGTCTGGGCAAGAAAGTGCAAGGACTATGACACATGACAGTGCCCACGGCATCCGGCGCACATAGAAAACAACCAAATACACTTAATTTTGCGCATAAATACCTTCGTCTCAAATGACAAATGTAGATCGCAGGTACACGAAAAATCAATGAAAGACACTCTGCAACTGTTTTAAAACGAAACAGCAGATAAAATTACTTATTCAACACTAAGTTCTTCGCACAATGTGTTTCGAAACCTAGTTGCATAACCACATGTAGTGGCATGGTTTGCATATGTTCACTCCTGTCATCTTCCCTTTTTTTGCTAATAAACAGTTGTGAGTATATCGCGTCGTCACTTGCTGTCTTGAAGTTGTCTGTTTATTTTTATTTTTGCGCCAATATGCGCTTCAGTTTTTAATGCACCACCAATTAGCCCAGCAACTCACTCATTCAGCCATCGTGTGCCTAAGTTCTCAAGAAATCGGCAGATACCACCTTTGTGCTGGTGAGTGGACTTTTAAACCGTTCTTAGGACATTTTTACACGGCAACGCCACCGAGGGATTTGAGCCTAACCAAGGAGGCGATTGTCGCCGATGCGCTGGCCCAGTGCCAACGCGACTCAACGCTCTGCGTGTTCCAGGATCTGCAACTGAGAATGGAATACCAAGTAGGTGGAGAGGACATCTCTCCAGAGGATTGCGCGGAAGACATGGGTTGGAAGGAAGCCGAAACGAGACGCTCAAGAAATAAGCAAGCCGCGGTTAGCGTTCCTGCGGCCAAGGGTTCGACCAAGGCTGGCGTTGCAGGAGACGCTCGAGCCAGTCGTAGTAGGTATGACACCAAGCATACAATCGTGCGAGCTGGACGCATGCCGCCACTACCTAAGGATTTCAGCAAAATTGTGCTACGACCACGTGGAGGATTAAATATCTCGAGAATTGGCACAGGAGCCGTGGCAGACGCGATAGTACTGGCGGCCGGCGTCAAAGAGGAAGATGCCATGCAGGACATCATCTGTTCCAACTCGCAGCAGAACATTATGGTGGCAAGCACTTCGGACCAAGACAGAGCTTCAAGATACTTCAAGGTCAAGCAAATTGACATTGGAGGCAAAGTTTTCGAGTTTAGCGCGTACGCCACGGCACCCCACGATACTTGTAAAGGAGTGATTCGTGGAATCCCCGTAAGCGATACTCAGGACATTTTGACCCGAAAGATTGTGAACGCGAACAATCCGCTCGCGCTGCAGGCCAAGAGAATCAAGGACACCGGGACAATCATCATAGCGTTCGAAGGACACAAGGTGCCCAGATTCGTGAGATATGAACCTTCACTTTTGCAGTGCTCCCTTTACCACAAGAACATCGATATTTGTTACGTCTGTGGAAAGCTGGGACATCGGTCTGACGTCTGTCCGAACCCAGCTGGAACAATCTGCAGAGGCTGCGAGATCATGAACCCAGATAGCCTGCACCAGTGCAATCCAAGATGCAGGCTGTGCGACGGTCACCATCCCACGGCAGACAAGGAGTGCAAGAACAGGTTCTTAGTGCCATACATCGTCAGACGCAGACGTTGGGAAAGATCGCGAGGAGCCGCAGAAGCCCGGGACGCATCAATCACATCGAGTCCAGACATCAACGACAAGCAGCTTATTCCAGCCTATGGGACCCAGAGCATCCAGACTACACAAGAACAGAAAAGGCGGCCCCACTCCAGGGGGAGGTCGCGTTCTAGAAGAGGTTCTAGACCCAAGGCCCGCTCCCAATCACGGGGGCGCTCGAGTTCTCAAGGTCACCAACAGGGTCGGGATCAGCCTGGGCGGCACCCGAATGGCCAGCTGCCTGGCGTTCAGTTCGAGATCACGGCTTAACACCCGGGGAGGACGCCTGCAGTTACTTCGAAAGGCAGCTGGGCTTAGCAAGTGCGCAACGGCGGGGCAGAGGTGATGACAGGTAAGCTGCCAGAGCATGATAGAATTGCACAGCTAGAGCAAGAAAACGCAAGGCTTACAAAATCGAATGAGAGGCTATCAGCTGAGTTAAAGTAAATAAAAATTCTTCTCACTAAGCTAACCAGCGCGCAATCTTCACAGCCAATGCCTCAGACAGTGACGTCCCTGTGGGTGAAAACGTGGGGGACTCGAGAACGACGAAAAAGAGGGCAGTCATGGCAGAACACGTGGAAGCCAACCAAACGACCATGTCAGATATGAAAGAGGTGTTTGACACGCTCAGCAAAGTAGTAGCCAATCTTAGCGAGCAGATGGGTAGGCTACAATCAAGCGTGGCGGCACTGGAAGAGCATATGATTTTGCGCATTACAAAGGTCGAAGCATATCTGCACAACACAGCAAGGCCTCCTCATGCACCAAGCTCACCCCTTCGGCCACCAATACTAGTGGTTCCAAACCTGTCGACAGGTGCAGCATCAGGCTCTGGCCGCCTATGTAATAACCATGATGGCAGCGCTAAGTGAAGCATTTCGTATCTGGCAATGGAACTGTAGAGGTTACCCTAAAAAGAAGGCAACCCTGCGGCAGTATATCAGGAGCAGCCAAGAAAAGCCTCATATTATATTATTACAAGAGACCCTTTCACCGCAAGCAACGTTGCCTGGATTCCGGCCTGTAATAGGGGATACTGAAGGGAGGGGAGTCTGCACCTTCGTATGCAACAAACTAACGCACGTAACCCACGACCTCAAGATAGAAGCAGGCCAGTTGGAACACATCTTGGTAGAGATCGTGCCGGGTACCAGCAACCGTCAGAGCATTTTCATTCTTAATATATACAGCAGTCCAAAAGAACAAAAGCAAGGGTTCAAGACTGTTCTAAAGAAAGCTGTTAATATCGCCGGGGAATGTCCACTCGTCATAGCAAGTGATTTCAACGCCCCTCATCATACATGGGGTTACAAGTACAACACTGGGAATGGAAATCGACTTTGGCAAAGTGTCAGTGAACTTTATCTCACCTTAATCACAGACCCCAGCCTACCAACAAGGCTTGGTACATCTTGCTGCAGGGAGTCTACCCCGGACCTTACATTTGTAAGGAACATCAAGAAGGCCCAGTGGATGAACCTTGCTGTAGACCTAGGGAATGACCACTGCATTCTTGCCACTACCTTCTCCGTGGAGAGTAAAAAGCAGAGAGAATTCCACTTCACAGACTGGGATAAGTTCAGGAAAATAAGGATGGAAAGGGAACAAGATGGCCACAGACAAGGCTTGAAGCAGTGAGTCAAACAGATTAAAGATGACATCAAACCCGTCTCCTCCACCATTACCACAGATTTTCCGGTTGAAAGAATGGATAGCCGGCTCGCTCATCTTCTTGAGGCAAAGCAAGCACTACTGAACCGTTGGAAGGGTCAGCGCCTGAACCGAAGACTGAGGAAGAAGATAGCTGAGGTAAACAGATCAGTCGAGGAACATTGTCGCGCACTATCGAGGCAGCAATGGGAAGAAATCTGCAACTCCGTCGATGGTCAGATGCGCAATGGCAAGACATGGAATATGTTAAAGCATCTCCTCAACGAAAACACCACCAAAACAAAACAAAAGCTTGTTATCGCTCGAGTTTTGCATAAAGAGATAGGGCGCACTACACAACAGCAAGTTGTCCAGCAGCTCGTGCATAAGTACCTCCCAATCAAAAGAGGATTGGCACCACCAAGTAGACAGTACCAGGGCACGCCAAATCCAGGCCTTGAGGGCGACTTTAACATCGAGAAGATCCGAAGAGCCTTGCATGATCTCAACGGCAGGTCGGCCCTTGGCCCGGACGGTATATCAAACAAGGCCCTGCGTAACCTTGATGACGATTCAATTGAAACCCTGAGGGATATGATCAATTCAGCATGGAAAGAAGGCAGGGTGCCAGAGCAGTGGAAGCTGGCCAGCACGATCCTTATTGCTAAGCCAGGAAAGCCCCCTAAGTTGGACAACGTGAGGCCAATATCCTTGACATCATGTATCGCCAAGGTCGCAGAACATGCCATACTGCACAGGATAAACAAGTGCTTGGAAGATAGCGACATATATACACACAATATGGTGTGATTCAGGGCAGGGCTATCCACACACGATGCATTGAAGCTTATCAAACACCAGGTCATTGACAATAAAACCAGAGACGTGAGAGCCATTCTGTGCCTAGATCTAGAAAAAGCGTTTGACAACATCCACCACTCATTCATACTCGAAGCAATTTCCAAGCTTGGTGTAGGGAAAGCCTTCTATGACTACGTATGGTCATTTCTTACAGATCGAAAAGCCGTGATGAAGATTGCAGATATCGAGACCGCAGCAATCGAACTAGAAGCAAGGGGCACGACACAAGGGGCAGTGATTTCACCAATGCTGTTCAACATTGCCATGATTGGACTGTCAAAGAAATTATCGAGCATTGAAAGATTGAAGCACAGCATCTACGCAGATGACATTACCATCTGGTGCACAGGTGCAAGCGAGGGGCAGATTGAGAGCGCTCTGAAAAAGGCGATTGACACCGTAGAAGACTACCTTCGCCCTTCCGGGCTCAAGTGCTCCTCGAGTAAGTCAGAACTTTTGCTTTATCGGACTGCACGCCGGGGACCGAAGCCCAGGGGATGGAAGCCGTTAAACCAGATAGACATCCACCTCCGTACAAATCAAGGGGATGCCATCCAGAGGGTCGACTCATCAAAGTCCTGGGAATGCTGATAGAGTCTACCGGCGCCAACAGCAAATCTATAGCCAAGTTAACTCAGAAAACAGACAGTGCGGTGCACCTCATACGCAGAGTGGCCAACAAAAGAAATGGGATCAAGGAAGACAACCTCATCAGGTTGATGCATGCGTTTGTTCTAAGTCACTTCACATACGAGGCAGCAATGCACAACTGGTCAAGAGCAGAGTCCGAGACACTGAATGTGCTCCTCAGGAAAGTTATCGAGAAGGTCCTGGGCCTACCCATACATACCAGCACCAAGCGTCTGCTTGAGCTTGGCATACACAACACGCTCGAAGAAATAGCAGAAGCCCAAGAGAGAGCACAGTTTGCAAGGTTATCTACTACAAGGTCGGGGAGAATGATCCTGCAGGAGCTGGGCCAACACCCAATAGCAATCAGACGCAATTACAATGATATCCCTGACAACACCAGGGAGACTATCACGGTATCTCCAATACCGAGAAACATGCATCCAGAACACAACGTTGGAAGAAGAGTAGCGAGAGCCAGGACTATACTTTGTCAATTCTCAAACGAGGAACGAGGGGTCGTATTTGTTGACGCGGCTTCCTACGCCAATGAGAAAGCGTTTGTGGCAGTGGTAGTCAATTGGGCTGGCCATGTCATCAACTCAGCGACGGTCAGGACGAAAGACCCAATCATTGCGGAACAAGTGGCCATCGCCTTAGCACTCATGATGGATAACATTGAAGTCGTCTACAGTGATTCCATGGCAGCACTACGGGCGTTCGCCAAGGGGACGGTCTGTGAACAAACGCTGAAGATACTGCAAGGCAAGAACATAACACATCACCTTCTGAGTTGGTTCCCAGCTCACCTTGGACAAATCAACGATTCCCCTCCCAATCTTAACGAAGCAGCACACGAGGCAGCGCGAGAACTCTCCAACTGCGCCTCCCCGGGGATTAGTTCTACCGGTGAAGGGGATAACCGGAAGATTCTTACAACATATAACGAGCTCACTAAACATTTCTACCTGTCTAGATGGATTTTCCCTCCACCTCACAAAAATCTAACCCGGCCCCAAGCACTTACATTAAGGCTTTTGCAAACGCGGATGTACCCTACTTTGAAAATGTTACACATCATGTACCCTAACCTATACCCAAGTAATCTTTGTCCACAATGTGGGGAAATAGCTTCATTAGAACACATGCTCTGGCAGTGCACCGAATTCGCTCATTTATCGCACATCACCTCTGCCAGATGGGAGGCGGCAATCAGCAGCTCGTCCTTGGCAGATCAGCTCTGGGCTGTCCACCAAGCCCGCGAGGTGGCTGAGGAGCTTGGCATCTCAGTCCCCACGTGGGAGCTGCCCGCATCACAGTGATCTGTGTTTTGGAGGACCAAATAAAAGTTTATCCAATCCAATCACTCATTCAGAGAAACATAGTCTTTTACAACACAGAAATCACTTTGATCCAATTTTCACAGACCTCGTTCACTGGAAACACATGAAAAGTCACTTCAGGGGTCTTCCCTTGCCTTGATTCGCGAAAAGGCACGCAGCACACCACCATCGTGATGCTTAATTTGTACCAAGAAACCTCGCTTCGCTGGTGTACAAACTGCACCGACCTGCACGCTTCTTTTGCAGCTCGACTGATTCAAAATGAGGCTTTTCTTTATTTTATACGTCCAGAAGTGTATGCACGCGTAAACATTGCTGCTTTTCTCCCAGCGTCACGCGAGCAGATAAAAAAACATAAGCGCGACGACTCATGTTTTGGCCGTCAGCGAACGGTGCGGATGAGGTAAGTTGCAGCGCCACAGGGCTCATAGCGGCAGGCGACAATACCAGAAGAGGCGTGCTGGCGCTTCGCTCGCTGGACAGAACAGTAAAATACAGTAGGTCGTGCACCAGTGACAGTACGTGAATGGATGACCTTCGTCATCCATTCACGTACTGTAATACCAAACTTTGTATATATTACACTAGCGAAGCAGCCGCGAGCGCATCATTAGCTTGGCATGTAACCATGTTGTTACATGACACGCATATCATGATCTTCATGTTAGGGTCTGTCACTTGTGTTCGCCATGCAATCACGTCATACCATATCAGTTTTGCAACATGCCATGAGAACGAAACCACAGCAAGAGCTGTAGGACCATGAAATGTAAATCATGACATTCATGACATCCATGTCATGATTTTCATGTTATGAATAGGTAAATACGTTCTTCATACAGTCACGCTATGCTATACCAAGTTTGGTCTCGATACCATAATAGAATGGGCCGGGAGAGCTAAAAGTCGTAGGCGGCTATATAGATAGATAGATAGATAGATAGATAGATAGATAGATAGATAGATAGATAGATAGATAGATAGATAGATAGATAGATAGATAGATAGATACGCTCAAAGTCGCCGAAGTTCACTATGAAATGCTTCACATTTGAAAGTCGTAGGTGGCTAGATAGATAGATAGATAGATAGATAGATAGATAGATAGATAGATAGATAGATAGATAGATAGATAGATAGATAGATAGATAGATACGCTCAAAGTCGCCGAAATTCACTATGAAATGCTCAGCATTTAAAAGTAGTAGGTGGCTAGATTGATAGATAGATAGATAGATAGATAGATAGATAGATAGATAGATAGATAGATAGATAGATAGATAGATAGATAGATAGATAGATAGATAGATAGATAGATAGATAGTCAACGAAGGTCGCTAATAAATTCTTAGCATTTAAAAATGCCACTTGCATCTTCCGACGGGGAAACTCGAGTAAATGCGGCGCTGAGTGGTGGGGGTTTTTGTGTGTATGTTGCGTAATTGAGTATGGTTTGAAAATGCTTCGTTGTTATTTTGCCTTTATTACTTTATTTATTGAAATAAACAAAAGCGTTGCTTTCAACGAGTGGTATGACGCTGATGTGGGTTCCAGAGCCTGCATATACGGGGTGGCCAGTAACCGGCATTGCGGCTCTAGCAGTGAGTACATACTATCTGGCAGGAAAAATTTTGAGACTAATTTGTCTTTCTGCTACGTTGCTTATATAGTAGTAGTAGTAGTATGTTTATTTACAGTAAGCCGAATACAGAGCTCACTGCAGGGGCAAAGGGCTAAAGGCGAGCAGCCTGACAAAGGCCCTTGTCCCTCCGCAGTCCGTGACAGTGCAAAGCTTAGACATCAGCACTGACAAACAATATATATATTCAATACATTGGTTTCAAGCAACCTGAAATTGTAAACACAAAATTCAAACATAAATAGCATAAGAAGTTTACATAACACATTTTAAGAATTAGAGGTCACTCTTGTTAAAATTCACAACTAAGCAATATCAATAAAACAACTCAAAAACATACACAAAATGCATGCGGATACAATGAATTCCGCTGTATACACTCGTATAATTGACATAGAAGTTTATGAACAATTTAGGCATTTGCAGAGGCATGAGACTCCATTACGTAGTTTCGATAGTGTAGACCGGTGGTTATGAATAAGTTCTTTATTTGTTCCTTGAAAGTCGCACTACTAGCCTTAAAGTTCAATTGATCTGCAAGAGTATTTAAAACCTGTGGTACCTGGTAAGCAATACTTTGTTTTCCATATTGGGTTCTTGTTCTAGGAGCTCGTTTCTTTTGTTCTCGCAGACTGTAGTGTGGTCTTCCGGTGCAACTTTCTTCATTTAGCTTAGTCTTTTGTAATAACTGAAGTAATTTAAAATGATATAATTGATCAATTCTGAGTATGGAATGTTTAATGAATCGTGGAGCAGTGCGCAAGTCTTGTAGATTCCCCCTGTAATTTTCAAAGCAGCGCAATATATTCTTTTGTATAGTTATTAATATATGATAATTCCCTTGGGATGTCGTTTCCCAGACTAAGATCCCATAACTTACTTTAGAATGGAAGAGTGCATAGTACATACTTATTTTTAACCTCAATGGGATTAAGTGCATTGTTCTAAGAAAACAACCAACTATTCGCGCTAATGCGGTGATCAGATGATTTACATGTGTGTTCCAGTTTAATTCCTCCTGAAACCATACACCAAGAAACTTTTGTTTCCTAACATGTTCGATGCAATTTCCTTCGAATTTTACAGCTATGTTACTAATAGGGTTGTTTAAAGGTCGGAATATCATATAGGTTGTTTTTTTTTGCATTCAAGCGCAGTTCATTTTGCCTTAACCAATTTGAAAGATTGCTTAGATAATTATTTACACTGACCTCAAGTGATATTAGATTGTCTGATGAAAAGAAAACATTCGTATCGTCAGGGTACATTATAAGTTCATGAGAATGAAGTATATCGACAATATCATTTATATAGGCAAGGAACAATATTGGCCCCAGTATAGGCCCTTGGGGGACTCCTTGGTTCAACTTTATCATTGCAGGAATAGTGTTATTCAATTTTACATATTGATAACGATCTTCTAGGTAACTTTTAAACAGTTGTAGTGCAACTCCGCGCACCACATAACTTGATAATTTATGAATCAATGATTTGAATTGTATGGAGTCAAATGCCTTTTGAAGATCGAGGAAGAGCCCAAGAGTATATTTTTTGTTTTCCATATTTTCGATTATCTTATCTTTGGTATACAGTAGAGCCTGTTCTGTTGATTTATTTTTTTGAAAACCATACTGACTTTTTGTTATTATTTGGTGCTTATCAAAAAAGGATGCAAGTATATCATAAATAACCACTTCAAATATTTTTGATATTGTTGGAAGCACGGATATAGGTCGATAGTTCGCTAAAGTATTGATATCACCACATTTATGTACTGCAGTGACTTTTGCTACTTTTAGCTGCTCTGGAAATACACCGTTAGTGAGGGTGAGGTTGATAATATAGGCCAAGACATTAGATATCAATGGTGACACCACTTTTAACTCAACAGAACCTATCTCATCAATCCCTGATGCAACATTGTTTTTAAGTTTTCTGATTAATCTTTCTACTTCAACCGGATCTGTGGGTGCGAGAAAAATAGAATACGGCAAAGGAGACTTATCAGGAATTGGAGCATTATCTCGCTTTTCATCCGCTAAAATAAAGGAACCCGCATTTATGAAATGTTCATTCATGACATTGGCCAACCTTTCACCACTGAAAATTTGACCATTAATTGTTAGGTCCTGTGTCCTATTACAACCCTTATTTCTGTTCGTAAGCCCATTTATGACCTCTCATAGCTTCCTCTGGTCATTGTAAATGCTTTCAAATAATTTTTCATAGTAGTTCTGTTTAGCCTTCCATATTTCTGAATTTAAAACATTTCTGTATTTCTTTACTCAGCTAAGGCGTCTGTATTCCGCGAACAGATAAAATCATGATACAATTTATTCTTTATTTTTATGCGCCGGTAAAGATCACGATTTATCCAAGGCTTTCTGCATTTCTTATTTCTGCCACGTGAACGCTTCTGAAGTGTAAATGCCGCATCATAGCTAGTACTCAATAACGTCATGAATGTGTTATAAGCATCATCAGGATTTTCTTGTCTATAAACAGTGGTCCAGTCTATGTTCTGAACTGGCTGAAAAAAATGTTCCCGAGTTTTGCTGTTTTTAATTCGGTGGAAAGATGTCTCTGTTTTCTGACCAATTTGAGGAGTAACTCGTGCAAGAAAGAAGATGGGCATATGATCACTTATGTCATACGCAAATACCCTGAATTTTATATTCTGTGAACTTAAATTTGAGGCGCATATATCAAGGAGCGTAGCACTTGTTGATGTAAGCCTAGTAGGGGAACGTATAAAATTTGTTATTCCATATGTAAGTAAGAGCGTTTCAAAATCTTTAGCATAAGGATCATTGGAACAGAGGTCAATGTTCATGTCACCCATAACTATGCAAGAAGTATTCCCGCGAACAGTGGATAACACAACATTAAGAAACTCAATAAATTTCTTTTTGTGGCCATGTGGTGGCCTATATACGCCAATTACTATGAATGGGCCAACACACATTGTAATGCATTCAACATCATCGTTCATAACAGTATACTTATCAAGCAGTTCACTCGAAAGCGTATCTTTAAAATAAATAGCAAGACCTCCACCTTTTTGCTGGTTACGACAGAGAAGTTCATGACTATAGCTTGGAAAGAACGGCGCATCTTCTTTATAAGTAATCCATGTCTCGGAGAAAACTAGCACATCAAATTCGATAGCTATAGACCATATAAAATTAGCAATGTCGTCGAGCTTTCTTTTTATGCTTCTACAATTTATATGCAATGCTTTAAACAAGCCTTTTCCGGATTGAAATGCCCTATTAAAGTCTTCAATACTGTAATACTTTTGATTATTTACAAGATCAGTCATAGTGAAATGTTTTTCAATTTGTTATGACATATGCCACATCTAATTTCTAATTTTAGCCAGGCTTGTCTCATCCGCAATGTGTATCGCTCGCGATCCTTCATCTTTGCGTGCAAGGATTTTGCCACCGGATGTCCAGACAAATTTCCATGCGGCTTCTTTCTTTTTTTGTATTGCCGCTGCAAGCAACGCCTTGCCCTTCTGCGTCAAATGCTCATTTACAAAAATGAGCGTTTTTTTGTCATCCCCAAGCATAGAACTATCGAGCCTCATCTTTCTACATTTCGCCAGTATATCGTCACGTTTTGTTCTTTTTACAAAACGAACGATTATTTTCTTCACACCAGGCTTAGGAGTGGAAATCTAGTGGCATGCGTCAATATCAGACATATATGGGCCATATATCCTTAATAATTAAAAAGAAAATGAGCAGCGAGGAATATAATGACCATTATTTGTAAGTCATTCTGTTACGCTGGCGTATTGCCGCACATGTAGTGCTTAAACACAGTGCGCCAAAGAAATATCCGAAACAATTTAAAGTTTTGCTATTTATCTTCAATAAGTTATGCTACTTGAAGTTTGACTGGTATTATTGTAACTTCGCACCAATTTAGGTCTAGCTGTCAGGAGAACACAGCTTCAGCATTTAATGTTCCTGCTCAGAGTTGGTCTCAAATTATATTCGCAAGCACTCTTGCTGTCCAAGACAAAGCATATTTAGGCGCACTAAAAGCATGATATTACATTCGCAACTTACTTGTGGCTTGGACACCAAGCAGGAGGGCAGAGTATTCATATCGTTGTACTCAGGTTTTTTCTTAAAACCGCATTGGCTATTTTATGCTAAAAGACTTCCCATAGCATCTGTCTCTCCGTCCGTTCGTTCTTGCTTCCATCCGTCCATCTGACCATCCATACATGCGTCCATCAGTCCATCAGTCCGTCCGTCCTTGCGTGTATGCCTCTGTCCTACCGTGTATCCAGATGCACGACAAGACGCAGACACAGACAGAGCCACAGACGCACGGACACATGGACTGATGGATGCATGGATGGACGCATGGACAGACGAATGGCCAGACGAACGGACGGACGGACGGATGGATGGACACACGTATGGACGGATGGAGGCTTCGCCCCACTCATCATCATTCACTCCGTAAATATGCTGTGACTTTTTTTGAGCTGGCAAATATATCTTTTTAAAATACAAAATTTTGTTCGCTGTTCAAAATGAACGTGACATGAGTGCACAAATTCCAGAACTGCATCGGACGTATCGACTATAGAGCATCACAGTAAATACAGCGTTCTAGGTAAGCTCGCCTTACACTTACTACTTCCATTACATAAGCATGAATATTCGCTGCGTAATACGTGGACTAAGGCGAATCTGTGCGCCATAGCCACTACCGTTGTGTCTGTTTATCATAACGTCGAATTTGTCATGCTTGGCTTCTGACGGCATATTTTCGTTATATTCGCCTAAAGGATGCACGTAAAAACATCTCTCTTTCAGGCAACTGTGTACTGTTACGTGAGTTAAGGTAACACTAATTATATTAGACAGAAATTGGTTACACACCTTGAGAAATAACGGTGGCTTAGCAGGTAGCTGTTGCATGCAGTTACTTTACTCAGCCGTGGTTGTTGAAGTACCCGTCCAGGTGAATCATTGGTGCATTCGGGACGGCTTTAAGCTCTCCCATAGTAGAGTACGCTGTGCTCTAAATCGTTACTCCCCTTTTCTAACCCCCCCCCCCCCCGCATTCAAGTCATCTCGGAAGGGACGGCTTTATGCTCTCCCATAGTAGGGTACTAAGTACTCAAAATCGTTAACCACATTTTTCTAAACACATTGTCTAACTGAAGAACACTGCCGGAAATACTGCGAGAAAACACGTTGGACTCTTACAAACACGTCATTCCCCTACAATGTCCGTGATCTAAACTGGCTTAGGGAATGGGAAGCTTTACCAACGGCCAACCGCCTTGCGGTGTGGGGCGTGGCGCCCTCCACCACATGTCCGCAATGCGGCCGCGTCGAAACGTTGAACCATGTCTTTCATGAATGTGTAGTAGCACGCACCTCTTGGCGCATGGTTACCAGTATGTTACCAGTATGGGATAGTGAGTAACTTGCAAGCACACTTATTTTAGTAGACCCAAGAGCGCTTATAGCAGGTTCTAGAAATGTTCCCGTTATAGCTTTCACAGTCTTTGTGCACCACTTTCCACGCAGGCCTGGCGTTCGTTTTTTTTTACTCTTGTGAGCGTTGTTGCTTCAGGTGTCGGTGTCGTACGTGCTAGCGTCGCGTATAAGTTTTGTTGCTTCCCGTGTATTGTTGACTCTCTGTTATTAGATTATTGTAGTGCGCTAGTTTGCGCCTGCTTCCCAGCAAAATAAAAATTCTTTTTAAATACGATTTCTGCAATACAACCAGTGATGAACAAACGATAACGTTCTTGCGAAATCGGACAACAGCTGCGCTCGCAGAGCGGAGAACCATTTCGCGCTAACGCCGTGCATATAGAATGAGCCATACGAGATTCAGTCATCGCGCATCTCTTCCACTCTGAGCATTTGGTGTCTGGATGAGAGGTTTGGGTCAGGTTCTGCACTAAGTATGACGTTCACTCCAACTCGAAGTTATGGCTCCTGCGTTCTCTTACCCGACAGGAAATATGATTTCGCACCACTTGAGGTCATCTGTCTCAGTCGGAGCGTCCTCTTCCATTTTCTGCATGAGGTGGTGTGAACAGCGAGGATAAATAAATGAAGGGGTGCGAAAGTGTCTGGTTCCATTGCATGCCACGTTTTATGGCTTCTTTGCCATTGATACATAGCCTTTCTGCAGTATAGGTGACTACCACGGAGGAAAATGCGAATGCATACGCGAGGTCATTGTAATTGGGTGAAGCTAAAAAAAATGAACACTGAAGCTTTCCTAGCTAGAATCGCATTGTAATTGCGAGTAACGTCGTAGTGGGGTGATGCAGATTAAGTTGCACCAACGGAACTTCTTAGAAGTGAATTCGCAATTAAATGTGCACGCAATATACCATATTGTATCGCATCACACCTGTTTTGCGCTTTATGGAAACGATGCACTATTTACCTGGCGGCACCCACTCGCAATCTGTGTCATAGCTAAAAGGGGGATAACGGCATCAAGAAAACATAAACAGCCGTTTCACCAGCACGTGCTCAAGGCACAGCGAGAGACCATTGTGAAGATGTTGTAATTTATAACCTTGTACCCACAGCGAAACTTTGAATGAATGACTACCCTTTTATGAGCACGACTCATGACCATTCGGAATACAAGTGCGATACTTCCATTACATTGTCAGTAATATTCATTTACCCAGTTAGTTTGAACGTTTGTGGTTACAAACATGCCATTCTTCGATTAAAAACAGGAGTAAGGTGCTTCGGACGTCATCTAAAATGCACTGTTGGCTATTGTCGAGATTCTGAGGCATCGGTGCCGCTTTTAGAAGGGAACGAAATGCAAGAACATCTTCTATTTTGATTTATTTAAACATTCAGGTAACGAAAATTTCAAAACTTGTACCGATCCATGAGTCGGAAGGCCTTAATGCACCATTCAATCATACACCGAGTTTACCTCACCAGCACATCATGAAAAATTTTGGAACGCAGTATGCTCAAGCAATTCTTCAAATATTTGAAATAAAACCTTCAAAAAGATTTTTAACCTAGCTTTAGAAGATGAATATGGAGAGTATCTTAGCCTACACATGTGGCACATGGTCTAGCATGAGGCATTAAGAACGAGAACCAGACCTATTTTATTATGCTTAAGTAAAGCATTTGACTGTGTGCTTCATATTTGCCGAAATTGGCTCAGTCAATTGTAATGGATCCACTACTGCATTAACAAAGCTTCTTATCAAACGGATCTTATATACCTTTTCATCACCGAAAACTTCTCCTTTGGATCTTCACCCACGAATTCACGCTTCCCGCAGAGCTCAGTAATCAACCCTCTGTAATTAAATGCGATGCATCTTATGGTCAATTTCAATGAGGTGTGCGTGCGTTGTGACCACTCTTACTGCAAGTGCGCGTCCCTTCAACGCCGACTAAATTTCAAGGCCGAAAGGCTGCCGCAGTGACGTCAGAGCTTGGGGGCCCAGTTGCCCAACTGAGCATGCTCAGTAAGACTTTTTTTTCCACATCTTTTATTCGGCCCAATCAAGCCGCAGCAGCTGCGAGAGCGGGAGCGTTGGTTCTCCTAAAACGTGAACGAAACGCAGGCTTTCCGCCGCGTTCGCGGCGTAACTGGGCCCCCACCCTCTGACGTCACTGCGGCAGCCTTTCGGCCTTGAAATTTAGTCCTCGTCCCTATGCACTCCTATGTCTGACTTTCGTCTCGCAACGCCGACGCAGGCAGCGTCTGCTAGCCTATGCTCGCTCCCCCTCTCTCTTCACTAGGCATATCCTCATAAAAATACTTGGAGGCAAATCAGCGGCCGCCGTCTATACAAACTTTTTAAATAAATCGCTGAAGAGATGGAGCACTGGGAATGACGGCGCACGTGTCTGCGAGGCTGTTGTTGATTGAGAAAGGGGGTTACGCGTTTATAAAAAGTGGTTAACAATGTAGAATACTTTGCACTCTAATATGGGAGACCATAAAGCCGTCTCGTGGGCTTCGCACTTGATAAGGCGCTGCTGAAAAAAATTACGCCGTGAGTGAATTCACAACGGCGAATTAGAGCCATCACAATGTCGACCCATTACGCTGGGTGCTGAGTGTGATGAGCGACTTCGACTGCGTAAATGAAGAGTCTCCAAAACAAAACGTTCATAAGCTATCTCATTCACACGTCCATATTCTATCTATCTATCTATCTATCTATCTATCTATCTATCTATCTATCTATCTATCTATCTATCTATCTATCTATCTAACTATCTATCTATCTATCTATCTATCTATCTATCTATCTATCCAGCCGCCTAGGACTTTTAGCTCTCCTGGCCCTTTCGATAATGGAACCGATACCAATCTTGATATGGCATAACATGACTGTATGGAGAAACTATTTGACTAGTCATAAAATGAAAGTCATAATATTAAAGTCATATTATGAAAGTCATAACATTTCTGTTTTGAATTTCATGATTTACATTTCATGGTCCTGCACTCTTGCGATGGTTTCGTTCACATGACATGTTCCAAAACTGGTACGGTATGACATGATTGCATGACCAACACATGTGACACCCTAAAATGAAAATTATGACGTGCGTGTCACGTAACAACATGACTACATGCCACGCTCATGAAGCGATCGCGGCCGTTTCGCTAGCCTCACATATACCAAATTTGGTAGTATGGTACGTGAATGAATGATGAAGATATGTGACTGGTGCAACAACATAAATAATGGATTCGTGTCATGTACCAACATGACTACATGCTACGCTCATGGTGCGCTCGCGGCTGTTTCACAAGCTTCACATATACCAAATTTGATATTACGGTACGTCATTTAATGACTAAGGTATGTGACTGGTGCAAACATGATAATCATGAGATGCGTACGTGTCATGTGAAAACATGACGACACGCCACAGTCAAGACGCCTATACAATTTGGCGTGACGTGGTGGGTGTGCTCGCCGGCGTTCATTTCATCGCATCACGCCGGCGTTGCCACACCAGGTGCCGGTCTTGCCATATACTCTCAGGAGCGCGCCGTGCTGCGTTGCTTGGACGCTTGCGCGTTTCAGCGCATCCGGCGTCTCTCCGTCACGAAAAGAGGGAGAGAGAGAGAGACTAAACATTTATAATTAACAAATGCACACTGAGCCTTCTTTGGGTGGGGCCCTCAGTCCAGGGCTCTATTGCCTTGCGCGACCCAGCGAGCCCGCTGGACCAGCTGCTGCTGTTCCTGCTGGCGTAAGCTGAGCAGTGCAGACTCCCAAGAGGAAGGGGTGGGATTGGGAATGGGAGGAACGCCCTGTGGGGCAGAGCATTCCCACGTGGATTGGTACACCGTCGGTGCGGATCCGCAGAAGGGGAAGTATGAGGGGTAGAGAGTTGGATGAAAGCAATTTACCATATAAAGGCAAGGAAATGAATTGGTCTGTAGTTGCCGCAAAGCTACAGCATCTGCTCTGTTAAGAGAAGAATGAGGGGGAGGATACGTATAACGGCTCTGTCGGTAGTACTCCAGCGAAGTGTTGTAGTTTAGTGGTTCTGTCGACGCGTCGTCTGGATTGGACAGCTCTTCCAATGGAGCCCGGCCGGTCAGCTCTCGGGCAACCGCATGAACGCGTTCATTACCATGAAAAGAGGCGTGTCCAGAAGTCCAGACGATACGCACAGGACGTAATGCGGACGGTGAGACAGAAGAGAGTATATTGTATGTATGTGCAGCCACAAGTTCTTGAGCAAAAGCACGGCAAGCAGCTTGTGAATGTGTTACAATAGTGACAGGGGAGTCATGTGACAGTGTCGTAGCGTGAAAGATTGCCAGAGCGAGAGCTCCATCCTCTGCCAGACCACTGTCTGTAGTGCGAAGTGTGGCAGACACCACAAGGGCGTCTGTGCCACCTGTCACGGCTAAACACATCGCTGACTTCTCTGAGTAGCGTGCTGCATCAGTGCAAAGTACTTGTAAGTCAGAAGTACCATCACCAAAGACACGTGTCATAGTCTGAACTCGGGTACGTCGACGAACGGCGTGGCGGGAGGGATTCATATTGCGTGGAATCGGAGGCACTTTGATGAGTGCGTGGACAGTAGAAGCAAGTTTATGTCGCGGTACTTGTGCGGGTTTCCAGGGAATCGGGTAGCCAAGACGATACAGAATGGCGCGGCCCTGACGGGTCTGCCTGGGCCGTTGGAGCTGACTGTTGTGCTGGGCCTCGATGAGTTCGGTCACGGTGTTGTGGACTCCTAATTGAAGGAGGCGTTGTGTATATGCGTGTGAAGGCAAGCCGATAGCCGCCTTCACAGCTGTCCGTAAAAGGATGTCCATTTTTTTTATTGAGCTAGCGGGAGATTGTGAAAGGGAAGATGATAGGTGAGCTGACTAACTAAGAGTGCTTGTACTAAGCGGAGGACATCCTTCTCACAGAGGCCTCTCCCGCGATTGGTGATGTGTTGGATCATGTGTGTAATTTGAGTTATCTGCAGAGCCAGAAGGTGTGTAGTGTGTGAGGCCTTGCCGCCGGACTGAAGGTAGAGGCCTAAAATGCGAATTCGTGGTACCAGAGGAATAGGATGGCCACCAAGAAACAGCGAAACGTCAGGAGAACCAGCGGTTTTGCGGCGCCGCTTGTATACCAATAACAACTCCGACTTATCCACTGAGAACGTAAAGCTGCCGGAAGCAGCATAGTCTTGTACCACAGACACAGCTTCCTGTAGGGCGTCCTGAATGGTTCCATCTGATCCTTTGGTTGCCCAAATTATAATGTCACCTGCATAGATGGCATGCTGGATGTTGGGAACCTGTTGTAATTGGGAAGGAAGTTTAGCCATAGCCACGTTGAACAAAGTGGGCGAGAGAACCGAGCGCTGTGGTGTTCCTCTGCCTGCGAGACGAATGACGTCCGAACGGAAGTCTCTAATCACAATAGTGGCTGTGCGGTCAAAAAGAAAGGACCTGACGTAATTGTAGATACGTGAGCCACACTGAGATGAAGCGAAATTGTCAAGAACAAGGTCGTGGGAGACGTTGTCAAAAGCACACTTCAGATCCAGGGCCAGAATAGCTCGGACCTTGTTTGAAGTGGGGCTATCCAACAAGTCCTCCTTAAGCTGTAATAATACGTCCAGTGTAGAGATACTAGGACGGTAGCCGAATAGTGTACCAGGAAAAAAGTGACTGTCATCGAGAAATGGTTGTAGTCGAGAGAGGACAACGCGTTCACAGAGTTTAGCTACACATGAAGTTAAGAATATAGGGCGAAGATTCTGGAGGGATAGCGGCTTGCCAGGCTTTGGAATAAGTATGATTTCTGCGTGTCGCCACTCCTGTGGTAGCGTGCCGTTGTTCCAATGTTCGTTGTAAAAAGCGCTTAAATATTCGATCGACTAGTCATCTAAATTACGCAGAAGTGTGTACGTAATCCCGTCTGTACCGGGTGCTGTGTTGCGCTTAATGCTTTGCAAAGCTGCCCTAACCTCTGCTTCTGTAATGTCCTCATCTAGAGGCGTATCGTGACCCCGCCGCGGTGGTCTAGTGGCGATGGTAATCGGCTGCTGACCCGCAGGGCGCGGGTTCGAATCCCGGCAGCGGCGGCTGCATTTCCGATGGAGGCGGAATTGTTGTAGGCCCGTGTGCTCAGATTTGGGTGCACGTTAAAGAACCCCAGGTGGCCGAAATTTCCGGAGCCCTCCACTACGGCGTCTCATAATCATATGGTGGTTTTAGGACGTTAGACCCCACATATAAATCAAGAGGCGTATCGTGTACGTGTGGATAATCACGGTAGGTGGGACGGGGGCCCGTGGATACATAGTGTTTTTTTAAGGTTTGCAGCAGAGTGGTATTGTCAAGCCCTGATTTGTGGACAATGGTGCGGATTTCGTTAGCAGTGTGTGATTTTGTCTGCGTGGGATTTAAAAGAGCACGGAGTGTACGCCACGTTTGAGGTGTACTTAGTGAGCCGTTGAGTCGATCACAGAAGTTATGCCAAGTGTTGCTAGTGAGGATGTTCGCATAGTCTTGTGCCTCAGTAGCTAGTTGGGCGATTCGGAGACGAAGTTTTCGGTTGTTTCTGTCGCCGCCACCACCGTGCCAAACCTCTGTGGCATCCCAGAGATGAAGCAGATGCCAGTCCACATCCGGCGTTTATGTCGTCGCAGCGATGAGTTTGCTAGCTCTTTCAAGATCGGAATGAAGTTGTATTATCCAAGCCTCTAGGGAAGGAGAGTCCTGATGGGTAGTTGTACGATTACGCCTAAATGCATCCCGATTCGTAAGTTTTATGATGCGCTCTGGGGCACGCGTGGCTGCTACTTGGAGCTCTGTAGTTAGTATATGGTGATCACTGCCTAGATTCACCATGAGGTTGCACCAGGAATGGTGACTAACCCCCTTGACTATCGTGAGGCCGGGGCATGTGTTCCTGTTCACACTATTACCTAGGCGTGTGGGTTGATCAGGTTCTGTCAGCAGGGTCGTACGATGAATCGCGAGAACCTCTGCGAGTCGTCGGACTTAGGCGTTTCTGTTGCGTAGCCCCAAGCCGGAGAGAGGGCATTGAAATCTCATACAATAACTATGTGTTTACCCAACTTGCATAGTTGTGCAAATAGATGACCGAAGTCATCGTTCCTGGCGTTAGGTGCACTGTAAACGTTAAGCATGTACAGGCTGCTACTGGAACGAGAGCACGGGACTAATTCGAGAAGTACGTGTGAGATGGAGGTGCTTTGAAGGGTGTGTTCTATGACAGTGACATGCTCAGAAACTAATGTAGCTGTGCGATGTTGTGTATTGTTCGTTACGTCCGTGTATGTGGTGTAACTCGGAAGCGTAGTGTTACAATGTACTTCTTGTAATGCTATGACATCGGGAGTAATCCGCTGCGTCGCAATGAATTGCATTAGAGCTCCGCGTTTCCTACGATACCCCCTGCAATTCCACTGCCACACACGTAGGAGTTGAGGGGTGTCACGCGTTGACCTACGGTTTCTCGCCATGATCATGCAATAGTGGGGCCTCGGTAGTACACGGAGGCATTTCAGACTGTGCTAAATCTTGGTGGAGAGTGGTGGGAAGTGGGACTGCAGCAACTGTGGCTGTTGGAACGGTTTTTCGGGACAGTGATAGGAAACGGGAGGGGCGTATGTAAGGATGCGTTCGCTGTGTTTCACGTGTCGGAGACGTGGTGCGTTTTGGTGCAGATGGCGAAATATTAAGTTGGCCAAGTGCAGCCGATATCTGCTGTTTAACATCTGTTACAATCTGCTGGACAGCAGGTTGCAGGGCCAGCTGGATCAATTGTTGGAGTGGAGCTGTTAGTTCAGCCATAATGCTATCATTGATTTTCTGCATTTCTACTTGCATCGTAGCTGCGAATTCGTTCCTTAAAGAAGTAGCCATTTTGTTCAACGCCTCTCGTGTGCAATAGTCGGATCGTGCCGTAGTTGACGACATGTCAGGGTGAAGCTGAGTGTCTACTGACATGGGTTGTGGTAGTCTAGGTGGCGTTGGTTGTGGTGTTCTTTCCTGCGTTGATGTTTGTGTGAGGGAGTGAGACTGGTGTGGAGAGGGACGGAGAGGAGGGAACAGCCCTGTCCAGCTTACCGTTTTTGCTTACCGTTTGTGAGAACCGCTTTGCTGGCCATGATGATGCGTTGTCCCGTCCGTGTGCCAGCCTTGAGATCCCGGCTGGCCAGCGAAACCGCTCCGCGATGACGAAATTCCTCGCTTGGGCCCCGACTTATCCCTGGAGTGGCTCCTTCGCCTGGCTGCACTCCCGGACGCACTGCTCTGCCGTCCGGGGCTGGGAGATGGTGACTGGGCCTTCTTGGTGGGAGTAGCTGACCGGGGTGGTGACTGCCACCACAAAGCATGCAAGAAGGGCGGCACTCGTGGTTGTTGGGTGATAGTGAATTCCCGCACACTCGACATTTCGGTGTGTCAAGAGGCTGTGGGCACACATCCTTGCGGTGTCCTGTTTTGTTGCACTTTCTACTGTGGGGAATATTCCGTTTGTAGAGGTAGCAGCGAAGAGCCTGTCCGTACGCGTTGACTAAGAAAGGGACTCGCTTGCCAGAAAATGTGAGCACCATTGCTCCGGAGTTGCCGTAAGGACCTCGTAGGACCTCGTCTGCACGTAAGGACCTCGTAGCCCGGTACTTCAACTTCTGTCACGGAGTCGTCTGGTGTGATTTCATGGCCTATTTCGTTGAGCACCCCTTTGCATGAATTATCAGTCGCAATACCATAAGAGGTGATGTCGTAGGTTGCTGCGTGCATTGTAATTTTGGTGACTTGCCAAGGTGCCGTGGCGATGTGTTCATATGAGGTGCTTATTGTAGGCACATTTTGATTTTCGTCAACTCGAAGCTTGATATCAGGCTTCTCACTGCGTATATTTGCTGCATGAGCTACGGTGAGAAGTAACATCTTGGGGCTATTCTCGCTCAGATAAAATCCACCATGGGGACTGATCGCTAGCTTGTAGTCCTCGGCAGGGAGCGGTGGGTGTCTTGGTAGACGCGTCTTAGGCCGGCTCTGGCGTAGAGCGGGCTCAGACGGCGTGCTGGGCAGCTTTTGAGTCGGTATGGTATGGGGTTGCAGCTGTCGGCGTTTGTTCGCTCTCTTGGTAACAGTGATCCATGGATGTGCGTTTTGCTCATTGCTCACCTGCGTATCGGCGTCTTGACTGGTCTGCGTATCCATCATGTGGTCCATGGAGTGAAAGGGCAATGAGTGCTACTCTTCGGCTGCGACGCTCCCAGAGACGCTCGCCATCCGCTGTAGAGTGGGGCGGCGTTCTGTCCAAGCCGCGTCTCCGGCTTGTTAGGGTTAGCGAGGTGGACCTCTTCAAGAACTTTCGAAAGCGTTAAGACGTTTAAAAGTGCACTCACAGGTTGAAGTCTGGTATCGGCTTGACAGTGGTGATGCTAGGAACAATTCCTATCATCGCAACAGGTCGCCAGGAAGAAATTCTTTTTGAAAATGAACCTGAGCCGGAGCCGATGTGATCCACGCCCGTCGCATGCTCTCGCTATTCGGCGGCCACCCGAAAAGAGAGAAAGAGGGAGACGCTGTGTTGTCTGGGTAACTGTCTTCTGGGTAAATGCAGCATGGCGCATTTCGCGCCGGTTGCTGTCGAGCCCCGCCGACGGACGCTAGTCGCGCTTGTCGTGCCTAGCGTCAGACTATAGAGTGTTCGCGTTTTGCAAACGTACCGTTGCTGTGCCCAGCGTGCGCGCGCGTCAACGCTACATTGGAGTATATTGGGCCCTTAATTATGCGCTCACGGCCGTCTTGCTAGCTCCACTCATACCAAATGTTGTGTAACGTGGCGTCAAAGGGTGACAAAGTATGTGACTGTTGCAAACATGATAATCCTGACACACCTGACATGTAAGAACATGACAACATACCACGCTCATAGCGTAATCGTGGGCGTTTCGCTAGCTCCACAAATACTAAATTTGGTATCACGTGACGTGAATAGAGGACGAAGGTAAACGACACATCCAAACATGATAATCATGAAACGGAAGTCATGCACGGCATCATTTTCCTCCACCTCGTAACGTTGTGCTGAGCTTAAAGTGACATAAAAACCTTTCTCATTCGTGCTTTGCATATCATTGATTCCCACTGTACGTGGGATATGCCGATATTTTTGTCTCTATTTATGCCAAATGTGTACGCGTAAGTGCTATTGAAGGGGTGCTAACGCATGCGCAAAACTTCCCAGACATCGTAAACTAAGCTTTAAGGATTTTTTGCCTAATATTATCTTTGTTGTGGGCCTAAGTAGTAGTTTCCCCGCAGTTAGCTTGACATTTACAACCAAAGTAGTGTTGAGCGAGATTTCCTTCTATTGAGAGCCTAGCACTTACGAATACACAAGTGGAATGTTCGCACAGACAAATAAAATCGGTAAAGAAAATTGGCAGATCCTCCGTACAGTGGGAATCGTTGATATACGAAGCTCGAATGAAAAATGTTGATATGTCGCTTTGAAATGAGCACAACATTACGAGGTGGAGGTGAATGATGCCGTACATGACTTCCGTGTCATGTTTATTATGTTTTAATGTGTCGTTTACTTTCGTCATCTATTCACGTCACGTGACACCAAAATTAGCATATGTGGAACAAGCGAAACGGTCGTCAGCACGCTATGAGCGTGGTATGTTGTCATGTTCTTACATTACACACGTGTCAGAATAATCATGTTTGCACCAATTATATATTTTGTCATCCATTGCCGTCACGTAACATCAAATTTGGTATATGTGAAGCTAGCGAAATGGCTGCGAGCGCATTATAAACGGCCCAGTATACTTCAATATAGCGTTGATGCGCGCGCACGCTGGGCACAGCGACGCTACGTTAGCAAAACACGAGCACTCTATAGTCTAACGCCAGGTGCGACCAGCCTCCGTCGCCCAACGGCAACCGGCGCCAAATTCGACACGTTGCATTTCGTGCCTAAGCGTTACCCAAACAACACGGATTCTCCCTCTATTCGTGACGGAAGGACGCCGAATGCGATGAAACGCTCATGCGTCAGAGCAACGCAGCGCGGCGCGCGCCTGCGAGTATAAGGCAGGACCGGCGCCTAGCGCTGCAACGCCGGCGGGACGCGACGAAATGAACGCCAGCGAGATCGTGCACGGCGTCATGTCAAAATGTATTGGCGCCTTCACTGTGGCATGTAGTCATGTTTCCACATGACAAGCATCTCATGATTATCATGTTTGCACAAGTCACATACCTTCGTCATCCTTTGGCGTCACGTAATACCAAATTTGGTATATGGGAAGCTAGCAAAACGGCCACGAGCGCATCATGAGCGTAGCATGTTTACATGTCGCTACATGAAACGCATCTCATGTTCTTTATGTTTGCACCAGTATCATACCTTCGTCATACATTCACGTCCCGTAATACCAAATTTGGTATAACTGAAGCTAGTGAAACGGCCGCCAACACAACATTAACGTGGCATGTAGTCACGTTGTTACATGACACAGATCTCATGATTATCATATTTGCACCAGTATCATACCTTCGTTATCCATTCCCGTCCCGTAATACAAAATTTGGTATAAGTGAAGCTAGTTAAACGGCCGCCAGTGCATCGTGAGCATGGCTTGCAGTCATGTTGTTGCATGACGCACATCTTATGATTATCGTGTTTTCACCAGTCACATATCTTCATCATTCATTTACGTAGAATAATACCAAAGTTGACATATATGACGCTAGCGAAACGGCCACGAGGGCGTCATGAACGTGGGATGTAGTCATGCTTTTACATGATACCCATGTCATAATTTTCATGTTAGGGTCTGTCGCATGTGTTCGCCATGAAATCATAGCATACCATAGCAGTTTCGCAACATGCCATGTGAACGAAACCGCCGCAAAAGCTACAGGATCAAGAATTGTAAATTATGACATCCATGACATAAATGTCATGGTTTTTCATGTTATGACTATTCAAGTATGTTCTTCATACAGTCATGATATGTCATACCAAGTTTGGTACTGATACCATTATCGAAACGACCAGGAGAGCTAAATGTCGTAGGCAGCTCGATAGATAGATAGATAGATAGATAGATAGATAGATAGATAGATAGCTAGATAGATAGATAGATAGATAGATAGATAGATAGATAGATAGATAGATAGATAGATAGATAGATAGATAGATAGATAGATAGATAGATAGATAGATAGATAGATAGATAGATGCGCCTAAGGTCACCTAAGTTCGATAAGATATGCTTCGCATTTAAAAGAGTTCGAATAAAAGCACGTGTGCTACAGTATAAATAGCCCCCCCCCCCCCCTGGTAGGATCATGCGTAGCTTTGGTTGCAGCGCCCACTCCTTCAAATTTCACCCCACCCCCTTTTTGGTTCTTTGTTTCAATCAACTTCAGTTGTTAGATTCGCTTTCCCAGTACGCGTCAAGTCTTTCGCCTTCAACTTTGCAGCGCCGCCTTTTCGTGCAGAGCAGAACATGATTGATTGATATGTAGAGTTTAACGTCCCAAAACCACCATATGATTATGAGAGACGTGAAAGAATGAGAAAATTTTCTGGAATATGCTAACGTCGTACGGTCTAAGCACATCAAATCTCATTCATGCATAATATAGAGCATTCAGAGAAAGGTGTTCAGATTTATTTTTAAGAAACACGGGAGCAGTGACTGACTTCATTTGGTACTAACAATCAAGGATTTCAACCTCGGCCGTAGGGGTGAGGGCTGCGGAAACACCGAAGGGAAGGGCTGCGAAAATGTCGACTATCTGGGGCTCTTTAACGTGTACTGGCGTCAGCTAATACACGATTTTCTAGCGTCTTCCCTTCATGAAAATGCGACCGCCATTGCCTATATCGAACTTGCCACATTCGAGCGAACGACCAAGAGTCGTTACCACAGCTCCACCACGGTGGATTGTAAGCAGCAGAATTCATGTATAGAAGCTCGATATGTGGGGTTTAACGTCCCAAAACCACCATATGATTATGAGAGACACCGTAGCGGAGAGCTCTGGAAATTTAGACCACCTGGGTTCTTCAACGTGCATCCAAATCTGAGCACACGGGTCTACAACATTTTCGCCTCCACCGGAAATGCAGCCACCGCAGCCGGGATTCGATCCCACGACCTGCGGGTCAGCAGCCGAGTACCTTAGCCACTAGACCACTGTGGCGGGGGAGAATAGAAGCTCGAGCATTTAAAAAAGAAATCTGCGGTGGGGAGATTGTCCCGCGCATGACAGCTTGGGCGTAGCAGTTTTAGGTAATAAAATTGTTTTTGGGGCGAAGCTCTTGAAGCCGTGGGTGTGTACATGCATGTCTCTCTCTTTTTACGTCCCGGCCTAGTTCTATGAGTCACCCAGCAGGTGCAGACGGAAGGACGGACAGACAGACAGACAGACAGACAGATAAACGAAGGATACAAAGTTTACCGCTAAAACACTACGAAGCTTCACCCCACTTATCATCATTCACTCCGTGGATATGCTGTAATTTTTTGTTTGGCAGGACAGTCAGCTTCAATAGGAGCTCTGCATGCTAATAGTCTTTGTATAACGCACTCAAAAAAGTGAAAGCCGAAATTCGCTTTACCTGCATCGTTATTACCATCGTTGCAACTAAGCTTAGCATTGTGGATGTAAATTCTTTTCGTCATTTTCTTTCGCTTCAGGAACCACGGCAAAACCAGTTTTCTTGAACTGCGTTTCTCTCTTTTTTTTTACCTACTTGTTCGGTCACGAAAAAGTCATACAAAGCATCACAACGTGCATGTTATGTTATAAAATAAACGGTTAAGTGTCCGGGATCTTGCCAAAATGACAAACGTTTTATTTACGACCGGCAAGTGCAAAAAGAAGGAAAGAAAATTCTCACACCAAATGATACTTTGGCTGGCGTTGAAACGACTGCACGTTTGAAAAGCTTTTCCGCGACCGGCGTCCCGTGTCATTTTTCACGCTTAGAAGCTAGTCACGGAAGGTCGCGACAAAATTCTCTCGCCTTTGCCCGAAGCGCAGTGCTGTTTTCTGGCTAAGCGTTAGAGCGCACCGTTTACATCTCGCACGCTCCCATTGTCACTCATCTCAGGAAGTTGAGCGCATGTTGCTAAAAGCATTTCGAAGTATACTCTAGGCACCACGTTCGTTTTCTGGCGGAAAGGTAATTCATGCGCATGCATGCATGCACACAATCGTACATAAATAAGTAAACACAGAATAACGCTCATTTTCAGGAGCTGAAACACACAAACGCGCGCACGCAGGCGCAGGGACAAAGACAGAGAGCAACTTGGAGCGTTTCGCTTATAGAGGTCTTTCGTACATGCTCATACGTAGAGACAGAGGATCAAGGGGCAGCGGAGTTGCAATCGCAGTTAAGAACAACGTTAAATTCACTCGCTTAAATGACATCATTGATCACAAATGCATTAGTGTAAAGTAAAGTTTTTTGGTAAAACTATATTACCGGGAGGTGCTTATTGTTCTCCAAATGCCCCTCCGGAATACGTAGATGCATTATATAATCAGTTGCTTCAAAATACGAATTCGTGCTCTAAACTTTTTGTAACAGGCGTTTTCAACCTTCCCAATATTAACTGGTGCAGCCTTTCTCATGATGGCAAAGATTTCAAAAGTGCCGAAACCTCACTTCAAACGGCATTTAGGTTTTCCTCAACCCAGTTGGTTTCTGATGCCGCAAAAATTTCCAGTTCTTTGCAAGTGGCTCGCTTCAAGATTGCTCTGGCAGTGTTAGGGGCGGCATATCTGATCATCAGTGAATGGCTCTCGAGTGTCCTAATATTGGTGTGTGGTCTTATGTTAAACCTACCCACACACTAAGGGACTATAGGCATGCGGATGATGATGGTGTCATTGGTTGAATAGAATTTTTATTCCCTTCCTTGAATAAGTTAAATGATCTAAATGAGCTGTGTTTCAAGTTTCAGTACAGGGTCATTCATTGTGAAAACACATGCATTTCTTTGAAACAAAAAGTGTATCAACAGAAAATACCCGTGGATGAATCATGATCTTGTACCCCCGAAACGGAAAAAAAACGATTTTGAAAACGTGGTGATAGGAGGAAACTTTCAAGTTTAGTTATAGCTTTTCGGGATAAAGCCGCAAGGACCAGTTCTTTTCTTGGATCTTGACTTCTTCATGTCGGAAAAACCAGGAAAATTCTGGTGATATTTACCTAAAAACAAAAGTGGCATCAGAGAGATCAGAACGTCTGGTAAAAGCATTGACGATTCTTTTATAATTGCCAATATATTCTACGCATTCTTTCATTCTCTTTTTACTTTGACAGCATCGAATACACACTTACAATTTTACACGCTTCGTTACCCGATGTTCGAAGTAAATTTAAGCAGAAATGGCATTTTGAATCTTTTGCATAATTTAGACATTAAAAAATCACCTGGTCCGGACAAATTATCAAATGTTTTCCTCAACAGGTATGTCATCTGGCTAACAGAGTACTTATATATAATTTACAAAAAGTCGTTAAAATCCTGTGTTGTACTTGATTACTGGTGCTTTGCAAGTATTGTTCCAATTCACAAATCTGTGTTCAATTTAGAAATAAATAATCTCAGACCAGTTTCTTGACGTCCACAGCTTCTAATGCTTGAATATATGCCATTTAAAGCAGTTATGACACATCTCGAGGATAAAGGTTTACTTTATGCAAGTCAACATAGTTTTAGCTCTGATTTATACACAATAACACAGTTAGCTGAGATAATGAATGACTTTTTAGGTATAGTAAATATGAGGGGCCAAATTGATGCAGTATTTCTGGAGAGTTGTTCCAAAGCGTTTGATGCTGTTCCGCATGCTGCTTTGGTAACCAAACTACATTCTATGGCCATTGAACCCAATATCAGTCGTCGTAATAGTAGCAGTATCGATGGTAGTAGTTGTAGTAGTAGTACTATGAGGCTTCAAGCAGGTAGCGTGACCAAAGCAAGAGCGAATAAAAGAACCAAAAAAAGAAACCAAAGATGATAATGCAGGCGCTATTGCTTATGCGGATGATGACGTAGCTAAGTGGGGATTATGCTCTAAAAAATAGGTATGCGCGTCTAATTCAGCACTCCATCATGGAAAAACAGAGCTCGAGGTGGCTGAAGAATTTTGCACGAGAGTTGCCGGGAATATTATGAACGAGAGCATCGACGCCGTGATCGTTCCTGAGACGCGATTACCAGAAATGGACATTTCATTCACCATGGAAGAACTGGAAGGTGCGTTAGTCGCTTCTAAGCGCATGTCATCGCCAGGTTCGGATGGTATTACTTATAGTGCGTTGGGACACCTTGGACAAAAAGCCAGGAAAGAACTTTTGACATGTTTCAACAACTCCTGGCTCAGCGGCAGTGTTCCCCGATAATGGAAAATAAGTCGATTAATACCACTTTTGAAATCGGGAAAATCACCATTGGACTTGACAGCGTATCGCCCTATTGCCCTCGCAAGCTACCTCGGAAAAGTGATGGAAAGAATGGTTCTATTTCGTCTCGAGTGGTACTTGGAACGATACACCAAATACCCTTCTTGCATGGCAGGCTTTCGTCGGGGCCGCTCCTCCATTGACTGTGCCCTTGACTTATCGACATTTGTTCAACAAGAAAAAAGTCGCAAGCGCATATCAGTGGCACTGTTTCTTGACGTGAAGGGTGCATATGATAATGTAGCTCACGATGCCATCCTCACTTCTCTCGCAGCAATGGGCATTGGTGGACGAATGTTTCAATGGATAAAAGAATATATAACTTGCAGGGGTTTCTTTTTACAAATATATGAGGGTACAACTGCTCAACATTACACCTACCGCGGAGTACCTCAGGGAGGTGTTTTAAGCCCCACATTGTTCAATGTTGCCCTCATTGGTCTGGCGAAGGTTCTGCCAAAGTCGGTGTGCCTATCCATATACGCCGATGATATTGGCCTCTGGAGTGCTGCAGTTACTCGCCCTCAGGTGCGTGCACGAATTCAGCGGGCAGCAACCCTCACAACAGCCTACCTTCAGAAACAAGGCCTAAATATATCAACTGTGAAGTGCGCATTGATCGCGTTTACGCGCAAACCAATGACGCCATACCCGGTTTACATCACTGGGCAGAGTGTCAAATATGCACGGACGCATCGTTTCCTGGGCATAATAATCGACAGAAGTCTTTCGTGGAGCCCACATTGTGCGTACTTGAAAAAGAGACTGCTATCTATTGTGCATAGAATGAAATTCTTGTGCGGGAAAGCATGGGGAACTTCTGAGGCCTCCTTGCTACAGCTGTACAGGGCCCTATTTCTGGGTCTATTGCGCTACAGCTTGCCGGTACTGACTAACACTTGCAAATCGAATACTCATTCATTGGAGAGTTTGTAGGGTCAGGCACTACGTATCTGCCTAGGACTGCCCCGATGCGCTTCTATTTATGCCACAATCATGCTTGCCAAAGACCATCCGGTCAGGACATATAAAGTTGTGGATTGCCTCAGAGCGCACATTCGACATGCTTGCCATGTCCCCGACCACCACTTGGCCCTTCTACCTTCCGGAAGACCAGGTGCTACGTTTTCAGACGTCATAGCAAAGCACCTAAACAGCATTCCATCAGGATATACGCCAGCTGCGAGAATGGCATGTCCTTTGTGGTGCCTCGACCAGCCGCAAGTACGTCTAGAAATTCCGGGAATAAAAAAGGAAAGCAATCACTCCAGAGTAGCATTGAAGCAAGCAACACTGCTATTATTACATGAGTTGTACTTAGACCTAACGCAGATACACACTGATGGGTCCGTCTCGTCCAGCAGCTCATCAGGTGCCGCTGTAATTCCGGCTGCAGCAATGATAATCAAGTTTAGGTTGTGGCATATGACTACATCGACGGCATCAGAGCTTGCTGCTATAAGGGCTGCTTTACAATATCTCGTTCAAGAACGTCCAGGAAAATAGGTCATATTCTGTGATTCGAACGCAGCGCTTCAGAGTTTGCAGTCTGCCATGCGTAGGAGGAGTCATGACCAATTGGTACAAGAAATAAGACATTGCCATCATGAAGCTCTAACACGAGGGCATGATATTATATATTAATGGCTGCCTCGACATATTGGTATTACTGGAAATCAATTAGCCGATGATGCAGCCGCTCAGCCCATGAAGAAACCCATGTAGTCCCGATTCCTCTATCAAGGAATGATGCAGCAAGACAACTTTACCTGCTGGCTCGAGATCTCACACGCACGTTCTGGTCGTCTGCCAGCTTCCAAAGGTGTCAACTTTATGAACTGGATCCTTCGCTCAAGCTAAAGCTACCATCACAACTTTCCCGCTCCGATGCGACACTGTTATGCCGCCTTTGGTTGGGTGTTGCATTTACAAAGGTGTACTCCTTTCGAATTGATATGACAGACACTCCTACATGCGATTACTGCGGAGCTGAAGAGACCATCGAACACGTCCTGTGCAGCTGCGCTTGCTACAACACACAGCGATGCCAGCTCCGGATGGTTTTGAATCAACTTGACCCCAGACCATTTTGTGTGCAGAAGATACTAGGACCTTGGGCATCTGCCTCAGTTGCGCAGAAAGCAACTAAAGCACTGCTACTTTACCTAAAGTCAACAAACCTGAGCGACCGCCTATAGACTGTGTGTGCTCCCCGAGTGTGCTCGTGATTGTGTGTACCTTCTCATCTTTCTGCAACCTCTTTTCTCCCCTTTATCCCTTCCCCAGTGCAGGGTAGCAGCCGGACAAACCGTATGTGCGTCTTGTTAACCTCCCTGCCTTTCCTAGCATCTTTATCTCTCTCTCTCTCTCTCTTGCTCAGCGCTAAAACTGTCCTTACCATCTGTCCGTCACTAGACACGATAGCTGCTAAAAAGATATGAGTGAATATATGTTTGTGCTTCTGCACTTCAGTTTGAAAAAGGGAACTAATGATCAGAAGGTCATGTTGCGGAATGACACCGCATGTGACTTGCACGTACTCATTCTTCCTTTCATGCAAGACAAATATAAGATAACACATCCTGCGCAGGGTTCATTAAACATTGTGAAAGTGACAAAAAAATGGCAGATCCCGCGTACAAGTAGGAATCGACGATATGCGAAGCACGAACGAGAAACGTTTATATGTCACTGTAAAGTCAGCAGAACGTTACGAGGTGGACGTCAATCATGCCGTGCATGACTTCCTTGTGATGATTATCATGTTTGGATGTGTCGTTCACCTTCATCTATTCACATCACGTGATACCAAATTAGTATATGTGGAGCTAGCGAAACGGCCACGGTCACGCTATGAACGTGGTATGTTGCCATGTTGTTACATGACACGCGTGTCAGGATTATCCTGTTTGCACCAGTCATATACTTTTGCCACTCATTGACGTCACGTAACACCAAAGTGGGTATATGTGGAGCTTGCAAAATGGCCGCGAGTGCATCATGAAGGGCCCAATATACTCCAATGTAGCGTTGACGCGCGCGCACACTTGGCACAGTGACGCTACGTTAGCGAAACGCGAGGACTCATAGTCTGACGCCGGGCGTGACCGGCACGACCAGTGTCCGTGGGCGCGGCCCGCAACAACTGGCGCGAAATGCGACGTGCTTCATTTCGCACCGATACGTTACTCGGACAACACTGCGTCTCCCTGTTTTCGTGACGGAGGGACGCTGCTCACGCCGAAACGCGCGTGCGTCAAACTTGCATGGCAACGCCGGCGTGACGCAACGAAGTGTACGCCGGCTAGGTGGTGGTGGTAAAAAACATTTATTTCAGAAAAAGTCTACTAGAGAGTGCCGACGTGGCCCATCAACTTGCTAGAGTGGCAAGACCCTATTCCGGGACGCCAGTGGAGCTGGAAGCTGCCCGTGCGCGCTCCACCAATGAGCGTTGTGCAGCCAAGGTAGAGCAGCCGAGCAGGAGCTCCTCCCAAGCCTCTCTAGTTGGGATAGGAAAAGGGGGTGAAAAAGGAACGGGATTAACTGGGCACGATGCTACGACGTGATATGTGTCGGCGAGGACATGACAGGTCGAGCAGGTGCCATTGATTTCCGGCAAAAAGTGCCTGGCGACCGCCGGACTGATAAAGGTGTTTGTCTGCAGGCGGCGTAGCAGTCGTTCGTCCGTTTTCCCCAAACCACGTGCGGGGTCCGGGTAGAGGCGGCGCGAAGCCTGGTAATAAGCCAAAATTTCGCGAAAGCGCGTCAGGTTGGTATTGCCAGATTCCGTCTCGGGACATGGAGGGGCGACGGCCCGGACAGGAGAAGCGCGGGCAGCGGCATTTGCCGCCTCGTTGCCGGGCAGGCCCGAGTGGCCTGGGGTGTAGACTGTACGAATGGAATGAGAGTTAAAGCGCCAAGAGGCTGCCTGTAGCAGGCTAGCCGCCAGCGGGGCAATGGAACCCTGAAGGTACTGAGAACAGGCCGAGCGCGAGTCCGTCAGGATGGTGCGTGAGGCAGGGTGAGAGGCAGCCAAAGCTATGGCAACCTCCTCAGCGTGCGTTACTGTGTCTGCTCGAAAGGAGAGGCCATCTACGTGTTTGCCCTCTGTAATCACTGCAGCCGTGAAGTGACCCGAGGGGGAGGGACCCGAGACGTCCACGCAGAAAACACCAGGACGATCGGAGTGTCGCGTATGAAGGGCCGCGACGCGTGCTAGTCTACGGCCAGGATGGAAGTCGGGGTTCATATTACGGGGTAGAGGTTCCACCTATAGCTTTTGACGCCAGAGCTCTGGTACCGGCTGCAGAGAGTCTGCGTCAGACATCGGGTTAAGGCCAAGTCTGTGTAGAAGACGGCACCCTGAAGGCTTCTGCGACAGACGATTGATTTGGTTAACGCGATGAGCTTCGCGCATCTCTGCAAAGGTGTTGTGTACCCCCATAGCCACGAATCGGCTGTTGGAAGTTGCAATAGGTAGGTCCAGAGCGCGATTGTATACTGAACGAAGAAAGACGTCCAGCTGGTGCTCGTGTCGACGACGCAGGCGAAGGTAAGGCAAGGCGTAGAGGACGTGACTGGTCACAAACGCGTGGGCCAATCGGAGGGACTGAGACCCGCGGAGGCCGCCGCGCTTGGTAGAAACTCGCCGTGTCATGCGGCTCACCTGTTCGCTGGTGCATCTGAGGCCTGCTATTGTGCCCTTTCGATCCAAGGACAATGTGAGGTGAAGGCCAAGAACCCGAATATTTTGCACTGACGGGACGGGCCCGGACGGAAGAAAAATTTGAGGCGGCGGTAGCGGAGAGACTGAAAGAAGAGCCAATTTAGCTGGAGAGTACTCCAGGCCGAATGAACCTGCGTAGGTGTCCACCAGAAGGGCAGCCTTTTGCAGGCGTTCTTCGATTTGCGCTAAGGAGCCGGTGTTAGTCCAGATTGTGATATCGTCCGCATATAGTGCGTGTTGTATTCCCTCGACCTCGTTTAGAAGAGAGGGGAGGTTCATCATCGCCAGGTTAAAAAGCAGAGAAGACAGGACTGCCCCTTGAGGTGTACCCCGCGTGCCTAATAAGTACGGGCCGTGTTCGGTTGAATTAAGGCGAATGAAGGTGGTGCGATGTGATAGAAAGGCGCGAATGTAGTTGAAAGTCTTCTGCCCGCAGTTTGTGGTAGACAGATTAGTGAGTATAGTGCTATGTTTGACGTTGTCGAACGCCCCGCGGAGATCAAGAGCGAGCACGGCTTTATCGATATGGCGCGTAGTAGTCGGCTCTATGATATCGTGTTGAAGCTGAAGCAGGACGTCCTGCGCCGACAGATGCGGGCGAAAGCCAAACATCGTGTCGGCAAAGGTCCTCCTGGCCCTCCTGGCCTCCAAGTAGGTGGAAAGGCATTCGCGAACCATGGTTTCCTAGGGTTTGCCTGCGCAAGACGTAAGTGAGATGGGTCTCAGTGCCTCAATACTAACGGACTTTGCCGATTTGGGAATGAATGTCACGACCGATGTGGTCCATTCCGTTGGAAGCGGAGAGCCGTCCCATATCGAATTTATAAGGTGGAGTAGCGAGAGGTGTGCTTGGTCGGGAAGATTTGCCAGGAGCGATACTGTGATTCCGTCGCGTCCAGGGGCTGTGCCCCGTCGCATTTTCGTGAGTGCAAATCGTAAATCAGAAAGCGTGTATGGGGCGTCGAAGTCGGTGTTAGGGGCGCCGGAATACGTTTATGCTGGGCCTACGAGATCAATTGTGCGGCAGATGTAGCGGTCACACAGTTCTCGCGCGAGTTCATCCGTAGTGCCCTGAAAGGCATGCAGAACACGGTGGAGCTGGCGTTGCGTTTCTCCCCTGGTGGTGGAGGGATCGAGAAGGCTTCTAAAGAGTCGGCACGCACTCTTAGAGCTCATCTGGTTTGCAGCCTTCGAACAGGTGTCTGCCCAGTTAGCATCGGAAAGTTGTGCGGAGTATGCGGCCGCCTCTGTAGTGAGCGCCTCAATGCGAGCGCAAAGTTTTTGATTAAGTTTGTTGCGTTTCCAGCGCCTTATGAGCCCGCAGCAAGCGTGCCAAAGATGTAGGAGGTGTGGATCGATTGCAGGAGTCAAATTAGAGGTTGCGAGGGTGCGAGTGTTCGCTTGTTTTATATGGAGAGCGTATGATGCCCACGCTGCATATTCGGTCGAGGAGAGGCCGGCGGGGAATGGTTGCATCCTGAACTGAGTCCAATCGGTGAGACGGGCTTGTCCCCAGTGTTGGCGCATTTTCTTCCGCGGTGTGAACGAAATGCGGAGAAAAAGTGATCGCTGCCTAGGGTTTCGCCTAAATTTTCCCATGTAGAATCGCGGATGTGACGGGTGAGGGAGAGGTCGGGGCGTGTGTCTCGCGTGACCGAGTTGCCGGAACGTGTGGGTTGTGCCGGATCGGTAAGAAGCGTCAGGCTCAGCGAGGAAATGAGCTCCTTGAGCTCTCTGCCCCGGGCCTTCTCGTAGTGATAACCCCAGTGCGGGCTGGGGGCATTAAAGTCCCCGACAATCACCAGTGGTTGTCGGGCCGCTATACGCAGCGCCCGATGGAAGAGATGCGCAAAGGAAACCCTCGCAAGGCGAGGGGGACAGTACACGTTTAAAATATGTATTGATGGTTGGCCCCTCCGCTGAGACAGCACTGATATCATGCAGTAGTCGTAAGCAAGATCCAGATTGAGGTCAATCTGTATCGCCGTGTAAGCTTTATGCACGAGAAGGCATGTGGTAGAGCCGCCTACATAGGAGCAGTATCCAGAAAGGGATGGAGCAGGGCCAGATTTTTGGAGCGCCAAGACGGCCGGGTGAGAGCCAAGTGAGCTGAGGAAAAGGAAAAGATGTGAACGCTTTCGCCTGTTCCCGAAGCCTCCAGGGTTCCACTGTATGATCTCGAATTTAGACGCAATGTTTGAACGGGACGTACGATTGGTAGCCATCGTGACTGTCTTAGGTTTTATATTTGGTTCTCCATGTCCCGCTCGGAATCCTCAGAGGCAGGGAGGGGCACGGAAGCCGGATTGTCCGACGGCGGGGTGATGGTAGCCACTTTACGACGACGCCATGGAGCTGTACCCTCACTGCTCACCGAGCAGGAGCGGGAACGCGATGCCTTGGGTTGAATCTGGGTGATTGCCCAGGCTTGAATAGCCTGGGTAACCTCTACTGCTATGCGTTGGACCGAGAAACTGGTGAGGAGGTGATTAATCGAAGCTTCGACGCGCGTGAGTCGTTCCTCTACGCGCGGGGTGCGCTCTTCGCTAGGGAAAGTTTGGTTAGCGGGCAAGAGAACCTGAGGTGCCCCAGGAGCCACAAGAGCTTCTGGAGTAGATGTGGCACCGGTTCCGAGTGCTGGAGTACACATGGTTGCTTGAACAGGCGGTTTAATGGAATGGACTTAGCGCGAGGACTAAGCTTGGACGTAGCTGACGTAGCCGCCTGGACAGAGGAGGCAATACCGGATGGCCTTGCAGTACACTGTTGTTGGGGTTGAAGTCGCTTATTTAAGAGTTCGAGTTTAGTTAAAAGAGAATTTTGCTTTTGAAGTGCCGCAACTTGCTGGCGAAGGGCCGCAAGTTCGGGAGAAGGAGGATCGACAGAAGGGGGTGAGAGAGGCTTAGCAGCAGCTTTCCCGGCCCAACTGCTCACCTGAGGGAGCGTCGCTGGTGCTTCGAGCGGTGGGAATGCTTGAGTGTCGGCGTGGAGTGGTGGAGCCGAATGATGCAGGTTGGTGCTGCTCTCTGGCTATGACGAACATGAGGTGTTCCCTCGAGGAGATGTTGAGGGCTCCTTGCGTTTCCGATATTTTCGATATTTTGCCGTACAGCCACTGGTCCCAGTCTCGTGGGCGCCGTAGCAGAGGAGGCACTTGGGGTGGCAGTCGTGGGCATTGAGACCTGCAGGTGTGGGGGTTCCACATTTGGCACACTGGGTTGGAGCGGGGTGAGGACACTGAGGTGGTCGATGACCGATGGTACCGCACTTGGTGCAAACAGGGACGGTTTTCTTGTAGGCGCGGATATACGTCGCCACGCAGTGGTAGAAGAGGAAGCGGGGTAACTTCGTGCCCTCGAAAGTCACCACCGCCGCCGCGGAATCTCCGAGTTTGCGGACCGCGAGGATAGTACCTCGTGGCCAATGGAATTCTGACTTCATCTTCTCCGGGCTTTCAGCAGGGTTTATGTTGATGACGCCCTTGCATGTATTTCCTGGTGCCTTGGCATGGCCCGGAACGGGCAGCTGCTGATCCCCCACTTGCAGCTGGAAGTCCCCAAGGAGTCGCTGTGCCATAGGCAAAATGGACGTGCTACAGACCAAGATGTTTTGTTCCCAGATCGGCCGCACTTGAATTTGCGTGGTAGTCTGGTCGCCGAGGTAGCTGCGGATGGCGTCGCCTGTGTGATCGGCCGGGACGAATGTGCGTAGCTCGCAGGGAACACGAGGTTTCACTACTACGATGTAGTCGTCGCGAGAGAGGCGAGGAGTTTGACGCGGACGCCACTTGCGTTGCTTCGCTGGCTGCGAGGACGGAGCAGAGGTAGGCACTCCACCGGAGGGATTGCGCGCCGGCGTTCCTTGCAAGGCTGGGGAATGGTGGCCCGCTGTGGCGTCTCGTTGTTGTTGAGATGCAGACTTAGATTTCGCTTGCTTGCGTTGCCACAGTCTCACCATGTCGTCGAGGTATTCATCTTCTGATGGCATAGTGTTTACGGAGGATGAAATCTCCATGGACAGCATTTGGCTTGAGGTAGAATCATAGCCCGTAACCACGTTAGCGGCCGCCATCGCCGGGCTGAGAGCCCTTAGCGAGGCGGCGTTGTAGCCGGGAGTGAAGGACGTCCCTCAAGTTGTCAAAACTGGACCCACCTGGACGAAGGTGTTGTCTAGGTGAAGCGGAGAACTTGGCGGTGACGATAAATCCAAGTTTCAGGGGCACCAAGGTGGATGTCCGCAGAAATAGCAGGAAATCTACGGAGGCGATGTGGAGTGCGTCCGTCACCATCGAGCGCTCGCAGCGCCCCTCCGCCGCCGGCTAGCACGCGCACCCCGTCACGTCGAAATGTACTGGCGCCTTGACTGTGACATGTAGTCATGTCCTCATATGACACGCATCTCATTATTATTATGTTTGCACCAGCCACATACCTTCGTCACTCAATTACGCCACGTAATACCAAATTTCAGCATATGTTAAGGCAGCGAAACGGCCACGAGCGCATCATCAGTGTGGCATATAGTCATGTTCTTACATGATATGCGTGTCGTGATTATCATGTTTGGATGTGTCGTTTATTGATGTCATCCGTTCGCGTCGCGTAATACCAAGTTTGATACATGTGAAGCTAGCGAAACGGCCGCAAGCGCATCATGAGTGTGGCATGTAGTCATGATGTTACATGACACGCATCTCGTGTTTATCATGTTTGCACCAGTCACATACCTTCGTCAACCATTCACGTATACCGTAATACCAAATATGGTATATGTGACGCTAGCGAAATAGCCACGAGCGCATCATGAGCATGGCATGTAGTCATGTTGTTACATGAAACGCAGGGCATGATTTTCATGTTATGCTTAGTCAGATATGTTCGTCATACTGTCATGTTATGCCATACTAAGGTTGGTATTGATACCATTATCGAAACGGGCAGGAGAGAATAAAGTCGTAGGCGGCTAGATGGATAGATAGATACGCTCAAAGTCACCAAAGTTCGCAGAGAAATGCTTCTCATTTAAAATGCAATTCGCAAAACAAGTGATAAAGCTGACAGAAAGGGCCTTCACATCACGTGAATTCAGGTTTCACTAAACATAGATGGCGCACACGCGCTTTTCAGTAGTCTCAAGATGCGCCTACCATAGAACAGGCAGCATTCGAGACTACTTTCGGAGAGAAAATGAAAAATTCCGCGTTGTTGGCACCTGATGACGATGCTGGCAGCTACATGCAATAGGTGACCGGTAAAACGCGCAATCGCGGGCAACTGTGGGATACGACGGCTTCCGGTTCGGTGCACCACGCGGGTTAGCAGCGGCACGCAAACATTATTGTACCGCTTCGTTGAAAAAAAAAAACATCTCCGTGCAATGTCAGTGCTTTAAAAGTTGTTTTTTCCGTGACTGTGACGATGACAAGCTACGAAAGCCATGAACGGTAACAAAACTTATTCATCGCACTAAAATGATCTGCAATGTTTTTATGCTGGTCGGGGGTACTATCAGTTTCGCTAGCAGATCAATCGATACAAAAAACTGTTTTCATTGTATGATACGTTACATGCTTACGGCCTTTGCTGTTTCAGGTCACTGTTACCTGGGCAACATGCTGTGGGCTACTGGGCGCCTCCCGCCCTGCTTCGGTTGTTGCGCCAAGCTCCAGTCCAACTTCACCGTGTTCGACGCCCATTCCTCGCGCAGTGAATGATATCACCTGCTCCCGAAAGGGAAACGCCTCTTGGCTGACTGACCTCAGCTGTGCTGCGCACAGGGGAGTTTCTGGCTCGTCTTGGCTGGTACCCCATTCCTGGCTTCTGGAATGGCGACCGGTCACGCTCGGTTTTTCAAACATGGATGGAAACGACCTTCTCGCCTGGCAACATGGCTCTTCTGTCACGGTGGCTGGACAGCGCAGTGCTCTATTTAAGCGTCTGTCTGCGACTTGCTGGTTTCGGCTCGACACCACTGGAAGGATGTCATGCTTACGGTCTTTGCTGTTTCAGGTTGGTTACTTAAATAATGCTTCTTGCAGAAGAAGTAGCAACCGTTGCTTCCTTGCGGTGTCGTGCCCACCTGAGCTTAGGAGTGTTTTGAAGCGATTATTATCTTGCATGTACGTATGTCGTGCCATGCGTGAACTTTTATTAATCCTGGCCGGCGATGTGGAATCAAATCCCGGTCCTATGAATAAGACGGAGGCCGACGCATTCGCTCTAGCCCTTACTGAATTACGCGATCTGAAGGAAAGTTACGAAGCTTTGCTCTCAAAACACGCTACCGCCGAGATTGAAATTAAACAGCTGAAGCGCAAAGTAGAAACGCTTGAAAAAGCCAACGCTGTTTGAATTGCTGATGGGGCTGGTGCGGATGCTGACGCCCTTCGTGCCATGACGGACAAAATGAAAGCAGCAGACAGCGAAATTAAAAGTTTGAGTACCAAGGTGAATTCACTAGAAGAAATCAGAAGAAATCACTGCTACTCGGTCTGTGACCGCCCCTTCTGGCTCTGTTGACGCTTTGCGCGATGTGACGAACCAACTGTCAAAAATCACGAATAGGTGCGACGATGCAAAAAATAGGTTACGTTGGTCTAACCTTCTATTTTTCGGCATTGAAAATGACTCCAATGAGAACTGGGCAGTCTCAGAAGATAAGATAGTGAAATTTTGTTCAGATCACCTAGGCACTTCCATATCTAGTCCACAATCAGAGCGCGTGCACAGGCTGGGCAGATTTAACACAGAGAGACGAAGGCCAATTATTATCAAGTTCACATTTTTTAAGGACAAAGAGCCAGTTTTGTCGAATTCGCGTTAGCTTAAGGGAACTAATTTTCACATACGCGAAGATTTTTCCATGAAAACGCGACAAGCTCGCCAAAAACGTCTGGAATACGCAAAGGCTCAAAACAAACGCTTTAAACTATCCGTTGATAAACTTCGCATTGACAATAACATTTACGTTTTCGGTCACTCTAGCAACGTAGTTGTGCTGTCTACGAGATAGCTAGAGGCTAACATGAGCGCGCGTAAGTGGAGTCGGTTTAAATCACCATCTTTATCTGTGTCTTTTACTAACAATCGAAGCCTACTTCCCAAGAGGGATGAGTTGAGTTCCTACTTAGATGATAGTGATGCCGACATATTAATACTCACGGAGACTTGGCTCTATCCTGACGTAACTAACGAGGAACTGTTCCCAGATAAACACAACTATAACATATTGCCACAAGGCAGTAGTGGGATTGGGGCATAAAGCGGTAGAGGGCCCCTGGCAAAAAGAAAAGACTACGAAGTGGATAGAGACTGGTTTAATTTTGAATGAAATTTGCATATTCATTTGATTGTGACCGGGTGAGATAAGCTCGATTGTCTGGTCTACTCAAAATTTCTGTCTTCCACTGTAGTATTACCTCACCTTTTCTCTTCTTGATTCAATCTTCAATTATTTGTTTAGTTTAATATTCCTTTTTAGTTAATTATCATTTTCTATTACATCATTAGTTTTTTCATTAAGGATAAACCTTTTTATATATCTCATATAGGATACTTCTAGATTTCATGGCCAATCCCCCATAGTGGGTATGTGCCAGTGCGAAGGGGCAACAACAACAACAACAACTGGTTCCAGCCCGCCAGTGCGCTAGGCATTGTCATCGCGTGTAATCGTTGCAAATATCTGTAAATATACGTTTTCTTGTAAGATTATTGGTGGAGGTGCTGGGTACGCCTACCTGGCTTTTCCGGCAAACCAACACGGAACTTCGGAGTGGTCGCCACCTTCATTTTTCTGCAATGGCTCAACAGGCCCACCCACAAGAGCAACAGCAGCCGCAGCTGCAGCAGCACCAGCACCAGCAGCACCAGCAGCACCAGCACCAGCAACACCAGCACCAGCAGCAGCAGCTGCCTCCTCTGATTCTCCTGCCTCCACGAGACCCCGGAACCTTCTCGGGCACAGGCAAGGACAAGATGAATGTTGAAGATTGGGTCGCTTTGTACGAGCGCGTGAGCGAATACTATAGGTGGGACCCTACGTTGATGCTGGCCAACGTTGTATTTTACTTGCGGGATACGGCGCTCACCTGGTATGAGACGCATGAGTCGGAGTTGACCAGCTGGGACGTTTGCAAACTGAAGCTTCTCGAGTTATTCAGCAGGCCATTTGGGCGACAGCAGGCCGCGAGGAAAGACCTGGAATGTCGCGTGCAGACATCGACAGAATCGTATGTATCTTACATACAGGACGTATTGGGCCTCTGTCAAAAGGTGGACGAGAACATGAGCGAAACTGACAAAATCGCTCACATATTGAAGGGAATTGCCGATGACGCCTTCAATCTGTTGATCGTTAAAGATTGCGCCACCGTCGACGCGGTTGTGAAGGAGTGTCAGCGCTTCGAGCACGCCAAGAACCGTCGCATAACCCGCCAGTTTGCGCGTCTGCCTAATACTGCAGCCACTTCGACCTGTGAAGACAGCCCCAAGTTCACGAAAGCTACATCGTCCGAAAATGTCACCCGAATCGTTCGTCGCGAACGCGAAGCAATGGCTCCTGCAGCCATCGCCTCTGACGGTTCTCAAGACAACGCATCCACCGTCTCCCTCATCCAAGCCGTCGTCCGCCAAGAAATAGCAAATCTCGGCATCACACCTGTTTGCGCTGTTCGCACCACCGAGAGCTCGGCTTCTGTTAACCAGATTCCGGTGTACCCTTCACGCTACCCTTCCCGCTACCGGAACCCTGCTGAATGGAGAACGTCGGATGATAGACCAATCTGCTTTCACTGCTCTCGCGCCGGCCACATTGCACGCTACTGTCGCAATCGTTGGTCATCCAATTCATCTTGGAACACTGGGACATGGCGTCGCTTTGAAGGTAGTTCTCGCCGCTTTTCTACTCCGTACGATCCACAGCCTGCTCCTACTAACGTTCAGGGCCGAAGGTTCAGCCGGTCGCCATCACCCCAAGGCCGCCGATCTCTCTCGCCGATGATTTCTCGATCCAGGTCCCCTGCACGACCTGGGCCCTCAACCTCGGGAAACTAGACCATGCAGCTCCCGGAGGTGACGCTGCAATAACGACCCATTCTGCAAATCCTCTGCTGACGATTCCTACACGCCGCAATATTTTGGACCTTTTGGTGGATGACGTTACCGTTACAGCCCTGATATACACTGGTGCACAAATTTCAGTCATGAGCGCTGCTCTCTGTACTAAACTGCGAAAAGTGATCACGCCTCCTATTAAGTGTGCAGTAATGCTTGCCGATGGGAGCACATCTGCCGTTCTCGGCATGTGTACCTCTCGCGTATGTATTTCTGGGCGCCAGACCGTCGTATTGTTCACTGTGCTTGAGCAGTGCCCACATGACGTGATTCTTGGCCTCGACTTTCTCTCTGCGCACTCCGCCCTTATCGACTGCTCGACGGGTCTTCTTCAGTTGGAACTGCCTTTTGACGCCGCTGTTACCCATGACGCTCAAAGTCGCCTTTGTGCCACCGAGTTCCTGCATCTTCCGCCGCAAGCCGCGACTTACGTGCAGCTCGTGTGTGATCCGCCTGTGCGCGATGATGAATATGTCGTTTCCCCTATTACCGACGTTGTGCTAAAGCACTCCATTGCTGTCCCGCACACCGTGGTGAGAGTATGCCACAATCAGACCCATCTGTCTCTTTTGAACTTTGGTTTCTCCACGCATGTGCTGCCTGCTGGTATTAAACTAGGCGTCATGTCGTCGCTGCAAGAGTGTGATATTTCTGAACTGTCGGCTCAGCAACCTACTCCGCATGTCAACTTGCCCACTGCGCCCAACCTGTCAAGCATTGACATTGCCAAAATGATAGCGCCAGATCTTTCGCCCTCCGAAGCACAAGACCTCCACCGTCTGTTGACATCCTATGCGGACATATTCGATCTTGAAAACCGCCCTTTAGGCCAGACATCAGTTGTGACCCATCACATCAACACCGGCGATGCCAACCCAATTCATCGCCGCCCTTACCGCGTCTCCGCCGCCGAACGCTCTGTCATCCAGAAAGAGGTCGAGAAAATGCTCGCCAAAGGCGTCGTCGAACACTCATCTAGTCCGTGGGCATCCCCGGTAGTGCTTGTCAAGAAGAAGGACAACACATGGCGGTTTTGCGTCGACTATAGACATCTCAACAAGGTCACTAAGAAGGACGTTTACCCTTTACCAAGAATAGATGACGCCCTTGACTGCCTTCATGGCGCAAAGTTTTTCTCGTCCATTGACCTTCGATCTGGTTATTGGCAGATCGCTGTTGACCCACGGGACCGAGAAAAAACAGCGTTTGTAACCCCCGATGGGTTATATCAATTTAAAGTAATGCCGTTTGGGCTTTGTAATGCGCCGGCCACCTTTTGAGCGCATGATGGACTCCCTTCTGCGCGGCTTCAAATGGTCCACTTGCTTATGCTACTTGGATGATATAATTGTTTTTTCACCAACGTTCGCAAGCCATCTAGAGCGACTGTCCAGTATTCTCCAAGTATTTCGCAACGCTGGTCTCCAGCTGAACTCTTCCAAATGCCGTTTCGGCCGTCGCGAAATAACTGTACTTGGTCACCTCGTTAACGCATCTGGGGTACAGCCCGATCCGGACAAAATTCGCGCATTGACTCAATTTCCCGTGCCCTCTTCTCATAAGGATGTCCGGAGCTTCCTTGGTTTGTGCTCCTATTTTCGCCGCTTCATCCGAAATTTCGCCGATATTGCGCGGCCTCTCACCGAGCTTCTTAAAAAAGACGTCCCATTTACTTGGAATTCGCCTCAGAGTGCTGCATTTTCGGCGCTCATTGCAGCCCTCACGACTACGCCAATATTAGCCCACTTCGATCAGACTGCCCCGACAGAAGTTCGTACGGACGCGAGTGGCCACGGAATTGGTGCTGTTTTAGCTCAGCGTCAGCATGGACGTGACTGTGTCATCGCCTACGCCAGCCGCCTTTTATCCCCTGCCGAGAGGAACTATTCCATCACCGAAAGAGAGTGTCTTGCTCTTGTTTGGGCTGTCGCTAAATTTCGCCCGTACCTCTTCGGCCGCAGTTTTACTGTTGTAACTGATCATCATGCACTCTGCTGGCTTTCCTCGCTAAAGGATCCCACGGGACGTCTCGGTCGTTGGTCTCTACGCCTCCAAGAATACACCTTCTCGGTCGTGTATAAATCTGGTCACCTCCATCAAGACGCCGACTACCTGTCACGGTATCCAGTGGATCCACCAGACGCCACAGAGAGAGCTACAGAGGCTTGCGTCTTATCAATATCAGACTTTCTTGATATCGCTTCTGAGCAACGCCGCGACCCGGATTTACTTCCCATCATAGAAAGCCTGAGTTCCGCTACTCCACCCACTTCTCTGAACTTGTATTTCCTTCATGAAGGAGTTCTCTACCACCACAACATGCGCCCTAACGGCCCTGACCGCCTTCTCGTCGTGCCTTCCCATTTGCGTGTAGATGTTCTCCGACAGCTTCACGATGAACCTGCCGCTGGTCACCTGGGAGTCACTCGCACTTATGATCGCGTCCGGCGCCGTTTTTTCTGGCCACGCCTATATCGCTCTGTGCAAAAGTATGTTGCCAGCTGCGACCTTTGTCAACGTCGAAAACGACCAACATCGCTTCCAGCTGGCCTTCTTAACCCTATTGAGATCCCTGCTGAACCATTCTACCACGTAGGGCTCGACCTTCTCGGGCCATTTCCCACTTCTGCATCCGGGAACAAATGGGTTGCCGTGGCGACCGACTACGCGACACGTTATGCGATCACCCGCGCTCTTCCAACCAGCTGCGCTACCGATGTCGCCGACTTTCTGCTACATGACATCATATTGCATCACGGCGCTCCTCGACAGCCCGTTACTGACCAAGGCCGATACTTTTTATCTCGCGTCGTCCAGGATATCGTACGTTCCTGTTCCACGAACCACAAGTTCACAACGGCATACCATCCACAAACTAATGGACTTACAGAGCGCCTGAATCGCACTATCACGGACATGTTGTCAATGTATGTTTCTCCAGACCACCGTGACTGGGACTCAACATTACCCTACGTCACCTTCGCTTACAACTCCTCCAGACATGACACCGCAGGCTATTCCCCGTTCTACCTTCTTTATGGACGGGAACCCTCTCTGCCTCTTGATACACTCCTTCCCGCTGGTTCAAGCTCCCCTGTCACATACGTCCGCGATGCCATAGAGCGAGCCGACGCAGCACGACAGATTGCCCGAGAACGACTCATGCTTTCTCATGCCTCTCAGAAAGATCGATACGACCGTCACCACCGCGAAGTTTCGTATGCACCAGGTTCTCTCGTACTCTTGTGGACCCCATGTCGTCACATCGGCCTCTCAGAAAAACTTTTATTTCGCTATGACGGACCATACAAAGTCCTTCGCAAGATCACCAACCTCACCTACGAGATACAGCGAGTCGTCGACGAAGCGCACTCAATGCCACCACCATCCACTGTTGTGCACGTCGTAAGACTGAAGCCTTATGTGTCACCCAACACTCCCCTTTCGTGACAAGCGCCGGGTCGGCGCTTTAACGCCGCGGGGTAGTGCCACAAGGCAGTAGTGGGATTGGGGCATAAAGCGGTAGAGGGCCCCTGGCAAAAAGAAAAGACTACGAAGTGGATAGAGACTGGTTCCAGCCCGCCAGTGCGCCAGGCATTGTCATCGCGTGTAATCGTTGCAAATATCTGTAAATATACGTTTTCTTGTAAGAATATATTGACGTGACCGTTTCGATAGAAGAGGAGGCGTCCTAATAGCAGTAAAAAAGACAGTGTCATCAGTTCCTCTTGATACTAACCCCTCTACAGAGATAACTTGGACAGCATGCGTTGCAACTTATGCAAAAATACTTATAGGAGCATGTTATCGTCCACCGGATGCTCATTCCTCTTTCCCCAAAGATCTACGTGACAACATAGAACGAGCTACGCAACTCTATTCAGCTGACATTATATACCGTTTTGGCGATTTCAACTACCCGCTCATTGATTGGTCTACCATGACTACCAAATGTCACACCTCATCAAATTTTTTCGAAGTAGTCCTCGATTACAACTTATCACAAGTTGTTCACCAATGCACCCGTGGTACTAACATACTTGACCTTGTTTTCACTAATGCACCAGAAACCACTGGAGCGATTTCTTACATTGAAGGATTTGGCGACCACAAGCTCCTTAACTTCCAAATCAACCTACCTGTAACTTTCACAGGCTCAGTGAGAAAAACAATCCGGGATTATAACCATGCTAATTTTCATCAATTTAGGACGGACCTGGAATATTTTTATCAGGAACTTTTTTTGCCGTCATTTGCCTCTCGAACCGTGAACGAAAACTGCATTCTTTTTAAAGAAAAATTATTAGAGTTAGTTGACCAGCTTGTGCCGCTGATCTCTGCTTCCAACGATAAAACTAACCCTTGGTTTACTAAACATCTTCGAACATTACGAAAAAAAAGAAACGTTTCTATGATACTGCAAAACGCATTGGCTCTGTGTCCTACTGGGATAAATACAAGGTCTGCTTACAAGACTATTGTAAAGCCTTAGACACAGCTAAGAAGAAATATTATTCGCAGGACTTGCCGTCACTTCTCAAAAATAACCCCAAAAAGTTCTGGCAAATAATTTCACCCTACAACAAGTCTCCTAATCATATTACAATACACGATAGTGAACTAACGCCACTTTCTGATGAAGCTTCCGCTATTGCTTTCAATGAGTACTTCGCGTCTGTTTTTACACAGGAAGATTGTTCCAATGTGCCATTTGTTCCAGATCACCCTTTCGCTTTAATGGCCCCAATCATTGTCCCTGCCGAAGGCATAGCCCAACTCATCACGAACCTTAAGGTTTCTACTTCATCAGGTATTCATAACATTAACTCTAAAATACTGAAGAACACCACAGATACTTCCAGCCGCTTCTTCTGTCTCCTATTTAACCAGTCGCTATCATCAGGCGAACTGCCCCAGGATTGGAAGATTGGTAAGGTGATTCCCGTATTTAAATCCGGTGACAGGCACTCGCCCAGTAATTATCGACCCATTTCACTTAAATGCATCTCTTGCAAACTACTGGAACATATCGTGGCTTCTCATATCTCTGATCACCTTGAATCGCACAACTTCTTCTTCTCCCATCAGCATGGCTTTAGAAAAGGCTACTCATGTGACACCCAGTTATTCGAATTCACGACTGACCTTCACTTCAATATGAACGCTAACGAACAAACTGATTGCGCCTTCCTTGATTTCGCCAAGGCATTCGATACTGTCTCTCATTGTCGTTTAATGTCTAAATTGGCCGCACTCCGTATTGATTCATTAATCCTGTCTTGGCTACGAAGCTTCCTCTCTTCGCGTGAGCAACTTACGGTGATCAAAGACATTTCGTCTAACCTTTGCGACGTCACATCCGGTGTTCCGCAAGGAAGTGTAATAGGTCCAATATTTTTTCTAATATACATTAATGATTTGCCCGATAACCTTTCATCCACAGTTAGGTTGTTCGCTGACGATTGCGCCATATACTGCAACATTAAATGTTTTAATGATCGTTCCGCTCTCCAAAATGACCTTGACCTAACCTTCCGGTGGTGCGAAACCTGGCAGATGTCCCTTAACACCTCTAAATGCAAGTTAATCTCGTTCACTCGAAAGCATAACAATTCAGCATTTCACTATAAGCTTAATAACGCCGTTGTGTCAGCTACACCATCTTAAAAATGTTTAGGCGTTCACCTTACATCGGATCTATCCTAAAGTACGCATATAGCAGCTGTCTCATCGAAAGCATCTCAATCTCTCGGATATCTCCGCAGAAACTTGCGCAACGCTCCTTCTAACGTACGCGCATGATCATATATTACTTATGTTTGCCCACAGCTAGGGTATGCATCATCCACATGGTCACCATATCAAGATTACTTGGTACGTATGTTGGAAGCCGTCCAGAATACGGCAGCGAGATTCATCTCCGGAAACTACGACTATCATTCAAGTATTACCCTAATAAAACAAGACCTTGCATTTCAGTCACTAGAAATACGCCGCAACATTGCCCTTTTATGTCTGTTTCATAGGTACATTTATAGTAACGAAATTCACTGTTTGCCACTTTATTCTCCTGCGCGCACTTCCTAGCGCATTCACAATGCCCGTAGTTTTATGCGCATTCATGGTCACACGCAGGCATTTAACTTATCATCACTAACTCGAGCCATTGCATATTGGAACGATCTTCCGGATCATGTTGTATCCCTTTGTAACCGTGAAATGTTTCGTGACAACCTGATTTCGTTGCACTCTAGTATTGTATAACGCTGTTGCACCTTGATTTTTGTAATCTTTCATATATGTATATATTTTGTCGTCTGATTTTCTCCTTTATTGTTAGTTCGTTTGTATACTGATGCCCCCTTTACTCAATGCCCTTCAGTGGGCCTGTAAGGTATTTTGAATTAATAAATAAATAAATAAATATATTATTCGCAGCGAATTCATGCGTAAGCCTTCTTTAGTGTGAAATACACACTTACCTGTGCTAGAATGGTTTTCACCTACTCTGGCTTTAACGTTCCCTACTCAAAGGCTACCTGTCGCTGTAGCTCTGTTCACAGCCGTGGCCCACCTCATTTTTCTCTATTAGTTCCATGTGAATTATACCTGCGTTTGCCATTCACACGCGAGTTGGAGGAGCCAACGGCTTAACAACCGACCGTGGTTTTTCAGGACAAAGATAAACGGGCAACCGCGCGTACGAATTCCGAATAATCTGAGGCTTGCGGCGAAGTGGTTCGCCATCGTCTACTCTTCTCGAACCGGAAGCCGGTAGCAGACGACACATCTCACAATCTCTCGCTCTTTTAGTGGTCACCTATTAAAGTGTTCCAAAGCACAGCCGACCTAGCGGAGTGGCACGCGCGTAGCGTGCCACTCCTTTAGGTCGGCTGTGCTCAAAGAGACTATTTGGGATTTCTTTCAGTTGCGAAGCACTTTATCAACTCGGGCTGTTGGTGTTTGCTGTCCATGCAGCCCTTCGTGGATCTTCCGGTCAACGCCCATTAGGGGTAAAGCAAGCGGGAAATAGGACGGTGGGCTTCCTTAGCAAAAGTTGGTGCGCACGCGCACTAAACCGCGAGCGACAACGTCACGTGCAATTCTTTGAGTGACAAAATAGAGCATGTCGGCTGGTCACAACGCTTAGCATAAACTCTGTTTCTGCATGGGCCGAAGTCATCTCAAAGTACCGTACATTGACCAGAGGAAGCTGCGTTGCTCGCACTGCCCCGTCCCGAATTCTTTGCAAATGGCCGTATAGACACGCAAAAAACAAACGCGCGCACGCATCTCCCAAGCAGCCCGGCCTATAGTGAACTAGAATAGCCCGGCCACAATCCCCCGAATTTGGCATGAAGAAGGCGCGAGCATGGCGTTCATTTTCACCAATGCCGTCTCAGCATTAGTTTTTTAGGAGCTTTCCCGGCAAGCTTCTAATGCCGGTGTCTTCTTCGGTGGCGTAGTCCGGTAGCCGGCGTGTACGCCAGTGTTGCACGTGTGCACTTGTCCGGTCACCGCTCAGCGTAGCAATTCCCAAAATGCTCACTAGATGGTGCGCCTCCACCTAGAGCTCCTCAACCCAGAACGGTTTTTGGAAGAGTTGGTTTGGCGCCGGATGGACGTGCTTTGCGAAGGCTTCAGATCGAATGCGCACATAAGCGTTTTTGCAGGCTTCAGTCATAATAATTCATAAGGCACTAATGTAAACTTCTATTGCACTTATTACTTTGTACGGCTGTCAGGCCGTTAGTCACCTGATATTCTTTTGCTTGTGTATTTTTTCTCGTGCAACCATGGGATGGGAATTCAATAGCTTTTTGTATTAAAGATTAGACTTTTTCTTCACTTAGGGCAGTGCTCGCTGTAGTCTGCGTCCTGTCATTATTGAGTGGGAATATTCAGCTACTCGTGGACACTGGTGAATTTGTGTCTTGAATATTGTAAAAAAAAGACATGATGAAAAAGACTGTAAATGTTCAGGATCCGGGATGAGTTTGAACATAGTGGGTAGTGCATATGTGAATGCAGAGGAAGCTGACGCCAAGTGCAGGCATTGTGAAATAGAAGAAAAATTGTAGAAAATGATGGTTGCTTAGAGTGAACTGATCATGAGAATCCCCGAGCTGGAGACGACGTTGGTGACATAACGAGAAAAAAATCAAGGGTGATGGTAGAAAGGCTCAGGTCAGCCTGAGACTTTCTAGCGAAGGTGACAAAAGAGCACTAGCGAAGGTGACAAAGGAGCAGCCAATGGCAATATTGGTAGGACGCCGGCACCCAGAACAGCGGAGAAGAAAGGAAAACAGTTTTGAAAAAAAAAGTTCAACCGGTTTAATGGTCACAAAACCAAGCTTTCGCGAAGTATTGGCGAATGTGAGAGGAGACAAAGCAGCCGATGGTACAAGTACAAGTAACCTCGAGGTGCGGGACAGGGACCCGAATTTAAATCGATGCGCACAAGCAATCAAGAGATGGTAAAAGGTGCCAAGAGGGTTTCAATGGGCCTATTCCCAGGACATAAAGCTAGAATCAGTGAAACTGTATCCTTATTAACTGCTTGGCGCTTTTTACGGGTTCCATAGCTTTGTCATCATTTGGCACAGAACGCCAACCAAAGAAAGAAAAAGTGTGGGAGGTGTGCGTGCGCGTGCTAGTATTTTGTTCTCTTCATTATCATGGAAGGTGATCTAATACGTTTCTGATACATCTGTGCATTGTTTGCAAGAAAACGAAAGCTGGGCCAAAACAACCTGTGTTGCTGTCATGATACAAGGATGTTATGGTGAAACAAGCGTATGCCACGCCGATCTTATAGTGCCGTTGTTTTTATACTGATGGCCAAGTTCTAGAGTGGCCGCACTATACCTGATTTACCTTGTTAACGAGTTCCTTGTTACCGGCTGGCACATGCTGGTTTTAGGGGCGAAGCTCCTTATGGCGTGGCTTGTGCGTCCCTCGTAGAACGTAACCACCAGTGGCACATACCCGAATTAGGTATAACATTTGACCTCCAAGGTGGTGCCGGTGAGAGATTTCTTCCGTGTATTGTTTAACAATAAAAAATAGTGCTCAATGTACATGCCAATGGCTGCTAATGGGGAATGAGAGACAGGAGCATTCGGCTTTTAGTCAACGCGCACGCTGCAATCCCCATTAGCAGCCATTGGCATGTACATTGAGCACTATCGCACAAGAAATGGTTGCTACATTACCATCGCAGGGTGTATCCTTCTTAGTTTTTGAAAGGTTTAGCGAGCGGTGAGCAGCGGGGCCATGAATACAATGAACTAGTATATACCATGAATGAATTCGAGGTGGTTAAAAGAGGAAAGCTGATACGAAGCGCAAGCCGTAAGAAATTAAAAGCTGAATCCTCCTGTCTCTCATTTCACATTAGCAGCCACTGGCATGTACATTGAGCACTATCTGACAGGAAAAGGTTGCTACGTTATACTCGCTGGGCATAAACTCCTTGGTTTTAGAAAGGTTTAGCGAGCATTGGGCCGCAGTGCCATGAATACAGTGAACTAGTATATACCATGAAGGTGGGAACTAGACCCGAAGCACAAGCCGTAAGAAAGTGTGGGTGTGCCACCTCTTGTTTAGTCCTTCGAATGTCCACTGAATGGCGGTGCTTCTAGATGTGGAATACATGATAAAAAGATGCGAGATGGTGGGACTTGGAGTGTTGAATAGATGGACGAACGGACACACACACAGATGCATGAATGGACGCATGAACGGACGCAGGGGCGGATGCATGAACGAACGCAGGGACGGGCGCACGAATAGACGCATGGACGGTCACACAGACGGACGCATGGACGGAAGAATGCTTCGCCCCACTCTCCATCATTCACTCCGTGGATATGCTGCCATTTTTTTCAAATGATTCGAGAGGTATCCTAAACTGAGGCGCGGATATGCATAGGTGTAACTGTGAAGAACTTAAGGTAGTTCCTTCACGCCCCGTTTATTCTTTAACTGGTTTATCTCAGCCCCTCCGCCTCTATTCTTGTTGCCGCTATGCGCTTCTTCATGTTTTGAAGAAACGACCACTTTTACTACACATAAGACCTCTATTAGTCACACGATAATGGGAAGATCTTTAGAAATGAATGAATACTCATGACTGTAGCGAAGTTCACATAGCGTCCACGTCTGAGATGTGGATTCTCATTGTAATTATCACGCTAACCGAATTCGCCAAGATTTGTCATTGACTGGCTAGCATGCAACCTAATATAACTGCACATCTCTAATGGCTATTTCGTGGGTCGTCAGAAGTAGCCTCGTGCAGACTGGATAGAAGCAGTTGAAAGGGTCGACTCACTGATCGTCTCTCCAGAATGCCTCGCCTATGGTAAACAGAGTAGAACCGCGGTGAATGTCCTGCCATGTCTTGTGGGTGGCCTGTAGTGGGCCACAGAAGAACTTTCATACCGACCATCATGAAGCAACAAAAAGCGACAATGGCGCATCCTGAAAGCTAATTCGGATCTACAGCAGGTATTTTGTAAAGTATTCTTTTGGAACTTGCGTATGTTTTTTACCTTCAGTTGCAGTTTTGTGTTAATCATCATCATCATCTGCCTGACTACGTCCACTGCAGGACAAAGGCCTCTCCCATGTTCCGCCAGTCAACCCGGTTCTGTGCTTGCTGCTGCCAATTTATACCCGCAAACTTCTTAATCTCATCTGCCCACCTAACCTTCTGTCTCCCCCTAAACCGCTTGCCTTCTCTTGGAATGCAGTTAGTTACCCTTAACGACCAGCGGTTATCCTGTCTACGCGCTACATGCCCGACCCATGTCCATTTCTTCTTCTTGACTTCAGCTATGATATCCTTAACCCACGTTTGTTCCCTGATCCACTCTGCTCTCTTCTTGTCTCTTAAGGTTACACATGCCATTTTTCTTTCCCTTGCTCTCTGCGTCGTCCTCAATTTAAGCTGAACTCTCTTTGTAAGTCTCCAGGTTTCTGCTCCATAGCTAAGTACCGGCAAGATACAGCTGTTAAATACCTTCCTCTTGAAGGATAGTGGCAATCTACCTGTCATAATTTGAGAGTGCTTGCCAAATGTGCTCCACCCCATTCTTATTCTTCTAGTTACTTCAATCTCGTGGTTCAGCTCCGCGGTTCTTACCTGCCCTAAGTAGACATAGACTTTTACAACTTGAAGTTCACTATTATCAATCTCGAAGCACTGCTCTTTTCCGAGGTTGTTGTACATTACTTTCGTTTTCTGCAGATTCATTTTAAGACCCACCTTTCTGCTCTCCTTGTCTAACTCCGTAATCATGAGTTGCAATTCGTCCACTGAGTTACTCAGCAATGCAATGTCATTGGCAAAGCGCTGGTTACTAAGGTACTCTTCATTACCTCTTGTCCCTAACTCTTCCCATTCTAGGCTTCTGAAAACCTCCTGTAAGCACACGGTAAATAGTATTGGGGAGATTGTGTCCCCCTGCCTTACACCCTTCTTGATTGGTATTCCGTTGCTTTCTTTATGAAGCACTATGGTAGCAGTTGATCCCCTGTAGATTTCTTCCAGGATGTTTATATATACTTCATCGACACCCTGATTCCGCAGTGTCTGCATGACGGCTGATATTTCTACTGAATCAAACGCCTTCTCGTAATCTATGAAGGCGGTGTATAGTGGTTCGTTATATTCTCAGCATTTCTCTATTACCTGATTGATAGTATGAATGTGGTCGATTGTTGAGTAGCCTGTTCGAAATCCTGCTTGTTCATTTGGTTGATTGAATTCTAATGTTTTCTTCACTCAGTTAGCAATTACCTTTGTAAATAGCTTGTATACCACAGAGAGCAATCTAATCGGCCTGTAATTCATCAAGTCCTTTTCATCTCGTTCCTTATGTATCAAGAAGATACATAAGGGCACCAGAGTCTTGGAAGCGTTCTTCCAAGACTCTGGTGCCCTTCCCGTCAGGAGACACCTCGTAAACAGGGTGGCTAGTTTTTCTAACACAATTTGTCCTCCATCTTTCAGCAGATCTGATGTTACCTGATCCTCACCAGCAGCTTTGCCTCTTTGCATGCTCTCCAAAGCTTTTCTGACTTCTATCATTACTGGTGGGGTGTCATCTGGGTTACTGCTATTTCTTATAGTATTAAAGTCGTGGTTGTCCTGGCTACTGTACAGATCTCTGTAAAACTCCTCCGCTATTTTAACTATCCTCTCCATATGGGTAGTTATTTTGCCTTCTTTGTCCCTTTGTGCATACATCCAATTTTTGCCTATTGCAAGCTTCCTCTTCACTGCTTTGACGCTTCCTCCGATTTTCAGAGCATGTTCAATTTTCTTCGTGTTGTAGCTTCTTACATCGGATACCTTACGCCTATTAATCAGCTTCGAAAGCTCTGCCAGTTGTATATTGTCTGTTGTACTTGAGACTTTCATGGTTTGACGCTTCTTAATGAGATTCTTCGTTTCCTGGGTAAGCTTGCCAGTGTCCTGTCTAACTATCCTGCCTCCAACTTCCACTGCACACTCTCTAATGATACTCGTCAGATTATCATTCATTGTATCTATGCTAAGGTTGGTTTCCTCACTAAGAGCCGAGTACCTGTTCTGAAGCGAGACTCTGAATTCCTGTACTTTCTTTCTAAGTGCTAGCTCATTGATTGGCTTCTTGCGTATCAGTTTCTGTCGTTCCTTCCTCAAATCTAAGTGAATTCGAGACCGTACCATTCTATGGTCACTGCATCGTACCTTGCCAACCACTTCCACATCCTGCACGATGCCTGGGTGTGCACTCATTATAAAGTCTATTTCGTTCTTATTTTTGCCATTAGGGCTCCTTCATGTCCACTTGCGGTATCCTCGTTTTCGGTAGAAGGTATTCAAAATCCGTAAATTATTGCGTTCTGCGAATTCTACTAGTAGCTCTCTTCTGGCGTTTCCAGTACCGATGCCATTATCTCCTACTGCTTGGTCTCCCGCCTGCGTCTTCTCTACCTTTGCATTAAAGTCTCCCATCAGTATTGAATACTGTGTTTTTACCCTACTTATTGCCGATTCCACGTCTTCATAGAAGCTTTCAACTGAAGCGTCATCATGGCTGGATGTAGGCGCGTAAGCCTGTACCACCTTCATCTTGTATCTCTTATTCAGTTTAGTTACGATACCTACCACCCTTTCGTTATTGCTATAGTATTCCTCAATGTTGCCAGCTATGTTTCTGTGAATTAGGAACCCCACTCCTAGTTCTCTTCTGTCAGCCAAGCCCCGATAGCAAAGGACATGCCCATTCTGTAGCACTGTATATGCCTCATCTGTCCTCCTAACCTCACTGAGCCCTATTATACTCCATTTAATACCATCTAGCTCCTCAAACAGAACAGCTGTACTTCCCTCACTAGGTGAGGTTCTAGCGTTAAATGTTGCAAAGTTCAGGTTCTAATGGCGGCCTGTCCGGATCCAGAGATTCTTAGCGCCCTCTGCTGCGTTGCAGATCTGACCGCCACCGTGGTCAGTTGCTTCGCAGCTGCTGGGGACTGACGGCCGTGAGTTATTTGACGTATCCATGTGGGAGGTAGTGGCCAGATACTGCACCAGGGTGGCCAATCCTTCTCTGGTGAGGGAGTGCGTTCCCGGCGGCGGCTGCCGTTGAGGCCGCACCCCAGGCCTCGTAATGCAGTTCCATCACCTTGCGGATTTTCTTTTTTTAATCCGTTTGGGAACTGCGCGGCACCGGCATTTGAACCACGGGCCTTTTGCATGCGAGGCGGATGCTCTAACCACTATGCCATCGCTGTGCAGAAACATAGTGCATCGTTAGTCTGGTGTAAAAATGTCGCGGCAGTGTTATCATGAATGAGTTACCTTTTTAGTTATTTTGGCTTTATAAACATTCGGTGCAAGCCAACAAGTTCATGACTGTGGTAGCACGAAGCATCACCAGATGTCGACACCATCGGGTCATTATTCTTGTAATTATACACCATTTCGCGTATACGAGGATACTGTATATGATAAAAAAGTCTCGTGATTTTGGCGTAGTAGTGAATAAATTCTACCTAAATTTATTATAGTTTAAATGCAGTTACCATAACTATTTGCAGCTTGCAAAAGTGTAAAAGTATACCTTCACGTACGTACATAAACGCTAATGTTTTAGGAGCTTAAAATCATTAAAAACGTGCATTTCAGTGAGACAGTAAACTAAACTTGTATCTGGCAACACATTAACGTAAAGCTAAATGCCCCTATCATTTTCATCTTACAGGCAGCCTTCATCCTTTCTCTCTGACTGCACTGCTCTGACCTTCTGGTACACAAAGGGGAGTCTCCAGTAGCAGACGCCATTGCTACACAATAAGCTTCGACGAGCAGGCTTAAGGAGTGGTGCGAGAGAAGCTGGTTAGGGCTGCATTATAGAGGATTCATCTGGCACTGCACACAAACATATATTTAAAAACAAAATGGCACAAAAACAAATACACAGCACAGAAATATAATGAACACGCGAAGCATCTTAAGAAAGGAGTTCAAAGAAACACTGGCTAACATTATGGGCATTGAATTTATGATGGTGGGTGCATACGAGGTCATGGACTAGAAGGGCCAGGCAGGTTGCTACACGGCCTGCATCCGCAGTGTGCTGGAGCAGAAGATGTGCCGTTTGCCAAGACCTTTTGGCGTTGACGCTGAAACGGGTCCGTTCTGTGTACTGTTGACGCAGAAGCCTAGCTAATGTTCCAGTCCCTCACAGTAGTACCATGCCAGAGTAACGTCCTCTTTCCGTAGGTTATCTCATCCCAGCTACACAGGTTCAGGCGAAGGAGGCAACAGGCTAGTTCAACAAACAACACTTTATTGCTATACATTAGCAATACTGCGTAAATGTGGCGTAGAGACTATACAGATAACAAAGAGTAGACGTTTACACCTCAATCCATGTCGTCTTTGGCTTGCAGGGGGTTCCAGGTTTGTCCTTCTTCTTTTGTCGCCGGTGCCAGAGAGCACGTCCCCCAGTCGGCATGCTAGTTTTCTTCATCGTCCCGGTTTTCCTTCCCTGACGAGAATACGTTACCTAGCTGAGGGAGGGAAAACCCGTTCCATGCGCTGGGCAAAGGGAATCGCGAGCGCTGGTCGCGAAGGTGTTCCATCCCATCACAAGAGGCTAGTGTCTTGAAGGGACAGTCATGTCTTCGTAACTAGGCTGTCGCGCAGCCGTCAAAGGGGAAAAGGTGATTGAGCACTCGTGCTTCCCCACATACTCTTCCCCTCGGAGACTGAAACATGAGAATATTCTGTTATTCATCATCGAGGAAAGTTAGGACGGTGAATCTAAATCCATGCCCTCCTGCGGTTGGCCGTCTGCCATAGGTGCCGCCGGTGTCCCCAACTTCTCGCTGCGGCATCTGATGTAGCCACCACTGCTACCTTGCCCCTTTGCATCATAGCCAGCCATCGCCACCACTGTCACTTCCGCCACCATCACTGCCACTTCTGTCACTATCGCCTCCGTCACTGCCGCCGTGGATTTAGGGCCGGTAGCACTCTGGTTCGAACCGTGCCCCGTTGACCCCCACCCCTCAGGTTGTTGGTGGCAACTGAGATTAGCCTGTTGGTGACGGGTCTCAGTCAGTATTGGCCTCAGGCTGCCCTCTCCAGCATGGTCAGGGCTGCCGCATCGGGTCACAACTCCCCCGGTCTGGCAGACTCGGGACTCTCATCTTCGGCGTGCGCACCATGCCCTCGAGGTAGCAGAGGCCATAAGGGTGCCCGGACAGCCATAGGTCAGCCGGATGGGCTCGTCATTGACAGTGGCTCCGAGGCAGCAGGCTCTCCCAGCTGGGCTGGCAGTTAGTCACCTTGACGCCTCTTGCGTAAAAGCCCAATGATAAGGGAAACGGGGTAGTTTAGAAGTGGTGCTGCTTGGTTGGTAAGGCCGATAAAGACAACATGGATGATATTGGGGGTGATCTGCATAGAGGAGCGGTTTCCTCTCCTAGCTGTTCCGGCTGCACCTCTTTCCATTTCATCTCTCCATCTGCTCAGTGAAAGTCGACACAGAAGAAAGGACAGGTTAACAATCGCACATGTGTTGCGTGCGAACCCATTCACCACGCTTCGAACATATCAAACGCGGTCTGCCATGGAGAGTTGCCTCCGCCTGTTAAGTAACGCGGTTCTGGTCTTCTAAGTAGGTGTCAGGCGTTCTCATCTGCCGCCTGCAGCCAGGAGGGGTACTGGCTGTAGTCCTTGTGCTCCTCCCGTGACACGTAGCAGTTAAAATTACATACATGCACCGGTCCGCCACTCGGTTCGCCTTTCATGTTCGCGAGTCAATAAACGAGCAAGGAAAGTTCCTCTCGCACTCGGTTCGGCCCGAACGACTTCGGCGTCAGCGAGGCAGAAAACTGTTTGCTAGTATCGCTGAGAACATGATGGTGCCGCAGCACCATCATTTGAAACACTGCGCTACGAATGTCCTTAAACTAGCCTATTTACGTACGTCCGTCCTCAACTTGAGTTCGCTTCATCTGTTTGGTCCCCTTATCAAAGATACTTTATTTATATGAGTGAATCAATTCAAAATCGTGCTACACGTTTCATCTTTCAGAAATATAGCCGTCATTTTAGTGCAACACAAGTAAACTTTGATCACTCTCTCGGACCCTTGGAAACACGTTGCGCTGTTGCAATCGTTTGCGTACTTCACAAATATGTAAAATGCCCTTATCTATCACCCCTTCCCCTAGACACACCCGTGTACGTGTGAAATCGACTGAACAAGCAGCGAAGTTTCAAAACGCATTTACGGCCACACCCAAGCATTTAACTTATCAGCACTGCTCACAGCCGTAACACTATGGAATGATCTTCCTAACGCAATAGTTTCAAGCACGGACCATACACTATTCCGCAACCAAGTATACCGCCATTACTTTCTATTAAAATGTAGCTCTGTATACCTGTAAATATCTGCAAATGTGTTCTGATTTTGTTCCTTGTGCTCATGTTTTGGCACCATTTATTTTGAGTACCTTCCATTTATTCAACTTTGTATTAGACATGACCAATGTAACTACATTGTTTTTGAATACCCTTCCTCTGTAAGTTATGCTATATTACCACATTGTAATGTTTCGTTCTCTGTTGCTTCTGTTATATTTCGTGTGTTTTTTTCTCCCCCCTTACTAAATGCCCTTACGGGAACCTGTAAAGTAACGTGAATAAATAAACAAAAAACCAGATCGCCCACTTTGTAGTGTACGTTTTGATGTGTGCGATCGTACTGCACATTCTGCTGTGCCCTAGCAGTTCTGAGATTATGCCGAGCTTTATGTAAAGCTTCCGGTACCTTCTGCGCAGCTACATTGCGTATTCAGCTTGTACTGATGTCGCCACTGGCACTCCACTGCGATCCACGAGGATGGTCTCCGCCAGATTCGGCAGTTTTCTCCCCAAGTTCGGAGACGAAGGCGCATACCAAGTCAATCAGTTCACAGTCCATCGCAATGCAAGACTACTGGAAGGTAGGTATCCCAGTCCCTATGTCTTTCAGAGAATGCAACAACCATGTGCTTGATGCTGCGACTGACTTGCTCCGTGGGGTTCGAATGAGCAGGGTAGGTGGTTGTTTTCTTGTTCTTTATGCCATACGTGGCGCACATTCTAACAAACACCTTGGCAGTGAAATAAGACGCATTGTCTGTAATCAACTGCTCAGAGAACCCGAATCTAGTGAAAACATCCATCAAGTTCTCTAAGATCAATCGAGCCATAAACTTCCTAAGGGGGAAAAGTTCCACTCATTTAGTGAAGCCACCCGTGATTACCAGCAAGATTGTTTCTGCTAGGTGTTGTGGGGTACGGTCCCAATACGTCACATATCGCGATTTGCCAGAGAGTCTGACTGTTAATCAGCTGCATGAGGCCAAGCGGACATCCGCCTCATGGCTTGACACTGTGGAATACTCGACATAAAGGGGCGTAGCAAATTACGCCCCGATTCATGCCTGGCCAGGTAGTGAACGACGCAACTTAGCATAAGTCTTAGGGCCGCTTGCATGTCCAGCAATGCACGAGTCATGAAAGTAGCGAAGAAGGGCCCCTCTCAAATTGCGCGGTATCACGACTTTGAATGACTCACTTGTGTCATCGTCAGATGGGTGTACCTCAGCAGGATGTCGTCAGAATTCAGCAGATATCAATTCAGCGCGCTCACAGCACTACCAGATGTTGCCGAGCGCTCCGCACCGACAGCAATACCATCCTGCCTCCATATGTGCGGTGGCCTCACTGCTACCCGGCTACCAGAGCCCGTAGAATACTGTCACACACTTCGGGTGAGGCCTCGCCGATCAAACATCGACGTGCGGCACACTCGCAGGCTTACACTTTACGCTTCGGCCTGCGATGCCTGAAAGGCCTCGAAGTGGCACATTTCTAACTCATTAGCAGGTCAGTCGACTCGTGCGGTGATTTATGAGCCTGACCAACACACTCATAGAGTAGACACAGAGATTTGATTACACACAAACAAGCATTGAATTAAAACAAGGGAAATAGGCAGGAGATTACATAAAATAACAAAGAGGAAAAAACACAAGTTTGAGCGATGGAGCAGAACAGCTATAAAAATGTATGCTTTAAAGAAACACTACAAGAGGTACAGAGAACAAAAAATACGCAGAATAATAATAAAATAACAACATGATGCAACTACAGAGAGACAAACAAAATTTACAAGAAAAAGCTTAGGCTCGCCCTTCTGAACGTGTACGTGCGACACAGTGCACACAACTGCAAATATTGAAAAGCTGGTTATAATAAAAGTACATTCAAAAAGACAAAATAAAAAGTTTCATACAGACTCGGCCGGCTCTTGGTACACGTAGAGAGTTGACGGGTGCGCCGATGAAGATCTCGCCAGCTTAGTAGACGACGAGAGTGCCCGGTATTGCAGCTGTCTCAATACGTTGCGTGGGTCACTCTGTAGTCGCAGCCTACGCGAGCCTCGCGACACCGACGACCACGCTTCTGGCTGGTTGCACTTCAACTGCCAATTTCAAAGCAGTCAAAACTTTTTCGGGGCGTAGGCATGCTCCCTTCCCCTCTGGAAGTCATTTCCTTTTTCTCTAACACATGTGTGCCCTCTTCGGTAAAGGTGTAGGGAAGACGCAGCGGCGCCATGCTGCATTGCCAGTCACCAGGTGTCATCTTTCCAACACAAAAGCGCCCTTCCTTGGGTGATGCGGCGCGCGGGCGAGACAAAAATTGCAGCCGTTTGTGACAAATACCTTTGGACAAAGTGAGTTTTTTGCTGCGCTTTCAACAGTTCCCTTCTGCTGGACACAATCCCTGCGCTAAGGACAGCCTTTATGTGGTTAAGGCTTTTGCCTTGAACTACCGTTTGCTGCGCTGTTTTTGTTAGCGCGAGTGTCTCGCTCTCAGTTCGTTCTGAGGTAGTTGCATGACTTGCCTCGTGTTGGACTGGAGCACACGATAGTGCGTCGACCCCGGCATTGTTCTCACCCTCGTGATAGCAAACAGTAAAGTCATAACACTGCAGCAGCAATGCCCAACGAGCCAGGCGGCCACTTGGCCGTTCAAACGCAACTCCTTCGATGTAAAGTCAAACTTACGGAGAGCAAAAACTATCGAGAGACACTCTTTTTCGTTTACCAAATAATTTCTCTCCAGCGACGTCAACAAACAGCTCGCGAACGCAATCAGTCGCCGGGAACCTCCATGCTTCCGAAGCAGAATTGGTCATAAGCCCAGGTCACTTGCGTCTGTGTGAATCACAAACTCCCTGTTCAAGTCGGGCAGCTCCAGCTACACCTTGTTGGCCAGCAACTTTGTAAGGCGGCACAGTGCAGCCTCTTGCTTTTGGCTCCAAGCACAACGCCCGCCATTCCTCAAGAGCTTCGTCAAAGGCACCTGCACTGCCGCACAGTCTGGAATGAACTGGCGATAAAAGTTCACCATCCCGAGAAAGCGCCTTAGCTCATAAAAATTGTTCGGCGACAGATAGCTGAATATCGCTTCAAGCTTACCCTTATCCGGCAAAACGTGACCCTCATCAAGCGTGATTTCCACTTATGTTATTCAGGTCACCACTATCTGAGCCTTGTTTGGGTTCAGAGTGATGCCCGCAGACATAAGCTTTTCTAGAACGTCTCTCAAGTGGCACGAGTGCTGCTCAAACATTTTCCAGTAAACCACTATGTCGTCTAGATATGCGAGTACGTGCTGCCACTTTGCGTCTCCCAAAAAACGCTTCATTAGGCTCTGATGTGCAGCAAGAGCTCCTACCAAGTCGAAAAGCATTCTCTTGAATCAGAAAAGTCCCCAGTGGCATGTGAAAGCTGACTTCCTCTTATCCCGCTCGTTCATCTCCACCTGAAAATATCCACAGCTAGCATTGAGCGTAGTGAATTACTTCACCCCGCCTAGGTTGGATATTAGCTATGAACTGGATTCAGTCTGCGGTAGTCTACGCAAAGGCAATACGTATCATTTTTCTTTGGAACTAGAACTACCGGGAAACCTCATGGTCTGTTTGACCTCTAAACTATCCCGGAGTCGATGAGTTCGTCCAAAGCAGCATCAAGTGCTTTCCGCTTAGCCTAGCTGATCGGTAGGGGATTACATTTCAAAGGTCGTGCATCACACGTGTGAATTCTGTGCTTAACCAGCATAGTGCAGCCGGGGCGGTCAGTGAACATCGCATGGTACTCGTACAACAGTGACGACAGCTGTGCTCCCTCCCTTCTGGCAGGCTCTGTGACTCTAGCAAAAAAGGGTGCACTAACTTTCCCTGTAGCGCAGCACATTGTTCGGCTGGGTTGGTTACTGCATTTCTCGGCGCGCTTTCCTCCTCGCGCCTCTCCCTGCGATGACATGTCTTTGTGAATGCAGGGGCCTACAAGAAAAGCTTTAGCGCGTCTCTGTCGCGCTCTCGGTAACTGTCATTTGCAATGTCAATGACAATCCCTGACTTGGCGATAAACTCTCGACCCAGGATTAAAGATGGGTCACCACATTTTTTCACAGCCGAGAAAAAGGCACGAAACATTGTCGCCTCAAGCGACTTTCCCAGCGGATCACTAGCCTTGCTGCGCTGCTCGATTGTGCTGTGCACGTAGCAAGGCGAAAGATGATGTTGCTTTGTCTCAAGTGAATATTGTTCTCGTGGAGATGATGCAACACATCGTCGCCGAATAAAGAAGCGCTTGCCCCAGTATCCAAGAGTGCTATAAGCTTTTTTTGAGCTATTGCTAACTCGATTAGCGGTGCGGGCGAGTATATGGCATCACCTGCAAGACAGACTGAGGGTGCCAATGATCTAAACGCATTGGTGGAATTACTGATCGCCGCACAGTGTACGATGTCGTTCACCGGCGATGGCGTAAGTTCCCCGAACCGCACGCTTGCTTCTGACCCAGTGCGTGGTTGCATTTGCAGGCGATCTGCCCCAGCCCGCCACATCGATAGCAAGGTGCGGGTAAACCACGCCAGCTTGGTCGTAAGTCCCCTCAATCAGGTGGTCCTCGCTTCGGGTTCGCATTGACCTCGCCCTCCTGCCGTGGAATGTAAAGCGTGGGAGTGGCGTGAGCTGTATGGAGCGCATAAGCGTAGGCATCCAAAGCACGGTCTGACAACTCCCAACCGCATTTTACGTGCTTATGAGCGAACACTTCAGATGCGTTCCCCCTAAATGCTTTTGAAGCTACCGTGCCGCCATTCCACGCACAGCAAACTTTATTGACTGCGCTGCGGGAAGAGGTGAGTGATACGACCACACTGCGAGGATTCGCCCTTGTATGTGCATTGGTTCAGTGGCAAGCTCTTCTAGGTCTGCGAACTTGGATGCCCTGAAGTGCACCTCAAAAGTCAAGTGCACTTACCGCATAATCTGCTCGACTTTTTCTGCGTTGGTGGCATGAGGGTTAGCGAGACCATAAAGTTCGTCCATCGCCTGTACATACTCCAGCAAAAATTCGCCCGGATTCTGGTTGCGTAGCTCCAATTCCTTCCGCAAAAGCCACTCATAATTATTTAACCAGCAGGAATTCAGGCATGAAGCAAAAAGGAGGCACACAGCACGAGCGCTCTTTGCTTCGTGTCCGTTTGCTTCGTGTCTGTGTTCCTCCCGCGCTCGCAGTTCACTGCAAAAAAAAAAACAGTAGGAATTCGCCACCGAAGCTGTCGCGGAACTCTTCTACCCTGCGGGCGTGATGTCCAGTTAGTCGAAACGATCAAGTCGCTTGTTCTGTGAACAATACCGGTACCCCGCGCTCGAAAAGTTCGGCATCAAAAAGCCCCGTCACCTGCGGATAATGGAGCAACTGGTCGAGATACTCGTTGGCGCTCTTGCAGTCGTGGTAACCCGTGTAGGTAGGTATGCCTACCTTGACACGTGGTCACACAGTTTGCACGGGGGCCTGCACTGTGTTCTGCAGGGCACTCGCGAGGCTTTGCATAACTGACAGCGCATTCTGTAAGAGTACCTCGCTCGAGGGCAAACTGTTGCCCGCAGGCTCGCCTACAGTTGCGGCGCGTGTCGAAGCAACTCTTGGCGGCACCTCTCTGTTCGCATCGCGAGGTGACAGAGTACCTGGTGTGGCGCTCTCCGCCATACGCTTAGTCTGTGCTAACGCGGTCTCAGCACCCTCCTGGTCGTCCCACGTGGAAGGACCAAAATTTACGCTGTCGGAAAATCTAACAGTGCCCTTGTGTTAGCCAAAGAATCACCACTCTGCGACGCGACATCAGACAACATAGAGAAATCTCAGAATTCCGACATGCCTGTTGTCCTTCGTGTGGAGGAGCGCTGGTAGTTTCTGGCGTCCACAAAACGAGCTGCGTTGCCAAATACATTACGTTGGGCGCCAGATGAAGGGGATCCATCCTATGTACGGTCGATGCAGAAGCCTAGCTAATGTTCCAGCCGCACACAGTCGTACCATGCACGATCAACGTCCCCTTTCAGTGGCTTGTCTCGTCGCAGATACACAAATTCGGGCGAATAAGGCAACAGGCTAGTTCAACAAACAACACTTTATTGCTATTTGTTCGCAATAGCGCAAAAACGCCTCATAGAGAGACTATACAGATAACAGAAGGTAGACGCTTACACCTTAGTCGATGTCATCCTTGGCTCGCAGGGGGTTCGGGGTTCGTCTTTCTTCTTTCGTCGCTGGTGCCAGAGAGCACGTCTGCCAGCCGGCACACAAGTTCTCATCATCGACCCAGTTTCCCTTCCCTGATGACAAATGTATTTTTATTTTTGCTTTCCTTCTTGGAGTAAGCAGAACTGTAGAGAATAGATTGTTTTTTCATTATTTTTTTAACCTGCAAGGTCGTTTCCGGCGCTCATCATAGCGTCACAATACGTTCCCTCACTGAGGGAAGACACCGTTCCGGGGGCCGGGAAAGGGGAATCCCGAGCACTGACCACAGGGGTGTTCCATCCCTTCGCAAGAGGCTTTATTGACTCTTGTCTCAAAGCGTTAGTCATGTCCTCGCAACTGGGCTGTCGCACTGCCTTTAAAGGAGAAAGGGTGATTGGGAGCACGTGCTCCCCCACAACGCTCGGCAAGGTACCTCCCGGCAATGTTGGCCTCTCGAACGTTGACGTATGGCCGAGCCAATGCATCTTCTTCGATCCAGCTTTTTGGCCCCGTCTGATTGGCCATTGTGGTCCGATCTTTCTTTTCTTTGGCACGCACCAAGTTGGCATGTGCAGGAAGTACCTTCAAAACAGGCGAATTTCTCTTTATGCAATGTGTGTGCACGTGCGTTTTTGCCACCATTTCGTCATTTTCTCAGTGACGTGAGTGCACCTCATCACATCATTCTTATGAGCCACTGCTTTTCGCTGTGAACGGCACTGGCAAGCAGAGGCCAAATGATCTACTTGTGCGTGACATCCCTCAGTGGAAAATCATTTTAGAATGTTTACTGTCACCGGTAAATTTTTCTGTCACAGGGAAAACAAGTGCATCGCAAATGTTCCAAATGCTTTAAACTCCTATCAAATTGCAAACTAAGCTTACTGAAACTTAACTATCCCCGATGTAAACCTATTTGAGAGGGTAACCTAAAAAACACACAAATAATCTTGTAAAAGAGCCACGAGAAGAGCTCTAACATAAAACCAAAACTCATTCTCGGGTTCCACCACTGTTTAGAGCTCAGCAAAGCTTTGAAACCCTCAACATAACGCAAGAACAGCTCATCCCACTTCTACACTGAAATTCAAAAAACAGAATGGCTCAACATCGTTATAGCACCCAACAAGCAAAACCACACAAACAAATGACGAAAGTGTTGAAAAAGTTCTCACCAGCTTTCGAAAAGCAACTGTGGTGGGATACGAAACAGCAGCGTTGCGCACGGCTGGCATCACGGGTTCAACGGCGCTAACACGGAGTATGCGTTGGGCGCTGGAAGATTAGTTTGAAGCGATGGCTGGCGTAGGTCTTGTGACACGTACGCAAATGTTTCAATGCGTCCGTTAGGTGCGCGTCAGAATAATTGCGCGCAAACCGACGAGTCGGTGGTGAGCGAGCGGCTGTAGCGGCAAGTGTTGCGGGCGAATGGACGAGGCAGCAGCTGTGGGCGCTGCGGTGAGCGCACGGCAAGTGAGGAAGAGAGTGACGTCAGCGCACACTGCGGAGGGGGGGGGGGGCATGAAGTCAACGCGGAGCTGCGGCGTGACCTACATTGTACCGCTCAACCTCCTGCGGCGAGAGGAACACGTAGCAGCGCATTCGTACGGACGCACGTACACACGGCGTTGCACACGCGAGTTGAAGAGCTGCTTCGCGTCTAAAACTGGGGCCTAAATAGGCTTACATTTACATAACGGTGGTTCAGACTCGAACCTTTATCGGGAGAAAAGAAAAACTGACAGGTTACATGTAAGAAAAGTAACTCAAGGGTAGAGAGGAACCTGGCACTTTCACAATTACAATTAATCGTACAAAGCCATCGTCAGCTATAGCGTTGCCTTTTTTTTACTGATGAATGTTGCGGGCCTTAGTAATGTTCACTCTACTTCTCTTTCGGACAGTTCTTGATAGGGACCTAATCTTCCGACATTCCCAGCTGCTTCCTCCCAAAAAGACTCCTTGCCAGTTGGTCGGTTATACGAGTCTGAACAGAATATAATTTGATGGGCATCGCAGCTTGAAAGGTGCCTTTGTCTAATGGTTTGTTTAAAGGATATGAAGCAAACTAAAGTATAAACGCCATCTTATCTTAGGTCTGAATATGAGAGTGTGTTTAGTAAGATACATTAATCGAAACTGCGGTGGTAACTAGAACGAGTGCGCTGAATTGTTAGGAGTAGTTACGTGGCCGCGACACTACGTTTTTGTCGTTAACTGCATTTTTTGGTGTGACGCACGTCTGCCATGGCAATCTGCTGGAGCATCATTTGGCCTCATCAAGTTTGAGGCCAACGGGACGGCTTTATGGTTTCCCATAAGCGCGGACAAAGTACTCAGAATAGCTAACTACTTTTGCAAAAACACGCACACATAATAAATTGTGTATATGAACTTTTTTCCCACAACACACTCGCACAAGAAAACCTACCGTCTTGGAACGTCTGAACAAAATTTTAGTCCACGGGAGAGAGAGAGAGAAAAAAACTCTTTCATCCGAGTCATTGAGAAATGTCGGGAGAGGCTCTTAGTACATAACTTCAACAGTCACTGCCACATCGCGTGTCCAACGCTGATCACTCGGCTTTTCGTCACGCAGCATGTCTTCTTTGTTTTGCAGTGTTGGAATAGGAAAGTAGCTGGCAGAACACTTGGCAGGTGGACCCTGACATTCCAGCGTTACGCGAAATACCGCCGGGGCCACTGCACAGCGGAGTCATTTGTCAGTGTAAGAAGCGAGATGGAGGATAGGTTTAATTGAAGACCTGAACAATTTTCAGCAGCTTAGCTCAGCTATATGTCAGAATATACGTATGGTGAACTACGGACGGATGAATGGATGAACTAGTGAGCGAGTAATCACATGCGTGTCAAGCGCTGGCCCACTAGTCAGACATGTACCTTGAAGGCGTTCCGTGAGCCAGCCTAGCGCTGTGTGACTACAGTGGTCCTCGCGCTTGGGAGGAACGGCTCATCATAGGCCGCGCGAAACTGCCCAATTTTGGCCAGTGAATCTTACGCTACAAAAGACACTGTAGAAAACTATCACATCAGCACCTCCAATGTGTCTGCGTTTTATTTGTTAGTCCTATCAATAGCTACCGGAATCAGTGTCTATACCGCCGAATAAGTTTATATAACGTTTATTTTGAGGCGCTGTTTTTGTCAATTTGTTTGAAAGTGCGAGCACGAAACTACCTCCATGATTCTTTCGATGTTTCGTCAAGAAACGCTTGAAATGCTAAAATGGTATGTTGAAAGAGCGGTGGACATCATTTTCATTTAAACAAATGCCACAGACAACAATACTACAAGAATAACATATTTCTGAACACAACTTCAATATAGCTGTAGATATGTGTATCAACAGTTGCGTAAGAATATCACTTGGAAGCCTAGGCGCTTATATGATAATAATGACTCCACGAGCATGCTTGGCAGCCCAATTTTTTTGCGTAATTTACTGGGGAATATTTTATATCAATCACCTGCAGCGATGTTGTCTTGTTAATTACCACGATTTCGAATTCATAGCGACGTCCCAGATGTTGAAGGTAATGATACCTTGTGCTGTACTCGCATGATGGCGATTTTCTGTCATGTCGTATTGACGATCATGCTGCCGAAGGTTCATTTATTGTGACAAGGCATCTGAGGATATTGCCTTTAACGATATTAGCTGGTCCCCATTGATGCTGCATCATGAACTATTGTGTCCCTCATCGTCATACAGTGGTTCTAACTAAATTCGGTCACACACATGGAGGCTTCTGGAAAACGATAAGTATTGTTCTGAATAACTTCATTCGTCAATGTCACAATGGAAACAAGGTTATGTCCTTCCAGCGAAAGAAACAATAACGAATAGCTGAGGCGTCAAAGCGATGACGCAGTATTATAGGAAAATACATTATGCGCACTCGGATAGACGTTCATTTGCATAAATTACCAATTCTGATCACATAGAGTGTGCAGGGAGGCATAACATCAAACGAGAAATACTCAAAAAAAATCTCTAATCATTGACAACTGCAGCAAGAATTCCTTTTTTCACTTTGTCATGTGAATAACCTGGTAATTTCAATCTTTGTGAAAAACACAGATAAAAAGCAAATACAAATGTGAGTGAACCACATTTTGTTGTTTTGCTCTCGAGGTTGTTCACAGCAATAGATTTCCTAGATTTGTTTTATGAATGAAAAAAATTCTGTGAACTTATTTTCGATTCTTCTCACAGGCTATTTATGTTATGCCCCTGACACACGGGCACCCTGAAGTCCTTTAGACAAGAGGACATCTTTAAGAAAGGCGTTCGGGTGGGCGCACTGACACACGACAAAGGAGTAACTCCTTTCCGGCAAAGATCCTTTTCGCAAAAGCAGATCCCGCATCTACTTTTCTGGCAGGAAGGGAGTACTCTCGCATACAGTGTGCATAATTAATCAATAGAAGAAAACGTGTCGCGACACTGCGGTGCCCTGTCAGTAATTTTTTGCGCTGAGAAAATGTTTTCATTTTCAGCAGCAGTGCGATTTGTTGAAAAGTGAAGGCCTATAGTCTGTCCATACTCTCAAACTCCTGCATTTCGTCACTAGCACGATCATGTTAGGGTTGGCAGCGGCAGTTGCAATGCACTCGCGCATATTACTCGCGCAATGCACCGCAATGCATTCGCGCATATTAGTTGTGACCCTCTCTAGCGAAGGACGTAGGCTGTCCGCAATGAAACGGAAGGTGGCTGGGCTCACTCGAAAACACTGCTTAAAGTGGCCGTTGCATAATAACGGCAATGTGTCTTCGAACCAGCGTTCATTGCGCACATAGGCCCACCTTTCGCGGTTGATGGCTCGGCGGGACAGTGCGGAAGCAGTCAAAATGAAGCTGTTCATGACGAGTCTTGTTTGAGGCTCATCACTCTTGCCTTCGCAGCGTTTAGCTTATCTTTGATGGAGCCGAGGGCGACAAGAGTCAGGCTCACCTCAACTGTTGCTTCATCTCTGTCTCTGCGCTGAGACATCGTAGGACCACGATGAAACGCGGCACGCCGTCACTGACCCAGCTGAACGTAGCCATGTAAAAAGCACGACAAAAAACAAAAACAGCAAAACACTGACTATTCATAGTTACCAGACGAACTTAGGTTGCTGCTAAAAACGCCAAAAAGCGAAAGAAAATTACAGGTATGCGCCTTATAAGCCACCAGCCAATAAAAAAAAACGGTTTTATGCTCCGGCATCGCTGAATGTGATGTACATGCGCAGATTTTTTTTTTATATTTCCAATCTCGCTGCTTTCACAAACAGCGCCATTTTTTCTGCAGCGTTCTTCTGAGGCACCACCTAAAGCAGTGGTCCGGTGCCGTGTGTCATCAGCGCCACTCCTTTCTGCAAATGGTCCCCTTAGGCGGCAAAAGGGGTTTACTTCAAAGCACTTTACTTTTGCCCGTGTGTCACGGGTATTACGCATAGCGCACTAATAAAGTAGTTTGTGCGTTCATTTAAAGGTATGCATGGATATTTCAGAAGCCAGCACTATGGCAGCGAAGCCAATATGTAAAATGAAGATAAATACGTAAAAAAAGAAGCTGACCAAATTGTGCTTGACCAAATATATCTCAGCGAGTACAGGGAAGGGTAACAACTAGCAGCAGGCTGAAATATTATTGAGGGGTGAATATATTTGAAATGAGATTAAAAAACACCTGCCGGGGTAACATTTTTCGGTAGTGCTACTTGCACTGCTAAATAGGAATTTTCTACTGAACTGACCAATGTTCTCTGATATTTTTAACAGTGGGTAAGTTCACAATTGTGAATCCTATCATGTTTCACGCAAGTTCCTGGTTCATTTTTTGTTAAATAACAAAGGTAACTTACGACTGTCTAGGTATTTGCGGCCACTTTGCTAAATAAGCTGTGGCCCTTACGAGCGTATTCTTATTATTCAGGGCTGAATTATGTGTGTACTTATAAATATTACACAAGCCCACATGTTTAAGAATTCTCATGAGCATTATTCTATCAAGTGTAAGCGGGTGCATGGTTCAAATATTTTTCACCTGCGCTAGATGGCAATCATAGCTTTTATTTCCTGTTTACATGAAGCCCCTTTTGCTCAACCTTGTGAAAGCGCATGAAGTGAATGAAATTGTAACTAGTGCAGGAATTGAATAACATGTTGAATAAGGTGACTAGGTATCTGCATGCGGAATCAGTGGTGATGATCATTAACATTGCATTTGACTTATGCCGTACGGGTAATTTATCTACGTCGTGATGACAATGTCTTGTTTCACCTAGGCTTTGTTTATCATTGCACTTTAAAAACACAGCTTTCCTTTAAGTCTTCGTCGTTTCGTTTAAGGGTGCGACATAGGGCACAACTCTCTTTGAAGAGACACTTGAGCTCTTTTTGAAAAAAAAAAACTATACTCTCTACGGACAGTCGTGCGACGCACGTCTCTTTGGCGAAAAAGTTACAATTTTTAAAGAAGAGAGTTGCATACAGACGCAAGTTTTACGTGCGGCCAGTCAGTGTTCTTTAAAAAGAAGTTAGAGAACACACTTTGTCTCTTTCGATTGTGGCTAGAGACTAAGAACGTATTTTTGTCGATGGGTTGGGTTCAGTTAGTTGCTTTTATTGTGACGGCTCAGTGCTCTCCCATAGCTGAGTACTAAGTACCCGAAATCGTTAAACATTTATTCTAAACACATTGCTTACAATCTCCCATAGTAGAGTACCTGGTACTCTAAATCATTACCTACATTTTCACAACACAGGACGTTGGCTGTTTGCAAGAGTGGTCTTTACAGTGACCTTGAAGGTACTGTGGCGGTGACGCTGTTTACCCAAAGTACGACACAAGCATCATAGAGGCGCCTATCCCGCACTCCAGAAAATCCGGCTTATCGTGTGTAGTTACATAGATCGGCAGCTGGGAACGCACGGCGAAGAGGCTTTCCTTCGATGATGGCACAGACGTTTCTTTAGAGTAAGGGAGGGACAGAAGTTTCGAGTTGTTCCGTACTAGCCATGCGCCCACTCTAGTACACATGCATACAAGGTATTCTGTAAAAGTGAATAACCTGATTAATTTTCATTTTTCTTCGACATGTAACATTTGGATGTCCAGTAATCAAATAGACTTCGGTGCTCATTTGAATATGTATACACCGTCTTTACTCGTTTTTGATGCTCAGTTTGTCTCTTTACAAGCTAAGTGTACAATAAACTTTCCTTTCTTAACCAGCATGTACTGGTGACACCGCTTCTATGTAATCGGAAAAGCCGGCACAGTATTTATCTTTTCGACAAAAAAGAAAAAAAAGAACGGAAACACTACTATGACTTAAAAGAAGGTTGAGATGAGACGCAGAAACTAGAGAATGAATAAAGAGAAGGTCCCACTGTTAGGTACATTGAATGTGCAGACTCTGGGGCAGCATTTTAATTTTTTTTCGTTAATTAAGGCAGGCCATCCGAAAACTCGGTATAACTGGACTTTGAGATTCATGTCCTCACAGACAGCGTGCTTCATTTCGCTGCCAGAAGTATTGCTCCCCTAGATACAGGAATGCCTGGAATGCAGGCTCATTAAGTAAGCCGGACGAGTTCCGCGCAATATCATTCCGAACCGACGCTGAGTGGTTCCAGAACGGTTGCCGCTTCTTGCGCATCCTTCCCACCAAATGTATTCTCTCTCGCCACCTCATTCTCTTTCTCTGCCTTCCTACGTGCTCCTTCCTAGATTGACAAGAGGTTTCTGGTGGCCTTGTTAGCACTTTAGCACCCGATTTCATCAGGATCGTCTTTCGCTTATTGCTGCTGTCTCTGTATCTCACTTCCTTGAACATGCAGCATTCCATCCGTATGATCTTGTAACTATGCATGAATAGCAATATCTCTTACAACATGCCCTAGATTGCCGCAGTAATTTTTTCTTCGAGAGTTTCTTTCGTTTGGGCTTCCTGATTCACAGTAATCTTTGTCTGTCCTTCTTGTTCTGTGCCGTCGCGCTGCCTTTTCAGAATGCCATTTTTTTTCATTTGAGCAATGTTGATTTTTTTGTTTCATTTATACCAGGTTTTGCCTCGCAACAAGTCATAAAGCAAATTTCTTCTAGGCTAAGCAAAAGCAGCTCTGCGCCTTGTATTCATAAATATATGAATCTGGTCAATCACAAAAGAATAGGTTGCTTGGGTTTCCGCTAGAAGTTAACAATCTTAAAATTAAAAGACCAGTGTCTGGAGAATTCGTTTTACGAACCCGAACACATATATTGCGCTAGTCTATTGCCTTTCCCAGGAGCATGCGCAAAAAAGCAGCGCATGGTGCATAACATTTCGGAAAAAAACATTAAAAATAAATGGGACAATAACTGTTCTAGTATCTCGTTGTGCTTTCATGGCATTGTCCTAGGGCACCTGCTGGTTTGCGTCGGAATAAGGACGATTAGTCAACCATTTTGCACAACTTCTGAAGTTACTGAGCTAACAAGTATTATTCCCAATTATGTGGCTGGCTGCTTAATTGTTATTTTTCGTTGCAACGCCGGACGCATACTGCACAATCGTAGAAAATGGCACGAATTATATACTGCCCAATGTCATCTCCTTATCAAGGTTGCGTCGCTATGGGCTCATTTCCTTGGTTGTATTCGCAACATGTTCAGTGGTGAAATGCCATGAAAAAACTTGAAATCCCCGTAAGTACCACAGAGAATATAATCCGCAAAATACTTCGCACATCCTGCGGCGGGTCAGTATGATCCATGCTCGCTATTCTCAATGTCCACAAAACAAAATTACATTTTCTGCAGCCATGTTACAAGGTCTTTTCCTCATTTCGGAAAGAATATTTACCAGACTGTGGGTTGGAGGAGTAAGCGTCTGCTTGGGTATTGTACGAGACACTTATAACAGCCTTGTAATAGCGGAAACGCACATACTACCCTGTCTAGAAATGACAACCACAAAAAGACGTCGCCAAATTTTTTTCACTTACAGACGCAACAAGAACACTACCCATTGGCACGGGAGCTTCTACAAAGCGTCAAAATTAATGCTAATGAAGAAATATAGAAAAGAGTCTTTATATCACCCCGCAATGATTCTTGGAACTTTGAAGTTGACTATTATTTTTAGCAGCTTACAATGGCAAGCATTGAAAGATCAGTAGATAGTATCATAAAAAAAATTTGGTCCCGTATCTGCATGTTACACTGCAAATATCGTCGAAAGACGATAGTGTCGCATCTGGAGAGAGTGAACAAAACGTTTATTTTATGTTCTGCTCAAGAAAATCGGTGAATGGTATTCTGGAGGCGCTGCCTCAGAGTGCTTCGAGCATGCAGCGAAGGCGAAAGAGTGCATCAGGTCCCGTCACACGTGAGACATGAGCGCTATTTTGCAGTTTACCAGGAAAACAAAGCACGGGCGCTTTGCGCGCCCGTCTCGGAGGTGATAAGGTGTAGAACGCAAGGCGACGGGCAGGTGTCACCAACGTGTCGGCTTAGCAAAGCGTTGGAAACACTTGCCTTTTCGTGCAAGCGTTGCCTGGTCAGCGCAACGTGATCAACGCTACGGTCCTTATAATTGCTAATGTGTGCCTCTTCACGTAAGACAAATGCATATAGAATATTGACGTGTGTTTATGGTGCCTATATATGCGCAATTACTGCTTGTTAATTGACAATCGCACATGTATACGCGCAGAATCTTCAGCAATATTGGTGGGCGCTGCGAGGAGCGTTGTTCGTTTGGAGTTTAGAGTACCGTTAAGAGCGGACAAACAGGCTAAACTTTTTGCGTTGAGTAGTAAGTACTCAAAATCGTTAACCACTCTTTTTAAACACAGGCCCCAAGAAAGACTATCGTCTTCAAAAGATGCATGTTCAATTAAGATGGTCATGAACTAGGGCTTTACAAGATACGCACGTGGCCTTGAGGGTGGATGCATGCTTGCATAGGTGGTTCAAGTATGGAAACGTACTCAACATCAGCAATAATTTTACCACAGCTCGACGCTCAATATAATTTCGATTGTCTCGCACAAAGTTGTCTATGACATCTGAGCTATTCGCTATCAGGTTCTCAAAATCGGCAGCCTGCGCGGAGCGCGCAGCACAGTCACAGCGAAAGCATGATCATAGGCATTTCAGGGCTTTTCTTAAACACTGTTAGGCCAAATGCTAGAAGCACACTTGCAGGGTACCCATTACACCATAAATAATTATATTTTTTGTAGTAGGCCGGCATTCACTATGCTACTTTTCATCATTCTTCGGAGAAATGTGGTATCCGCTAAAGACTTGCCACGAATTTTGTGCGAGTTTCGTGTTGGATACTGTGGCATATGACGATGAACAGTAACGCCTGAAGTCGGTATGCGCGAAAATCGATAGGTTATTAAGAACAAGCTTTTTTTGAAGTGAAGGGAGCTCACAAAAAGCAAGCCGCAGGCAAACTGGAGATAAAATTTTAGAGGATGATGGTGATCATAAAAAGTGGCAGATTCCTTGTACAGTGAGAATCGGCGATATGCAAAGCAGGATTGAGGAAGTTTGATATGTCATTTTAAAATCAGCACACCGTTACGAGGCGGACCTAAATTTTGCCTTACGTGACTTCCGTGTCATGATAATCATGTTTGCGCCTGTAACGTGTGTTTGTCATTCATTCACGTAACCTAATAATAAATTTCGTTTATTTGAAGCTCGCAAAACGATCGCGCGCGCAGTATGAGCGTCAAACGTAGTCATGTTCTTGAATAACGCTCATATGATGATGTTGAAGTCTGCACCAGTCATATACATTCGCTTTACCTTCGCATAACGTGACACCAAATTTGGTATTTAAATCAAGCAACACTGCCGTATAAGCGTAGCATGTAGTCTTGTTCTTACATGACACGCATGTCACAGCTATCATGTTTGCACCAGCCATTAATCTTCACCATCCGCTCCAGTCACGCAATGACGCATTCGGTATATGTGAAGCTAGCGACCCGGCTGCGAGCGCATCATAAGCGTCGCATGTAGTCATGTTTTACATGACACGCATCTCATCATTTTTTGTTGGGTCGAGTTATTTACATTCGTCGCCCATTCTAGAGACATAATACCAAATTTGGTATATGCGAAGCTTTCGCAAGCGAAACGGCCGCGAGCATGTAGAGCATGTAGAGTGGCATGTAGTCAAGTTGTTACGCGACACGCGTGTCATGACTATTGTGTTTGCACCACGCAGTCGTCGGAATTTCTGGAACGCTCCACTAACAGCGCCTCTCATAACCATATGGTGGTTTTGGGACTTTGAACCCTATCTAACCATAAGTTAAACGATAAAAGCACACGAGTGCTTGAATCCCCACTCTTGTCCGATTCCTTTTAGATACGCCCCTTATTAAGGGCATACCGGCCGTCGGGAAGGTACGCGTGAACAATGAAGCAATTCAAGAAGTGCCACAGTTTCATTTTCCAGGGTAGGAAAATGAATAGGAGTAAGCGCAATAAATATTGCCTCTAAAGTTTAGACTACTTTCGCTACTGCTAATGCCATGAGTTATAACGGGTATTCAAATATAAATATCCGCATAAGCATAGTGAAAAGCGATAATGCATTCAAACACTTACCAAGAAACGCATATACGATAACGCGTGCAAAGATGCATTAAAATCACACAGTAAAACACTCAATGAAACAAAATAAAACGTCCCTGAGAGCAGTTGGTCGTTTCGGTTTCGCAACTTCACAAGATGTTTCCACAATTTTGATGAAAGTATTTTAACAGCGAAGCTGATTGTCAAACATAAATACGGCCGTGATTATGCAAACAAAAAACACTTTGCCACAACGTTGCCTAGCAATCTTCGAGCTCTACACACCCTCTGGAATGGAGACCACTGCACGACGCGCATTCCACACAGTGGTATAGTTTAAAGCAACGGGCGCAAAGAGAAAGAACACGAGATAGAAAGAGGAAGCAAGAACTTCTCCAGGGTGTCCGAGACAGTCATGGGGAGTCTTGAATAAGCTAGTACTCCCGAAAAATAGGTCATGCGTGTTAAAACTAGACGAGTCACTCGACAGGAGTACCATGCAGTGGCGATGGGCCAGGGCACTGCTGGGACAAACGTTGCGCTGCTTAGAGCGAACTTCCAGAATATTTCCTTATTAGGGGCGAAGCTCCTTATAGCGGCACCCGTTCGTCCTTGGTAGCCGTTGCATTATTGTGTAACAAGTATAACATTCTGACCTCCAAGGTGGTGCCGGTGAGAGATTTCTTGTGTGCCTTGTTGAACAATAAATGAAAGTGCTCAATGTACACGCTAAGGGGGAATGAGAGACAGAGGATTTCGGCTTCTAGTTAACGCGCACACCGCGAAATTTTATTGTTCAACAACGCACAGAAGACAAGAAAGGGTTGCTACGTTATAGTCGCTGGGCGTAACCTCTAAGGTTTTAGAAATGTTCAGCGAACGTTGGGCCACAGTGCCATGAATACAGTGCACAAGTATGTACCATGAACTCGAGGTGGTTAAAGGTGGGAAGTAGACACAAAGCGCAAGTCGTAAGAAAATTAGCGGTTGCATTCTCTCGTTCAGTCCTTGGAATATCCGCTGGATAGCGGTGCTTGTATATGGGGAATATATGATGAAAAGATGCGAAATGGTGGTACTTCTAGTGTTGAATAGGTGGACGAACGGACACACAGACAGATGCATGGACGGACGCACGGATGGCTGTACGAACAGATGGACGCATGGACGGACGCAGGAGGGGATGCATAGACGAAAGCAGGGACGGACGCACAGATGAACGTGCGGACACACAAACAGACGCACGCACGGACGGGCGGATGGACGCACGGGTGGCCACACAGACGCACTCGTGGATGGACGGACGCAAGTATGAATGGACGGATGGATGCTTCGCCCCACTATTCATTATTCACTCTGTAGATATGCTGCCATGTTTTTTTTCTTTCTCTCCAGTGATCAGAGGGTGGTCGCTAGGGGGCCGCGGTGTGCGGACGCGCGTCGCATCGGCTACGTAGATTTTCTATGGTTTTCGGAGATTTCTTTCCAGACATTCAGTTCAGAGTATTTCTAAGTGACTGCGAAAGTCTTGCGATCTCTCCCGATACCATTTGTGCGGGTGAGCCCGTGTTTCGGTCACTTTTCGAAGATTGCCCGTACCGCCACGCTGGCACGACAGTCAAGCCAGTAGACAAGGCACGGTAGGCCTGACAAGTCGTCGGAGCAAGCGGGTGCCCTATCCGCTGCGCCGGCGCCCGAAATGAAATTCGTGCAAGTCGAAGGGGAGGAGATATCGCCGACGGAGTTCGGAAAAGAGCAGGGATGGTGCGAGATCAAACGAAACACCAAGAAGGCGGGTGGAGATGCCGACCAGGTGAAGAACCAGCGAGCAACGCCAGCGTCTACCGAGAAGGCGGCGTTTATACAGAAAGCGACGCAGTACGTGCGGAAGATCACCATTACGAGCCGAATGCCCAACCTGCCGATGAATGGCTAAAAGATCATCGTGTGACCCCGGGATGGCTTCAACGTATCCCACTACCAGAAGGACCGCGTCCACTGCTGCATACGCAAAGCTGCAGGGGTGGTGCGCGAGGTAGCCGAGGAGGACAGCGTCTGTCTCAATGAGCGACAAAACGTTATTGTGGTAAGCACGCCGTCAGAAGATCGCGCTAGACGATATGGAGGCATTTGCAAGCTGCGAATTGGCGACCCCGAGTTCGAAGCGAATGCCTACAGAGCGGAGAACACGTCCAAAGGCCTCATCAGGGGCATATCGCTAGACGAAAAACTCCCAAGCATTCTCCCGAGGGTGAACATGGTTAAGTGCTAATGCACGGGGTCATGCTATGAGGGGTATTTATTAATTCGCACTATTATATTTATTATTCACACCACGGTGCCTTTATGGTGTAATGGTTCCTGGGAATCGCAATTTGATCACACGGGGGAGTTTACGTTAATTTACTGGCGAGTGCTGTCACAAAACGAGCGCTCGAAAACGGGCGCGCCGCCAAATTCTCGCGACGAAGCGCCGAGAGGTCAACGATAAGAAAAAGAAAACAAGCATCCAAAGATTCCCGGGCGCGCGTCCTTCTCCCCTCGGAAGCGTAAGTTCGCCGACGAAACCTCCTCGCATAGGCGGCCGAGCAAGCCCTGGAAAATTCTCGATGGAAAGGGGCGTGGTTATGCCGGGTTGAGTCATCCGTCGCGGACGGCCTTCGAACCATCTCGCCATCTCCCCAGCCTTCGCTGCCTATCGCGCCGACGAAATGATGAGAACTTTCTGGAATCTCGCGCGGAAGGTATTTAATCGAGCAGCCGAGATGGGAGATCAGGAGAAGACGGAAGTTAGCGCCAGAGGGCGTTGGGATTCCGCCGTGTAGTCGGCGAAGGTTTTGTCAGTAGGGACAAAGCAGGAGAAGAAGATGATTTCCACCTGAAGGGTGAAGGCTCGAGCTACAGGCAAGAGCGTGTGTCTACCGCTATCGAGCGAAGACGCGTGGCAACAGCTGCGTGTGTGAAGCCGACGTGTTTCCGGCGAAGAAGTTTGAAGCTTGGAGAGTGGCCAATTGAAGACGCAGGGTTTCCTGGAAGAGAAACTTCGGGGGCAGCGGAACGCGAGGTTACCTGGAAGAGAAACTTCGGGGGCAGTGGAACGACAGAGATTTCCTAGAAGAGAAGCGTCGGGGGCAGCGGATCGACAACAACGCTGGACTTTGAGTGAGTGATTATTGGAAGAGTATAATCCAGACTTTTGTTCCAAGAACTTTGGACTGAATAAGTTTTCTAACTCTTCAGTCTTTAAGTGTCTTGGCTGTTCAATGCATGTGACTGCATTGCAGTGCGTATTGTTGTCTGTGTCCGTTGTTTCGAGTGTGGCTGGTTGTACTGTGTAGTACGTTGTTTGATTGGTGACACAGTGTACTCAACTATTGTGGAGTGTGCATACTTGTGTATTGCTTTTGATCTGCCATTATTGAGAATATAATTTTGTTTTGTTTATCAACTCTCGGCTCTGACTTGTTCTTTGGGCCACAGCCGGCGTCCGCTGGCGCGCCAAAAAGACCATTCTAAATTGTCCACGCTTTCGTGGTGTGGTTCGGGGGGCCGATACTTCAGCCCTTAGAATTAGCCCAGCGATCGCCTCCCTAATTAAAGGGACCTGTGACAAATGCCAACGGATTTTAACTTTACTCCCCCTCATAGCATCACCGCGTGCATTCGCACTTAACCATGTTCACCCTCGGGGAATCGCTTGGTAGATTTATTATTGATGATGATGATTAAAGTGTATATAATGAATTTAAGTGTTGTTTGTCATGAAGCATTTGTACACAGATACATTATATACGAAGTAATATTTATTTACACTTCCCGATTTTCGTACAATGCATTAAATACACACATCGCGAGCGCGTCACACACACACACACACACACAAACTACACTACAGATTAGCACCTATTCGTGTTATCGTTGTAGCTCACGGTTAGTACCAGCACTTTGTGATCCGAGAAATGTACGGTGAGCGGATCCGGCAAGACGGAGCGGACCGTAAAGTTCCTACTGAACGCCAAGTCTATGAAGCCACCGTTTATCGTGGTCGGAAACTCAAGAGACAGACACGTCATCGAGTAATTGTTCAGCATGTGGTCAAGCAACCAGCCATTGTCCTTGCTAACGTCCAATTTAAAGTCACCCACATCCACAATCGGAACCGAGGGACGCGCGCGCACAGACTCACTCTCCATCGCCGCATCCATCTGCTCCAAGACGTCATCTCTCGAGAGGTTCGGGGCCAGGTAGACGGTTACAACCAGGACGGCATCACCGGAGTAGGCACTGGTGTAGACGGAGGCGTACGGCGAGTCGTCTCTGAGCGGCGAAGTACACACGGCATGCGAGAGGACGTTGGCGTAGACGTTTCCAACCAAGCACACGCCGCAGTACTCGCCCCGGCTTCCACTCCGGGCGAAGGAGCACGGGTCGTCAGTAGGACACGTTCGCGGCGATGCATCAGGAGTGAGGTCGGCACGCTGTAAGACCAGGAGTTGGGTCCGGTCCTGCTGTCACCTGAGCTCTTCACTGAAAGGCTGGTAGCGCTTTAGGAAGACGTCCACTCCACCAGCCCTTCTCTCGGCGAGGGCCCGGGTCACGCGATCGTAGCCACTCAGGTAGACATCGGCAGCGCAGTCACCGGAGGAGCGGTTTCAGGTCTCCGTGAGGCAAAGGACATCAACTATGGAGAGTACGGGGTCTTTGAACACGTCCAGTGCATGTGCCGAGAGAGAGCGGATGTTTAGGAGCACGAGCGTGAACTCCCTACAGCCACCCTCGCACACCCTGCGGAAATGCTGGTCCCTCAGAGTGGAGAGGTAGCGATGCGTGACGGTGACGAGCCGGTGATTCTCGAGCCTCCGAAACTCATCGAGCATGGGTTTGTCGGGGTTGTCTTGCTTGTGGTAGAAGGTGTGGTCTCCCTCAGCGTTGGTGAGGTATAGTCCGTTGAGGTTGGTACACCGAGAGAGCGCAACGTAGACGAGCTTCTGCGGGTGCGTCTTGAAGTAGTCGTACACGACTGAGGCGTAGGTTCCCCCTGATATTTGTGCACGGTGATGGCGCTGGCCTGGACAAGGGAGAACTGCGTCCGTTTACAAGCTATGCCGGCCTTTTGATCTACCGTGACGGTGGCCGACTGCATCTCGATGGGTATCCTGTTCTCGCTGGTCACGTGGTAGCCGTTGGAACGGGCCTCGTGAACGGCCTGAGCGGTGCGCGCATGCGTGAGCTTTCCGGTACCAGGCACATTGAACTCGAGCCACAGTCGCCTCACGCGCGTCTCTTCATTCTCGTCTCCTTCTCCTTCTTCATCGACTCCATCTCCATCATCGGCCCACGGGCCGGCGAGCTCACACATACGCAAGACTCCAACCGCACCGTTGACCAGACCATCCACGAGATCGATGTTATGAGTCATCGTGTAGGGCTTGCCAACCACGGCCATGACTTCCCCGGGCAGACTTGAAAACTCGCTGGGAACCATGCTGGCAACCCTGCGCTTGGCATTCTCGAGCAGATGAGGCTTCTTGCAGCCGAGGTACCGATCACGCGCGCGAAGCACCACGAAGTCATCCTGCGAACGGGCCACGGTCTCGTTGAAACGCTTGACATCGGCGTTCGAGTAGAAGATGCGCACGGCCGAGGGCGCACGCTCGGCGGCTTCCTCGACCGTGACGAACCTGGATTCGAGAAGCTTTACTTCTTCGGGCTCGAGCGCGCGGCCGTCCCCGATCTTGGTGAGGACCGCGGAGAAGGTGACGTCGGTCTGGCGCACGAATCTCACAAGGGGGAAGTATTCGAGATGATGCCAGGTGACAGTGCTGAATCTGAGGAGACCATCAGCACTGCGGGGCCGCTTGAAGATCTCGCTGGCACGCACGGGCGGCAACTGCCGCAGGTCCCCGCAAAGGATGACGTCCAGTCCATCGAAGGCTTCGCTGAGTCGCTGCGTGATCTGGCGCAGACGGCAATCAACTGGCTTGAGTTGGTCGGCGGACATCTTACTGACTTCGTCTATGATGACGCACTTGACTCTGCGGAAGGCACACCGGAAGGTGTTCAGGTCACTGGGTCGGAGTCCACCGTCCCCCATGACTCGGAGGCGGGCGTCCTGTCCATTTCCACGGGCAGCCCGCACGAGTTTGAAGGCACTGTGGACGGTGCTTTCACCCACAGCAACGGCGGCCTTTCCCGTACTGGCGCAGATCACGTACGCGTTGTAGACGGAAGGGACGGATGAAGAGGAGCCGTCTTACCAGCCAACGGCACGGAAGCAGTTCGCACAGCGGTTATACACGTCCATGGCAAGCTTGAGCACAAAGGTCTTGCCACAACCCACGGGTCGCGTGAAGAAGACCTGCAGCGGAGGCTGCCCCGGCGTGGTCTGACGGTGCAGAATCTTGCGCAGCAACTCGTACTGCTCGGGGTTGGTTCTGCGCATCATCGAGACATACTCTTCTCGTTCCAAGATTCCGCGCCGTTTGCGTACCGCAGCACACGGCGTACTGACCTCCTTGAGCAGTCGGAGAAGGCGCTCGTTAGGCAGCACGTCTGCGTACACACTAGCATCCGCATCTCGTCGTTCGGGGATTTCTACTCGCGCGCACCCGTCATCTTCATTACATTCTTCTTCTTCTTGCAGTGTTCTTTCGTCATCCTCCTCTCTCTCGCCTTAGCCACAGCATCTCGGCGTAGTGGACCTCCACAATTTCTTGGACCAGTGCATCGTCATCCGCCGGGTTGTAGTCTTTTCGTTTTACCTCGATCAACTGCTTGTTGTTCTCGTAGATGGACACATACCTACTACCATCCAACACATCAACCGTTTCGCTTCGGAACGGGACGTATAGAAGGAGATTTTCCCGCATGTACGACTCCACATCGTTATCGGGGTTGTATCCGCGGTAGCGTATCACAGCCAGCCGTACCCTGAGCACGTAACGGCAATCACCCTTCGCCGGCCGGTACTTGCTGGCGAAGTCGGCGAGGCATACGTCGTTGAGGGTAGGCGGCCTGGCCTCGTAATTTTGCACGAGGATCGCTTTCCAGACGTCGGCGGAGCCCAGAGGGAGCGCCTCCAACTCGGCACGCGTTTTGCGTACGCGCACCCGTTCTTAGGGGTAGCACGTGGGGACGTACACCACCTCCCGGCTCTTGTGCGACATGTCCTGTTTGAGCAGAAACCAGGCCGCCTCCTGTGCCGACATTTCAATTCCTTTAAGGATGTCCACACGAAGCTTGCGGATCACGACTTCGATTTCGTCGTTGGGATTCGTTTTGAGGATCTCGGCAACGGTGCGTTTGAGGTTGGACAATCCGCGGTCGGACTTATTGACATAGTCCACCACGTGGGAAGCGCACGCGTAGTGATCGAGTATTATCTGCATATCCATATTCGAATCCAAGACCCGGCCTATCCACGCGTTGAATGCATTCGCAAACTTCTCCGCCGGGGTCCTTCGATTGAGGACGCAGGGTCGCGAAAGGCCGGCGCGCAGGACATCCATATACTCCTTCTCGGAGTGCAGGCCGAAAGCGCGTAGGAACGAGGCAAGATCCTCAAAGTCGCCGGACTCGAGGCCCTCGTGCATTTCATCATACTTCTTTTTGAGGGCCTTGAGACGCTGGCGTTCCCGCTCACTCTCCGAATTGTCTACCTCCAGCGCAGGTGGAAACGGCACCACGATCCTCGTTTCATCACTGGGCATGAAGGGCGCCCCGAACCGGCACTTGGTGCGGCTGCGCTTGTAGCACGTGTGGGTGTGCTGATGCGTCTGCGTGTGCGGCCGCCTGAGGAGCGTAGTGTCGAGCGTGAGGAGTTGAGACACCATCTCGAGGGTCCTGGGCATGGCACCTTCCTCACCGGTGAGCTCCTCGTCGGGCCGCTCTTCGAGCCACAGGATCACGTGCACGTGCGCGCTTCCTCTCTGCTGGAACTCCACCCGCTTGAAGTAATCCCGGATCACGTACGGGAGGAACGGCGAGCAGTTTTGGTCGGCGAGCACTTTCATGATGATGTCGAAGATCCTGTTGATGTACATCGCACAGGCATTGGGGTCTTCGTTCACGAGCTCCACGCGCTCCCAGGCCATCATTTCGGACACGGGCCGAGGCGTGCCGTCGGGCCCAACCCGCAGCCGCTCCAGGGTCTCGAGCAGGCGCTCCCAATTGACCTCGGACGCGGATATGGTCAGGAATGCGTGCGGCTTGCCCAACTGCCGGATCGATGCGAAGAGTTCACTCCTGCAATCCTGCCAGTACTGGACCGTATTTGGAACGCCCCGCATGAATGCGAGGTCGCGGTCCAGCACCTCCTCCAGTAACTTCTTACCGCGACTCTCGTGCTGCTCGCACGTGATGGAACCAGTGGTCTCGTTGGTGCGAAACATCATGTTGCTTCTTGCAACGTTGTTCCGAATCACCTTCGCGGCCATGTACATGACGTGCTCCGGCGTTGCTCCACGCCGGTCGGTGCGCCGTATCTCGCTGCTGGCCATGGCGAATGGCGTGGAACGCGGATCGATGATCTTGAGGAAGGCGAGCTCTTGGGGGGATCGTGGGGAAGGCGAGCTCTTCCGCATACGCATCCATGAAGAGCGCCAGTGGGACGCGGTTTTCACCCGGAGGGAAGTGCAGGCTATGCGACTGATCGATCAGCTTGTCAGCGGCAGCGGCATCGTCCAGTTCACCGCTTCGCTCCCCATCATCTCTCATCAAGAGAGCGCGTGGTCGTTGCTCACCCTCCTCATTAAAGAAGATCGTCTTTGGCATGGCATTGAGGGCAATGGCTAGTTGCACGGGGTCGTCCAAATCTATGTTCTCGGGGACAGTCTCGATGTCATCCGCGTCGTCTCCCCCCTGGGCACGTTCACCTTCACAAACGGCGCATCATCGTCTTCGAAGACGCCCAGCCGACTCCAGTCGATGCGCACGCCGCTAGCGACATACAACGGCGCATGCTGCAGGTGCTTCAACCACGCCAATATGTTACCGCGCTCACCAGTCCGCGCCTGTACGTAGCCGGACTCACCAGCCTCCGCTTCACGTGCACGTCTATCACAACGTCCTCGGGAACCAGCCGGGGAAGACACTCAACCATGCTCGGAACGTCGATGGGCACGTTCACGATCTGTCCCTTAATGCCGTACTGACCGTTGCCTCACGTGAGCTGCCTGATGCTCATGAAGGGGAGTCGAGGCGAGATGAAGCGCTCTTCCACCGGGCTAAGATCGGGAAGGTCAACGGGACGAGGCGGGTACGCGTAGCCGTGGCTCTTGCTCAATGGCGGAACCTGCCCGGCCAGCAGGGACTCTCGGCAAGACGCACACACCCGGAACGCACCGAAGGGAGCCAGCCGCGGGTCTTGCGCATCCATGTCGTCGCATCGGTGTTCGCCTGACCGTCTTCCGAACTCGTTCCAAAGAACCCGCAATGCGTTCAACCTGTTGGTCTCGTGCCTCACGCCGGAAATGCAGCTCAGGTTGTTATCGAACCACAGCTGGTCACACACGGCGCAGCTGTGACCGAATCTGCGATTCACAAAGTCGCGTTTGAAACGCGTGTCCGGACAAGCAAAGTCCAGGGCTCGCACCCTCTCCCGCGCGGTACGTTCACTGGCTCGAACGGCTTCGGGAACGTCCGCTCGCCGTTGACGATTGCGAGCGGCATCTTGACGCCGGCCTTCATCGCCCTACTCCGCCTGACGCTTGCGTTGTCGTTCCGCTTCTAGGGCCGCGTTCGCGGCTCGATGCTGACGCCTCATCTCGGCCTCGCGAGCGCGAAGTTCTCCATCCGCTGCACGCTTCGCCCGCTTCTTCTCGGCCTCGCGAGCGCGAAGTTTGGCATCCTCTGCACGCTTCGCCCGCTTGTCCTCGGCCTCGCGAGCGCGCAGTTCGGCATCCGCTGCACGCTTCGCCCGCTTGCACTTGGCCTCGCGAGCACGCAGTTCGGCATCCGCTGCACGCTTCGCCCGCTTACGTTCGGTCTCACGAGCCCTTCGCAGCGCCGCCTTGTCATCCAACGTCGGCGAAACCACCGCGGTACCGTCCCCTTCAAAGACGGGTGCAGTGCTGGCATTCGGTTGTACTGCAGTCGTTGTTGATGGTAGCGTTGCCGCCGGGACCTCCATCGCACGACACGCTCTCGACGGGAGACTGAGAGAGAAGGCGGGCGCGCGAGAGAGAGGGGTGCGCGCGCAGCTGCAGCGAGCGAGGAGAGCGGAGGAGCGAGCGAAGGGGGAGGAGGACGCGCGCAGCGGTGTTAAAGATATAAGGCGCGTTACTGACACCGATATCAGCGTCGCGTCCGTGGCTTATTCGGTAGAGCGTCGCGCTGCGGCCCGCCAAGTCTATTTCTTTTAAAGATAGAGAGAAGACTGCGGACGTCGCCGACGGCGGTGGATGTCTGGGGTCGCTTATAAAGTGTATTCACACTTGAAAGCCGGCGGACGTCGTGAGAAGTCTGGTTAACCACCGCAACCCGAATGTCCTGCATGCCAAGCGCATGGGAAACACGACCAACGTGATAATCCTTTTCGACGGCTACTACGTGCCTCGTTACGTGAACTACGGCGGGATGGTGATAAGGTGCACTCTTTACAAGAAACATATCGATATGTGCTACGAGTGTGGTCGTCTGGGACACAGGGCCGACGTGTGCCCCAACCCGAACGACAAGAAGTGCCGTGGGTGCGGATGCGGCAACCCGCTAGACGATCATCGGTGCGAGCCGGTGTGCCAACTGTGCGGAAAGGGTCACCTCACCGGAGACCGCAAGTGCAAAGCTAAGTACAAGACACCCAACCTAGTCAAGCACCGACAGTGGGAACGCAGAATGCGTGAGGAGGCTGAGGCCGTCTACAGCAGTAGCAGCACAGTCAGCGACGGGGAGGAGGGCTGCGGACGACGCCGCGCACCAAGAAGACGTAGCGGCAACAGTTGATCGGCCTCGAGGGAGACCCGCGCGCGGAGCCGCACTCGCTCCCGTACTCGATCTCGAGCCCGCTCTCGCAGCGTTTCTCGACCCCGTTCAGCGAAGCCTCGCAGCACGTCGATGGCCCGAGCCAACCACACAGCTGCAGCCAAAGGCGGAAGAGGGGTTGACCCCCATAAATTGAGGTGGGTAGGACGTCGCCTCCGGACGCGCGCCCAGCGCACCGCTAACGCGAACCGAGACTGCCATTGATAGAAACCCAGATGTAGACAGACGCGGCAGCTCTGCTTACAAACGCAACAGCGACCCAGAAAGTCTAATGCAGAAACGATTAGATAAATTCGAATCAATATTCCAAAAACTACAGCAGGAAAATGCAAGGTTAAGAAACGAAATTGCCACGTTGAAGAGGGAGGCCCCGAGAGTTCCCTTTCATCATCTTCCTCCAATTAAACCCGTCGCAGCCGACGCGGCTGCTAGTACAGCCGAGAGTGTGGAGGAAGTCATGGAGGCTCAAGACGCGCACCCCGCACCCACTAAACGTAAGGCACTTGACCCGAAACAATTTGACGTAAAATCGCAGAAAGGCGAAGAGAAACCCCGCGAACGAGTCGATAGAATCGACGACAAGGTAGACGCGATGATGACCCAACACGCGCAGCAAACCGCGCAGCTTAACAAAGCAATTGCTCAGCAAACCGCACAAACCGAACAGTTGAGCATTGCAATGTCTCAGCTCACAAAAATGGTCGCGACGCTGCAAACGCGCATAGACAATATCGAAATGCGACTTCCGGGCGCAGTGGGTCGCCCAGTACGAACGACCGGGAAGCCGTACTTTAGGCCGTTACCCGACGAAGAGGCGCAGGATCAGCCGGACGGCAAATCATAACACGTACAGTCACCATGGCTCGACACGAAACCACACCAACACAACGCCCACAACAGCATAACACACGGAACACGTTCACTATCTGGCAGTGGAACTGCAGGGGCTACAGAAGGAAGCGGGCGCTTCTGCAACAATTCTTACGTAGCCGGAAACGACCGGACGTAATACTATTGCAAGGAACCACAGACCCGGTCAAGCTGGCGGGTACAAATCTATAGACGAAGCTGTGAACGCGGGAGCCCCACCGGCCGCTTCAACGCTAGTGCGACGCAACCTCACCGTGGTGCAACGCAAACTTATGAACGTTAGCATATCGCATGCACTCATAGAGCTCATCCCAACGAAAGGGCGCGGCCTCGGCCTGTTTGTGCTGAACGTGTATAGCAGACCCAAAGCCAGACACCGCTTTAGCACGTTACTGCGAGATGCGCGAGAGGCAGTTGCCGACGGGCCCTTGCTCATCGCGGGCGACTTCAACGCGCCCCACGCGGCGTGGGGGTACGGCTAAAAAACGCCAAAAGGTAAGCGCCTTTGGGACGACGCGCAGAATGAGGGCCTCGAGCTTATCACAGACCCTTCCGCGTCTACGCGCAGGGGCAACAACGTATGTGCAGACACCTCACCCGACCTCATATTTACCAAGAACGTTTCTAGCGCGCGATGGCACAATACACAGGAGGACCTGGGTAGCGATCACTCAGTGATCGAGATCCAGGTCGACGCTGAACCTCACCACCGCGTTCATCGGGAAGGTACCGAGGGCAAGAACCACCGGCTGGTGAATTGGGACGCGTTTCGCAAAGTCCGGAAAGAGCAGAATCGTGGCAGTGCGGCTATTAAGGATAGAGATAGCTGGACTGCGACGCTCAAGGGGGATTTAAAAATGGCGACGCGGGAGGTTCCACCAGAAGCACAGCTCGAAGTGGTAGACAGCAAACTTCTACACATGTGGGAAGCCAAACGCAGCCTGCAAGACAGGTGGAAGCGTGAACGCCACAATCGAACGCTGCGCAGACGCATAGCATGGCTAAGCAGGGACATGGAAGAGCACGCGTTACAGGTATGCAAAACGCAATGGGAAGAGATCTGCAATGGGATGGAGAACCAGCTGGGACGGCCAAGACGTGGCATCTCCTCCGGCACCTCTTGGATTCGGAGGAGACGAAAACATCGCATGCACATAAGCTTAACAAGTTGCTGCACGACCACAAAGGCACCCACGCGGAATTTCTGGATGACGTGCGAAGCCATTACTTTCAGTCACGTAGCCCCCTCGCGCACTCGGCATACGCCTGGGAGGGTGAGGGTAACGCGGAGCTAGACGAAGACTTCAGTGTTGCAGAGGTGAGAGCGGTGCTGCACAGGCTCAACACAAAGTCGGCGCCAGGCCCGGACGGGATAACCAACAAAGCGCTTCGTAACTTGGACGATGAGTCGATAGAACAACTGACTGCTTACATGAACGACTGCTGGAATGCGGGCGCTATACCGAACTCGTGGAAAATGGCGCGCATAATTATGATCCCCAAACCGGGCAAACGAGTACAGATTGACAACCTTCGACCGATATCACTGACGTCCTGCGTTGGTAAGGTGATGGAACATGTGGTTCTCGCTCGCCTTACCAACTACCTCGAGGACCGAAACATGCTCCCACACACGATGCTGTGGTTCCGTCGTAACCTTTCCACGCAGGACGCTATGCTTCAACTGAAGCACGATATCGTAGACACTTCCACACGATCAACCAAAGCGATACTCGGGCTCGATCTCAAAAAGGCGTTCGACGACGTTGGCCATGCTGCGATACTTGAAAGTATACGAGCGTTGGGACTGGGCGAGAGAACGCACCACTACGTACGCGATTTTCTTACGGGCCGCCGGGCTCGATTAGTGATCGGCGGTCTAGAATCGCAAGACATATACATGGGTTGTACGGGCACGCCGCAGGGCTCCGTAATCTCGCCCATGCTCTTTAACCTCGTGCTTGTCGGATTACCACGAAAACTCGCTGAGATAGAAGGCCTCCACAATAGCTTATACGCCGATGATATCACCCTCTGGGTTGCCGAAGGAAATGACGGCCACATAGAGCAAACGCTGTGGGAAACCGTCGACGTGGTGCAGGACTACCTTCGTGACACTGGCCTCGAATGTTCTACCGCTAAATTGGAGCTCCTGCTCTATAGACCCTCGCGCAGGGGCCGTAAACCCAAGAACGCCGATTCTGCATTCAGGTGCGCATATAGAGAAATTAATGTACGCACATCAGACGGCGCTGTCATCCCACAAGTTAACACAATTAGGGTACAGGGCCTGCGCCTGTCCGCCAAGGGCCACAACGGCGAAACCATTCGCAGACTAGAGGGCGCGGTCAATGAAACAATCCGGTTGCTGAAGCGAATTACAAATCGGCATAGCGGAATGAAGGAAATCAATACCATTCGTCTGGTACATGCTTTCGTTATGAACCTTATAACGTACGTCGCCTCCTACCTCAAGTGGCAGGCGACTGAACGCACCAAACTAGATTGTCTCATCCGCAAGGCGTACAAACGCGCAATCGGATTACCGGCCAATACCAGCACGGAAAAATTTCTCGAGCTGGGGTCGCACAATACTCTAGATGAGATAATCGAAGCACACAACATCACCCTGTACGAACGTCTGGTGAAGACCAGAACTGGTTGACACATCCTCGAGACACTGGGTATCAACTACCATACGCAGCGCGGCAAAAAGGTCAGGATACCCACACGTATTCGCGAGCGCATCGTCGTTCTGCCGTTGCCTAAGAACATGCACCCGACACATCACATCGGTCGGCGCCACAGGTGCGCCCAAGACCTTGAAAAGAAATTCGGCAATAGCAAAGGCACAGTTTACGTGGACGCGGCCCGTTACGACTGCCACCGCGGCTTCGCGGTCGCGATCACGGATCCTGTAGAAACTTGGGTCGCGAGTGCGACGATAGGCAAGGAAGAGACGGAGGTGGCCGAAGAAGCTGCCATAGCCCTCGCGATAGCCACCATGGACGCCGAGTTGATAATACGCGATTCGCAGGCGGCGATACGCAACTACGTCAGCGTCCGGATCTCCCGCGAAGCGGCCCGCAGTCTCCAAATTCACGTACGCAACATCTGCCGCAAAAACGACAGTTTCCTCGTATGGACCCCCGCCCACACGGACCCTCCGCTTGCGGGCAACCCGACTGCCCACGCCGTGGCTCGAGGACTTACACGCCGAGCTGCGACGCCTGCCGACAGTCCCAATGTCTCGCACACTTCGACAGCGATGCGGGAATGGACGTGGGGGATCGCATGACCACTTTCAGAGACATCACGTAGACTGAACAGATGCGAATATCCACCCCCCCACGCCAAACTAAGCAAGAAACAGCAAGTTGCCTGGAGACAACTACAGACATACATGTACCCGAATCCGGTGATTCTTCGCCTCTGCTACCCAGGCATTTATACGTCCAACGCGTGTAAGGCGTGCGGAGCCAGAGCGACGCGGCAGCACATGCTGTGGAAGTGTAACGGTAACGCGCAGCAGTCCCCTACGAACCCGGTAGACACGGCGGTCTCGAACCGCGAGGCGCGATGGGAGGCGGCTCTGCTCAGCCACGACCTTGCCGATCAACTGTGGGCCGTCCGGCGTGCCCAGAATGCCGCCCGGGTCCAAGGACTCGAGGCCGTCACCTAGGCCGGGGTGCTTGTAGCCCCACCCCGCTCATTGGCACCGGACATGTTCAATAAAGATTTTACTCACTCACTCACTCCAGCGATCAGGCTTTCATTTATTGCTATGTGCGATTCAGAAGCATTCAAACAGAAAGTAAGAGAACACGGAAGCAGCTGAAGATCATCACAGGGCGAAAATGATGCCACTGCTGCCCGGATGCGGTCGTTTCGGGTAAAAGCTAGGTGATGGTAGCTTTGAAAGTGTTACGATGAAAAAAAAACGGATGTCATTGGGGAAAGCTGAAAGAAATGAAAGCGCGTTTCATATGGTTTTACTTGAAAAAGCGCATAAGCTGGGATTTAAAAGTTGTGTAATGACGGGGAAATGAAATCGGCCATAGTTTGGTGACCTAGATGCGACATAAACAAGAACGTAAAAAACAAAATACAAACACCCCTTGGAATGGTACTTTGATGCCGTTTCCGCCGGATTTCCCTTGAAAACAATAGAAACTGAGCCCATGTGATGGTGGGAGAGTATAAGCCAGGATGCGGAACGTTAATTGGTGTGAACCTCCAAAAGTAAAGCTCTACATTGATGCCACTGGTTTCGGTCAACACTGTAGACGAAATAGGATACAACACTACTAAAACAATGAAAAAGAACTCACTATTGCACAAAAGATATTGTGCAAAAATAAACTACCTGCGAAAATCATACCATGGATTGAAAAAATGTTTGTGCGCGCAATCTTTCAAAAGACAATGCATTTTAAATGAGAAACATTTTGCACATTGAGTCTATCTATCTATCTATCTATCTATCTATCTATCTATCTATCTATCTATCTATCTATCTATTTATCTATCTATCTTGTGTGTGTCTGATGATCTCGTGATCGCATTGTTAACTTCGTGTAGACCAAAAATTCGGGGATCCATAAACATTGCCTTTAAGAGTTGAACGCGATTGCGAAATCCGACCGCTTGACACACAGGTCCCGTTATTTAGGGAAGCGATCGCCGGGCTAATTCCAAGGGCCGAAGGATCGGCCCCCCGAACCGCACCACGAAAGCGTGGACAATTTAGAAGTGGTCCCTTTTGGCCCGCCAGCGGGCGCCGACTGTGGCCCAAAGAACAAGTCAGAGCCGAGAGTTGACAAACAAACAAAATTATATTCTCAGTAATGGCAGATCGAAAACAACCCACAAGAATGCACACTCCACAATAGTTGCATACAATATGTCTCCAATCAAACAACGTACTACACAGTACAATCAGCCACACTCGAAACAACGGACACAGAAAACAATACGCACCACAATGCAGTCGCATGCATTGAACAACCAAGACACTTAGACTAAAGAGATAAAAAACCTATTCAGTCCAAAGTTCTTGGAACCAAAGTCTGGATGATACTCTTCCGAGAATCACTCACTCAAAGTCCAGCGTTGTTGTCGTTGCGCTGCCCCTGCAATTTCTCTTCCAGGAAACCTCGCGTCTTCAGTTGACCTCTCTCCAAGCCTCAAACTTCTTCACCGGAAACACGTCGCCTTCACACACGCAGCTGTTGCCACGCGTCTTCGCTCAATAGCGGTAGACACACGCTCTTGCCTGTAGCTCGAGCCTTCACCCCTCAGGAGGAAATCCTCTTCTTCTCCTAATTTGTCGCTACGGACAAAACCTTCGCCGACTACACGGCGGAATCCCTACGCGCTCTGGCGCTAACATCCGTCTTTTCCTGCTCTTTCATCTCGGCGGCTCGATTAAATACCCTCCACGCGAGATTCCAGAAAGTTCTCGTCATTTCGTCGGCGCGATACACAGCAAAGGCTGGGGAGAGGGCGAGACGGCTCGAAGGCCGCCCGCGATGGATGACTCAACCCGGTCTGACCACGCCTCTTTCCTTCTAGAACTTTCGAGTGCTTGCTCGGCCGCCGATGTGGGGTGAGGAGGTTCGTCGGCGAAGCCACGCTTCCGTGAGGAGAGGGAGCGTGCCCGGGGAGCTTCTTTTCTTTTTTTCTCTTTTTCTTTTGACCTCGCGGCGTCACTCCGGCGTTTCGTCGCGGGAATTTGGCGGCGCGCCCTTTTTGAGCGCTCGTTCTGTGACACTGCCCCCCACTTTAGGAAAATTATCTCATAATATTCAAAACCACACAAACGAGCGCGAACAGACGCCACACACTCTCAGAGACTGTAACACAATCCGTCGCTCATGACACTTCACATTCACAATAGATCGCTCAATACAATTGTACATTGTAATTCAATTCCACCACACTTAAAATATAGCCACAGGTACATGAATGCAACACTCCATCACATATTCCAAACAATACAAATGTACAAAGTTCTCTCATTACCACAATTCTACAATACTATACATCACGTCAAAGCACAAACACTTCGGCACTTGTGACACAGGCTAACAAGAACATTAACACAATATATAACACTCAGCCCTGCCAAGCACAATTCGATTCTACCTCAGCACCTATGCTGTGCAATTCGAGCGGCGCTTGCGCCCTTTCTTAAGGTGCTCTCTCGATCTCTTCTTATTGTTTTTGCTCGTTTTGTTCCGGCGAGCCCCTTCCAACGACGGTCTCTGAGGCGGCGTCTCAGCCTTCGTTGTCACTTCCGACACTGCTAACGGGTCATGACGCTCAACCGATCCTGCCCAGTTATTCACTCGCTTGTTCACGTCCCGACATTTGGCCTGGCTGGCCGACTCCGTCGCCTTTACCCTGTCGCTCGGTTGAGGTCGTGCCGACGTAAGTCCAGCTGCCCGGCCCATGAACTCATCCAACACGATCATCTTCTCACTCACTGTCTCTTGCGCCGCGGCTTCACCTTGGGCTCTAGTGAGGTCCGTCACGGGCTGCTCCTCCACTGACTCTCGCGGTCGCTGGGTTGGCGAGGGCTCTATCTTAGGGTCTTCTCCCAAACATTCCGCATCAGTCGGTCCTCGCGCCCCGTCGATGTTTCCGATGACAAGGTCGTAAAGAGGGGTCGTCATACATAGAGCGGTAACCTTCCCGCTGAAGTACGGGGTTTCCACCTCAATCTCTGCTTCGGAAACCATCCGAACCGTATGGTCAATTAAGCAAACCGGTTTCGTTTTGCCTGTTAACTCACTTTCCCGTACCAAATTTCTCCGCACCATAACAGTGGAGCTGCCGGTATCTCCAAAAACCGTAATCTTTTTGTCCGCAACTTTTCCAGGCAGCGTTGGCATTCCCTTCATAGCACCTCTTTGCTGTTTTGTCACCACAGCACCCACAAAATGAATTTTTCCCCATTTTTCAATTCTACGAATCCATCGGTGACGGCATTATCATCGGATTTCGGTGCTGCTAGCACACAGGATACCTGGTGAGTTTGACTCTCTCCGCTACGACATGCGTCTGCTTTGTGCCCAGTCTGACCACACTTAAAACGTTTTACTACCGTAGGGCTCGTAAAGTTAGTACGACAGTTGCTCGCACGATGAACCACTCGGTTACACAGAAAACATCGCGGAACACTCTCCGGTGCACGCTTCTCTTGTTCGGGTGCCGAATTTTTTTAATCTTCGGGACACTCCTTCTTGATCTTAGCCAAATTAGTTCCAGCTTGCGCTTTTAAGAATTAATCAGCCAATTCAAGCATTCCTTCAAGTGACTCAGCCTTCCTCTCTTTCAAGTACAGCGACAGGCTTGGGTGGCAACTAGTAAGAAATTGTTCTCTAATTAGGAGCTCTCTAAGCTTATTGTACTCCTGCGCTGTCCCTGAAAGTTCAATCCATCTGTCGAAATAATAGCTAAGTCGGGCGGCGTACTGCGTAGCCGTCTCACCATCAGCTTGCCTTCCTGTCCGAAATCTGTCCCGGAATCTTTCCACAGTAAATCTAAATCGCTTCAGCAAAGCAGTTTTCACCTTTGCATAGTTGGCTGCATCAGTCGGCGTCAGCCTACCGTACACACTGAGCGCTTCACCACTCAAGCAAGTGCTCAAAGCAGTTGCCCATTGATGTTCCGGCCAATTCTGGCTCTTGCAATCATCTCAAATCTGTGAAGGTACGCGTCAAGGTCGTCCTTCGTTTCATCAAACGCTACGAGCAGCTTGCTTGGGTTCAAGCGGAAGCCATGATCTCCCCATTCGCTGCTTTCAACTCTAGCTTGGACGGTAAGTTCACTTCGCTGTTGCAAACGGAGCCGCTCGAGTTCCATCTCGTGCTGCCGCTGCCGTTCCCTATCCTCTCTTTCTTCTTTCAGCTCTCGCTCCTTTGCCTCTCTTTCTTCCTTCAGCTGTCGCTCCTTTGCTTTTCTTTCCTCCCTCGCCCTTTCAGCTGCCAACTTCTCTCGTTCCAACTCAGCTGCTTTTTCTTCCTTGGCTCTCTCGGCTGCCAACCTCTCTCTCTCCACTGCATCTTTCTCCTTCTGGCTTACCCATTTCTGTAGTTCGGCGCCAGAAAGACCCATCTTCTCACCAAGACCTACTAACTTTTCGAGATCCATGGTGTCTCGCAAATAAAGTCTTGCCGCGTGTAAAAAATATCTGCCTAAATCAGTCTATCGGAACACTCCACTGCAGTCGTTAACGAGAACACTGAACAACACACAAAATCGTTCCGATAGCACTATCAACACTCGAGGCTCTTTCTCACTACTTTGGACACACTGTTCACCAAAAGGTCCTCGTCGCGGACGCCAGATTAAATGTCACACAGGTCTCGTTAATTAGGGAGGCGATCGCCGGGCTGATTCCAAGGGCCGAAGGATCGGCCCCCGAACCGCACCACGAAAGCGTGGAAAATTTAGAAGTAGTCCTTTTTGGCGCGCCAGCGGACACCGGCTGTGGCCCAAAGAAAAAGTCAGAGCCGAGAGGTGACAAACAAACAAAATTATATTCTCAATAATGGCAGATCGAAAACAACACACAAGAATGCACACTCCACAATAGTTGCATACAATATGTCACCAATCAAACAACGTACTACACAGTACAATCAGCCACACTCGAAACAACGGACACAGACAACAATACGCACCACAATGCAGTCGCATGTATTGAACAACCAAGACACTTAAAGACTAAAAAGATAAAAAACCTATTCAGTCCAAAGTTCTTGGAACCAAAGTCTGGATGATACTCTTCCGAGAATCACACACTCAAAGTCCAGCGTTGTTGTCGTTCCGCTGCCCTCGAAGTTTCTCTTCCAGGAAACCTCGCGTCTTCAGTTGGCCTCTCTCCAAGCTTCAAACTTCTTTGCCGGAAACACATCGGCTTCACACACGCAGCTGTTGCCACGCGTCTTCGCTCGATAGCGGTAGACACACGCTCTTGCCTGTAGCTCGAGCTTTCACCCCTCAGGTGGAAATCCTCTTCTTCTTCTCCTGCTTTGTCGCTACGGACAAAACCTTCGCCGACTACACGGCGGAATCCCTACGCGCTCTGGCGCTAACTTCCGTCTTACCCTGCTCTCTCATCTCGGCGGCTCGATTAAATACCCTCAACGCGAGATTCCAGAAAGTTCTCGTCATTTCGTCGGCGCGATACACAGCGAAGGCTGGGGAGAGGGCGAGACGGCTCGAAGGCCGCCCGCGATGGATGACTCAACCCGGCCTGACCACGCCTCTTTCCTTCTAGAAATTTCGAGTGCTTGCTCGGCCGCCGATGTGGGGTGAGGAGGTTCGTCGGCGAAGCCACGCTTCTTAGAAAAGAGGGAGCGTGCCCGGGGAGCTTGTTTTCTTTTTTTCTCTTTTTCTTTTGACCTCGCGGCATCACTCCGGCGTTCGTCACGGGAGTTTGGCGGCGCACCCTTTTTGAGCACTCGTTCTGTGACACCCCTAGTGCGCCCTTCCACCGCTAAGTACATATTTATTAATATGTTTTGTTATACACACATAGGCACACACAAGCACACAATAGGTTGCACCAGCGCGCGTGCGCGAGTCATACATACAGATTTTTGATCTAAGGCAAGATTCGCATGGCCCCCAAGATATACGCCGCACGCTTGCTGCCTCGGAAGCTTTAAAGAGTCTCACAATGCCTCACAGATTGCAGCACAATATCTAGCGTTTGCTGTTTGCTTGATCAACGCCTCTGGAAAGGCATGACACGTTTCCCGCTAGACGGACATAGTTGTCCATTTTTAGGGCTGTTTGAATGTTCCTGTGTGTTTTTAGGGGCGATGGCTGCACTACACCGCTCTTTTAACTGCGAAGCATTTCTTAGCGAACTTCGGCGACATTGAGCGTATCTATCTATCTATCTATCTATCTATCTATCTATCTATCTATCTATCTATCTATCTATCTATCTATCTATCTATCTATCTATCTATCTATCTATCTAGCCGCCTAATACTTTCAGCTCTCCTGGCCGTTTCGATAATGGTATTGATACGAATCTTGGTATGGAATAACATGACTGTAGGAAGAACATATCTGGCCAGTCACAACATGAAAATCAAGACATGTATGACATGAATGTCATGATAAACAATTCCTGGTCCTGCAGCTGTTGTGGTGGTTTCGTCCACATGGCATGTTGCAAAACTGTTATGGTGTGACAAGATTGCATGGCGAACGCAAACGACCGACCCTAACATAAAAATCATGGTATGCGTGCCATGTAACAACATGACTACATGCCACGCTCATGATGCACTGGCGTCCATTTCGCTAGCTTCACATGTACCAAACTCGGTTTTACTCGACGCGAACGGACGACAAAGGTAAATGACACATCCAAACATGATTATGACGACATGCGTCTCATGTAACAACATGACCACATGCCACACTCATGATGTGCTCACGGCTGTTTCGCTCGCTTCGCACATGCCAAATTTGGTATTACGTGATGTCAATGAATGATGAAAGTATGTGACTTGGGCAAACTTGATAATCACGAGATGCGTGTCTTGTGCGAACATGACTACATGCAACAGTCAAAGCGCCAATACACTTCGACGTGACGCGGTGCGCGTGTTCGACGGCGTTCATTTCGTCACGTCACGCCGGCGTTGCCACGCCAGGCGCCGGTCCTGCCATATACTCGCAGGCGCGTGCCGCTCTGCGTTGCTTTGACGCATGCGCGTTTTAGCGCGCCCGGCGTCCCTCCGTCGCGAAAAGAGGGAGACGCAGTGTTGGCGGGGTAACGCATCGTCACAAAAAACAGCATGTCGCATTTCGCGCCGGTTGCCGTCGAGCTGCGCTGGCGGACGAAGGTCGTGCTGGTCACGCCTGGCGTCAGACTGTAGAGTGCTCTCATTTTGCTAACGTAGCGTCGCTGTGCCCAGCGCGCGCGCGCGTTAAGGCTACATTGAAGTAAGTATATTGGACCCTTCATGCGTCGCTCGTGGCTGTTTTGCTAGCTCCACATATATCAAATTCGCTATTACGTGACATCAATGGATTACGAAATACATGACTGGTGCAAACATGATGATCCTGACACGCGTGTCATGTAAGAACATCACGACATACTACGCTCATAGCATGCTCGCGGCCGTTTTGCTAGCTCCACATATTCTTAATTTGGTATCACGTGACGTGAGTAGATGACGCTATGAAGCACAATCTATGAAGCATGATCCTATGAAGAACAACACATCGAAACGTGATAATCATGACACGGAAATCATGTACAGCATCATTTACCTCCACCTCGTAACGTTGTGCTGAATTTGAAGTGACATATCGATATTTCTCATTCGTGCTTCGCATATCTTCGATTCCCGCTGTACGAGGGATCTGCCAAATTTTTTGGGGACCAGATTGCGCATAAGGGGTATCAAGTGAATGTTTTCGAAAAATGAAATTGTTAGATTGTGCGCATTTGTGTTCTCTTCAGTGTCCCCGAGTACTTTCGCAAAAATTTGAAGGTATAACGGTCTGTTTGAACACAGCCTTGGAGAAATGGCACAATATTGAAACGACAGTCCGTATTTGGATACTTCTGGAGATCAGTGTCGTTGTGTTTTTTGAATGGTGGTGCCAATAGCCGCGCAGAAATTACCCAGGAATGGGATATGAAGAAAACGTTGTTTCAAATATTCGCTTCGACCCTCTCCTCCCTTTTACTTCAGCATTTCAAGATTGTATTGAATGGGAAGGTCTGTGGTCCTTGCGGAAATATAATTTTGGAACTGCGGCCTGCTGTTTCAGGTCATGACGACATACTACGTTCATACAATCCTTGTCTAAAGGATGCGAGCAGAGCTGGAAGTGTTCTCGTTCTTCGGGTTCAGCGATGACGTGGCCAAAGTGATATTTTGATGGCCTAAACAAAGTACCTATCTAATCACAACTGGCATGTACGCTTTTCACTGCCTGGTATCCTTGTAGATTCTGTTGCATTTGGCCTTGCAGACACTACTCCTGACAGTTGTTTCGATAATCGTCCAAGGTTTGTTCTAAAGTACTCTAAATCGTTAACCACTTTTTTCTTAACACGTAATTTTTTTGTAGTAGTAGTCCTGCTTGTATTAAGGACCAGAGTCAATTAAATAGGTCACGAACATTCGGGCGTGAAGCGGTTCATTGCAATTACAAGTGACATCAGTATATGGATTTATGGGAGCTGCCATTGAAGTGCGACAGTGTGTTGAGGGATCAAAAAGTAATAATGAATGATTGAGTTAGAATCAAATTCAAAGCAATCACAATGTTTTACAAATCGCATTTCTTTCCCACAAGAATATTGCACATATGTAGTGCACAAAGAATTTATGACAGTTTTCCAGCGAAAGCAGTTATGAGATCACAACTCGGGTCACGCGTGGTGCTGTAGTTGTCCACCGCCAGCGGTGTCCGTAATCATTTCACACGAAATAAAAAAAAAAACATACTACTAAGGACACAGTGGGGCTTAAACCCGGGTCCACTGCTGCCAGCCCAGTATTCTACCACGAGTAATACCGGTGCTTGTGTACTTTCCTAAGGCAGGCTTGATGTTGGGAAAGGAATCGCGTTATTATTAGTAATAAGGCGTTTTATAAGAGCAAAATAAAAGCTACGCGTCACACAATGCGATTAGCGTAACGAATGGGCTGTTCAATGCTCCAACCTATTACAAAAACTTGTTCTTAATCCCCTAATAACTATGGCGCTTTCTTTCTTGCTTGACTCTCTCTTTTGAAGATCCCACCCACTAAGGGGGATTGGCCATGAAAACGGCGGTTAATGCAAGTCAATACCGTTAGGGTTTTCAGGCTAGGGGAATAGGATTACTTTCTTTTGAGTGCGAATTGAATTTGGCACAATTTAAAAGCCACTTCAGGCATAATTCCTTATCGTTGTCAGCCTTTGCATGAACAATTGGCACAAAATTTCTTGCAAGTGTTTAGCCAATACCACACTCCTCAGAAGAATGAAGAAGTATAGCCGAGCGAATGCCGGCCTTATAGCTAGAAATTATTATTATTATGCCGTTGTGGGTACCCAGCAAGTGTGCTTGCGCAGTCACACAAAGATCTTTTAGGAAAAGCTCTGATATGCCACTCTTTTAGATTGTGGTGTGACTGTGCTACGCTTTCCGCGCAGGCCTGGCGTCTTTTTTATTTTTAAGAAAAATCTTTTTTTAGCGCTATCGTCACACGCTATTATTACTCCGGGGAGCCCTTGCTCTGCATGGAAAGGCACGCTCATAAAATTGCTCTACGATGACAAACCCCCTCACGTGATTAGGTGTTCCGCATTTGCTTGTGTTCTCTGCTGCGCACGAAATTGTGAGGTGCGTTTTATCATTGGTAAGCGTCTTCAGTGCAGTGTCTAACGGGCAGCACAATGATGTGGGTTACATTAACGCGTAGTGCTTTTATCGGTACCTGCAGAAACGATGTTCGGTGCAAGGATACAGTAGCAACAAATGTGTGCCTTGTGACCCGCATCTGCTAAATAAGAAACAAGGGCAATGGCTCTGAATACAGTGCTCGCTGGATTTTCATCCATCAGTATTTCTACAGCCAGGTTTCCTTCTTGAGTGTGTAGTGCTTACTACTATTCTAGTTATCGGTGAGCAGATCACCAAGTTGTCTGACACGCTAGAATTCACATGTCTGCTTTGACATACGTGGCGGCGATTTATCGGAGCATAATGCACAAAACTATAACGCAAGTACAGTGTGCGCAGACTTTTTGTGCTCTTGACCACGTCAATGCGCAAAACCGCTGGTCATTGTGGGTACCTGGCTGGGCTCAGTGAAAAAGCAAACTCATGAGAGGAAGACATAAAATTAGGGGGCGGGGGTAGATAAGATTGAAAAGTTTGCATTTATAACGTGAGAGCAGAAAGCAGAGGTCGGGTGGGTTGGCGGATCATGGGAGGCGCCTTTGCTCTACAGTGGGTGTAGTCAGACTAACAGTGATGATGATGTTCATTGAATCGAAGGTGAGTTTTGATTATTTGATGATTGATTTGTGGGGTTTAGCGTCCCAAAACCACCATTTGATTATGAGAGACGCCGTAGTGGAGGACTCCGGAAATTTGACCACCTGGGTTCTTTAACATGCATCCAAATCTGAGTACACGGGCCTACAACATTTCCGCCTCCATCGGAAATGCAGCCTCCACAGCCGGGAATCGAATCCGCGACCTGCGGGTCAGCAGCCGAGTACCTTAGCCACTAGACCTACGCGGCGGGTAGTTTTGATTATTTTTAATAACGTCTTTGCGTTCTACTCCAATTACCGAGGCCATTCAGGCTGTTAATAAAGAGCATGGCTCCAGCTTGCTTCATTGAAACGATTCGCTCATTCCCTTGTTCGTAGTCCTTAGGCATATCATGTCCTACGCCTCGTTAATTTATGCGAGAACGTTCAAAGAGGCAAGAAAAAAAGCAGACGAAAAGCTTGAGAAAACAAGGAGTTCAAACATACGAAGGCAGAATTTTTTTGTTATTGACTAACCATTTGCAGTGAGCGTTCGCTCTTGGGAGCCATTGTAGCCTCCTTTCCACGCCATGCGTTTTCAGGCAGCGTGCTGCTCAACTTTTAAAAAAGAAATGCGCTCTCTCGACATAGCACGCATAATAACCAATAAAGGCAGATAACGAGGAGCACTGAGCAGCAACCATGAAAGCGGTATGCGCATATATGTAAATAAAAAAGAGTTTCGCCGCAAAGGCGAAGCAATGAATGCGATAGCAACAACTTCGAATGTGACGTTGCGAACGGCAAACGGATCGAAACGAACGCGCTGCTCACGCACAAATGATACACGGAAACGATACACACACGACGAAAGCAAACTAACAGCCTTTATGCCTCGACACTTAAGGCACTGTTTGAACAAGAACGATGCATGAAACGTAGCGTACAAGTGTCCCAGTTGCTACTTCTCTCTGAAAAGCGCACTCTTTCCGCAAATGGAGCCTGTTCAGAGAGCGAAGTGATCTTTGTGTGCCCGGTCAATAAACGCAATCGTTCCGGTCAAAGTCGAAAGCGCGCGATGATCTCCCACCAGAGGATAAGTGCGCCGACAAGACCCCTTCCCTGCGCGCAGCACAGCACGCGTGGGAAATGAGCGCGCATCGGCGCATCGCGACGAGCTGGGCGCCAACCTTCACTCTGAGCCCGCTCATTGCGCCATCTTGCTGGTAATGCTGAAAACACGATAGTTTCCCCTGAGATGCCCATCAGCAGTGGTAAGTGGTACTTATAAATAGCTTCCCGTTTGAACGTTGAAGGAGGCGCTTCTTCGTTGTTCAGTAATTAATGCCTCACACTCACGTATGATAGGTCTAAAGTTCGTTTTCGCATTCCGGAGTTTTTTTATGGATAATTTTTTTCTTTCTTGCGTTTACATATATACAGATACGTATGTACATACGGTGATTGACGCCGACACCCACGGCGAAATTCAGCCGAGAGTGCACATATAATTGCTATCGCAATAAAAGCAAGAGATACCGATGGGTGCGCCAGCGTAGTGTGCTAATTAAAGATTGCAGGTGTACTCAAGTGCTCTGGAATTCACAGTATTACAGTGCAGTAATCCATAAGAACACTACAGGACAACCTGCTACATTAAGAGCTAAAGTCAATATATAAGGCAAGCTATAGTTATCTTAACCTCTAGGCTGTTTAGACGTGCGACAAGCTGGGTATTTTTAACTCTTTTAATTGTTAGGTACTCTTTAGAAAAGACAGAAACTTTGAGATGACTCTACAGAGTGCACTACACAACACCTTGCCCTAAGTATTGGGTAGTAAAACGCGCACATCAGCGTTCGTGATCTTTGTTCTATGCCTTGCGTCAACTTCCCGTTTCATCGTTGTGCAACAGCTAGTGGATTGCTGCAGCAATCTTGACAGAAGTTCTTGCTTGAGATCTGCTCATTTAAGTGCCGTAGTTATCTCATTGTGCTTACCAGAAAACCAGCGCGATCTTTCAATGAACTCATTTCTACACTATTATTACACATGACTATGTTATGCTTATACTTTCTCCTTTGCTCTTTTTCTACGTATCACTCTCCTTGCCCTAACTTCCTTGCTACCCCATCGCTATACTACGCTGCTGTAGACCATGCCTAAGTCAACGCTATTTAGCGTATCATTTGCAAGGTGAACCTATACTCAGTCACTCTAACTCTCAACAGCTGTGAGTGGGAGAGAAGCTTTGCTCAGAGCACCTCGGTATTTTCGATCAAGGGAACAAACTTTCCTGCTGCACAAATTCACCGATGCCGGAGTCGCGACCGGTGGCAGCGTCATTTGCGACAGCAGCGCCGACGACAGCATTGTGAGGAGCGAAGCCGTCCACAGGGTGGCAACACGCATCCAGCCATCCTGAGCACCTCATCGTCTGATGCCATGAGACAGGCAAATGTCGGGAAAGAGCAATTTGCATTTGTAAGGAGCCAGAAGGAGCTTGATTGTGCGTAGTTTACGCTCAAATCAGGCAAACAGAATACCGAAAAAGACGACGAGCCCTTTCACTATAACGACGAATTGATTGATATGTGGGGTTTAACGTCCCAAAACCACTATATGATTATGAGAGACGCCGTAGTGGAGGGCTCCGGAAATTTAGACCACCTGGGGTTCTTTATCGTGCACCCAAATCTGAGCACACGGGCCTACACTATAACGACGAAATCCCCTGCGCAGGACGTGGCCAATTACACACGCATAGGAAAACTCGTCTTCGAAAGCCATGTTTGCTCATTCGCCGCTTTTCACGATTCGTTTAGGAACCCACCTTTTCATGCGCCTCTAATCCAGGAAGAAATGTTTTCTGAAGTCACCGTTTCAAGACGGAGCATTACTTGCGTGACCTCTGTTCAGTGTGCACCTACACAGGGGAACTAAAACCAAAGCGTTCAACTGGAGGCGCTTCCCAGAGTTGGAAATCGCGGCGACTAAGGCAACAGCTCCTTCTATTTCCGTAAATAAATGGGTGCTCCCTAAATGGCTGTTAAACTATTCTCGAAATTTAAAAGAATGAACGCGTTATTCTCTTCGGGTGTGTACACGTATTTTAGGCAGCATTTGTGACACCAGCACTCTGTTCACGTGACGTCACGCGGACGTAAACACTTGATTGGTTCATATACGAGTGATGTCTGTCCTGAAGTGTCTCTTACTTTGCTTTTCCATGCAGTTGCGCACTCGTTCTGCCCTGTTTCACATGACCATCGTTGGCGGTCAACTGACTTGATTGCGTTTGGCGTGCTTTCGTCTGCGTGAGCAATAACAGCCAGTAGCTGAAAAGATTGAAATCTTGATCAACTTAATGCTTAGTAATGACACTGTCCACTTACTTTTTGTAATCAGTGTCGAGGTCGAGATAGCACCCGCAGAAATTGTAGCAAGAGCTAGAAAAAAAAAACTTCTGAAGTTTTGCAACTCAGAGTCACTTATGGTCCTTTTAAACACGACTCGCACCTTATCATACTTTCTTATCTATTTCTAGTAAACACAATGTGCTAAATACAAGTAGACTGAGTGCCTTTTGTTTGTTGTCTTGCCCACAACTAGTTTATTTTGCCTCACTTCTTCCCTACCGTTCATGCGAAGGTCACGAGCGCAAATATAGAAAAGACCAGACTTGACAGTCACATAGGTAGAGTTTTTTAACCTTTCAAAATAAGCTTTCATTTCCATATAACCCTCTGCATGCATCTATTAGGAATACGTAACTACTCGGTTAACCAACGAACGTTCATTTACATTCGCATGACTGCTTCGCACTCTTTACATTGTTCTTTTACCAGCTTGGTAACCAATTCAGTGTATTACGTTTCGATATACTTCAAAAAAGACTGTTATATGTGTTTTTCGGACTGACCGTCTAAGATATTTAGAAATAGCTGTTATTCCTTATACTAGTTTTAATTTAACTTTAACATGTCAACGTCCCAAAACATCGGTGTGAATGTGAGAGACGCCATAGTAGGGGGTACCGGAAACTTCGACCAACTTGTGTTTTTTAACGTGACCTGAACCTATCAACATTGGCCTCAAGCATATTAGCCACATTTTAAAGTGCTGCCGTGGAGCCCACGATTCGTGTTCGGATTTGTGTTCCACCACGTATGCTGGAACGTTCACTGGCAAGTTCTTTTTCACAAAAAGTGTACTAAATTACCATTGTTCAAGCTCAGCAAGAAACTCGGCTTTTTTCTCACTCTAGGCTCCCAAGTCCTGTCAAGTGGTCCGTCAAGCTTTCCAGCTGTCATTACAGGGCTTTTTTTTATAGAGAAATTTTCACTTGTGTGCTTCAAATATTTTGCTCTCTGGTTAAGATTCCAATATATGTCCAGTCGTTACGGTGGGTTGTTAAAAATAATACAAAGTAATTATCCCTGTAACTTCATCAATGCAACAAGCATGCCCCAATAAAAGTAGAATAAAACTAAACAGAGAAGGAATAAACTTGGAGTAGATGAAGAGGTGAAAAAAACTGCTTTCACTGCCATGTTAACACAAAGCAGAAAAACCGCTGAGATCAAAGTGTTTTTATGTGAATAATTTGAGACACTATTCTGTGGTACAAAGCTCCATATCCGGTAGTTGTCTGCTGATACTGATTGCTTCGAAATTCGTATAAGCAATGAAAAGAGAACATCATTTCTAAATTATGCAGTTACCAGAAGGAACTGTCACAAATAAGTATCCTACAGTAACCCAGATACCAGGAGCTATCATACTTGTAAACAAGAAGACAGTACTCAATGGGCACCACATGGACTGCTTACACTTCTTCAACATTACACATATCATGTGGTTTGATGAGGTTGTCGGAACATCTAAAGAGACCAGTCACAACCTTATAGGTTAGCAACACACCTGTGTGCTGATGAAAAAAGTTGCGGTGACTCCTTAAGCATTTGCGCAAGAAGACTCGAAGACGAAAACTATCTTAGCAGCTTTCATTGATACCTTCTCCTCCCCGCAAGGCTTCTTGCTTCTAGAACTGCGCAGAGAGCCGGTGAACTGCCTCCAGCATTGGACGCGTTGCACGTTTTCTGCACCTGAGTTGGATTGTCACTGGCTCGAGATTGGCCCATGTTTGACCCAGTGACAATGTTCTGTGTTCACGTCATCACGTCATGTTACCCTGTGCGCCGTCATATTGACGTCCATTTTCGACGATCATTCATGAGGACGTCATCGGGTGAAAAAATTACCATGATGATAGACTTAAGCATCACAAGTACTGGCGTAGACATCGCCAACAATCACCTTCTGCGTTCGACCAGATGCCTCAGGCTTTTGCCCTAAGAGCAAATATGCAATAAATACTGTAACAGATAGGATACAACAGCCTTGATTCAAGGCGGTTTCATGGTATCTCCATTCAGTAGTGGTGGTGGTGGTGGTGGTGGTGGTAGTAGTAGTAGTAGTAGTTGTTGTAGTAGTAGTAGTAGTAGTAGCAGCAGCAATGCCAGTACTAGTAGTTCAATTATTTTTATTTTTATTTTTATTATTATTATTATTATTATTATTATTAGTAGTAGTAGTAGTAGTAGTAGTAGTAGTAGTAGTAGTAGTAGTAGTCGAAGTGGTAGAGGTAGTAGTAGTAGTCTTCGATTGTTAACACGTTTAATATTGTGAAATACGGTAAACCGCAGCTCCGCAACTACATTGCACGCAGGCCTCCATGAAGCGCAGCATTAAGCATGCACAGGATTATTTGAATGTGCATGAGTGGCCGTGGACCGCAGAAAATTGCCTCCGACTCGAGTGGTGCCAATTGAGGAGAAAGGTCTCGACGAAGTGAGTGGCACTTTCTGTGAAGTTACATTGATTACGTTTCTCGAGAGTGGCGACGCGCGCAGTGCTGCGTTTCTGAGGCACGTGAGGCAGAAATATAGGAAGAAACTTGTGGCCATTCATTGAAATGAGAATTGCTGGAATGGTGAACGAACTGTAATGAACTTAGAAGCAACTCACGCAGACAAATCGAATGAACATTAAATAGGAGGGACAACACAGGTATTTTTGTAATAATTTTCGTGTGCGCATTGTAAAAAAAAAAAACAGGCGTTAAGGCTGCGCTAATAATAGATTCGATTGGCTGAAATATCCGTTCAAAGAAGCTGACAATTGCTTTTCGTGATGGAAAGACAGTACATTCCACCAGACCTGGTAGCGTTGGCGCTGGAGCAATAACAAAGGAATACTGACACATGAAATTTGGCCTCGCGTTTTCTAGATGCAATGTGCGGGGGGGGGGGGGGGGTCCTCTAGTTATAACACAAAATAATGTTTTTTTCGCAGAGAGTCACCATGTTCATATTCTCCTTGCACGTGACAGATAAATAGTTATAACCTGCTCACTATCAGCCAAATTCAGTTTCACTTTTGCGTGAGCCCCAATAATGACAAACAACGTGAGCATACAGAAATTCGACCCCTTCGTTCAATCGTGACCAGCAGCCGTGCAAGAAGTATACACTGTTTAACAAATGCAGCATTGAATAACGGCTATGACGTCATCATACCTCGTTTTATTGACTGCAGCAGGGTGACGTGATGAAAGTAAGGGGGCCCCTATGAGATCCCTTTAAACGGTGTCAATATCTCCAAACATTAAAAAAATCAAAATTGCATTAAAATATCTTGCAAGATAAGTTCGCTGATGAAATTTTGCGAATGGTATACGCCGGTTCACGGGAATAAATCCCATTGGCTATCTCGGCCAGGAAGCTTTTTGTTAGTACGCCTCTAGCCAAGATGGGTAAACTAACACCTGAGGCCAATTCGTAAGGCGATAGCTGCTTTTAGTGTTTTGATGGCAGCCACCAAGGAGCCTGCAGATGCTTCGAATTGAGCCAGTAAATCCACGTTAAGCAGATAAAACCATGTTTCATAGTCATATTACGTTCCTAGGAGCCTCCGATTTGAAATTAACAATTTATTGAAGAATTCATCAAGATCATTTCCTTCATGTTGTCCATAAAGCTTTCTTTTTGAGGTTCGAAACGCTAGCGAAAGATGTAGTGGTCTATATTCCCACCTTCAATGCACTCGATCCACATTGAGAAAGGATCACCGCTTGAATCAAAAATCCATGCAGGCGTGCACGTCGATGTTGAGCTTGCTCTTTACAGTTGAACTGGAAGTGGCTACGTGTTCCTGTGACAAAAGGATCCCAGTGCGGTGTAACCGGAAGAATCCTGTCAACAGATTTGCTATAGAAGATGAGCGAACGGTCCGCAAGAGAATTTCTGCTATTTTTTGAGGTTTAGTGTGAAAGACTGATTTAAGTGTTCTATCGTAAGATACACTGCGCACAAAAGGAGTCGCTCACGCCGAGAAATTGTCGCCAAAGTCTGCCAACTTAACCTCGCCAGTGAAACAACGCTATGACTGCCACCATTCTAACGTTCCTGGTTAAAAAGCCAGTGCTGTGCTCCATTTCGCTTTAATGTCGCTTATTCTCATGGTCTTCTTGCGATTCTTCATTATAAACACCATAGGCTAGCCTTGATGAAAAAAAATGTATGTAGTTGTGCTCAACGCGAAACCCTCAAGGAAATGTGGAGCAGTGTCTTGGCTGGGTTATTGCAGAGTTCACAAAGGTGTGCGTACAGCTGTAAACGGGTCTCTACCAATTCATTTCTACCGAAATGTAACCGCCGCAGTCGGGATCAATGCTGCGATTGATCCAGGAGCCGAGCACCGTACACAGATTCAACGTGGTGGACGATATTACACTCTAAGAAGTAAAGGAGAAAGAGAGGTATCGAGTTTTCTCCTTTAGAGGATTAACTAACCTGCCGCACCCTTCGCACTATTTCGGCAGTAACTTTGAATGAGTAGGCGCGCTCTAATGGTTGCTCCTCAAAGAGCAACAGTTATTTTGCGCAAATTTAAACAAAATCCTCTTGAAGTGCATACATACATTTGTTTAAATGTACAATCGATGAGCAAGCATCACATTCAAGAATAAAGTTTAGGAAACTTGCACCAAACCCACGATATTCGAACTCACGACCACTCAGTCAGCATGTGCGTACAATAAACTTTACACCACACCACGCTACAGCGCCATCTAAAAAAGAATTAGGCTTGTGTAGGCACCGATTAGTCGTAAGCACATGGCGCGAACATTCTCTCAGTTGCACACACTGAAAAAGAAAACAGGTGCTTTGCTCCAGTTAGAGGAAAGGTACGTACTCTAATCGACGCGACGAGTGCAATCGTGTGCGCACAATTCATATTTTGGAGGAGACAAAAGCCTTTTTCGAGGTAACTACGCAGTTCGTCTAGAAAACTTTTTAGAGTGTGAATGCGAAGCATCTTATGACCAAGCATGATCCGTTGGCGTCCACTCCCACTCCTGTGGGAGTGGACGCCAACGGATCATGCATAGGAGAGCATAGGAGAGGAGTGGGAGCATAGGAGAGGAGTGGGAAAGCATAGGAGAGGAGTGGGAGGGGACGCATGCGCGTCCCCTCCCACTCCTCTCCTATGCTTTCCCTCTCTTACGCCACGCCACGCCAACGCAGGCAGCACCTGTTGGCGAGTTTCTCGATTGGAAAAACTAGCTGCTCGCACTGCGCAACCACGCACTAGCAAACACACATGTATAGGCACTGAATCTTGACCTCCAGGTAGTGCCGGAGGGAGATTTCTCCTGTGCGTTGTTGAACAATAAAAATTCGCTCTGGGCGCGCTGACAAAAGAAAAATGTGGCTGCAGATCTCTGTGTACAATGGGAGTTTTTTGTCACTCACTGCCCATTAGCAGTGATTTGCGTGTTCCAGTAGGAAACACTTTTTTATATCTGCGCGCTTAGCGTCTCCCCTAGTTTCTCTCCTGCGCAACTCCGCCGCCAGTGTAAACGTTAGCGTCCGCTGTTTCGCATTTATAGCTGGTTGCTTTTAGCGGAAGATCAAGTAATTTTTTTATCTTGAAAATAATCTTCGACATGGCTGCACTCACTTCAGCGAGAAATTTGTCTTGTCCAAGAATGACCACGAAGGCGCCAGAAGAACTTGTTCTTGGCCTGGTTGCTTCTTTCTAATAATCATGTCATAGGTCGAAAAGATGAAATGGTGTGTTTCTGTTTGTCCGTTTGTGTTTTAGGCTGACGCAATGAATATTAGCAGATAACGTGAGTTCAGTGATTGCCTTGTTTGTTAGAGACAGCATTATAAGAACAGATCATGATGCCAAAGAATGTGTTGGGAATGTTCATTATAATACTTAAAAAAACGTGTCAACTTCGAGGAATAAGTGACCTAAATAACATAATCTCATTGACAAAAAAAACATCACATTAACAAAGCAATCGCACCAAATATCGACAAATGTGTGCAATGAATAAACTTCTCGAGACATGTAATTTATAATGGCAGATGAAATCGCAACAGCACAGAAAAGGGCACGATGACACGCAATGTTTATGGGCCTAGTGAAAATTATTATATTATAATAAAAGATAGCTTCAAAAATGCGGCAAGGACGGGTATGTTGATGAAAAACCTGCGCAACTGTGATCTCGTTTGTTTTTAAAAAAGAATCTAAGAACAACCTGGCCTATAGGCTCTACCAAACGTTACCCTAGACAAAGCTTGGCTGAAGCTAGTAACGACTTTGAAATAATCTACAAATAACCCAGCATGATACAGCTGAAGTCCTTAATTATAAATGTAGAGCAACCTGGAAAGAACCTATCACAACCTAGCTAAAGTCTGGAAATATTCTACAAGCAACCAAGAAATGACCTGGAATTGACTATAGATAAAGCCTAGCAGCCTACAGGCACAAACTTATATACGTCTGCATCGTCCAACTTTACTGTTTGTAATCTTGCGCGACCTACTACAAGCTTCCTTATTTTTTTGTGTATGCCGTAGATTACCACAGACTGGATCGGAATGCAACCTTGAAACTTACAAATTTGAGCCTTGCTGTCAATCATGATGATTTGTACAAGCTATGTGTTACGGTAGAAAAAAATTCGGCAGATCCCACGCACCAGAGAATCGACGTAAAGTGACCGTACTGCAATTTTTTTATTGAGCAACACGTCATGAAACGACGCGAAATATACGTACAAGTGTTGCATGCACAGACATGTGTGTAAGAGTTGAAGATATTTATAAAACATGTCGTTCGCACTTGCGCAACAATGCCGACTGGAACATTCGTATTAGCAACACCAGATGCTGATATGAAGCGCTGATGCTCGCGATGATGCTGGCCCTAGACACTGCTATATAAATGAACTTCAGCGCATGGCAACTAACCACAATTGACGGTAACCCGACGTGATGGTTGTATCAAAGGTGTACATATGTAATGCTTATAAAATTGGGTTGGCAGCACTGCAGCCACTCTCAAGAAGGTTTAGAATAGCGCACCTCGAGCCCTTGTGGTGCGGTCACTGGAACTGCGCTCGCGTCGTAACGCCAGTCGCCATACGCGTTCGCGGCCTGCACGCAGAAAATCCAAAATAGCGTGTGGTGATAGTGGCCCGCGACGCCCGCAAAGTGCTGTGAGTAGCTTCCGTGCATTTGGGTATGTGGTCGGGGCGAAAGTCCCGAGACTTTTCCCTAGGGGGAGCAAACGCTGTTCTAGATCTCATTGGATCATGCCGTTGGATCATGCCCTGCAAGCAAGTGTCGAAGCTACTACATGGATGATGCCAAATCTGATCCCGTCCTCTGGCCCTGTATTTCGTCATCGTCTGACTGGCAGCCGATTCTTGGCTTCACTGCGCAAGTGGTGTCATCACGTGAGCAGATGCATGGCACGACGTCACTCAACCCGGCTTTAAAAGACTTGCCCCAACGTTTTTTCACCAGTGGGCACGGCGAGACCGGAGGCATCATGTCACTCATGAACCGTTTCCTGTTTGCAACACAGGTTAGTTACTCATCATTTAAAAGTGATGACCTGATTGTGTTAGTTGTGCCGTGCCCACGGACATGCTTGTTAATAGCGTACGACTGTATTCGTGTCTGTGAACTGCTTGTTTGTGGTGACATTGAACTTAACCCCGGTCCGTCTGTCGATGAAATGTTCGCGTCACTTCAATCTGGCCAGGCCACAATCTTGTCTGAACTAGCCGACATTCGAGAACGTCTTTTAACAACAGAAAAAACCGTGTCATCCCTAAATGCAAAATGGGTAGAAGTTAATGAACGGTTAATAAAAATTCGTGAAAAAACTTCAGAAATTGAATCACTTCAGACTGAAGTTCAAAGCTTAAAAGAAGTAATTCAACAACAAAACACTAAGCTGGCGGATCTTGAGGATCGCAGTCGGCGTTGCAACATCATTATTCATGCAATTAGTGAACAGGAAGGCGAAAATGCAAAATCGCTGCGACGTGAAGTGGTCGACGAGCTCTTCTCACAGAAGCTAAGGGAAACCATCCGTTCTGTTGCCAGAATTCACCGTTTTGGGCAAAAATCTGGCAAAAGGCCTGTAATCGTTTACTTCCAGGACTTCCTAGAAAAAGAAGCAGTCATGCGGAAAGCTAAAATGCTCAAAGGCACTAAAATTTATTTGCAGAACGACTACAGTCAATACACCCTGCGTAAAAGGCGCCTTCTCTGGGAAACCGCCCAGGATGAAAAATCTCGAGGAAAACGTGTTTTCCTTGCTAACGAGAAGCTAAGCATTGATGGTAGCCTTTACGTATGGGACGAGACTAGAAACCAGCATGTCCTTTTCCGAGAAGCTCGTAGGCCACGCGATAATCAATGACCTCACACGCACACTCGTTCAAAGGAACTTAGACTGCTTAGTTTCAATGCTCGAAGTTTAGCGAATAAGACTGAACAGCTTGAACAACTTATTTTCAGATATGATCCGCATATAACGATGGTGTCTGAAACATGGTTACATAGTGATATCAGTGATGTGGATGTAATTCCTCCGTCGTATCAGATCTTTTGACGCGATCGCACAAGTAGGGGTGGAGGCGTGGCGATAATATTAAAAACAGTTTTGCCGCCAGCGCACTTGCGCAAATAGATGACCACGAAAGCCTTTTTCTAAAAGTAAACTGCTGGGGCCACGTGTTTGTTCTATGTGCTGTCTATCGGCCCCCGTCTTCTCCTCCCGAATTCTTATCACTGCTACGCGATCACATGTCGTCGTTAAAGTGTCCTCATATTTTAATGGCTGGGGATTTCAACTTGCCCTCCATTAAGTGGTCGCAAAAGGTGACTGCCAATGTAATTGATAGCCCTCTGTATGACATTATGCTTTCTTGCGACTTGCAACAAGTGGTACTTGAAAACACGCGCGTAATTGGTAATCATGGTTCGATATTAGATCTTGTATTTCTTAACAGAGATATTCCGTCGTACGACGTAGCCATTGAAGAGGGTATATCAGACCACAAGCTATTACTGGTGACTTGTAAACTTGCTGATAGTACGCAACACCCCAAAACAGTTACAAAAACCGTAAAAGATATGGCGAAGGCTGATGATCAGTCTATTCTTGATGTATTATGGCAGCTTGTAGACCAGGAACCCCGCAGTGATGTCATTTCTTTGTGGCTATCCTTTAAGCATGCTGTACTGCACTGTTTAGAATCTTTTGTTCCTGACCGCCACGTTAAAACAAGGAGGGCTAATCCCTGGGTAACCCGCGACATTGTACACATTAAGCGAAAACTAAAGCGTGCCAAAAAGAAATCAAACAGAAATCCCGATGGTATTCAACAAATTCAAGCTGAACTTTCTTGCGCACTAACAGCATCCCGAGATAAATATTTTTCATCGACCTTACCGAGTTTCTTGAAGAATAATCCGGAAAAATTTTGGCAATACTTGGGAAATAAGGCTCCAACTTTAGAAAAATTAAGGGAGAATGACTTAGTAGTTACTGACTTAACAGAAATTTCCAACATTATGAATGATTATCTTCATTCCGTGTTTTCTTCAAAAGATACTACAACTCTCGAACTTGTTCCATCCTTGCCTGATTCGGATTTTATCAGCTTTGAGGGTGTGTTGTCACTGTTACTTGGCGTAAAAGAAAAATCCTCTGGTGGGCCCTGACGGCATACCAAATTCTTTCTTGCGTCGATACGCTGAACCAATATCGCATATTTTAACCACTGTTTTCTCTGAATCACTCAAAACGGCAACGTTACCAGATGACTGGCGTCTCGCCAGGGTTGTAGCTGTGCATAAGAAAGGTGATCGCCTGCTGAAGGAAAACTACCGCCCAATTTCCCTAACGTCTACATGCTGCAAGGTACTTGAACACATTATTGCTCACTTTATTACCGATTTTCTTGAAAATAATAACCTGTTGTCTCCAGCCCAGCATGGCTTTCGGAAAAAATTATCAACGTGCACGCAGCTAGTTGCAACAGTTCATGATATCGCACAAATACTTGATTTTTCAGGCCAGGTTGATTTAATTTTTTTAGACTTTAGCAAGGCATTTGACCGCGTTCCCCATGGCAAACTTCTCATAAAGCTCCGAAACCTGAATGTTCCATCTTTCATCATAAGTTGGATAGAGGCTTATCTTTCAAACCGCGCTCAGTACGTTGATGTGGGGGGACATATTTCTAACACGTTACCGGTATTATCAGGTGTCCCACAGGGAAGTGTTTTAGGGCCGATTCTTTTTCTTATATACATAAATGATATAGCTGACATGGTTGAGTCTAACATTAGTATCCGATTGTTCGCTGACGACTGCGTAGTATATAAAGAAGTGACATGCCAACAAGATCAGGTTGATCTAAGTTTTGCATTAACACAAGTTAGTGAGTGGTGTACTCGGTCGTCAATGACATTAAACTCTGACAAAACGGTACTCCTACGTGTGACAAGAAACAAACAGCCATTCACGTTTGCCTACAACGTCCAAGGAACACCAGTACGTGAAGTAAATGAATACAAATACCTAGGAGTAACCATTACAAACACACTTTCTTGGTCCGCACATATAACAAATGTCTCCGCATCAGCTTCTCGTAAGCTTGGTTTTCTGAGGCACAAACTGAAAAAAGCCCATCCGAAATTAAAAATGCTCGCGTACAAAGCGTATATTTTGCCTAAACTTGAATATGCATCAGTGGTTTGGGACCCTTTCTACAAAAAAGACATTCAAAAACTTGAAATGGTTCAAAGACGCGCTGTACGTTTTATTTTTTCTAAGTTTAAATCATCTGATTCTCCGACAAAATAATGAAAGACAACGATATTCCTGTGCTTGAAGATCGCCGCAGAATCGCACGCCTGAAATTCTTGCATTCCATTTATAATGGTAAGCTGAATATTCCTGCCCATAAATACATACAACCATTCTCTCCTCGCGCATCTAGGCATCGTCATATGCATAACCTGCTCCCATACACCACGCGGACTAACACCTTTAAAAATTCTTTCTTTCCCCGAACAATTATTCAGTGGAATAGCTTACCACCTGATGTCATTTCATCTGATGACTTCGAGAAAGCGTTGCTCGGAGCATTTCAACCGTGACATAAGCGCATCTTCTCTGTACTGCTAGTGCTTAATATAATGTTTATACTCTGTATTCATGCAATATCACTTTTTCGGATTGTTGGTGCTCAGTACTTGTAATAGTTGACTCGTTTCCATGTGTATAAATTTGTCTGTACGTATGTGTATATTCTTTTTTTGTGTGCTTTAAGACATCACTCCATTTTCGCCATTATTTATTTATTATTTATTTTTATATGGTCTGTTATATTTTTTCTTAAATTCATTGTATCATCCATTTTGTATTCTTGCAAATTTGATTATTCCTTTAATTTTTTTCTCAATGTTTGCATATTTGTTTATTGTAATGTTCCCCACCTGCTCTGTCTTCAGTGACCGCAGTATTTTCTAAACAAAAATAAAAAAAAACATGGCGACCGCTATGCCCGCAATGCTCACAGCCCCTGCAAACGTTATTCTAAAGCTCCCTATTGACGTTTCACTAAGATGAGCGTCTATTTGAATAGTAGTTCCGAGACCTGGTGTAGCTCTGTGGTACGTAAAATGCTTCATTGCCACGCAGAATGCCTGAGTTCGATCCTAGCTGTGACCCTGACATTTATTCTTTGCATTGGTTGGGTCGACGCTACCAATGTTGGGTATTCCTTAACGCTCGTGCTTTAAAAATGACCATGTGCGTTGTAGTCGTTCCTGAGTACATGCTGAGTGTCAGTCACCTGCGGTACATACCCGCATGCCAGCGGCACATACCCACTCGTGGGTATATGCCACTGTCTGGTGGAAAATGTTTGACGACGAATGCGACGTGATTGTGACATTATTCATGTCTTGACCAGCGCGTCATATACGTCAACTTATCTTACCCTCCCATCCTAATTTTGGTTCACGCAAAGTTAAGGGGGCCACGAGAACGACCAAAGGTAAGAGGATAGATAGATAGATAGATAGATAGATAGATAGATAGATAGATAGATAGATAGATAGATAGATAGATAGATAGATAGATAGATAGATACTCTCAAACTCACCGAAGTTCGCTAAGAAATGCTTCGCATATAAAGAGGTTCGAGTATTTATCGGCAACAGAGATGGCCCAGTATCAAGACTGAATCTGGATCTTGTATTGAAGTATCTGAAGAACATGTAGCAGTGTGCAGCTTTAAAGGGAGTAAAAACGGTGACGACGCTGCCAATATTTCACTTGTGATTATGATCCTAAAACGAAGCTTGGTCGGCCTAAGAAAAATTAGACTAGGTACTTTTTGCTTTCTAGGAACAATAGGGCGGTAAGTAAAGCACGGGTGGTCCTTAGGAAGTGTTCCCGAACTGGGTGTGCATTAAAAGAGTGGGAAAAAAGTATGAAAGCAACCTCAATTGCCTCATGCACTAACGAAGAAGAAATAGATAATTCTAAACTCCAGCGGTTTCTGTTTGTTCCAGCGAAATAGAGTAATATCACTATAGAAAATAACAACCAGTGGCTTGGCAAAGCAAACGGCAGACAAGCAACCTTCAAATTCGGCTGATCGCCAGAAAAGCTACCGACGTTGCCGTAGCATCAGCCTTAAGATGCCTTAAAAAGCAACGCCACAATCGCACTTACTAATTTCTTCATAAGCCCAGTAAGGCATATCTTGTCCAGTGTCGGTTTTCTTTGCTTTTCTCTCCGGAAATACAAAAGGGGTTGTGGTTCAGGGCCATAATAAGCCACTTTTTCACTAAAGCACAAAATTACCTCGCATTTTCTACAGCACCGAACTACGGCAGTGTTGCCAAAACGTCGTTCTTTGAATGGAGAACAACAACAGAATTTGGCACAACCTTGACAGGAACATAGAATTTGGCAGGTAATACCACGACCGATGATCTCTAGCTGCCACAGATATGGTGTCGTGTAGCTTCTCTTTTTATGTAGCACCGGGGTCTATACCTTTATTGCCATAGACTCTTTCGCTTCCGGTGTTATCCGAGTGTTTCGGTTCAACTACAGCGTTGCGCTAACTGTGTTAGCTCCTGGCGTTGCACCACAGTTTTGAAGTTAGCCCGTGAAGTGTTTCATGCCATGTGAATAACGATAACATCTCATAAGGACAACAATTTATAGACCGTGATCCCAGTTCTTTTTGATTGAAAGAAAAAAATGACAAAAAAGGGAATCCTAATTTCTTTTGACATGCCCAGTTTTAGGCACTTCTTCAATTTTACTAATACTTAACACAAACCCAAATCTATTGCAGCCTAAAAACCGATCAACCACAAAACACTTTAAAGCATTTTTTTCAGTGGAACACATATGAACGTAAGAATAAGGATCATCATCACGAGTCCACAACCCGCCTGTTAGATTCCCACAGAAATGCATTTGTGTATGGACAGGCTGTCAACAAGAGTTTCGCGGTAGTACCCACTGATGTAACACGTTCCCGGAATACAAGTCTGTTCTGATGGCCAATGCGTATGAGTAAATATATCCCCAACGCGGGCCACAAATACACTGCAGGGAAATGAAGAGAATCAGTGATCAAACCGAATAAGAAACGCCCGGCCTGCGTGTAAGGTACCACACAGTCACAGCGAACGCTAGAAGAGTGGCCTTTGAGAGCCTTTTCTAAACACTCCTTGGGCAACAAACGAGGGGCATTATTCGAGGAGAACCTTCGTAGACTGTCACGCCTTCCTAATGAGCCACATCAACTACATCGCCCTGGACCAGACGTGGAGCAGGAGGGATGAAGCCAGATTAGAATCAATAATTCGCAAGAGCATAAAAAAGGTACTGGGTCTCCCAAAGAGCACCAGTACAGAAATTTTATTGGCTCAGACTGTCCACAACACCTTCGGAGAAATTGTAGAGGCATAACAGGTAATCTAAGTTGCAAGACGGGCTTCGGCGGAGGCTGGCAGACAGTTGCTAGCACATATTGGTATACGGTCTCCCACCGCCAGACAGAGGGAGTGCGCGCTCCCTATCAATGTCAGGTAAATGTATACTGTATGTCAGGTACCTAGAAACATGCACCTCTAATACAACTACGGCCGGCGCAAAGCAAGAGACAGAGCCCGTGTTCGAACAGCGGCTACGATTGAGGATAACGTCGCCTTCGTTGACGCAGCACAGTACGCAGCTTCCAATCATTTCGTTCCAGCAGCTAAGTCATTACGGGGAGAGCTGCTGACATCACTTATGCTCAAAACTTCAGATGCCGCCAAAGCCGAACAGGTGGCAGTGACCATCGCCGTGGCTACTACGAACAGTTCTACTATTTAGACGGACTCGCGAGCCGCCACTAGAGCATTGATGAAAAGACTGGTGTGTAAAGAAGCCGCGCTCGCGCTCTCTCTGCTGCATCTTGGGCCGGCAAAAAGCATATAATTTGGTTCCCTGGCCACGTGGGCAGTGATGCTCACGAAACCATCCCAAGCGCTAACGAACTTGCACACTCCTAGGCACGAGGTCTCACTCACTGCGCTGGAAGTGGGCATTCGGAGGTCGAGGGAGGGCAGAGGCAAAGGGACCTTTTTCTCAGTTTTTAGGAGATTCGCAAGTACTATAAGCTGGGGTGTCAGAAGTTTCCGCATCCACAACCACACCTAATCGAACCACAGACAATCACACTGCGAATGTTACAAACACACATCCATCTCTGTTTCTTTGGTCAGAATTTATAGACGAAAGAGATCCACGTTGTCCGTGCTGTGGTCAACCGAGCAGGACCCTTCAACACATGCTGTGGCAGTGTCACGACTTGCGTGGGCGCTGAGGTTCTTCAATCAATGAGGAGGACTGGCTTTACTTCATCACGAGCTCCGTAAGGGAGCAGGAGCATAGGCCTGTCCAAAGAGCCGGCGAAGTCGCCGAGAGCCTAAACCTCCAAGCGCCATCGTTGGTGGTGCCCCCAGACGGTACCCCCTGACGGGGGCATTCTCGTCTTCTCAGGACCAAATGAAGTTGCTCGACCGACCGACCGAGCGACCAACCGACTAACTAACTGACTGACTGACTTGCTTGGTACCCCTTACGGCACTAATAATAATTTCTGAGTAGTTCACCGGCATTCGGCATGCTATTTTTCGTGCTTTTTCTGATAAGGGTGGTATCCGTTACTACTATTGCGAGAAATGTTGTGCCAATAGTTCATGCAGTGGGTGACGACAATGCGGAATTATGCCGGAAGTAGCTGTGCACCACACTCAATAGTTGAACAAAAAAAAACAAACTTTCTTAAGGGGTTTAAGCATTAAACGACCTACTCGCTACGCTATTCGTATTGTGCGACACCTGGTTGCTCTTTTGCTGTTCTAAAACGCTTTATTACTCATGTGAACGCCAATCCTTTCCCGACATCAAGCCTGCCTGCCTAAGTCAAGTTTGCGAACGTGTCCAAACAATGGCATTGCTCAGTGATATAATGCTGGCCTGGCACCCAGTGAGTCCTTCCCACTGTGTCCCCAGTACTATGTTTTTCATTTCGTGTGGAGTGATAGCAGCTTCGAAATGAGAAAGCTTGTGCAAGGCAGTATCACAACCAAGGTAATTTCATTTTCCATCAGCATGCGGGAAATAAAATGAATGTTTATAGCTAGTAGAAATGCTTTAATACCCATGTCCTTCATAATATCTGTGCTCTTTAGACTCGTGCTGAACTGCTTTTAATATCCATCTAGGTAAAAACAAACAAGCAGTACTGTCTGAACTTAGAACGGATCTGCGCTTCAACATCCGGAAGATAATTTTCTGGTTGTCAGAGCACTCTATGTTGCTATTATTCTCGCGAAACAAAGCCCTATAGCTAGGGTTCGCCTTCTTTCAAGCGACCACTGAAAGGGTTAGAAAGAGGTGCAAAGAGAGTTACCGAAGGAACTTCCTCGAAGGAACACCAAAGCTCATGAATATTTCATGAGCACACGTGGGAACAACAAGCACTGTGCTGTATGCGGAGGACTAACACACTATGAAAAAGAACCAATGCTGTTGACATGCCTAATCGGGTGGCCTGATGTTTAATTTCCTTGCATCTTTTGGGTAAGACACTGAACATATTATATATCCACGCCACGAAGAAAGCAAGCGGTACTACATCTAAACGTAGTTGAAGCCAACATCATTACTTAGAAGTTGTTTTGTTGCACTGTTCTAGTGTAGTTTGCCAAAGGACGAAGCCCCTAATGGCGAAATAGTGAGGCAGACGTGATTACTACAGCAAGCTAGATTACACGTCCGAACAACCCTGTTGCCTTGTTTTTGTTTTGTATTCGTAATCGCTATTTCTTTGTACTTGGTATGTTTTATCGTTTGAGTTCGTAGCTACTAGGTGGCTTATGCCTTTGTAATAGTACCGGTAGCTTTGAATTGCGGAGCATTTTTTCGTCGCACGATGTCGCGCTTCTGCGTAGGTGGCGCCATTTGCAGCTCCACTGCGCATGCTCGCGTCTCGTGCCGGCCTAGGAAGACACCCGCAAAATGGTCACTCTAAAAGCCTTCTAAAGATAAGGCACCACAGGGCGTTCACCAGGCGGAGCTTGCGTAGGGAGGGGGGGGGGGGTGCGTACTTTTCGCCCTTACTTCATTCCCTCGAATGGGGGCGATGTGTCTTTAAGCGGCGATGTGCGCGTTCGGAATTCAGTCAAGGTCGTATTTACTTGGCTTTCGCTTGACTTGACGCGTTGCTCAACTCAAGTGGATGCGATGAAAGCAGCAGTACCTTCAACCAGTGGTGAGGCACACCCCAATGTCCGTGTCCCACCACTCGTTGAAGGCAACTCTTCTCCTTCAGTCAATAAATGAAAATAATAAAAACCAAATAGCAATTAAGAATTTTTTGACAATATCCTATTATGCAACATTCACGTGATATCTCCACCACTCTGCGACGCATTCACTCTATTTACTGCGTGCAAAGACGTGGGTGGCTTTTTAGGGGCGAAGCTCCTTAAGTCGTGGGTCGTGCATGCGCGATGTATGTAGTAGTAGCATTCAGAAACCTACTATTGAAGAGTGGCCACTCAAGCCTTTTCGCAGCCCAGCGAATATATATATATATATATATATATATATATATATATATATATATATATATATATATATATATATATATATATATAGTGGGAGTAATAATTCAATGGGCCAGTTAGTCTTCGTGAAGGTATGGAATATGGCACAACGGGAGCGTTGTCAACAAGGATAAATATATTTATTTCCCAACAGTTTCGGGAGGGGACCTCCCTTCATCCCCTGATGAACTCTGATGAAGGGAGGTCCCCTCCCGAAACTGTTGGGAAATAAATATATTTATCCTTGTTGACAACGCTCCCGTTGTGCCATATTCCATATATATATATATATATATATATATATATATATATATATATATATATATATATATATATATATATATATATATATATATATATATATATATATATATATATATAAAAGCTCTGACCAGCTACTAGAGGGCACGCCCATGCTGGCTACTACTCCTCTGTCACGACATATAATAGCCGCCTCAAGAGGTGAATGAAAACCTAAAATTGGCATCAAATTTTTGCAAAGAAGAAACTTTATTGATTTCTGCAATTTCCCAAAACCGCTCCACAACGTGCTCCGCCGACGATGTTTAATGCTTTACTACAAAAATCAGTAAGGTATTACTAAAAGTGTTGCTTTGTTCATTTCTTTCACACAAATAATACAGTCATGTGGTTTAGATGGGCTGTGAATGTATTCATTTCGTGGAAGCATGAGTGTGTAGCCCAGTGGTAAAGACACACGCGTTCAGAGCATCAGGGTACGGGTTCAAATCACAGCATCGGAAAGAGAAAGTCTCATGTTCTCATAGCTAAGGTACTCGGCTGCTGACCCGCAGGTCGCGGGATCGAGTCCCGGTTGTGGCAGCTGCATGTCCGATGGAGGTAGAGGTATTGTAGGCCCGTGTGCTCAGATTTGGGTGCAGGTTAAATAACCCCAGGTGGTCGAAATTTCCGGAGCCCTCCACTACAGCATCTCTCAGAGTCATATGGTGGTTTTGGGACGTTAAACCTCACATATAAATCGAAAGAGAAAGTTTCATTAATATAATTAGGCAAAAGACATTATCAGGTCAGACCAGCCACTCGTGGCGCTGAAAGCAGCGCAGTAGCTTGGCCACAGGTCGCTACCGCAGTGTCCGCTCTTTATGTAAGTGTGTTTCTCTATGGTAGTAGTCGTAGTAGTAGGTAGCCACCTTTCGTTTAGTCCTTAGAATCTCCGCTGGATGGCGGTACTTGAATATAATTTGGTCACCAAGGGGCTTTTCTTCTCCTGATAGTTCACGTGGTGCACATGAAGCCTAATTTTGCGCACTCTTAAAGTAACACTTTTAATGTGCTTTTTATTTGTTCTACTGCCATTGCCTCATCATTGCTGAACTGTTCGCGCGTAACATTTCAATAGTATTGTCTTTTTTTATTATTTAGGCTGTTTTGTTTTGTTTTGTTGCAATTACTTTGCAGCATTCGGACGATGCTCTTCTTGTGTGGAGGAGGAATATTGCCACCTACTTCTAGTAGTGGTTCGTATGCCAAGGCGAATCCTCACACCACTAAAGAACTAAAGAGAAAAGTGCACATGTGTTCCCGCTCTTATGCGGTTATAAAAGGGAAATGCAGACAAAAGTGAACTCCGTAACTGTCTGCATCTGGTGCGACACCTCCACAGTAGCTCACGAGGTATGGGGGTAAAGGAGGGATTAAAAGGATGGGACTAAAATGTATAAAGAGAGAGAGAGAGAGAGGCGGAGAGACAGGGAGCGACGTAAGTAAAGAGAAGATAAGAAAGATGAACACGGTCGCAGGAGCCCGAGAACGGGGCACCACTGGCGAGAGCTCCTGTTGGCAACAGGACATGGCGTAGGGCTAATCCAGTCAGCAAGAGCTACGCTGCCGTCGTCGTAGGGGACCGGAGTCAAGAGGTGGCGTAGGACCAACCCAGTCGACCGGAGTTGCACAGTCATCAGAGATTGCGAAGGCACAACCGGTTGGCACGAAATCCAGCGAGCGAGTTCCTTGTCCCCGCTTTGACAAGCAAGCCCAACCAACGCACTTGGTAAGAGTCTTGTTGCTCAGACCTCAATAAACCTTTTCTACGCCCCAAGAATGGCGTGACATTATGATGAATATATGAAGAAAAGATGCGAAATGGCAGTACTTCAAGTGTTCTGTAGATGAACGGACGGATGGACGAACAGACAAGCAGGCGTACGAATGAATGGAGAGACAGACTGATGTTAGGAAGGACTTACGAATGGACACATAGACGGATGGACACATGGGCGCACGCACCGATGGACAGATGGAAGGACGGACGCACGGACTAATTCACCAAGAAGCTGACGCGCGGACAGACGGACAGACGATGGCACGGACGGTCTCTCGGACGGATGGAGGCATGAAAAGATGCACGGACAGACGACGAACAGACGATTGAACGGATGGGCGGATGGATGGACGAACGCATGGACGAACGGAAGCATGTTAGGACGGATGGATGGTCGTACGGACGGACGGATGCACGAAAGAACGCATCGACGAACGCCCGGACGGACGACGAACAGACGCATGAAGAGATGGACGGATGGATGGACGAACGCAGGATGGACGGATGGAAGCACGGTCGGACTGACTGCCGCATCACTCCACTCTAATATGATCTTTGACTCCGCGGATATGCTGTGAATTGTTCGACTGACTTTCTACATCTTTTCTTTCTCTTCTGAAGAATCGACATAACGACTTCTTCGCAACGAGCCTATTTTTAAGTCCATGGCACTGATGATCGAAGTGCGCTGTTATTCTAACTCTTCACATTCTCAGCTAGTGTAAGGTAGCAGATCTAAGGTGTTTGCGTGATTGTGTGTGTGTGTGTGTGTGTGTTTGTGTGTAGAAAAAGTGTTGAACAGTTTAGAAAAAAAATGTTTAGAAAAAATTTTAGCGATTTTGAGTACCTGGCACTTTTTATGGGAGAGCATGAAGGCGTCCCGTGAGCCTCAGACTTGATAAGGCCCACGGGAGCTGTCCAATGCTGCGTCCTTCTTTTTGTTTGATTTCTTTTTTTTTCTTTCTTTCTTTTTTTTCTTTCTCTTTCTTTCTTTGTTTCTTTCTTCCAGTGGCACTGTACAATACTCCTTCCTTCTTTTGCCTTCTTTCTTGCGGTAGCGTGACGCAATGCTTCCTCCTAACATCTTCCTCCAAGGCAGAAATCGGCCCTATTCAGAGGTACATTGCAGCGCTACAGTATATTTTACAACGACCATGCATTTGTATCCAGGCAACAGTAAAATGTGGCAGCGTGAAGTAGCCAGGTAGCTGGCTTAAAATTGTGACTTCGATATACAACCAAGGAGGATTTAAAGAAAAAATGCTGGAGTGCAGATGATCGCGTAGGAGGGAAGCTGTGCCTCAGGCAAGATGATGGCTGTGGCGGCCATCTTACTAGGGGCATGATAAAATATCACCGTTCAATGATTAAAAACGGAGTGTTTCCCTCGCACGCCCAATGAGTGTAATGTGGAATCTTTTTCGGGTCACATCGTGCTCCAAGTGCGTTAGAGTGTTACTAGTTTTCCTTGGTGATCCTTCAATTAGAAGCAAAGTACTTGGGAAATTCAGTCAACCATACCCGTTTCTGTTTGTTATCTTGTCGGGAACAACTGTCTTTCAATAGTAAACTAGCGTAGAGTTTGCACTAACATATCAAAGCCACTTGATCTCTATGTGGGCACTATAAGAAAAGAGCATGTTTTCGACATCTTGGCAGTGGCAAAAGTAGGCATAACTTCTGCTGCAAGGGATTGCGGGAGCTTCAACTTCAGCATTTTTTTAATCCTCCTTGTATACAACACAACTGACACAGAACAAGCCCCCAATCAAGAGTGCATGTATTGTTAGAATACGGTGCAGATCAAAATGCGTACGACCAATGGAACTTCAAGGGCTGCATGCGCTTGACAGTGAGCGGACAAGGCATATAATTGAGGCAGCATATATAGCGCGTGAACACCTGACTTGCGTCAGCAAACCACCAATAGCTCAGTCCGATAAGGAGCTAGCATTTTAGACAGTAGCGGATGCCATAGGAGTTAAGTAATCACTCGAAGGCACAGTAAGCATTGGTAGGGTGGGGTTGACGTACATACATGTTTTATCGGTTCTGTTATTTTGGTTTGAGATTTGGTTTTATCGTTTGTGCCATGACACTGTTTCATCTGTAAGTATATAATTCGTAGTTTTCCGAATTAATTTTCAGTTGGTAGCTAGCGCTTGTCCCTGTCTTTCTGTCCGCGTCTAAGTAGCGCGCTCTCATTTCAAAACAATCATGTATCACCAAGTGTCACAGAACGAGCGCTCAAAAAGGGCGCGCCGCCGAACTCTCGCCAAGAAACGCCGGAGTGACGCCGCGAGGTCAACGATAAAAGAACAAAAAAAGCGAAAACAAACATCCAAGGCTCCCCGGGCGCGCGACTCTCTCCCCTCGGAAGCGTGGCTTCGCCGACGAACCTCCTCACCCCACATTGGCGGCCGAGCAAGCACTCGAAATTTCTAGAAGAAAAGGGGCTTGTTATGCCGGGTTGAGTCATCTGTCGAGGACGGCCCTCGTGCAGTCTCGCGCCTTCCCCAAGTCTCCGCTGTGCATCCAGCCGACGAAATGACGAGAACTTTCTGGAATGTCGCGCGGAAGGTATTTAACCGAGCAGCGGAGATGAGAGATCAGGAGAAGACGGAAGTTAGCGCCAGAGCGCGTAGGGATTCCGCCGTGGAGTTGGCGAAGGTTTTGTCCGTAGAGACAAAGCAGGAGAAGATGATGATTTCCACCTGAAGGGTGACGACTCGAGCGACAGGCAAGAGTGTGTGTTTACCACTATTGAGCGAAGACGCGGGGCAACAGCTGCGTGTGTGAAGCCGACGTGTTTCCGGCGAAGAAGTTTGAAGCTTGGAGGGAGGCCAATTGAAGAAGCGAGATTTCCTGGAAGAGAAACTTCGGCGAGGTTTCCTGGAAGAGAAACTTCGACGGCAGCAAAACGACAACAACGCTGGACTTTGAGTGAGTGATTCTCGAAAGAGTATCATCCAGACTTTTGTTCCAAGAACTTTGGACTAAATAGGTTTCCTATCTCTTTAGTCTTTAAGTGTCTTGGTTGTTCAATGCATGCGACTGCATTGTTGTGCGTATTGTTGTCTCTGTCCGTTGTTTCGAGTGTGGCTGATTGTACTGTGTAGTACGTTGTTTGATTGGTGACATATTGTACTCAACTATTGTGGAGGTGCATTCTTGTGTGTTGTTTTCAATCTGCCATTTTTGAGAATATACTTTTTGTGTTGTTTATCAACTCTCGGCTCTGACTTGTTCTTTGGGCCACAGCCGGCGTCCGCTGGCGCGCCAAAAAGGACCACTTCTAAATTGTCCATGCTTTCGTGGTGCGGTTCGGGGGGCTGATACTTCGGCCCTTGGAATTAGCCCGGCGACCGCCTCCCTAATTAACGGGACTGTGTGACAATTAATCTGGCGTCCGCGACAGGACCTTTTGGTGCATAGTGTGTGCAAAATAGTGAGAAAGAGCCTCGGGTTGTTGATAGTGCTATCGGAACGGTTTTGTGTGTTGCTCTGTGTTCTCGTTAACGAGTGCAGGGGAGTGTTCCGATAGACAGATTTAGGCAGATACTTTTTACACGCGGCAAGACTTTATTTGCGAGACACCATGGATCTCGAAAAGTTAGTTGCTCTTGGTGAGAAGATGGGTCTTTCTGGCGCCGAACTATGGAAATGGTTAAGCCAGAGAGAAAGAGGCGGTGGAGAAAGAGAGGTTGGCAGCTGAGACAGCCAAGAAAGAAAAAGCAGCTGAGTTGGAGAGAGAGAGGTTGGCAGCTGAGAGAGCCAAGGAAGAAAAAGCAGCTGAGTTGGAACGAGAGAGGTTGGCAGCTGAGAGGGCCAAGGAAGAAAAAGCAGCTGAGTTGGAGAGAGAAAAGCTGGCAGCTGAAGGGGCGAAAGAAGAAAGAGAGGCAAAGGAGCGTCAGCTGAAAGAAGAAAGAGAGCAGCAATCGAAGTTGGAGCTGGAGAGAGAGAAGTTGGCAGCCGAAAGAGCGAGAGAAGAAAGAGAAGCGGAGATGGCTAAAAGGGAACGGCAGTGGCAGCACGAAATTGAACTCGAGCGGCTCCGTTTGCAACAGCGAAGCGAATCTCCCGTCCAAGCTAGAGTCGAAAGCAGCGAACTGGAAGATCATGGTTTCCGCTTGAACCCAAGCAAGCTGCTCATATCGTTTGATGAAAGGAAGGACGACCTTGACGCGTACCTTCACAGATTTGAGACGATCGCAAGGAGGCAAAATTGGCCGGAACATCAATGGGCAACTGCTTTGAGTACTTGCTTGAGTAGTGAAGCGCTCAGTGTGTACGATAGGCTGACGCCTACCGATGCAGCCAACTATGCAAAGGTGAAAAATGCTTTGCTGAAGCGATTTAGATTTACTGTGGAAAATTCTGGGACAGATTTCGGACAGGAAGGCCAGCTGATGGTGAGACGGCTACGCAGTACGCCGCCCGACTTAGCCATTATTTCGACAGATGGATTGAACTTTCAGGGACAGCGCAGGAGTACGATGAGCTTAGAGAGCTCCTAATCAGAGAACAATTTCTTACTAGTTGCCACCCAAGCCTGTCGCTGTACTTGAAAGAGAGGAAGGCTGAGTCACTTGAAGGAATGCTTGAATTGGCTGAATAATTCTTGAAAGCGCAAGGTGGAACTAATTTGGCTAAGATCAAGAAGGAGTGTCCCGAAGATTCAAAAAATTCGGCACCCGAACAAAAGAAGCGTGCACCGGAGAGTGTTCCGCGATGTTTTCTCTGTAAGCGAGTGGGTCATCGCGCGAGCAACTGTCGTACTAACTTTACGAGTCCTACGGTAGTAAAATGTTTTAAGTGTGGTCAGACTGGGCACAAAGCAGACGCATGTCGTAACGGAGCGAGTCAAACTCACCAGGTATCCTGTGTGCTAGCAGCACCGAAATCCGATGATAATGCCGTCACCGACGGATTCGTAGAATTGAAAAACGGGGAAAAAATTCCGATTGTGGGTGCTGTGGTGACAAAACAGCAAAGAGGTGCTATGAAGGGAATGCCAACGCTGCCTGGAAAAGTTGCGGACAAAAAGATAACGGTGTTAAGAGATACTGGCAGCTCCACTGTTATCGTGCAGAGAAATTTGGTACGGGAAAGTGAGTTAACAGGCAAAACGAAACCGGTTTGCTTAATTGACCGTACGGTTCGGATGCTTCCTGAAGCAGAGATCGAGGTGGAAACCCTGTACTTCAGCGGGAAGGTTACCGCTCTATGTATGACGACCCCCCTTTACGACCTTGTAATCGGAAACATCGACAGGGCGCGAGGACCGATTGATGCGGAATGTTTGGGAGAAGACCCCAAGATAGAGACCTCGCCAACCCAGCAACCGCGAGATACAGTGGAGGAGCATCCCGTGACGGATCTCACTAGAGCCCAAGTTGAAGCCGCGGCGCAAGAGACTGCGAATGAGAAGATGATCGTGTTGAATGAGTTCACGGGCCGGGCAGTTGGACTTACGTCGCCACGACCTCAACCGAGTGACAGTGTAAAGGTGACGGAGTCGGCCAGCCAGGCCACATGTCGGGACGTGAACAAGCGGCTGAATAACCGGGCAGGATTGGTTGAGCGTGATGACCCGTTAGCAGTGTCGGAAGTGACAACGATAGCTGAGACGCTGCCTCAGATACCGTCGTTGGAAGGGGCTCGCCGGAATAAAACGAGCAAAAACAATAAGAAGAGATCGAGAGAGCACCGCAAGAAAGGGCGCAAGCGCCGATCGAAATGCACAGGATAGGTGCTGAGGTCAAATCGGAATGTGTTTGGCAGGGCTGAGTGCTATATGCTGTGTTAATGCTCTTGTTATCCTGTGCAACAAGTGTCGTAGTGTTTGTGCTGTGACTTGATGTATATAGTATCGTAGAATTGTGGTAATGAGAACTTTGTACATTTGTATTATTTGAAATATGTGATGGAGTATTGTACTCATGTACCTGTGGTTATATTTCATGTTTTGTGAGATTGAATTACAATGTACAATTGTCTTTAGTGATCTGTTGTGAATGTGAAGTGTCATGAGCGATGGTTTGTGTTACAGTCTTTCAGAGTGTGTGGGGACTGTTAGCGCTCGTTTGTGTGGTTTTGAATATTATGAGATAATATTCTTAAAGTGGGGGGGCAGTGTCACAGAACGAGTGCTCAAAAAGGGCGCGCCGCCGAATTCTCGCGAAGAAACGCCGCAGTGACGCCGTGAGGTCAACAATAAAAGCACAAAAAAGAGAAAACAAACATCCAAGGCTCCCCGGGCGCGCGACTCTCTCCCCTCGGAAGCGTGGCTTCGCCGACAAACCTCCTCACCCCACAACGGCGGCCGAATAAGCACTCAAAATTTCTAGAAGGAAAGGGGTGTGTTATGGCGGGTTGAGTCTTCTGTCAGGGACGGCCCTCGTACAGTCTCGCGCCTTCCCCCAGCCTCCGCTGCGCATCGCGTCGACGAAATGATGAGAACTTTCTGGAATGTCGCGTGGAAGGTATTTAACCGAGCAGTGGAAATGAGAGATCAGGAGAAGACGGAAGTTAGCGCCAGAGCGCGTAGGGATTCAGCCGTGGAGTAAGCGAAGGTTTTGTCCGTATGGACAAAGCAGGAGAAGATGATGATTTCCACCTGAGGGGTGACGACTCGAGCGACAGGCAAGAGTGTGTGTTTACCGCTATTGAGCGAAGACGCGGGGCAACAGCTGCGTGTGGGAAGCCGACGTGTTTCCGGCGAAGAAGTTTGAAGCTTGGAGAGAGGCCCATTGAAGACACGAGGTTTCCTGGAAGAAAAAATTCGGCGAGGTTTCCTGGAAGAGAAACTTCGAGGGCAGCGGAACGACAACAACGCTGGACATTGAGTGAGTGATTCTCAGAAGAGTATCATCCAGACTTTTGTTCCAAGAACTTTGGACTAAATAGGTTTCCTATCTCTTTAGTCTTTAAGTGCCTTGGTTGTTCAATGCATGCGACTGCATTGTAGTGCGTATTGTTGTCTGTGTTCGTTGTTTCGAGTGTGGCTGATTGTACTGTGTAATACGTTGTTTGATTGGTGACATATTGTACTGAACCATTGTGGAGATGCATTCTTGTGTATTCTTTTCGATCTGCCATTTTTGAGAATATACTTTTTGTGTTGTTTATCATCTCTCGGCTCTGACTTGTTCTTTGGGCCACAGCCGGCGTCCGCTGGCGCGCCAAAAAGAACCACTTCTAAATTGTCCACGCTTTCGTGGTGCGGTTCGCGGGGCCGATACTTCGGCCCTTGGAATTAGCCCGGCGATCGCCTCCCTAATTAACGGGACTGTGTGACAACCAAGTCGCCCAATTAACCATATTGGCAGCCCCTCGGTTTCGATTTTTTTTCTCTGTGTGCATAGAAGCATATTGTAGAGCCTTTATTATTTTTATGTTGCTCCTGGGTCATTTAGCTTCATCATGTATACATAGAGAAAGAAGAAGACAAGAGCGGACACTCCGCGAAACCTGGCCTCAGGAAGTGCGTCACGACTACGTAACGAACTAGTGCTCTCACCAAACGTCAGAGGGCGCAAGCGCAAAAAAAAACAGTTATAATCAATGCAACAAAATTGTTTTTACAAAATAATAATTATACGCCCAAATTTGGTATGTTCTTTATACATAAAAACAATTTATTCAACACACCTTACGCGATTATTTTTCTTCAGCCGTACTGTCATAAACACCATCTACCCAGCGACAAGCCCATGCAGACTGACAGCGAGAAGCTTTCGTCGCTTTCGTCAACGTCGGCTGCGTCGGCGTTTTCGTGCGTGAGATAACAGGTGAGGCACGTTTTCAAGCGAAGCTTGTTGAATGACATGTTGTTGGTCTTGTTGGGTCATTTTTTTCAGAAAACGGTTACACTTGCGCGAATAAGACACCATGCAACAAACATAGAAAGATGCACACACACACGGTGCGCTTCGAGTATGCGAGTTTGTTTCTTACGTGGCGTCTCATTCACGCAGTTGTAACCTTTTTCTGAAGCTTGTAAGGACTGGGAGGTTCGCTAAAAAGAAAGTTTGTGGCTCTATGCGGCGGCTAGACGGGAACATTGTGCAACGTATGCAGTATAGCAAAGGCGGCACGGCGTCAAGCCGAGGCGACGCGTGCTGCGTCTGCCATGGACGCGAGCGTCTGTGCGCTGAGCGTAGCTGGGCAGCTAGGTCATAGGCTCGGTGCAAAATATTGAGAAGCATTCGCTGGGCCTCGCATGCTTCACGACGCGTTTCCCGAAGGCTCGGAACACGAATAATTCTTGGTGTGCCGGAGGCAAATCTGGACTAGCCAAGTGGCCATCATCTTCGTTTTTTCGCTAGCCTTGTGCCACTAGTGCAAGCTGCTCACAAATTTTTTTGACGTTTCCAATATAATTTTACCGCATAAATTTCAACTACGATTTTTCTTCCCAAGGTACTGTTGATACTGCGTACGTACGAAGGTGTTCTAAAGTTCCCAGGCCGCGATACCATTGCATTACAAGGGATAGCGGCCTGGAAACTTCTGAAGATCTTTGTGCGTGGTCTTGACGTATATCTTTGCAAGTCAGAGTTTTATGGGTCAGAGATGTATCACTGGTTTTGTATTGTGCATCGATTAGCAAATCATTCAAAGGGGTTTGTTGGTACACTTATGACGTGCACATATCTTTTTCGTAATTTGACAGCGAAGCATCCACTTACTAACATTTTCAGACCGCGCTGACGCCATGCCGTCCGGCGGTCCAAGCTACGGCAGCTACTGCTGTGTATCGTGGTGCTTCAACAATGGCAGAACCCACAAGAAGCCTGGGACGAGTTTCTTCCGCATACCACGGGACGGCAGGTGTGTTAAAGCTTTTGTATGGTTTGCATGTCTTTAGGCTTACTGTTCGTACTTGCTCAGTGAGGGTAACAATAAAAAATCACTATTCAAGCACTTCCCCTTTCAGCTGATAGTTCATTGCCAATGCAGGATGAAAGCATGGATGCAGTATGCTGGACGCGATGATCTCCTTAGTAAGCCGGCCAGCCTATTGTACGCAACGTACAGGGTTTGTAGCGACCATTTTACTGCTCAAAGTTTCATGGACCCTGGGCACACAAGGCTTACAAGAATGGCTGTTCCCAGTGTGCAACCAGCTGCACCATGTAAGTGATTGACTGAAACTCAAATATGTGCAATAGCAGCCACTTGTATTGAATCAGTGGCGGCAGTTAACCGTGAAGATCTTTGTAGCCGATGGAGAAGCCTCACTATAGAAGTAACACTTGGAAAGTCTTAAATTTTGTGAATTGTGGGCTATTACCTTCCTAACAGCAGCTTTACATTTCTGTCGTTTTTTGATGCTCTTGACCTGCGCAACTTGTTTTAAAAGACTTTAAAGGGCTATTTCACGTTATCTTCAAGCCTGAGTAGACATGTACGTATACCTTTCATCAGTGAAAGCTGCCACTGTTGATAATTCCAAAAATCACAAATTACTTGTTTCCTAGTAGGTGCCTTCTCTTTTATTCCACGTTCGACCAATTTATGCGTTTGAAAGAGCTGTTCAAGTTTCCCCATGCTACAAGTTTTGTAACTTGTACCAACTGCACATATATGCAGGTTCTCTGAGCGTCGCTTCAAGTAGTGACTGTGACATGGCTGCAGAAGCTGCACTGCAAGGTGCGGATGAGCTTCAGTTTGTGTTATTTTAAGCCTCTTACTGATACATTGTCGTAATTTCATTTCTTCAGGACCTGCGGTAGAGGCTTCAAAAAGCGGCTCCCACACATTGAGGTGCCCCGATGAACAGGGTGCGTTCAGTGTCGCGATTTCTTTTTTTTACCGAAATTGACTGTTGACCAAACCTCTACAGGTGGCAGCTCCCTTGTAGCTGGTGAAAGAATTTCCGCTGACTTCGTCTTGCCGGAGAAAACCTTAACCAGTCATTCAGCTGTCACAGAAGGAACTTGTGTGACCGGTAAGTTGTGTGTTCACTTCAACACCAGTGTGGATTGATATAGAGACTTCCGCAGGCCGCTCGCAAGATTGTTCCGACAGCACTGTCCGAGGCATCTGAACAAGCTTCACAAAACCCTCCAGAAGACGTCTCCTCCAACAGCTCCACGCCTGAGTGCCCTAGAGAAAATGGTGACTATGTTTTTATTGCAGCTGTTTTTAATGTGCTATTTTATGTTTAGGACATTCTGAGGAAACTATCCTCAAAAGGACACTACGTGTGCACTTACAAAATGTAAGGGTGGGCTCTCAGTGATTTTTATTTTTTTGTGCATTGTCAACATTGTGAATGGTTTGTTTTTAGGTAGTGGAATCGAAAACTTTGCACCACAGAAAGTTGTGCACATTGGGTCTGAAAGAGCGAGGAAAGTGCTCGTATGGGATTAGTTGTTCTTCGCTTTTACATGCATTTTTTTGTTTATTGCAGTGCGTTCGTGTGTGCCAGCAACAATGTCTCCATCAATGAAGTACAAGCAAACCATTAAACATCTGCAAGCCAAAGTAGCAGCACAGCGGAAAACTATCAAAAGACTGCGGAGACAGCCTCACCAAGCACCGTCATCGACTTCAAAGGCCCTTGAAGTTATCCGACCGCACGTCACCGAGGAGGTTTTTAAACTTCTTTCTGCACATGTTCGCTTGAGGCCCAAACGCAAGGGCAAGCGGTTTCCCGTGTGGTTCAAGAAATTCGCTCTTCACTTAAACTTCTGAGGTCCGCGAGAATACCGATTTCTGGCTCCATATTTTTCTTTGCCCTCCCGGCGTTCATTAAGGAGGTGGCTAGCTTATGTAAAGATGACTCCAGGCATAATTCCAGGAATCCATTCTTCCATTGCAACAAATACTCAAGCTTGGAATGAACGGGACCGAGTGTGCGCTTTAGTTTTCGACGAAATAGCACTCAAAAAGAATTTGTACTATGATGCTGCAAGAGACGTTGTCCGGGGTTTTACAGATGATGGCACTCATCGCACTTCAACCATCGCTGATCGAGCACTGGTTTTTCTTCTTGTTGGCGTTTCGAGAAAGTGGGTTCAACCGGTTGCTTTTACTATAGGGCACACATCAACACCATCATCTGTTATGCATAACTTGCTGGTGTCACTCATTTTGGAGCTTAGGAGCAATAATATTGCAGTGAAAGCAGTCATTTGTGACCAGGGCACTTCAAATGTAAGTCTCGCTAACCAACTAAGAGTGACTGTAGCAAAGCCTTTTTTTGAAGTTAATGGTGAGCGGGTATATTATATTTGATGTTCCGCATTTAATTAAAACAACGCGCAATAATGTCCAAGCACACAAATTATACATTGGGGATGACATCGTTAACTGGTCGCACATTGTAAGCCTTTACCAATCCTCACATGAGTTGCGGTTGCGATTGGCTCCAAAGTTGACTGAACGGCACGTTCATCAGAAACCTTTTTCTAATATGAAGGTCAGCAGAGCAACTCAGGTCCTCAGTGCATCAGTTTCGATTGCTATCACGGCATTGGTGTATGCGAAGGTGCTGCCTGCCTCGGCCATCACTACAGCTCAATTTTGTGATCGTATGGACAGGATTTTCGATGCCTTGAACAGCTCGAGTAAAAAAAGAACTTCGCAAAAGCTGCGGCATGCAATCATGAAAAATGATTCAGAGCTGATTGACTTCCTCCGAGGCCAGCTTCCCTGGATTGCATCATGGCAGTTTGTTGGAAGACGTCAACCACAAACCATCGTAGGTTGGCAAATTACAATTCAGGCAATTTGTCAACTATGGGATGACCTCTCCAAAAATTACAATTTTGAATACCTGTTAACACGCAGGCTTCAACAGGATCCTCTGGAGAACATATTTGGCCACATTAGGCAAAAACAGGGTTGCAACACCAACCCCATGTAGCACAATTTATTTGTGGCCTGAAGCACATCTGCATAAGAAAACTCTTCAAGCTGTCAGAATACGGAAATGTCGAGGATGATGAATGTGACCTCCTCCAGGAGCAGCTCTCGCCATTCTCCCTCACCAGTGCGTCTCTTGTGGATAATGAGGAGTGTGCACAGCCACAGCCTGACGACTTTCCCGCTCTAGACGATCTCTCTGAACTTGCGACAAACGTTCACTCCCATATTATCGATGACTCCGCTGCACATTATGTAGCTGGTTTTCTCATCAAACACTTCCTTCGGAATGCATGTGACGGTTGCAGTTGCCCACAGTTACTGAAAGACGACAGTGAGACGCTTAAGGGTACCCACCAGTATTTCACAATGCTCAAAGCATACCACGTCCCCAGCAAACTTTTTGGGAATCTCACTGTGCCATCAGAAGCAGCTTTTGCGTACGTACAACAACTTGAATCTCACTTTCTTGCCATAATTGTGGCCACTGCACATCACCTGAAAGTGTGCGATGTTTTGTATCACCATCTGTCAAGTGTTGGCGATTTTCATTTCTGCTCTGCTGGGTGTCGCGCGAAGTTTCTGAAAATGTTTTGCCGGGTTCGTGTATGTTGGCATGTGCGTTTTGTGAACCGAAACTTAGATAGGGTTAGGTTCCAGTCTTCAATCTCAGGCATACAGCTTGACAAGTTCAAAGCTTAGCAATTAGCGGCGGGTTTACACTAAAGTATTCGAGTTGAGCCGAATCCTGCAATAGCTTTGTTATGTTATTACTTCGTTACAGCAGACTTCATTATGGTCTTATATGCTTATATTCAGCTCAACTGGACTAGCCACTCCTTCGTTGCATACATTGTTTAGGTTACCCGCTATGAGGAGTAGGGACACTGTGTATTCGCTCGAAGTGATTTGCATAACCTTAAAAAGAATGTTGGGTATCCTGTCTGTATTTTTGTAGCAAATGCGGGCGAACTGTACACTTTACTGTGGCTCGCTTGGTCACTGTGTATGCTTTATCTCTCCAGCTCAAGTAATATATCGATAACAAAACCGCTTGTTGAAATGTCTTCGAGCGCGTAAGGAACACAGTATGAAGTGGGCACGGTTCACGTTATCACGCTTTTCGTATTTTAGCTTCTCATCAACCTCCTCATCTCGCCCATCAAAATTTTCAAAAGAATACTCACACTTGTAGCGTTTGATGGGGCTGCGGACGCTGCCATTTTATTTTTATATAGCTTTTGAGTGATAACGTACGATGTAGAGCCTTTGTGAAAAATAATGAGCCAAAATGGTTTCCTTCTGCTATTTATTAGCCCTGTAATACCGCTCTCGTAGCACCAATTAAGGTCCACAATTCTGGATAAGTGATGACTACAATCTATTTTAGCTCGCAAGCGTCACAGCAACACCCAGACGCAAATCACTTGGGATCTTAAGTTTTTGATGAAGGCGACGCATAACAAAAGCCACAAAACCTGCCAGTGTTGTAGCATAAAGTTTGTCTTTCACGTAGTGAGCAAGCTGCAAAGCCCTACCTTTCTGAGGACAAGCAGGCATCAAGTCTGCTTTTTTTCATTTTGGACTAGCTGTTCTTAAGCACAGCCAGCACACTGCACCTTTGCCTTTCTGCTATATTGTGTCGTGTGGTTTCTGTGTGCTCTTTTTTTATATGCATTATTTCGGTTAACCCCAGGCGTGATTCGCGACTTCATTGCTGTGTATATGTCACTTCTTCCTTCTTCATCAGCATTGTGCGCTGTGTTTTTGCCATAGATCCTTACTTACCCACTGGCCCGGTGTGTCATACTTCACCAGCTTCTCGGCTTCTGCCAACTCTAGCGATGTGTGCGTTGTCTGTGTTCTCTCTGTATTTGTTACAATTTATTTGTAAGGCGAGATGCATTTGTTGTCTACCTTTGTCATATTGTGCTTTTTATATTCTCAGACTCTACCTTGCCTTTGAATAAAACATTACGGATACTCTGTCTCTTTGACTGATATATACATTGATCACTCGTTCCAAAAGAAAAACACAAGTGCGATGAATAAAACCGTAGTGAATTATCATTACCTGCATCTCTTTTTATTATAACTTAATCGAAATAAAAATTACATCACGACCGATTCGCACGAACCACTGAACAAAACAAAACAGGGAATCGCTAAATCAAAACGACCTACAAAAACTATCCATTTGGGCGATGAATAGTGGTCTGAAATCATGAACTTTCGTCATAGCCAAACGTCGGTTATGCAAAGTAATTCGAAATTTGCGCCACTGAAACCGAAACAGGAAGCGCACGCCACTTGCTCTCACCAACCACTAGGTGTGCTAGGGTCGATTGGGCCGCTGGGGTCTACGGGAGTGTCCACTCTTAACCTTTATTTCTCTATGATGTATATTCCAAATTTCCATTGTCTTGAATATTTGTCTTGAACATGCCATCTACAAAAGCCGCCATGCTCATTCCAGTACATTATGCAAACTCAATCTGTGTATCTCGTTAACATTAAGCTTATGCTATAACTTTAACAATTGGTGATTATAAATGTTTCGCGTAGATGCTGTCCTCTAAACAAATTATAAAGAAATACATACCTGATGCCATGGGCGCTTCGCTTGAAAAGCTCAAGGAGAGGTAAATATCAGAGAGACAGCCTACTATTATTTGAATGGTCAACTTTGCAGCGTACATTGTCAGTCAAGAGAGGGAACTGTTTCTCGCACCACCTAAAAAGCGTGCTTGTACTGTGAGTAGTGCGCACCTACTACTTTCCTTACCAAATATTCTTGGAGATCGTGTGGTATCGCTCAACACAACGTCGACCCCCCCCCCTTCCAACATGGCCTCTCGGATGACGCGACACTTGACCGCAAGCCCACTCTCACAATCGCCCGTCTCAGTGTTCGGATCACCTAAGTTAGGAAGTGGCTGCAGCTTCATGAACTTTACCGGTGATTTCTACGCCAGCTTTGATTATAACGATGACCATCTGTGAACTTAGAAGCGATATTACTCCTTCAAATAAAAGAGTGCGCATCTGCTTAATATTGCACTTCAGCGCTCGCGAGATGGGGCATATTTATAAACTTATTCATCACATTGCTGAACAGGTTGGTTATTTTGAATTCTTTTTATAACTTAATCTATACACATGAAGTAATAATAATTTGCTTGTGTTGTCACGTCTGATGTTTACTGATATAGTTTTGAGTAAAGATCACAGTGCTTAAACGTAATCGAGACTTTCTTACTCAAAAGAACTCTCTGAAATTGCTAACAAGTGAATTATTGTACTCTAGCCTAAAGAGCTTCGCAGCAGAGTCAGACGTTCGAAAGCTAAAGTAGTCAATTTCGCATTGTTTAAATAAAATATTCGTATTTATGTTTGTCCAAGTGAGGCTTCTAATTCACATTTTTATACAACACAACGAAAATTATCAGAATTCATCATCGTGAAGTCTAATCTTTTGTTAGCAAATTGGCTCTTTCTTATGGTGCGTCTCCTTGAATATTACAGCAAAACTTGGCTGGGGTGAACGCGATTGAATATTTCTTTACTGCAGTACGTTTACTGATAATCGTTCATTTTATTTCTTTCAAAGACGCGCACGATGTCCTCTTGCAATATAAGATCTGTCACGTGACGAATTGATATTGTCATGTGTTTGTGCATGCTGCAAAGATAATTCAGTCTAATGTATCAACAGTAGAACGCATAGTTGACGGACGTGCAGTGATTGCGAAAATTCCCTAATTACTCTACAAAACTGGCTCCCTTCTCCATCAATATGTTCCTAGAAGGCAGTAACGGAAAAACTACTCGGGGATGAATTAAAGAATTCATTGTTGAAAGACGATTCTAATAAGTTCCTGTTAACGTTCGGGAGTGGTAATTCACTATCTTTTCGTGATTTGAAATTTTTGGTTTATTTGCGAGATGAAAAGTTGAAATTTCAACAAGTCATATCTATACCAATTTGAAGCATCCTTGAGAACAATTCTTAACAATCTTCAATTCAAATGCAACTTTAATAACGCTCAGATATGTGACACCAACATTAAGTTGCAACTGCGAGTTCACCTATGCAATGTGGTACGCCAAAGAGGGATGCATGATTGAAAATGTAATATAATGTCATAGCATCTGAGAACATTACCAGAATTAGTGGTCTCATACAAAACAAAAGTGAGTAAGGACAGGACGCATCCATATTTGCAAAGTCTCTTCCCTGAAAGATACATGATTGTGCACCAAGACAGCTGTTGGTTACTGAGTGGCTTCCAAATTTTTGACTTGCAGTGTGAAAGAGCAGTATTAAAGCACTTGAAACCCGATGGGCAGAAACATATGCGCACAAATTTTGATTCCTGTGATTTCAAAGTTTAATATCCTAGTTTGTACTTGTGCTGTTTTGTTTCAATTTGTTTAGCGAAAGCGATTTTCGTGGTGTGTGGACCAGTTACAGTCACATATCTTAAAGCAGCAGCGCCAACCAATAAACTCCAAAGGACACTCTACTGCATCAATCTATAGCTTCCAAACTTTGACCATTGTCTTTTCAAGATAATAAGAAGCAGGACATACTTTTAGACTGAGTTTCTCTGGAAATTTTTTGATTTCAGGAACAAAAATGAACTGTCAGACTCATCACTGTGTGTACAATGTAACATCGTAGAAGACATCAGTCACGTTCTCTGTGAGATCACAATACATGCCTCAGAGAAGCAGTCTCTGAAGATGGCATTAAAACCACAACAGCACACAGACTTGGAATGAACAGATATTCTAGTTCCATGGCAGAACAGCTCCAAAGCTTTACGCGCGACAAAAGAGTTATTGACATGCTTATGGGTCACAGCCCTGAACAAAACGTTTTAAATAGTGTGACTGCATGTGTTATGTGACTGTTATTCATGCATGTGAATGTATGTGTTATGTGTTTATGACTATATATATTATAGTCATCACCGCGCACCTATAGTAGCATAGCAGGTGAAAAACCAGACAAACTTCTCCAGCTCTTCATTAAAATAATTATATCTCTCTCTTTCTCTTTCGGTTGGACCAGTTATTTTCCAGGCCAGAAAATGTCCTCGATTTCAATACATTTTTGTGTCCTGCCTCCAATATACAGACATCAAAAACTCGTTTATCTATTAGGAGAAATAAACAGGGGAAACTAAAAAGCACCGGCAAAGCACAATTCTAATTTTGTCATGCGTTTATTCACTAAATTGCTGTTAGAAATGAACAGACTTCAAGCTTTCGTCTACTGTATCGCTAATAAAATTTCAAATTTATATAGTGCATCAGTTTTTCTGATGTAGCAGTGACAGGAATACAACAGAAGAAAAGAAGAAAACGCCGCGAAGCAGGTACTGGCTCTGCCTACGAAATTCTAACTTTGTAAAAATAGCCAAAGTTGGGATTCTTACCAGAATTCATTACCATACTCATTATCATCAGCCTGACTACGCCCACTGCAGGACAAAAGCCTCTCCCATGTTTCGCCATTCAACTCAGTCATGCGCTTGCTGCTGCTACTTTATACCCGCGAAATTCCTAATCTCATTTGCCCAGCTTACTTTTCGTCTCGTCTTCACCTGCTAGCCATCTTTTAGAATCGAGTCTGTTATTATTAATGGCCAGCATTTACCTTGCTATCGCACTACGTGTCCTGCCCATTACCATTTCTTCTTTTTGATTACGGCTGTAATGTCTTTAACACTCGTTTGTTGCCTAATACACTCTGCTCTCTCCTTGTCCCTTTGGGTTACACCTGTGGGTTTTCTTTCCGTTGCCCATGGTGTCGTCCTCAACTTACGTTGAGCAGTCTTTGTAATACTGCAGGTTCTGCTCCATAGGTAAGGGTCGGTAAGCTGCTGCTGTTCTTGTATATCCTCCTCTTGAAAGATAGTGGATATCTAACATTCGTAATTTTAAAATTCCTTATAGTTAGCATCAAAGTCGTATGGGGGCTAGTTGGTACAAACCCATGGCTTTTTCGTGCTGCCAGGAACAAAAAATGTGACCACAAAAAAAGACCACATCTGTTTCACCATTCCATGTCTGTCTCTTTTTGCGGCCACTTCATCTCGTTACTAGGGGCACGAACAAGACATGCGTAGTTAGCATGACACAATCTGGAGGCTTCTTTTATTTTGATGTGCGCTGAAGCAACCGTACTCGACCAGCATGAAGTGTCGATAATTTCTGCGTTTCTAATATAGTGAAAATTTCGCGTTTTGAATGAAACCATTGTAAGAAATCTTTTCCAACACAATGTTTTACCTGAAATGATCTCCCTGATTAGTGGGAACTATTATTTCGCACAACTATTCGAGGTAACTAATGCTTTTCTTCCAAAATTTGAATGCGATGGCAACTTCAGCACGCACGCACACACAGAGATCTACCGAAGTCAAATACAATGTGATTGTTCTGTATGGTTTAAGAGTAAACGGGCATGGCCTTCTGATTAGGAGATTCCGACATATGAGCAGACAACGGCAAGCCGAGGGCCCAAGCGGGTCCTTCATGCTTAGTCGCTGAGAACCTCATTAGTTTTTTTTGTCTTTCTGTCTCGTATAAATCAATATCACTTACTAGTTAGGCAGCGATGGAAAAACAGGAAGCGATATAGCAACCCGTTCGATATTACACGAAGAAACGAGGATTTATATGAAAAGCACTTTTACTCAGAGATGCAGCGGACATAATCCGAAACTTCGGACATGATATCCATCCTTTTTTTCTGTGTCACTCTGTAAATACTTGAGATCATTTCAGTAGGCGGTGACCTTTCTAAATTTTGAAGTATCCGCGAGTGATAACGGCAGCGATTTTTATTCCTTCTCTGTATTGCTTTAAAATAATAACTTTTACGGGGACTCGTTAGAATTCTGTCAGGATTGCTGGATTGTTACTTGTTTCATTACTTGGAAAATAGGTATGGTGCAGAGAGGACGAAGAGGAAACCAAGACACCCCCACAAACAAAAACACCAGCCACTTTTAGGGGCGAAGCTTTTTATGGCGTGGCTTGTGCGTCCCTCGTTGTAGTGCGTAACCACCGGTGGCACATACCCGAAAGAGCGGTCCTTAGAATGTCCTCTGGATGACGGCACTTGTATATCATGAATACCGAATGTATAGATGCGACATGGTGGTACTTAGAGTGTTCACTAGAAAGAGAGACGGACGGATGGACATACAGATTGAAGGACGGACTGACGGATCCATGGACAGACAGAGGGGTGGACGCATGGACAGCCAGAGGGACGGCCACATGGACATGCGCACAGACGGACAGACAGATGAATTAACGGACAGACGGATGGACGAGTGAACAGATGGACGCATCGACGATCACACGGATGAACGGACACATGGACGGACGGACGGACGAACGGACGGACGCATGACCAAACGGAAGCAAGAAGGAATAGACGGACGGAAGCATGGACGGACTGACGAATGCTTCGCCCCACCAATCATCGTTCACTTCGTGGATATGCTGTGACTTTTTTCTTCCTGAGACACTTAAGCTTTTTAAACCTGAAGCTATTGCGTGGAACGTCCTCTCGATGCGCGTACCTCGAATTGTTGTTGTAAATAACGTTCACTTATGGTTGAGAGGAGCTAGCCAAGTTTTTTTGTACTGTCCTTAGCATAACGAGGCAGTTCATGTACATCAAGCATTTGAGTAGGATCGGGGCGAACAAGATGTTGAACGTAGCCATGATCACAGCCCCTACGCATTTCAAACAGCTACAAAACTTTCTATAGAAAATACTAATAGGAGCAGCGTAAACCAACCCGTTAGGCCACACAGCAGTAATTCCGTGTTCACGCAAAGTCTAAACCTATAAATAGTGACGCTGCGACAATTCGCGGATGATTACGAACTTACCAGAGTGACAACGCTGATAGCGACCTCTCACAATGCAGAGCATAATGCAAGGCACATGATATGACCATGACTTCAAAACCATGAAATAAACGCTAGTGAGATTCGTGAGTAATAGTTATTTAATCATGGTAGTTGTACAATCACTCAAGAGTTATCGTTATCAGCTACGCAAAGTCCACGTCTTAGATAAAAAAAGTTTTGCGAGGAGGGAGGGGCATTCACGACACGTGAGTTTCTTGAAGGAAGCAGGGAGGCTTCGAATGTAAACGTTGTGTTTTGACTGCACTTGCTCTTGGGAGAGCGGCCAAACGGAGGGCAAAAATAAATATTGAGAAAACTCACCCCCCCCCCCCCTTCCAAACGCCACTTCTGAATAACCGGGTAATTCCTAAACCGTAACTATGGTAAGAAGCTTATGGACAAACAGCTAGCTTCTCTATGCGGAAGTTCTTGCAAGCAGACGTATTCATTGTGCACATCAACGAAGCGCGATGTTTCAGCAGTACCACACTCACCGGATAAATGTGTCCGCCTGATCGCAGTGTCCTCTTCCGGGATCGTAGCAGCGCTATCGAGAAGGGAGTGTGACGGCGGCGTCGTCCAGCTTGTTGACGAGAGCTCGAGTCAGTGTGACAGAACGAGGACGTTGCGTATTATTTTGTCGTGCATATCTTGGCTAACGAGGGTTTGCAGTGAATACCTTGGCAAAAAACAACAACGAGACAAGTTTTCTCTGATTTGCACACGTATACCAAAGTTGGTGTATCCACCATCCTTAATAGTGCATGCAGCGTGGTATTCCATATGTCAGAAAAGTTTTGTAAAAGTCGTAGATTGCTCCTAAAAAGTGACAGTACCGTGGCAAGGCTGAAGCAATGAATGCAATAGCAACAACTTTGAATGTAACGCTGAGAGCTGTAAGCAGATTGAAACGTGCAGTACGGTGCTCACTCACAAATGACGCACGAAAACAAAATACACAGGATGAGAGCAAGCTAACAACGTTTACCGCTTGGCAATTAACGTGCTGTTTAAACAAAAACAACGCACAAAGCGTTAGCACAAGTACAGATGAGTGCAAACTAACAAGTAGCTCAGTTTTAACCGTGTATGAAAAGCGCACCTTTTTTGCAAATGGGGCCTGTACATTGGAGCGAAGTGAAGTTTTTGGGCCCGGCAACTAACGCAATTGCTCCGGTGAAAGCCGAAGGCACACCATTTTCCCCACCGAAAGATGAGCCCGCGCGCAAGCATCTACCCCCTCCCTCCACCTTTGTGGAGCAATTATGCGTGGGAGATGAGCGCGCGTCGGCGCATTGTTGAGTTTATATATATATATATATATATAGATACGTATGCACATACGCTGAATAACGGTAGCGGTGGGGACGGCGGCAAAATCCGCCAAGAGTGTTCATCTAATTGACATCACAATAAAACGCCAATCTTGGCCATCGGTTGTTGCTTCAACATGAGTGATGCGAAACGGTCATCCCGTTGTAATGCCTTGGTGTGACATCAATATAGCCGTACACAACTCTCATGATGACGTAAATAGATAACACCTTCGTTTAGTGAATTGTGGGCTCATCCCAGAGGCAGTGCAAAGTTAGGTGAGCCGCACAAGCTACAGGAATGCCTGCGATACTGGGAGCAGTGCGAGACTGTGCTGGGTGCATAAATTTCCTGGTGGCAAATGGGTGATGGTACAAACACCGATTGAGAACAAAATGGAGGAGGTAGTTTTTGTGTCTGATTCGTGTTAGCCGAATGAGTAAGGTGGGCTTGAAATTCTTTCTTACTTGGTTACATGCATCACAAAAGATAAGAGGATGGTGGAGTCCTGAAATAAGGAAAACTTGCCTTAACGGGACTGTCGCAGGAGCCTACGCTCCGACACCAACCAACTGATCGACCATTAGCATAGCTGGCTGGCTGAAATACTAAACAAGGCGTGAGGTCAGGGGTAAGCATAGGCTAGATGTTTGACGGGAGATAACGGTGGAGCGAACGTTCCGACAACGTACTTGTCTTGAAAAGAACTATACTCAATTGACTTCTTTCAGTCTGGCTTGAAATGTTTAGAGGTCAACTGATAATATAATAAACTACCAAAGTTGTCAACCTGGTTGCGTTTTCACGTGTGCAGTTGAAAGTTTTGCTGAGTTTTATCTTCAAAAACGCTTCTGGTTGCTCAAATGTCCCAGAGTGACAAATATTGTTTACAATGATAATTATACACGCATTATCGGCGTTACGTAAAACGAGAGCAGCCTCAAACAGTTGCAGTGCCAAAGTGTTACAATCATTACCATCGACAACCTGATCACACAAATTGGCAGCGCTGCACAAATGCATGCCTGTCCATGTATATAGCTGGAGGGCACGCACTATAGAATTCCGAATGCTTGACGCTGTTTGTGTTTTATTTGACAGCGATAGTATGAAAATAAGCTTCAGCGTACTGAAAATTTGTCTTTGTAATGCGAAATTGAAAGTTGTCAGGCTATAATTAAACACATTTCATACCTACATAGAAAGTTTGACCTTTTGTTGGTTAATTTTTTCATCAAGCTGCCGTTTTTGAAACACCTTCTTTGGCCATTATAATGTCACCAATTCCTTCGTTTGAATTATCCAGGCGTATTGGCAAAAAAGATTATCTAGTGTTCACCCTTTTCAACTAATCTCACAAATAATCAAAACCTATATTGTGTTGTATGCATTGACCACTAAACGGTTCCTCAAATAGCTTGATAGTAAGCGTAATAAGTAATATGGACGAGATAATGAAACAATTAATCAACAAATTATAAAAAATAACCTAGCTTGAGTGAAGGTCAAAATTTACAAAAAAAAACATAGAAGGATGTACTTGTGTGGATGACAATTACAGCACTCTTGAATAAAGGCTCTGGGATCAAGCCAATTCGCACAGGTTTTTCTTAGTCTATCAGCTAGTTCACTTATCGAAAAAAATAAAAACGCGTATTTTGGCATACCTCATTTGTGCAAACTTATAAAATTTTATTTGAAATAATGTATTTTTAAAGATAAAGAGTAAAATATATCGGTAACTGTTATGCAAGAGGAGTGCTTCGCGCCTCCCATTAGTAACGACTACGCATATTTGTATTCAATTAAAAAAAAACACGACACAGCTTTCGCATTCTGGTCCTCCTACACAAACGTATAATGGGCAGTCAGACATTTTATCTCTGTGACAGTGCTCTTTTGTCATACAGGAAAGTGAACACGCATGTTCAGTCGTGCCGTAAATTACCACGATATAGTTCAGAAAATCCGTAGGGTCGGAAATCAGCCATTAGGTGCACACATTTCCCAGACAAGAAAGCGCCTGACTGAAGAAAAGCAAGAACTCATGCTATACAGTGATGCGTGTTTCATATTCTCATTCTCAGTATATTGGCAATGGTACAAAGCCAGTCATACAAAGGGTTACCCTGATGACAGCGACCGCCAAGGCGATCGATCTTTCAATTTGCACGAAACACGAAACATAGGGTCTAACGAGGTGAAAAGGGGGAGGGTTCGATTTTCAACTTTTCATAATGAAATATGCGTCGTCAAACAGAAAGGCAAGTGAGTATGCACGTTCGCACAGTTTTAGGGGCGAAGCTCCTTGAGCAATGGGTTGCGCGTCCGCCATGTACGTACTAGTAGTAGTCGTCGTCGTAGCCACCTCTCCTTTAGCCCTTGGAATGTCCACTGGATGGCGGTATTTCTATATGATCAATACATGGTGAAAAGATGCAAGATGGTGGTACTTAGTGTCCAATACATAGACGGACGGACGGACGGATGGACATACATACATACATACATACATACATACATACATACATACATACATACATACATACATACATACATACATACATACATACATACATACATACATACATACATACATACATACATACATACATACATACATACATACATACATACATACATACATACATACATACATACATACATACATACAAACAAGCAGACGCAGGTGTGGACGGACGCATGGACGTATGGGCGGATAGATGCATGGACGGACGCATGGGCGGATGCAAGGACGGGTGGACCACGCATGGACGGATGGACGACGCATATTTGCTTGGTGGAATCAGAAGCAGCAGGTTAAATCGGAGCACGTGACAAGCAGTCCGCCTCACTGAGCTTGCGACCTGACTTATACACAAGCGTGATATCATACTCCTCTAATCGCAGGCTCCATCGCGCAAGCCATCCACATGGGTCCTTGAGATTAGCCAGCCATCATAGCGAATGATGGTAGCTAATAGCTCGAAAAGGCCTACCGTATAATTATGGCCGAAACTTGCGTAGGGACGAATGCCCGGAAGGACGTACGTTCGCATGCATGGACAGACGAATAGATGAATTGACGGTCGCACGCATGGGCCACTGCAGGAACATACGGACGAATGGATGCACGGACGGACGGATGGACGAATGAACGTAATGCAAGGACGGACGCAGGGACGGGTGCCGAGACGGACGGAAGCGAGAACGAATGGATGGACGGAAGCGCGGACGGACTGATAGACGCTTCACCCCACTCATCATTATTCACTCAGTTGATATGGTGTGATTTTTTTTGTATATGACACTCGTGCTATAATGGGTGGGTAAACTGTAAGAACAAGCAGTCGTACAGATATCTCATACTCAAGCTTTACTCACAAATCGAAACAAAAATTTAACTCAAGCGTCAGCCGCTGTGTGCACTGCACAGCATTAAGATGGAGAAAGTGAAGAAGAAAACTAAAGGCGGACAGGCCGACGGATGCGCAAGCCCGCTCTGTCACCCCAGATCCTGCGAGATATGACGTGATAGAACACTTCCCGGCACACCATAAACTTAGTTAAAATAAAAGATGTGAAAGAACAACTTATGCAAATAAATCCGAAGTGAATTTCTTAAAACGTGGTGTTTTCTTTGGCCTCCAGAAAAACTGCTTCATGGACATTAACACCTGTGTTGACACGGAGGCTCCATTGAAAGACATCAAGTTTCGCCACCTAAAGTGTCGCATTCAAAATACATATGACACTTGCTGAGATGCTTGAATCGCCTTTCCTCCCCTATTGAGGAGGTGGGCTAGAGCTTGTACCACTGTGACATTAGAGTGTGTATTTTCCTTTTCTTCCTTAGAAACACGTCCTTTGTGTGAAATATTTTTCTTGAGCGCGAGAGCAAACTGTCCCCACAGGTGATTACAAAACATCACCCTACACTGTGAATGACCCCCCCCCCTTAGTTTGTTCACGTAGTCTTACTGTTTATTTAAGTTTAATCACCTCGATGTCATGAATATCCTGTCTTTGTTGTACAATTTTGCATTGTAAGTCACTGCATACGCTATAAGTTCTTTCGCTGTATATAACAGCTTGCATTGTACACACATACGCATTGTTCACCGTTGTCCAGTTTTCTGTGTACACATAGTAGCCACGCAGCAGCAGCAGCCGAACAATGGCTCCTGGGACAGCAGGGTTGCAAGTGAATCACGAAGCACAAGTAGCCAGCCCAAAGGTAAGACACAGCCAGAGCATGCTCCCGATTCTCGTATTGTAGCGCTTGAACAAGAAAACAGGGCCCTCAAGAAGGAAATTGAAGAGCTCCGGGCCTCAATAGCTAGAATAGAGAGCTGCCACGGAATTAATCTGTCGAGCTCACCGGCACCACCGACAACACGCTCACAACAAACGATCCACAACACACACAAACGCAAAGCCGTAGACAGCGACAGCGACACGACGGAGGAGATTTAGATGGTCTCGATAGAAAAAAAAAGCCCCACTGAGAAATGTCGAGTCCGCGACAACTAAGCTCAACGACAAAATTGATACGTTGGCGAACACGCTTGCCAAGTTTACGGAAACCTTTAAGACTTACACTGACAAAGTTGACCAGAGGCTCGTGAGCCTGGAGAAGATGGCAGCCAACCCACCTGTGGCAGGTGCTCCTAAGAAGCTAAGCGCGGATAAACCAGCGGTTACGGCAAGCGTGCCGAGCATAACTTCTAGAGCTAAAGTCCGACCAGTCAAAGCACACAATCTCGCGGAATGAACGAGCCGCGACGCACACAAGCTACCAAGCCAAAATGGCTGCTGACCGTAACGAGTTTAAGATCTGGCAGTGGAACTGTAACTCACTTCAGAAACGCAAAGCAGCACTAACACAACCATTGCTAGCCTGTAAAAAAAGCTGCATATAATATTGCTGCAGGAATGTGGAGAACGCAAAACTGCTAAAAGCATTGGCATACAGGGGTACAGGATAGCCAGGCCGACCCTGCACCCCGAGAAGAACAAGACGCGAGGAGTGGCTACCTTCATCCGGAAGGACGTAATGTCCACCGAAAGGGACGCCCCCGCATACAAAAAAGGCCTCGAAACGGTCCTGGTGGAAATCTTACCACACAGGGCCGTTAAAAGAAGCATCTTTGTGCTCAATGTTTACAGTCCTTCATCAGATAAAAAAAGAGATTTCAACGGACTACTTACCTCGGCGGTAAAAATGGCGGGTGACAATCCGCTCATAGTAGCGGGTGATTTTAACGCCAGGAGTACCGAATGGGGATACTTAAAAAGCGAAGGCGAAGGCACCAAGTTAGCAGAAAGCGCGAATGCGCTGGACCTGCAGCTAATAAATAACCTTGCCCTCCCTTCAATAAAAGGTAATTCGGTACAGCGGGACACAATGCCGGACTTAACCTTCACCAAGAACGTCAGAGCTACCTGGGATAACCTCGCCGAAGACCTAGGTAGCGACCACTGCATCCTGGAAATTACCGTTGAGAACGAGGCGAAAGCGCCAAGAAAATTCAAAATCACAGACTGGGACCAGTTCCGTAAAACAAGGGAGCAGAAGGGCAATACAGAACTCTCATATGAAGCCCTCTTAAATGAATTAAAAATGGCAGCGAATGAGGCCACCAAAGAAGTCGAGACTGATGAATCCATCCAGGCAATGGACTCTCACCTGGCCAGTTTGCTGCAGAAAAAGCATGACCTAAAAGAAGCGTGGCGTAAAAACAAGCTCAACCGACAAAAATCGCGCACCTTGGCCGCGAAATCGAATCTCACGCCAAAACACTTTGCGCCCAGCAGTGGAACAACACATGTGACGAAGCAGATGGCAAAATGAGGAAGGGAAGCAAATGGGGGCTGCTCAAACACCTTATGGCGGACAGCGACAAACCCACCAGAGGTGGCACCGAGCTGCAAATTGAACGATTGGTGCACAAGCATGCCCAGGATAGTGGTGGACCCCAAGCTCTCCTCAAAACGCTAGGCCAAAAATATCTCCCACTGGAAAGCAAATCAGTAGCTTGGGAAAACAAAAATCCTTCATCTGGAGGTCGACCGCAGGAAAAGCTAGACGAACCATTCAGCGAAGCTGAAATATGGTACGTTCTACAACAACTCAATGGCAGATCGGCGCCAGGGCCAGATGGAATCGACAATAAACTGCTACGGAATCTAGACGATAAAGCAATTGTAATCATTACTAAGAAGATAAATGAGGCATGGGAAACGGGTACCGTGCCCAAAGAATGGCGTAGTGCCAAGGTTTCGCTCATCTCGAAACCTAGAATACCGCTGAGCATCGATAACTTATGGCTCATATCACTCACATCTTGCGTAGGAAAGTAGCTGAGCATGCAGTACTCAACCGTATCACGGACCACATTGAGAGCAATGGGCTCTTTCGACACAACATTATTGGCTTCCGCAGGGCACTGTCCACACAGGACGCCATGTTGATGTTAAGAGAACACATATGTTACGGCCTCCTTCACACGCCCAAAGCCATATTAGCCCTGGACCTCGCCAAGGCCTTTGACACCGTAAAACATGAACACATACTGGGTGAAATATCGCACATGAATTTAGGCGAGAAACTCTACAACTACATTAAAGGCTTTCTGGCGAACCGAACCGCCACCATACGCATAGGAGAGCAATGCGGCGAACCCGAACAACTCGGAAATATTGGCACCCCACAAGGGTCAGTGCTCTCGCCATTGATCTTTAATGTGGCGATGCACAGGTTGTCGGAGAAGCTCGCTCAAATCCCATTCGTGCACCATGCCATATACGCGGATGATATTACCATATGGGTCCCATGTGGCCACTCATATGGCGCCTTGGAAGGAATTCTTCAACAAGCACTGACTACAACTGAAGAATTTCTTAAGCCAACTGGACTTGCACTGTCCCCCACTAAATGTACTCTAACGCTCTCTCACCCTCGACGAAATTCGGGCGAAGAGGAGCAGCAAGTAGTGCACAAAGCTGAGAACAACCAAACAATACCGCAAGTATATACGGTCAAAGTACTAGGGCTAACGTTAAGCGCCAAGGAGGGCCACAACGAAGAAGCACTCAAGCGCCTTGAAAAAAGCACGAACAATTTTTCAAGAGGCATTGCTAGAATCGCCAACAAGAGAGCAGGCCTCCTAGAAGACAACATCATGAAGGCGTATCACGCATTTCTCGTAAGTCACGTAGCATACGCGTTCCCGTTTCTGAAACTTACGAAGGCTGAAATCAAAAAGGTCGACTCCATGCTTCGCAAGGGAAAACGGCACTCGGCTTGCCCAATAGCACAAGCAACGAGAAACTCGAGCAACTTGGTCTGCACAACACAGCCGAAGAAATTTTTGAGGCTCAGAGAGTGGCACAGATCACACGCCTGTCGTTGACGCAGGCAGGCCATCTCATCCTACGAGACACAGGCATTTGCCCAATTTTTCAACCAGAGAAAAAAACACAACTCGGTAATGACGTGAGGAAACACATTAGGGTTAAGCCAATCCCCCGCAACGTTCACCTTACGTTCAACAAAGGGCGAAGGAAAGACAGAGCGAGGGCACTCATAAACAAGGCAAAAAAGCACAACACGCACGCGCTATTCGTAGATGCCACCCGCTACTATGGCAGGGAGGCGTTTGCCATAGCGGTCGTTGATATAGACGGAAACCTCATAAACGCGGCAACCGTCCAAACAAGCCATGTCCACGAAGCAGAGGAAATGGCGATGGCGCTAGCCTTGCAAAGCTGCCAAGCCTACTCCACAATATACACAGACTCTAAGACGGCGGCACGAACGTTCGCGGCTGGCCTAGTAGCTAGAAGCACTGGAAAACTCACCGTCAACGTAATAAGAGAGTACGAGAGCAAATAAACCCTTCTTAAGGAAGAGAAAGCTCAAATCTACGTATCCTGGTTCCCAGCCCACATGGGACAGTTACCGGGACTCGACCGCTGCAATCCCAACGAAGAGGTCAACCGCCTGGCGCGTGAGCTCACACGCCGCGCCGCGGACAACGACCCCTCGATGAGTGAGTGGTACGAGAATCTCTGCAGCCAGGACAAAGCACTCACATACCACGAGATCACTTCACATTACCGGGGACAAAGACGTGCCTTCCCAGCACCGCACCCAAAACTTAACAAAGCACAAGCTCTAACTCTCAGAAGATTGCAAACACGTACGTACATAACACCATCCACCTTACACAGAGTCGACCCCGACACACCACCCACATGCTCCCTTTGCAACCATCCCTATTGCAATTTCGAACACGCGCTCTGGCTGTGCCCTACCCATAGCGCAGCACAACTGAATACCCAAGAGGCTTGGCAGGAAGCCCTCAAGAGCAATCAATACAAGCTGCAACTACAGGCGGTCCAGAGGGCCCGGGACATCTCTACAAGCCTTCGGCTGCCAGCGCCATCCTAGGTGTAGCCTCCAGGTTGAATTAAGGGTCGAATGGCCCTTTCTCAGCCTCCTCAGGAAATGTTTAAATAAAGTCAATCTCTCTCTCTCTCTCTCTGTGTACACATAGGCTGTGTAAGATATATCCGGAAATAAAAGTCTCTTAAACGAATTGCCTTCTGTGTATGTATGATTTTTTCAGAAATAAATTTCTCTTAAACAATTGCCTTGCATGTTCGTGAACGAGACGCTTCATGCTCTCCCATAGCGGAGTACCAAGTACTCTAAATCGTCTACCACTTTTACTAAACACAGGCCTCGGCATAATGCAACATTTCTTTTTGGTTGTTGATGCAGTTGCTCAGTGAAATGAAGGGTCCCCGGGATTTTCTATACACAGGCCGCGCGCAGCTGGGCCCCGAAGGCTCATGCGTCGCAATTCATTGGAAGGGCACAAGTATCAATCAGCTAGTGTACGTAACTTGAAGTCACATTGTGTCATTGCCCCCTATCTAGAGGGCATCGTCCCGATGCTTATGTCGAACTGGTCGCATGGCGGTCATTCACAGCACCTCGTCGTGGATGCAGTTAACGTCAAACAACGTTGTGTCCTCGGCGTTTCATTGCCTGTCGTGATACGGTTTCATCCTGACCACATGCACAGTTTCCGTGCGATGCCGTCGTCGTGATGAAATATCGTGTCTCTCTGGCGTAACTTCGTAGTTGAGCGAGCCGACGTGGTGAAGCACTCTGTACGAACCGAAATAGCGGCGAAGCAGTTTTTCGACAGGCCACGTATCCACACCCATACTCTGTCTCCTGGTGCGTACTCGACGCCCCTTCTATACATATCAGCCAGCGTTCTGTTCAGTCATTCGGTCAGACCATTCGCTTGAGGATGATATGCCGTCGTTTTCCTATGGCTGGTGTGCGTCAATTTCATATTACATTTAATCAGGTAAGCCGTAGATGCAGTTCCTCGGTCCGTGATCAACACTCTTGAAGCTCCGTGCCGCAGCACGATGTTGGAGACGAGAAATTTGGATACTTCAACGGCTGGTCTTTTGAGAAAAGTCGCTGTCACGGCATATCAGGTTAAATATTCGGTCGCAACTGTTATCCACCGTTTTCACGATGACGACGTAGGAAATGGGCCCAGTAAGTCCATTCCCACTTGTGTGAATGGGGACTCCGGTTGTTCTATTGGTTGAAGAAGACCTGCTGGTTTTAACGGTGGGTTTTACGTCTTTGGCAGTCCCAGCAGATTCTTACATAGTGTCGTACAGAGCTAAGCAACTTTGGTCAGTAGTATTTAGTGCGGATGTGTGCTAATGTTCTACTTACTCCTAAATGTCCAGCTGATGGATCGTCGTGGCAAGCCTCTAAAATCTCTGGTCGCAGAAGGGAAGGAACGACAAGCAGGAATGTCGCTGTATTGTTGTCAAAGTTCCCTTTATACAGGATGTTGTTTCGTAGGACTACTGCTGACAAGCCGTGGAAAAAAGGTCGTGGAAAACCGACAGACTGTCCTTGCAGGTACTTGATCAAGAGGAGTAGCTAGGGTCGGATCCCTGATGATGTGCCATTTTTGACGGTGTCACGGCTCCGAAGAAAACAAAATCTACACTGTCCTCGGTGGAAGCAGAATCAGCAGGTTGAATCGGAGCACGTGATAAGCAGTCCGCATCACTGTGCTTGCAACCTGACTTATACACAAGCGTGATATCATACTCCTGTAATCGCAAGCGCCATCGTGCAAGCCGTCTACGTGGGTCCTTGAGATTAGCCAGCCAGCATAGTGAATGATGGTAGCTTATAGCTCGAAAAGGCCTATCATATAAATATGGTCGAAACTTGCTGATAGACCATACCACGGATTTTGCAGCGAATACAGCCAGGCACCGCCCGGATTTATATACCATCTGATTCTTCTCGTCACCGAGAATCCGAAGAGACCATATTCTAAGGTGGGTGATAATTTTTGAGATATTACTACCAAAAAGCAGCCCCCACCAAGAAACGTCTACTATTCCTAGAACCGGCGCTCCGCGTCGACTGGGGCGGCCTCACGATTGCCAGGCCTCGGTGTTCGTGCCATTCAGGCCGTAATCATCAATAATGGAAGTATAGTGGCAGAATGAAGACGCCACCCAACGGGAAGGCGAAGATGTCACCCAACGGGAAGATGACACAGGCAACGGCTGGACAGAAGTTCGAAACAGAAAACGTGCTAAGAAAGGTAGCCAGCAACGCCGTGGTAGCCCTAGCCCTACCCGAACGCCTCGAACGCGCGGTGCAAACCTGATATCTCGGGTAACCAGAGCCAGCTAAATGACAAGACTGCCGACAGGCGACTACAAGATAGTTATAAGGCCAAGAGGAGGACTGCAGCTACCCAAGCTCAGCTTAATGGAGCTAGACGAAGCTGTGTACGAATCAGCCGAGATCCCATATGAAGAAAGAGAGACGGACACGATTTGTCCGAATAATTTCCACAACATCTGGGTCGTCAGCACCCCAAACCAAGACCATGCAGGGAAATACCAAGGTATCAAGCACATCAAAGCCAACGACAAGTTGTATGAGGTGGGAGTATACAATACGGCCCCGAAACTCACTGACAAAGGTGTAATCAAAGGAGTTCCCTTCAACGAAACCCAACGGGACATCACCGCAGCAATTATTACTGCCCGAAATCCTACGGCGATAGCAGCCAAACGTCTTGGCAACACATCAACAGTTATAGTCCTTTTTGACGGCAGCAGAGTCCCGACGCACGTCATGTACAGAGGAGTGCTCACACGCTGTTCACTATACAGAAAACAAGTTGACTTTTGCAAACAGTGCTCAGACTTGGGTACAGGAGCGACGTGTGTTGGAGGCCAAACAACAAGCTATGTGCGGGCTGTGGAACGCCTGAACCGAGCGAGGACCACCACTGTCAGCCACGATAACAGCTGTGCGGCAAGGATCATCCCATGGCCAACAAACTCTGCAAGGCCAAGTTCAAGACACCCATACCACGGCAAGGCATTCTTTCTCGGTCGCTGAGTAGTTCACCTCAGCTTTCGAAAGAGTGCGACTGGCATACGCAATGATTCGTTCTTGTCCGTTTCGCTATTGGATGAGCACGGCCTCAAGACCTAAATTGCTTACATCCATGTGGATATCGGTTTCTGCTTCCTCGTCAAAATGCGCCAGAACAGCATGGCTTTGAAGACACTTTCGTAGTTCATTGAAGGCATCATCTTGTTGGGCAAGCCATACGAAAGGCATTTCCTCTTTTGTCCGCCACGCCAGTGGTTCAGCAATTCGTGAAATTTTTTTTAAAAACCATCGATAATAGGCTCAGAGACATAAAAAATCGCATACAGCCTTTTTGCTGGCTGCTAGCTTCGGAAATTTTGATAGGGCCTCAGTTTTTGCAGGGTCTGAAGGACACCTTCTGCACTGATGACATGTCCAAGAAAATAGAGCTCACGGAAGCCGAAATGACATTTTTGCGGTTTTATCGTCAAGTCCGCTGACTTTATCGCAGTGAGCACGGCTCTGAGCCTTTCCAAATGTTGCTCGAAGGTAGCAGAGAAGACTACAACATCGTCGAAATAAACCAGGCACAACTGCCATTTCAGACCACGAAGCACTGTTTTCATCATCCGTTGGAATGTGGTGGATGCTGAACAAAGGCCAAAAGGGAGTACATCGAACTTGTAAAAACCGTCTATTGTTACAAACGTTGTTTCTTAGTGATCTGGGAGGGCGCGCTGGTCGCCGAAGAGAGCGGACGCGCATCACGTTGGCTCCGTCTTCCAAGAACTATTTGCCAGTGGTTTTCGCTCATTCAGCCCATGAATTTTACAACAACGCTTGCGGAAAGTGACCAGGATTCCACTGACACCAAAATTGAAGGTTGGAAAGGACTTTTTGTCGGATTGGAGAGGTTTTCAACCAGCGCCTCTTTGGCCCGACGCTCACGAAAGCCGGCCACCCGACGAGACGCGCTGAGCGTCTCCTTTGACGCGGGCGCTTTCTTCGCCCATCAACGATGGAAGTCCAAGTGAACGGGGAGGATATCTCCCCCGAAAAGTTTTTGGAGGGCACGGATTGGTGCACCATCAGATCTAAGACCGAAGTTAACCGTGCAAACGCGCAGAGCAACACCTAGAACGGAGCCCCCTCCTGCACCGGCAAGGGAGCGGGCTGCAACCGACAGCATTCGCGTCGACAACCGCGTAACATCAAGCAGCAAGTCATTAGAAAGAGCAAAATGTCACTACTCCCACAGAGCGATTTCAAGATCGTGATACGAACACGAGGAGGCCTCGACGTGGTCACCAGTGAAATCGTGCGCCTCGCATCGGTGATTTACCGCGCGGCCGACGTACCGCCTCATGAAGCAGGGGAGGACACGGTGTGTTCCAACAACCATCAAAACATCATCGTCGTGAGCACACCCTATGCCTCTCACGCCGATAAGTGCAGACAGCTTCAAGACATCACCATCGGCGATCGCCACCACGAGGTTAGTGCGTACGAGACGGCCCCCGACAACACGGTGAAGGGAATTATCAAGGGCATCCCGTTGGAAGAAGACGCCATGTTCATTCATACCAGCATCGTTCACGCACGTATCCCTTACGCCCTGGCAGCCCAACGGCTCAGTAACACCACGACCGCAATAGTGGCGTTTGAAGGACCGCGAGTGCCCACTTATGTCAGGTACGGCGGCGCTCTCCTTCGCTGCACCTTGTATCGCAAGCAAATCGACATGTGTCACTTCTGCGGGAGACTTGGTCACCGCATGGACATGTGCCCAAAGCCCAAGGACAAATAGTGTTGTGGTTGTGACGCCCCTAACCCAGGCGCCAATCATCAGTGGTCCCCCCATTGCAAGCTGTGCGGGGGCACACACATGACGGCGGACCGCAACTGCCGTGCAAGGTACAAACCGCCCTACATCGTCACGAAGAGACAATGGGAACGACGCAAGGCCAACGAGGAGGCAGAGGCCACTGCCACCAACTATTCCACAAGCAAGGCCCGCTCAAGATCCTGGACACGCAGTCAAAGCCACTTCCGATCTTGTAGCCGCACACCGGGACCCCGAAAGCAGCAGCAACGCCGAGCTCGCAGCCGAACACCTAGACGGACCTCAACGAGGGACGCGAAGGCAACTGACTCGTGAGCTTTGCAGATGCGGTCAAAGGAAAACGTGCAACAAACGCGGAGGCTGGCGGCAAACACACACTAAGATTGAGGCGGAGATAGCTCAGTTAACACAGACGATACAAACTATGCAAAAGCAAATGGAATGCATGCAGGCACAGATTCACGCAAAGAACGAACTCATACAAAAGCTCCAGTCTGCCGCTCACAGCGAGACTGATCAACAGGCAATGCACGAAACACAAGAAGAACTCGTAGAGGACGTTGAGATCGAAGGCCCTGATACTAAACGCGGGCCGGCTATCTTTCTTAAAAAGTCAGTACGTTCCAAGCGTACGCGCGCAGCAACAGGCGACACCCGAGTGAAAGCACTTGAGGCTCACGTGAGCAATCTCGAGAAAACTATCACCGCGACTATCATGCGTACGATTCAACAGAGCTTGGAGAGCATTTATCTCAGATTGTCGATATTAGAAGCTGCCAACAGCGCGCTGGTGAGGTCGCATAGCGAAGCGGCGCCACACATGTAGTACCACATAGCCATGGCAAGACACCCTTCGAAACAAAAACTTACAATATGGCAGTGGAACTGCAGAAGTTACAAAAACAAAATGGCGCACCTACAACAATACCTGAAAACGATCCCTGAACACCCAGACATCATCATACATCTGGAAACAAACGGCCCCGCCAAACTTTCAGGGTACCAGTCTATAACAGGCAAGGAGGAAAATCCAAACGTCACCACACTGGTCAAGCGAGAACTCACGGTTATCGAACGCGACACCCAAGTCAAGGATATTGAAAATTTCCTCGTAGAGCTAATTCCACCACGTAAGACGCCCGACAGCATCTTCGTACTCAACGTCTATAGCAGTCCGAGATGCCGCAAACTCCGCTTTCACGTCCTCTTCAAACGAGCACTCGATATCGCCCAGGGGCAACAACTCTTCATTGGAGGCGACTTCAACGCGGTGCATACGGCGTGGGGTTACAAACACGATCAGCCGAAAGGCAGGCATTTGTGGGAAACAGCGCAACTCGCCGGCCTTGAGCTGGTCACTGAACCAACGGCACCAACTAGGCAGGGCAACAGCGTCAGCACTGAGACCACGCTAGACCTTACCTTTACGTGCAAATCACGAAAGGCGACTTGGAGAAACACCATGCAAGACTTGGGCAGTGACCACTACATTATCTCTATAGAAGCAGAAGGCGGCCCACAGGAACACAATGCCGGTCGCCAAATGAAGATCACGAATTGGGAAGTACTACGGAAAAATCGACACAAGCAACAGATTGACGACATCAAAGACATTGAGCAAAGGACCGGACAACTTCGGCGCGACATCGAGAGGGCGACGCTAATGATGTCGTCAGCAGCTGGGCTTGATAGAATAGACACCCGGTTACTGCACATATGGCAAGCCGAGATCCAACTGCATCGCCGTTGGAAAAGACAACGGCATAATAGGAGACTGCGAAAACGAATAGCACAGCTCAACAAACAAATAGAAAAGCACGCACTTGACCTGCAACAACAGCAATGGGAAGAGAAATGCGCGCAGATGATGGTCAGCTCACTACGAGTCGCACATGGCAGATACTGCAGTACCTCATTGATCCCGCGAACACAAAGACCTCACAGAGGCAAGGCATATGCAAAATCATACACGCTTACGGTGGGACGGAGCAAGATTTTCTACGGGAAGCAGAACTCCATTACATATCCCAAACGTCTCCGCAAGTACATCCGGACTACAGGGGAGAAGGCAACGCCATTCTAGACGCAGAATTCTCAATTTCTGAAATCGAGGCGGCCCTCGTCAAGCTCAATACCAAGTCAGCCCCAGGCCTAGATTGAATATTGAACAGGGCACTGCGCAACCTCGATTACAGATCGCTAGAGAAACTCAGATTATATTAACGAGTGTTGGGTGCGTGGAAAGTTACCCCAGCCATTGAAAGAAGCGCAGATCATACTTATACCGAAACCCGGCGAGAAATTACAGCTGCAGAACCTGTGCCCTATCTCCCTAACATCTTGTGTAGCTAAACTGACGGAGCATGCGTTCCTCAATAAGCTAACAGATTACCTCAAGCACAACAACCTATGACCACACACATTGATTGGGTTCAGAAGACATCTCTCCACACAGGATGCTTTTCTGCAACTAAAACATCGAATCATAGAAAATCCTGGGTGCTCAACGAGAGCCATCCTTGGCCTGCACCTGAAGAAGGCCTTCGATAACGTTCGTCACGACGCCATATTGCGACAAATTGACAGAATGAACCTCGGAATGCGAGTGTACAACTACGTCCGAGACTTCTTTACGGTAAGAACCGCACGCATGCGAGTGGGACAACTAGAATCAAATCAAATCAACATTGGAAGCTCGGGTACACTGCAGGGCTTGGGGGTCTCGCCGATGCTCTTCAACCTCGTCCTGCTGGGGTTACCCGAGCGATTACATCAAATTGATGGACTGCACCACACGTGCTATACGCGGATGATATTACGATCTGGACGACAACTGGCAGTGACGGAGAGATCGAGGATCACTTGCCGGCGGCCATAGAATGCGTGGAACATTACTTCGTAGGCACGGGACTCACCTGCTCGGCCGAAAAATCCGAATTACCGCTATATAGACCGGTGAAAAGGGGACGCCCGCCCAAAGACTACGTACCTTCAAAAAAACAAGAAATCGAACTAACATCATCAAACGGCTCACGAATCCCAATGGTAAAGAAGATCCGGGTACTGGGGATGATGATTGAGCAGAACGGCGGCAATGATGAAGCACTGCGCAAGATAATGGCAAAGGCCACCAGCTCAATGCAACTCATCCGACGCATCACGAACAAACATGCGGGCATACGACTCATACAAGCCTTTGTTATTTCACAACTAATGTACATAGCACCGTTTCACAAATGGACAGTTGCGGAAAAAGACAAGCTTAACGCCCTGATACGCAAGACGTACAAGTTCGCGTTTGGACTGGCGCCCGAAGTTAGCACCAGCAAACTTTTAGAGCTAGGGTTGCACAACACCCTTGAGGAACTGGTGGAGGCGCAACATGTTTCTCAGCTCGAGCGCCTACCCAAGACCCGTCCAGGCCGACACCTACTCGAAAAACTTGGCATCACGTACCATACGCAGCACGGCATCAAAGTCGAAATTCCAGGATCGGTACGCGAGCAAGTATACGTACTCTCATATCCTCGCAACATGCCCCCCAACACCATACGGGACGGCGTAAAGCCAGGGTACAACGCATTACTCAAAGCTACTTCAATGACACTGAAGCGGTTTTCACTGATGCCGTGCGTTATACCAATAAGAAGAGTTTCGTGGCGGTAGTTGCCGGCCATCGTGGCAAATACATCACAAGCCTCACTGTGAACACGGCACATGCTGAAGCGGCAGAGGAAGCGGCTATAGCACTGGCCCTCACACAGACCAATGCCACATACGTGATTAGTGATTCACAAACAGCAATCCGCAATTTTGCCAACGGACGTATGTCGCGAGAGGCGTTTCACATACTCCAACGACATCCCATACATGCAGGAGAGGTCGACTTCGATAACCCAAGGCACCTGTTAGGATCCCGGCACATACCGGACTGAGCACCCCCAACAAAGCGGCTCACCGCGTTGCTCGAGGCCTCACTCACCGAGCATCGCCGGAGGACGACGAGCCCCTGCGGGGAACTGCAGACATCTGGGCATGGGAGGATCATATGACCAGGTTTCACGACATCACCACACACTACCAGTTACAAAGAAGCATATACCCATCTCCTCACGAAAGGCTAAATAGAACGCAAGCGGTGCACTTCAGACAATTACAAACAGATTCATACAGAAACCATAGACTAATGCACGCCATGTATTCAGACATATACAATACAAACAGATGCACATCATCTGGCGAGGTTGCCACCCTTAGTCCCATGCTGTGGGAGTGTCAGAGCCTAATAAAAAATTCGAACAGCGCCAATTCATCTCACTCTTGCACCACCAGCCTCCGCTTGTGTTGGAAGGGCGCACTGCTCAGCTCGAACCTGACACCACAACTCTGGGCTGTCCAGCGTGCCGAGGAAGCCGCTTCGAGACAAGGTCTCGGAACCGCATCCGCGGTGGGTGCCCAGGCCCACTAAACAACGCCGGACTCGAATCATCTGGATTCAACAAATAAAGTTTATGTTCTTCTTCGTGATCTCTTTCGTCAACTTCTATCTGCCAATATCCACTTTTAAGATCCAATGAGGAAAAATACCTGGCATTTCGCTGCCTATTCAGAGTGTCATCAATTCTTGGAAGAGGATAAACATCCCGTTCGGTGACGGTGTTGAGGTTCCGGTAGGCAATGCAGAAACGTAAGGTTTGGTCTATTTGTTTAGAAAAAAAGGGTATCAATTTAGAGTACCCTGTACTCTACTATGGGAGAGCATAAAGCCGTCCCGTGGGTGAGGTTAGAAAAAGTAGTTAACGATTCAGAGTACTAAGTACTCTGCAATGGGAGAGCATTGAGCCGTAACGTGGGTAACGCCGCACATGCTCAAATCAAATCAGCGGTCTTGATTTAGGGGCAAAGCTCCTTATAGCGGCACCCGTTCATTCCTCGTAGCCGTTGTAGTATGTAACAAGTATAACATTTTGACCTACAAGGTGATGCCGGTGAGAGATTTCTTCCGTGCGTTGTTGAACAATAAAAAGTGCTCAATGTACATGCCAATGGTTGCTAATGGGGAATGAGAGACAGGAGCATTCTGCTTTTAGTTAACGCGCACGCTGCGATCACCATTAGCAGCCATTGGCATGTACATTGAACACTATCTGACAAGAAAAGGTTGCTACGTTATACTCGCTGGGCGTAACCTGTTTGGTTTTAGGAAGGTTTAGCGAGCGTTGGGCCGCAGTGTCATGAATACAGTGAACTAGTATATACCATGAACTCGAGGTAGTTAAAGGCGGGAAGTAGACCCGAAGCGCAAGCCGTAAGAAAGTGTGCGCGTGCCACCTCTCGTTTAGTCCTTAAAATGTCCGCTGGATAGCGGTGCTTCTATATAGGGAATATATGATGAAAAGATGCGAGATGGTGGTACTTGGAGTGTTGAATAGATGGACGAACGGACACACAGACAGATGCATGGGTGGACGCATGAACGGACGCAGGGGCGGATGCATGGACGAACGCAGGGACGGACGCACGAACAGACGCACGCACGGACGGGCGGATGAACGCATGGACGGTCACATAGACGGACGCCTGGACGGACGGAAGCAAGAACGAATGGACGGACGAATGCTTCACCCCACTCTTCATCATTCACTCCGTGGATATGCTGCCAATTTTTTTTTTCAATTCAGCTTGTCGACCAGAACTGCAAACCTGCCTCCTGTTGAACCCCGAACATATTTGTGATTTTGTCTAGCACATTACCTAGGAACCTAGGATAAAGCGCATATTTCTGCACCTGTGTCACACCGCACATTCTAAAGAGATCAGCGGCGATGAGAATCACTCGTAATCTGAAGTATTTGTGCGACTGAGAAATCATAAAATCTACTGATGTGACGACGTCAACTGTGGCTGCAGGGTGAAGCGAACTATTATGGTTTATTCGTGAATGAGCTATTTATGAATCACACTTTCAAGCTGACCCTACCTAAACCTACAGTCCACGTTAATACCCAAAAGATAGATAAGCTTCACTGCGGCCATTTAAATTAGCGGTAGAAAGACATGCGATGAGTAATTTTTCGGCACAGATGAGAGCCCACTCGCCAACGTTGATTTCGAGAAAAATTAAATACTACGACAATGAAACCTGCACACCGCGTCGTACGCTGTGCGGTGATTCACGTTAAGCGTGGCTACTTTGATTCTCGTGTTGTTTCCAGCAGTACACTTCAGTGATATCGCTCAAACTATAAAATGAACGCCTTCGGGATGAATTATCAGTTTTATCTTTCACGTTTTGCTACCTTGTTTAGGCGCCAGTACACTTATCTGCCATGGGTGGAAGATGACAGCGACAGATGTGTTCACGGTAACCGGGGGCCTTCGACTATAGTCTAACGTCGGAGTATCGTCTCTGTGTCATTATGCTGTGCCGAGCTTTACATTGCCTTTGATAAAGTGAACACAACAAATCTATGGTCTCTTGGCGGTACTCCATTTTTCTCGCGTGATCGCTGCGGAGCAGGCGCTCTTTTTATATCGTCATCGGTCGGAAAACAGAACTTTTTGACTAGAATATAAAATTATTTCAGGCATGTAGACTGCATCGTCGCTTGGCACAGCTGTACTCGAGTTACCAGTGCTTCACAGGAATAATTTTATCCGCATAAAACATCGGAACACAAGCGGTCGCAGCTAGCAAAAAAAAAACGCTAAAACTACGCAAAAACAAGCTAAACCCGAAGTTTTCACCTCGCTCGGCGGAGACAGAGCTCGGGCGCTTCTCTTCTTCGCACTCGGACCTACACATATCATGCACATAGCTCTCGCTTTGGTTTCTTGATTGTATGGAAGTCAGCGAATTCTCTCGCTGCAACGATACCACTGGGGTGAAGTGTAACACAATGCAACTCGAGCATATAGCCTCTCCCTGGTGCTGGCGTCACTCCAGTTGCTTCAACGTCGTCATCGGTTGGAGAAGAAGACACTGCTGCGAGGTGAAGAGCGCGTAATGCCGAACGCATGCACTTAAAGCGAGTCACCGATGTGGAACTCCATGCTCCGCAAGCCACCGTGAAACTCAATCGACGAGTCGAAGATCCTGACATGTGTGCATTCACATTTCCTCACGATGCCCTTTGGGGAGGTGCGGTTTTTGGGGTGGTCAGGGGGGCAGTGAACAGTTATATAGTTCATGGACCTTATGTAACTTTATGATGTGTAGTAATTTTGAGATAATTCGTTTCATTTTTTTTTGCTCCAGTCCCTCGATACAAATGGGACGCCCACAAGCATCATAATCATCGTCACCTCCAGAATCTCATTCACCAATTTCCTCGCGTAAATCAAAAAAGAATTGTTTCATTCACTCTGTCCACACGGAAGACTATCGTCTTTCGACGACTTTTGCAGTGAGACAATGCAGCTATGGGGCCTTCTTTTATTCTAAACCTACAGTAGTTTGGCATGAATTTAACAGAAATCTTAATCTTTGAACTGAATAGGATCAGGGGCGTTATAACCGCTGATTTAAAACGTGAATGTGAAGAAAGAAAAGTGTACCAAAAGATCACTTGCTCCTGGTTCTAGGGAAGAAAACAAGCGAGCCTCAAACAACGCGTCTGATATTCCTTTAACTTATCTAGAGCAGCGGCATTATGTGTATCCTGCGTGAGAATGTCAGTTAGCGCAGCGAGTGGCAATTACCGTAAGGTAGAAACATTATATAAAACCTGAAAGTATGTCTAATTGATTGCATCAAGGCTTTTACATGAAAGGTTACATGAAATGTCCTCCAATGTTACTTTCATCAAAGGCTAGCTGCCTTTGACTCAAGCGTCGGCCACATTTTTTTGGGGGTGGGAGAAGTTTGCAAACAGCCCACACAGCTGGAGGCTGGATCGCCAGTTGAATGGAGGAGGCGACAGTTCCTTCTCTCTGCAGGAAAAAAACAAAGAGTTGTGCGAATTGAAAATGATCTAATCGCAAGAAAAAAGCATGTTGGTGCCACATGGTTATGCCATATGGTCGCTATTTACAAACACAGATTCTGAAAAAAGCGAAACTGGAGCATTATACTACTATGTCACCCTTCAGAAAGGAACTGAAAAGGAAAGGGGGGGGGGGGACATTCTTGTATTTTAGCGGGGGCCACATAAAGCTACTCAGGGGTGCGCTGGCGGCTCACAGGCTGCTGACGCTTGCTTTTCCTGAATAGACTGGACAGTCTTTATTCCTTGCAACTAAGCCACAAATGTTCTTGAGGTGTTTTACGTGTTTTAAAAAAAACGCGAAACACCTAAGAAACAGCGCAAAGCACGACCCTTCTCCCTGAAGCTCACCTCTTGTTCCTCGTCGTTATCTCAGCATTCGGGCCATAAGGCCCTCAAAGGTAGAGTGGCAGATGGTGGGGATGCCGCAGTGAAACTTTGTTCCCTCGAATAGAGATGGAGCTTCTTCGTGCTCCTGTGATCTGACGGACAATGAACCCTCCCCAGTGCTACTACGCGTGGGACGTCACTAAATATAGGTCATCGTCCTCCAGGCCACCCATCGTCAACTCCTGCTATGAGAAATTGATACTCCGGCATACTTCCGGGCCTCGCAACCTCTGCCACTATCAAGGCCCCTGAGCTCCAGCTGATGAGTTCCAGTCTCGACAAGGTTAGGACCGTTCACACGTGGCCCCGCTTTCAGCAACGGGCACCCGCGTAGAGCTTTTCGAGGCGTGAACAGTGGGGTTCGAAGATAAGTTGAGTATATGTTGTTAGTAACAATAACAAAGTGAGCACTTGCAGTTTTTTGGTCAAGTTTTTTTAAGACCGAAAACACCACTACGAGCTCTCTGCAAAACCTGAACTTGTTGCTTGTCTGCTAGCAATAAAGGCGTCTATTAAACATGAACTCAACTTTTTCTTGTTCGTATATTCCAACGTTGATGTTGGGCCGTTTTAAAACTCGGCGAATTCTCCTGCAACTTCTCATCCAGTCAGCACGTCCTTATCTGTCTCGCGTTACAAGACCAGCGAATGCACTTGCTGCAAGAACGGGAAACGATGATGTATAATCACGCAAGCGCATTAAACGGGAGGCTGTGTTAAACCTAATTCGAGAGCTAGCAAGATCACAGCCTAAGAGTTTCTGGGAGGCTTCCAAGATTCGCGAGGCTAAGAGCTGGTCTTCGTCACATTAAAAATGATTCCATTTTATGCATGAGTGTAGAGATTATCTGGAAGATGTGGCATTTCGAAAACGGCATTATTGAAGAAAAAGCGGAAATAAGGGGTGCGCTTCTCTACAACCTTCTGAGGGGGCCTAAATAGATACAGAATACCAAGGCTGTGATGTGTGACTCCTATAGTGCATTCATCACAGTGCTTAACATATGGATCACCTATATTGAGGTGATTGTATATATATATATATATATATATATATATATATATATATATATATATATATACTTCAACTTAGGAAACAACACATTCATTTATTTCATCCGCACAGTTCACGCTGCGGTCAAGCCCAAGCCTTCTTCGGAGGACGGAAGGGAAAGCCTCTGAAGAAGGCTCGACCAGCAGACGAAAGTGCTAGGATAAAATAAACAAATAAACATTTGTGTTAATTTTTTAATTTTCAGTACTCTCTAAGTTATCAAGCTTTATTGCGGTATAGCTGGAAAAAGTTCTCTTTTTTATGTATAAGTTTTCTCATGCACCCAGACGGCCGAGTGAGTGACACACTGGCATCCTTTCTTACACCCGCTGTGCTAAGAAGTCAAAGCGCATCCTTCATCACGTTTTTCTCGTGAATTCTTGCTTTTCTGGTCACCGAACTCTAGCAAAAAAGAAGACATGCAGTTTTTGAGGATGTCTTGCTAAATCGAAGGCACCGCTGCCATCAACCACCATTCACGCCCAGATTCCCTTTGTGTACTAACAAGTACACAAAGCCACTTTTGTCGCCAAAGCTGAACAAAGAAGAAATTTGCAAAAATCTGCGATTCCTGACTCTCCCGCCTAGGATGCCAGCTGCGCCTTTCTGTAGAAAGAGTGCCACGCACGCAAAACTTCAGTGCTCCAGTCGCATACAGGCTGATTTCTCTTCGGGACACGTGTAAGGCACTGCGCGTCACATGCTACGAACGGGCCACCAAGAAAAAACAAACAAACGAATAAAAAAACAATAAAAGGTAGAAAGAAAGAAAGAGATGTGCTAACAAGTACGCTAAGGAAAGAATAAATTTATAAACTTTGCCACCCAGCCTTTGCTTCCCTCTTAACGTTTTGTGTGATTCTAAGTTTTCTTCTCATTAACTTTTTTTTTTGGTCGCATAGAAGTTGTTTCGAAACCAGAGCCCCGTTTTTTCAATTCTTTTTTTTGCTTTTTCGAAAGTGAACTTTTTCATTACGGTAGAGATGTGTTGAAAAGCAGTGCTCGCGAGCTTTATTTTTGCTTCGTTGAAGAGAATAGGTGGGAAAGCAGAGCCTTCATTTGCATTTTACTCGTCGCGCTTTTGTACGCCTTCTAAAGAAGAAGCGTCATTCGACTGCGTGATTATAAGTATCGCGAAATCAAGAGAGAAGGAGAGAGCTTCATTGATAGAGGGCAGAGAAGTCAGAACGCAGAATCAAAGCTCGAGTTGAGAACACCCAGACTGAGGTGAGTGATGTCATGCCATTGAGTGAAGTTGAAAACGGAGCCACTTAGCGCATGGTTCAAGGCGACGAAGCTGGCTTGAAAGGATAACTCGCTAGCGTAAATTTATATTTGAACATTTTATCATAAGACTTAATTTTTCGTTTCATTTCACAGTCCGTCCAACGTTGCCACATTGTATTGCGGAATCATAAACCAGAAGTTAAAAGCGGTAATTGTTTCAAAGGCGGGAAGGGAATCCACAAGTTATATAAGAGGATGGAAGAATTAAGAGCAAGTCTACGAAACTTGAAATTCCCAGAAGTACGCCGCTCACACAATCTATGATTGTTTTATGTGATACCTTTTCTCTTGCTGTTATTAGGGTATAAAATGCACATTAGACACATCACATTGTACGACGTTCCATTTGCGGTGAACTGAATGTCTCAGGTTAAATTTCACTGAGTACAAGTTAGTTCATTTTCATATTGTTGCCTAGCGACAACAGAGAAGCCATCATGTTTTTATAGTATAAAGGTTTCTGAACTCTCGTTCTACTTTACTTTCGTGGCGTGTGAAATAATAGACAGTGGTAGCAAATACTTCTACTAAGAAAATTTAGATTACGCGAAAAATAAAGTGAATAAATGCATTGGAGCTGTCTCATAACTTTTCTTTTCGCCTCCACAGGTTTTCGTTTCAATCTCTTCTTACTTTATAGTCTTTTTTTGGGGGGAGGCGGCGAAGCATTAGAGTAAGAGCTTACTTTTTCAAAAAGAATGCACCTTGCGGGCCTTATTTTCACGCTTCTAAGATATTCACGTCAACGAACTAGAAAGATCTTTCCAGAAAGCATTCCTATGGTGAAAACCACTACTCTTTTCTTGTTTTTCTTGTCTGTCTTGTCTGTTCACTTCTTTCGGTTCATCCTTGTTTGCATACCATCGCTGTTCTGAAAGCGGGCGCATGCATCAGCTGCTCAGGAACCACTCAGTGAGCCACCAACAGCGGAGGCATCTGGGCACTGTCTGCTTTCAGCTTCCAGCCTCCACGCCATTTTCCCATCGTCTCCAGTAGCTGTATAATGCTCAGGTGTACTGCACCGCCATCTTCACGACGTTTCCTGCAATCCCAATACCATAAGTGAACTTCGGTCATTCTCAAGTAGGAATATTCAGTGATTTCTTTTATATTCTGTGTAGGATTGTCTAAATAGTTCATAAGCACAATAAAAATGCGGTGAAATTGACTTTAAAAATTTTTCCTCAACTAAATACTCACTCGCTCATACTCTACAGAGCTTATACAGAATGAATTTATTGGCCAAACACTAACGTCACTCACGGCACTACTTTTGCTTGAGGTCTTTTTGAACTTGCTGAGGCTCCACTGCAAAAATGGCCAAGTACACTGTGTATTTCGCACAAAAAAGGAAACGAAACACTAGGTTATGAATTTACCTATCAGATAACGTCACCCCTACCTAAGCACACTTTATCCACGCGATCTCTATACTCTATCCCCACCGGTGATGAGAATAACTTTGTATTGGCCATATATACATTCGTCTCTTACTGTACTGTTGCCGCATGTTTCAAGACCCACCATGGTGGATCAGTGTCTGCGGTGCTCTGCTGCTGACCCAAAGTTCGCGGTTTCCATCCGTAACGCGGTGATCGCGTTTCAGTGGAGCCGAAATGGTTGAGTGTGCTTTGTAATTTCAGCGCACGTTAAAGAACACTAGATGGTCAAAACTTCCAGAGCCTTCCACTACAGCACCTGTCATAGTCATATTGCGGATTTGGGACGTAAAACCCCAGATATTACTAACCTATGCCGCAGAGTTGTCGTGATTCTGTGCTTTGTATCAGTTTTCTCAGTAATACCATATGTCTAAAGTCATAATTCTCTGCTTCAGATAGAATTGTTGACAAGCCAAGGTGATAAAAACATAAAGTAAACAGGAAGTGTCCTGCGTTAAAGGGTCATAGCCTCAAGTTATGGTTCGACACTGGATCACCAAACAAAGTCGCGGAGATCACAGAGAGAAAGCTCAAGAAATAAAAAAAAACAAAGCTAACCTTGCTTTCAACAGAACTGGTATAACACGTAAGGGAAACCTGTCTTTACACTGATGTAGTTGAGTGTTTATTGTGCACTACTTCACCACAAAGGAGAATAAATGAGTGAATGTTATGGCAACTAATCGTACACTCACTTAAAAAAAAAACAGCAAAAGCTCGAAATTTCAGTACAAACCTCAAGCAGAAAGGATGCATGAAAAGAACAAACACAGGACTAGAGCAAACCAACAACTGTCACAGCTCGACACTTAAAACAGGCACTTTAAACTCGAAGGACGCACCAGCCGAACGCACAATTAGAAAGAGAACGAGTGCGAAATAGCGACTGCCATACTTCAAGAGCAAGGTCAATCACCCTTCGCTGTTATTTTGTGGGCATTGAAGCTACGCCCTAGCGTTAGAGGGCGAGGAAGTGACCTGGAAAGGATCAGGATGGTCTGGACGTTGGGTAAAAGTAAAAAAAATGAGCGTGTGTCGTTATTGTGCGGCAAATCTTTCTGCAGCAAAAAAAAGAGCAAATATTTCTGCAGAGAATGCTACACGTTGTAAACACAGACCTTTGATTTACTATTCTTGATACTGAGGGCAAGAGTTTTGTTTTGGACAAACAAGCCCTACTAAGAGGTCTTGACAAGAACAGAGGCTCTGTAGAGCCTCTCTTTTTATAGAGCTACCCTCTATTGAATCTATAGATTCAATACAGAGTAGATCACATTGGAACAAAGAGTGAACGTTCATATGTTGCTGCAGTTTTTTTTTCTTCAACAGCCGCGTGCTGCGAAGACTAGGTCAAAGAACTTGGATGACCTAGACAATGTGATTGCGTCTTTTATTTCACCGTCTGAGTTATTGCTCGCGCAGATGATGGGGTGACTGATTCGGGAATCAATAATTACTTCGGGCGCGCTCTCTTGGAGGATCCTCCCATGACGAAGCTGAGTGGTTGCCGAACCATTTCCACCCATTCTTTCTACACACAGTTGGATTTAATCTATATCGCCATCTCACTTCTGAATCTTCTGGTCTGCCTTATACCCTATATCTCTTTCGAGATTTGTGCGAAAATTGTCGTAGCATTTCTGCTTGCTTCCGTGGTCAATTTCATCAAGTTGAACCCAATATTAACACTAAGATATGCTAGCCTAGTTTTTTTAAGATGCCAAGCTCGAGCCATATGCAGAGCTAGTGTTGGAGACAAATAAATATTGCTAATAATGTCAAGCTTTTGCTAGATATGCCAAGTTTTTGATAGTAGTGCTAAGTATGGCTGGACGTGGCTAAACAGGTCAAGTGTCCGATAGGTCATATGATGTTCATGACGTGACTGGCTGTTCCGTAGTTGACGGGGGGAACATGTCACCTGACTATATATCGTGCGATGCTGCATCGATTCAGTCACGACACGAATTGTTAGGGGATGGTTCAGGATGCCCGAAGTCAAGAGACGTTAAATCTTTCCAGTTACATAAATATTTATGTTTGCTACGTAATTTTTATTGACGTGTTTTTCAGTCTCCTGGCTAGTTTTGGCGCTATGCTACGTGACTTTTAATCCCGTGATGAACTCACACGTGATACTTTTTTGTATTCCACTCTAGCCGATAGGCGCACCCGTTTCGAAAGTGAAGCAGAAGTTGAAGAAGATGAAGGGAGCTCGTACTTCCTAATGATGATCATAATTCCACTTCGCGCCACTATCCGCGAATCTAAAAAAACACAAAACTCCGCTCCTAAGTTATATTACTCTATGCAATAAAAGTTCGCAACGACAGTATCGCGTTAAACATCTCGGTTTGAGCACGGACAAAAGGACGATCGTAAAAAGGCCTATTTTATTCGCTCGAAAAAAATATCTTCAAGTTCAGAGATCGGTGCACGTCGACAACGACTCTCATTGCTCCCGCAACGGCGCAAATGGGTTGTTTCTCCTATCTGCGCCTTTCGCATCGCGCCTCATTTGTGTCGCGCTCGCAGTCGATCACGGCAAATCAATAACCTACTTACGCTGCGAGTGCAGGCAGTGCGAATGGCCGAACGACTTCTCAGTCTCACTGTTGGTAGAATCGATTTTGTATTCAGTTCTTGTCAGCGGAGCCTTCATTATTTGGGTGGTAGTCAGTGAGCGCTGAGTTACGATTGGTCAAGACATAGTAATGCGCTGAAAAACACGCCCCGTAATTAAGAAACTTTGACTACAAGCTCCACAACGTTTCGTGCAATGTGGCTTTTGAATTGTTGTTGTTAATATTGTTGAGCACACTCGTGCTGTATTTTCAAGTTGACGATACATCTGCCGCTGCAGTATAACAGAAACGAGGATTTTTCGTTTAATAACTGTCGCCATTCATTCGTTGCACGTGAAACAACAAGTAGCTACCTGCGAGGACGCAAGCAGTTGCTTTAGAGTGTTCCCAATGCACTGTGGCTGTAAAAGTACATGTTGAGGCCAAATTATAAATGTCTCTAGAAACGTAAAAACGAACCCTCGGCATAGGCACAAGTAATGAATAAGTAATCACGAAGCAACGTCAAGTGACGTCACACGTTGCCAAAGTTTGTGACATCACGTTCTCATTAAGAGGCGAGAAAATGAAACGTCGCACGATAACGTCGTTGCTTGGTGAAAGGGGGACGGATAGAGGAGGCAATGCAAATCTTTGCAAGCAGCATCAAGCAAAGGAAATTTACACTAGTTATCGGAGATAACATCAATACAATCAAACGGGAAGAAAGCGAATGAAATCATTTGATTCTTCGAGACGCCTCAGGCCAATTCATAATGAAATATATTTCAGTTGTATAACATGAGGGGAAGCAGAATCAAGGACGCGCATAAAAGTAATGATTATAAAAGAAGTAAATGGGCAAAATGGTAATAAGTGTGGTCTATTGGGTTATCGTAATCACCCGCTGCATCGTAGAACAGCAGTCTTGACAACAATTGGAAATATCATAGCCAGTTTCTAGGTCATGTTTTTCTTTGTATAATGAGCACATAAAACTAAAGGAGGCAGTTGTACCACCACAGCATCACGATAAAACAAGTTGTCGAGCAGACGCGCTCACAAGAGAAGATATGAGAACTCAATCGTCGGCGTTTTTGCAGCTCCGATTTCCTTTTGTCTGTCCCTGTCTGCACGCGTCTATTTTTATTCATCGAGAATCCGTGTCACGCGGATCAACTTCAGGTAGTTCGAAGCTTCTTTTTCAGTATTTTGAGCCCTTTTTGCTGCTATTTTACGCATCTGAAGGATTGTGTTTAAATGGATTCTTTAAGGACCAATCAACAAGCTTTAAGTTTTTTTCTATGCCTCCAAACAAGCTCGCGCATCTTTCGTACTCCTGACCAACCTCCTTTCAGGCGTAGTGACGTCATCTCGGCGATCAGTGACGTCGATTTCACTACTGTTTGTTTAGATCTGGTTTAGACGAATCGACGGGCTGCGTGGCGCGTTACGTCACCGATCGCCATGTTGCCGTCACTGCGCGTGAAAGGAGGTTGGTCACGCGTAGGAAAGATGCGTGAGCTTGTTTGGGGGGAGGGGGGGGGGTAAAAAAAAGTCGGAGTCTGTTGACTAGCCCTTATGCTCTATATTTTACCACTCCGTGCCCCTACTGAACTAAAAGCAAAAAGAACGCAAAGATGTGCTTTTGAAACTCAGACATCCAAGTTAGATCGGTGACGCTCAAGTCTATCTCTGCGATCTTCAATTTTCACTTTGAACTGATGGTTATTCCAGCACTTGTTTGCAAAACATACACGCTCTGACCTTTATTGAGTCCCGTTCGACTCTTTCTGCCGAATATATTTTGCCAACCATATGTGCACTAACGATTGAAATTTCAGTTTGGGTACGAGCCAATGAGATGAAGGCAAGAAAAAGCAGTAAGCCAAGAGCGTACCCTGAGACGTTTTTTCTATACTACACCTTGGTATTCTGCAGTGTAATTGATATGCGGGGTTTAACGTCCCAAAACCACCATTTGATTATGAGAGACGCCGTAGTAGAGGGCTCCGGAAATTTTTACCACGTGGGGTCCTTTATATTCCGCAGTGTAAATCTGCCTAACACTCCACCTCGACTGGAGATGGTTTACGAGCGATCATCGACGGCAATTCGAGTAATCATAGCCGCAATTTGTTTTAATAACCACAGCGCATTTTCAATCGAGTGACAGTACCGCGTTCAAGCCGGCGTAATAAAAGCCGTTTTTCGAGTGGTGATCATCTATTAAAGTTTAACAATTAAATTTTTTTCCTTATGATAAAATTAGGGGCAAGCGAAGGTTTGGGATTGCTTGCCTTATTCCATCTTTTTTTTCTTTTCAATTTCTTTTACTCTTTTTTCTCTTTGGTATCTTTATCTCTGTTTCACCTTCTTCCTTTCTTTCTCTTCTTTTTCCCTCTCCATTCCTTTCATATTCTTTCTTTATTTTTTCTTCTTTTCTATATCTTTCTATATAGTTATTTATTGTCTTCATTCATTCTTTATAGTTCTTCCTGTTAAATTGGGTAATGCTTCCTCCCAGGTTTTTCCTTCTTGCAAGCGTTGAGCTGAACCGTCACAAATATGCTGAGCAGCGCAACAGTTATATTGCTACAGGCAAGAACGACGGCTGTGCGTGAAGCGATGAAACAAAGCAACGAAATATGGTATTAAAGTGCGGCAACGTAGAAAGACATCTGACCTCGATAAAATGATCATTATTGCGTATCAGAAGCCGATCGCCTACACGTGCACGAACGAGAGAACATCAAGTACCGGATAACGACGCTCACATATACGTGTTATATGGGTGGCTCTTTCATTGCCTATTTCAGTGCATGCTCATTTCTGCACATCAGGAATGCGCACCTGGTTTTTAGCAAAAGGCGCGAATAGAGTGACCTTTAGGGGCACCTGCCACCATCTTTTTTTCTGGAAAGTAGCCTTTCGGCAAACAAGGATTTCAGCACTGGGACGTTGCTTCAACTGAGGCATCAATTGAGGGTAGTCAGGAGGGCTTAAAGATCGGCAATAGCCATTGTTGCCTAGAAATAGGGGCTTGACCGCGCGCTGATGCGCTGTTTTAGCGCCAACGCATTATTTTTCATAAATAAACCTTTATTCTTTCTCACCGATTGAAATCAGGTCACCAAGTTCACAATGGTTTGTAATGTTATTGGACAGAAAACCGAAACACCACAATGAAAAAAAAAAGCCACAAGTGCCATGAAAGCCCACAAGCACTAATGCTAGGCAAATTTGTGTACATGCCACTCCCACGGTAGCTTTAACGATAGCAGTGCCAGAGTCCCACCTGGATAGTTTAAACTCGCATTAAAAAACTCCAATGGAGCGAGGACGCTTGTTGATTGGATTTGAAGCTATCTGTGTGGTTCCATAGGTGAAACCGAGAAACTGCACGTGACCATCTTTCGAACGTCGCTCGGCTTGCTTACATGTTAAGACAAATACGTGTTACCAGAGCGCAAAGTAGGATGCTGAAACGAGAGAAGAACGAAAACTACTGTAAGCTCAGCATCAGGACAAGGACGCAGAAGAAAGACAGTGACGAGTTCCGAGAGCTACAAATGGTCACCTCACGTTATACTTCAGCGACGTCTGTAGAAACAGGGGAAACGACGGTAGTGCGGGCTCGTAGTGAGGACCAGCGTTCGACTAGCAATATCGTATAGTTGGCAAACTATGCTTCGGCTACGAGGGTAAACAGGCCTAAACAAGAATGACAAGAGAGAGAGAACATAAGAAAGGTAGAGATGTTAACTAGGCTACATACAGCTTGCTACCCTGCAAGTGGGTTGAGGGGAATAAGAGTAAACTAGAGAGAAGTAGATTCATATTTTACACCACACACACCGTGCAAGGTTGCAAATGAGTTGTGCGCGCCCGCAAGGTGGTGTAATGGTTAAGAATAGAAAAAAAGTTTACGTTGTTAGTGAAGGGTTGCACAGGTGTCACTCAGTTTTGTTGCCTTCAATAATTGTTTACCTTTCAATTGCACAATGGAACCTAGTCGGGCTAAGCCATCACCGCGTTTTTTTAACAAACAAACACAGAGCATTCATCGTTTCTTTATTTATTTATTGACTGAAAGTTTCAATGAATGCAAAACCATCCAGCGGACGTCATTCCAAATAGTTTCCTCTCGTGTTCCATTAGCGTGGACCATTTCCTCAGCTTCAATTCATCTAAAATTCGGTCAGTTTTCCTACGTCCATCCAAAACCTCTTACGGCAGTGCATTTGGACGCGTGCGGTCACATTCCCGAACACACGAATTAATTATCCCGGTAATTTCCTACGGCCCAATGTAAAGTGCGCGCTTTAACCGGCTTCAATTACCAATAATGGCGCGAAAGCCCTCCTCGCTAACTCGTTTCTGCACAATTTCATGGTCTTCACGCGCCGGCAACCTTGCAAGCACAGCGGGTGTGGCAACAGAGGCCGGATTCACTCGGCCCCATTCAGCCGAACTTACATCGCAATCTCTTGACAATAAATTCCTCCTTCCTAATTGCCGGCACATCAATTATGGCTGTGAAATAACGCTCTCTGGCACCACTGTATCATCTGCATGCAAATGAACAATCACGCAGTGTGTGAAAAAAAATCGTCATTGAAAAAGCCTTAAGTTTATCCTTGATGCTGTGGTATGGTCACATAGCTACTGCGAATTAAGCTTTCCGAATAAATCAGACAAATATATAAATGCGAGAATAAATAAGGGTTTGAATTCACACGCACTGTTTATATCAACCCACACAAGCGCCATGTACTAAATCTTTTGATAAGTGTTTCAAATGCGAGAAAATGAACGTGAAAAATGCATTCGGCTATGCTTTCCTATATAGCGGTTGTGCAAACAATTCCGAACCATTCTTCTGGAAACACTATTTTCTTGCCCTGGTTCTTTACACTGTAACAACAAATAAGTATAATCGAGCGGTTTTATGGTTCTAAAGGTAGTCACACGACATGCTTGGACCTTCTGCGATAATCTCAGCAACAACGAAAAACTAAACAACTCAGCCTCCAGAGCTGGGCTTTAGACTGCTCTAGACAAGTTTAATTCAAACTGCATACCCGGCAGCAGAAGTCGATTATGCAATTCAAAGTATTCTACATGAAACCCTTTGCTTCCGAATACCAGGGTCATGTACGACAAGGCCGAATTAGACGTTTGGCATATGAAAGAAAATATGCCCACTCTCCCCACCCCCCCCCCCCCTTTTTTTTTATAGAGCTCCTGAACTCCTGAAGTCTTTGTACGAAAAAGTGCTTTTCCGCTCACAAGCGCATACTTGAAAAGCCATCAAACAAGCCATCCACTTAACTAACATGAACTAGAGCTCACTGCAAAAAACGAAAAAGAAGAAGAAAGAAAAACACAAGTCAGACAAAGTCCTCAAGACGTCTGCCTCTGCATTTCGCACTTACCAGCGACGCGATGAAGATTCCTTGTTCTCGGCGGAGGTCAACAGTGGGCGTGTCCGGATGTCTTCGCCATTTGTTCCACGTGATTGATGATTGATATGTGGGGTTTAACGTCCCAAAACCACCATATGATTATGAGAGACACCGTAGTGGAGGGCTCCGGAAATTTCGACCACCTGGGGTTCTTTAACGTGCACCCAAATCTGAGTACACGGGGCTACAACATTTCCGCCTCCATCGGAAATGCAGCCGCCGCAGCCGGGATTTGAACCCGCGACCTGCGGGTCAGCAGCCGAGTACCCTAGCCACTAGACCACCGCGGTGGGGCTCCTTTTCTATGGCAACAGTATTAGAGAGCTCGTGTAGCAGGAATTCTGCTGTCAGTGTCGGCCCCGTTGGTATTGAGCGAAAAATCGTCCGTGAGCGAAAAGCTCGTTACAGAGATCGCCGCGAGAATCCGCTACTTGTCCGCGCGTGCATGCGCGATCACACTGAAAAAAGCCGTGCATTCAAAGGAAAAAAATTTGCCCCGTATCTGCATGCAATATGCAAATGTCGTCCAAAGACGATAGTCTTGCTTGTAGACAGAGTGAACAAGATATTCATGTGATGTTCTGTGCAAGACAATCGGTGAATAGTATTCTGGAGGCGCTGCGTTAGAGTGCTTCTAGCGTGCAGCGGAGATGAACGAGCACATCAAGTCACGTCACACGTGAGACATAAGCGCCATCTGGCAGTAGTCTTAGAAAACAAAGCACGTACATTTGAGGCGGGTGTGCGCGCCCATATCAGAGGTGATAAGGCGTAGAACGCAAGGCGACGGGTAAATGCCACCTCGTTGAAGCGAAGGATTGGAAACACTCGGCTTTCCGTGCAAGCGTTGCATAGTCAGCGCAGTATGATAAGTGCTACAGTCCTTAAAATTACTTATCTATGCCTTTTCTAGTAAGGCGCGCACATACAGAATATATACGTATTGTTATGGTGCCGCTGACATATGCAATAATTGCTTTTTAATTGACCATTGCACAAGCATGAACGCTCAACTTTGAGCAACATAAGTGGGTGCTGCGGATGGGGTCGGCCGTTTCAAATACCCGATGCTGTTAAAAGTGGACAAACAGACAAATGTACAGACAGACAGACCGAAATTTTTGCGTCGAAGGTCTCCAAGAAAGACTATCGTCCTTAAACGTTCTCAAGGTAACGAGGCGTGGGTATGGCAGTTTCTTTGCCCCTGCCACCCCTCTCTGCTTAGCTTCCAGCGCTTTCGTAGGGACGTGAGAAGAGAGAATGCAATTGCAGTATGCGACAAACCTCTCTAACTTCACTCGCACTGGACAGATTCTCGAAGCTTTTGCGCCGTTGACATCGTCAGGCAATAAGTTCTTCTAGTGAACTCCTTCCAATGTTACTTGAAAAAGTGTTTCAGGGCCCCTTTAACGCATTTTGTTCGACAGGTATCACGACGAAAACGAGCGCATTAGGCGATCTGTAGGCGCATTTGTCAAGCCTGAAACTACGTCCGAAACGGCCGGGATAGTGCTGCTATCACCGCTAAAAACACACAGGAACTTTCAAACAGCTCTAAAAATAGACAACTTTGTCCATCTAGTGGAAAACATATCATGCCTTTCCAAAGGCGTTGGTGAAGCAAACAGCAAACGCTAGATATTGTGCTGCCATCTGTGAGACATTGTAAGGCTGCTTATGGCCTCCGAGACGGCAAGCGCGCGGCGTGTATCTTGGAGGCCACGCGACTCTTGCTTCAGATCAAAAACCTGCATGCACCATTAGAGCGTGCGCGCTGGTACAATCTACTGTGTGCACTCGTATTTGCGTGCGTGTGTGTGTATGTAACAAAACAAATTAATAAGTATGCACATGGCAGTTAAAAGGGGCACTAGGGGCCGGATTTCGCAATCGCGTTCAACTCTTATAAAGGCGAAGCTTAAGGGTTCCCTGATTTTTTTTCGCTCTTTCAATAACACTATGATTGTACCCAGGCCACCATGCTTCTTTGTCGATGGTGTGTTTTAGTATCTGTCTTGAAGTACAGCGTTGAACGAGTGAAGCATCCTCTCGTGTGCTCTACGTGCACCGAATATATCAGAAACACAAACCCGCATAGTAGAAAGAGTACGTTGTAGCGAGATATCTGTTGAACCTGTCACCATCGATTGTTGAAATGTGCCTACTCTCAGTCCATCAACATTGGCTAGTTCGATGTTATGCCACCCTACACTTGGTCCAACTGTATCGCACACGTTCGCGACGAATAGGAGCATCAAATGCAGTTCACTGCATTCTTTTATCATTCTCTTTAGTGTTATTATCAACATTCACAACGTGCTAAAGAAACAAGATACACGAACCTCTTTATGTCTGTCCCTTTACGGAATTTTCCCTTCATGCTTTATCAAACGTGAAAATTTATATTAGCAACATGCCACGAATTTCGCTGCTTTATTATTCTCTAATCTCAATCCTGCATGACATCTTTCTTCTCATGTTCATTCTGGATTGCAGATAGTGATGGGCCGCATTCCTTTCAAGGAACGCTGGGAAATTTAGTCTCCTTTACTATTGTTTTCCCGTACTTGTTTTCATTCACGCGTTGGATATTCCTTCTTTCCTTTTTCGTTAGCAGAATGTAAAAGTATTATAGTTTGATCCAATAATCGGTGTTCACAAACAGACTGTTTTTTTTCTTTCGTATAGTACAGTTTTTCTTTTAGCTCATCATTGCAGCGAATATTTCTAACAAGATGCCAACGCCTCGTGTCAGAACGGGAAGGGTACATCTTGGCTCACGTATCCACAGCCGTTCAACAAAGGAAGGACGAATGCATTTCTAGCAGCCCCTCCCTCCTTCTTTTTGGTATTCAATCTTCATCCCGAATGGAGCCCAACACACGGGAAATTCAGTTTGCACTAAATGTCACCCGACTTCACAACCTCTTCTTCCAATGTTCAATATTTCAACCAACCGATGTCATTACAGCCTGTCGTCTGAAGATCTGACAAAAAATGGCAGCATATCCTCGGAGGGAATGATGGAGAGTGGGGCGAAGCATTTATCCGTCCATGCATCCGTCTGTGTGACCATCCTTGCGTCGGTTCGTGCGCCCATTCCTGCGTTCGTTCATGCGTCCATCCATGCATCTGTCTGTGTGTCCGTTCGTCCATCTATTCAACACTCCAAGTCCCACCATCTCGCATCTTTTTATCATATATTCTCATATAGAAGCACCGCCATTCAGTGGACATTCCAAGGACTAAACGAGAGGTGGCACACGCACACTTTCTTACGGCTTGCGCTTCGGGTCTACTTCCCACCTTCAACCACCTTGAGTTCATGGTATATACTAGTTCACTGTATTCATGGCACTGCGGCCCAATGCTCGCTAAACCTTTCTAAAACCAAAGAGGTTACGCCCAACGAGTATAACGTAGCAACCTGTTCCTGTCAGATAGTGCTCAATGTACATGCCAGTGGCTGCTAATGTGAAATGAGAGACAGTAGGATTCAGCTTTTAATTTCTTACGGCTCGCGCTTCGTATCTGCTTCCCCCCTTTAACCACCTCGAATTCGTTCATAGTATATACTATTGCATTGTATTGATGGCCCTGCAGCTCAACGCTCGCTAAACATTTCTAAAACTAAGAAGGTTACGCCCAGCGAGTATAATGTAGCAACCCTTTCTTGTCCGATAGTGCTCAATGTACATGCCGATGGCTGCTAATGGGGATCACAGCGTGCGCGTTGGCTAAAAGCCGAATGCTCCTGTCTCTCATTCCCCATTAGCAGCCATTGGCATGCACATTGAGCACTATTTTTTATTGTTAAACAACGCACAGAAAAAATCTCTCACCGGCACCACCGTGGAGGTCAAATGTTATACCTATTTCGGGTATGTGCCACTTGTGGTTACTTACATAATCATGTATATTAGAGCAAATGTCTGCACTGTAACGTAGTGATGTTAGTCGTGAAATATAGATGTGGCGAAGTGTATGTGCCCTGTCACTGGAATGGTATGAAGCCTTTGTGTTCTGTACATGCTGTAAATAAACTTTTTCTAAACAAGGATGTTAGGATCTATTGTATCGTTTTACCATTGTATCATGATATCGCATTGAGTTCTTGTGTACATATATGCCAACATTGTCATGTATATTAGAGCAAATGTCTTCACTGTTATCGTAGTGATGTTAGTCGTGAAATATAGATGTGCCGAGGTGTATATGCCCTTTTACTGGAATGGTATGAAGCCTTTGTGTTCTGTACATGCTGTAAATAATTTTTTTCTAAACAAGGAGTTTCGCCCCTAAAAAATTACACCATACCCATGGAATGAATGATGATGAGTGGGGCGAAGCTTCGGAGCGTTTAATTGGTAAACCGTGAATCTTCCATCCATTCATACGTCCATCCGTCTGTCTCTCTGTCCATCCGTCTGCCCATGCGTCTGTCTGTCTGTCCATTCATCCATCCGTCCGTCCGTTAATTCCTCTCTCTGCTATCCGTCCGTCTATTCATCCGTCCATCCATTCATACTAGCGCCACCCGCTTAGTGAGTCATAGAACTAGGCGATCATGCACCACGAAGAGAGGCAAGCGTGTACAAACCCATGGCTTTAGAAGTTTTGCCCCTAAAAGTGAGTCAAATCACGAAAACCAATAACTAGATTCTCGCGATGATAAAGCCGGGTCTGCTCATCGCCCGGCGCCATTGTACGCGGATGCCAACAGAAATTGGTGAAATAGATAGAGCGAAGGATGGAGCATGAACAAATGAGAGGAAAGGGAAAGGTCGGCCTCGAGGAGTGTAAGGGCTGTCGGCAGCTCGAAAGCTGCCGGACTGCCACCAGGGCCGCAGTCACTTAAACAAGGCAAGGCGGAAGCAATGTGGGAGTGGAAATAGCGTTGCTCGCGCTTACGCCACAATGAGGTTGAGAAAGAGAAAACAAGGAAATGAGACAAAGGGAGGTGGCACCGAGATTTATGATGGCAATCGAAGCACGCGCATGACCACACTTGGAACGCTGTTGGCCTTTACCGTGAGGGGCCACCCTTGTTCTTTTTCTGGGGTTCTATGACTCCCTCAACTTCCTTCTCAAATGTATTACGAGTCCTCTACGGGGCCACAGCGGTGCCTTTCTGCTTTCTTCTTTTTCAGTGCAGTGATAGTTGTTGGTGTGTTGAGAGCTTTATATGTCCTTTGTTCTTGGGGTTATTGCTTTTCGAGTTTGTGGTATTGGCAACAAGAACGCTATTTTTCGTCTTCCTAATTTCGCGAGTCCGCTTAGGTATTCAGCGCTTTTGAAACAGAGAAAAATTCTATCCAGGGGTGCACGCTCAGTGTAAGCTTGAATAATTAGAATCAGCGTAAGAATAAAACGACAAAGAAGAAACAAACACGGCAGGATTAGCGTTGTACTTTGAACTTAATGTTTATTGAAAGTTCACCTCTTATACATAAGTCAACAAACACGCCTCTTGCCAAGAAACGCCACAACTATTAAGAGATCTCGGATATGCGTATTGATTAGCAGATGATTGTCGACGACAAAATCAATGTACCTCCTGGGTACGTTGATTTTGACTATAGCCAAAATATAAGTAACGCCACGCTGACAATCTTATCTGTAGGGTTACTGATATAATGAGGTTTCACTATTTCTCGTTCAGTTTTTGGATTTTCAAATATCCTAAATTTAGTGTCCCGGAACGTGGGTGTTGGGTGCAACGCTTGGGTACGAGGGAGCTCGGGTGCATTCAGGGAGGATTCAGCAAAGTGCCGTATACATCTACATCCGGGTAATCATTTCATCTTAAACAAGGAATCTTTCCAGCTAAATTATTGTTTTTTTTTTCTGTTTTCATCCCGAGCGAAAGAAAACAATGCAATATCTATATGACCAATTGAGAGCAGAAATGAAAGGAGAAAGAAAAGAACACATAGCTCACAAGGCAGAACCTTCTCGCTTCATTAGCACTTTTAAAATCTCGGTTGAGCAATCTCCTACGCTCGCCTTCGCAAAAATCTGTCCTCTCCCCAAGGCAGGAGCTTCCGTGCAACGCCAGCTGTTTGCACGTTTGCACAAAGGGATTAGATTGCGCACTCGTGCGCACTCGCGCACACAGTCGTGACGGACGGAGCGAGAGCCCCGTTATCGCCTTGGCCACCGGAAAAAGCTATGGGAGGGCGATATTACAGAAAATGACTTACAAACGATGAGCGAACAGTTGGAAGAGGAAGGGCACCAAGCGAGAAGGTGCGATAGAGGAGCAGGACGGTAGATTCGATGCAGGACATCGAGTTTAACTTGATTTCTTTTTTGACTTCCTCACCCTCCGATTCTTTTCGGCGTAATAATTAACGTTCCTTGGAGGAGTGCTCGACAACTTGAAAACATCGAGCAGGATGCGCAACGGAAGCGCCGCGTGGGGAAATCGCAGTCACTGTGCAGGTTGGAAGTGGGCTGCATGCCTCTCAAGAGCTGACGTAATTCCCGATGTGCTGAATGGGGGATAGAGAGACGCGTTGAAAAGTTCGGCATGAGAACTGCTTGTGCTGGTGCCCAGAGTTTTCGTTTTGTGTGTTTATTTTATTAATTGAGGATTACTGCAGCTTTTGCGTGGCCCACCGAGGAGGGTTAAAGGTGCAAGCAAACATTACAAAGTGTGTAAGTGAAAATAATAACATACAGGAAGGATCTATACAAAACAATCGCAAAGTGAATATACCAACAAGCAAACAAGCACTGAAAAGTGTCACGCAAGGAAGAAGAATGCCTAGCTTATAAAGATAAACGATACGTAACTATCTAATCAATGTACAAAAGTGTCTGCAGAAATAATGAAATTTAGATATAGCAACAGCTAAGTTTAGGATGTAATGAATGCGATAGAGTCGCGTTTATTGAGTGTACTAACAAGTAGGTAGTCTGTTCCTGTCCACTACTGCTCGAGCGCAAAAGCAAGGCCTAAATATTTTGGTTCTGGCATCGTAAGCCATCAATAAGTGGAAGAGTGGCGATGTCTTGTTTGGCCAACAATATGGAAGGTTTAATATAAAATTCAAGAGAAAGGGACAGCTTATCGTTACACAGCAGCAATAGAAACTTAAACCTGTCAGATGTTCTTTCTTGCAAAGATTGAAAGCTGTGCTAGGCCATTAGGGCCCTTGTTCAGTCACTGGAACGATATTTAGAGAAGCTAAACCTTGCTGCTTTATGTTGTGTCCTTTCTAGCACATCAATGTTGGTTTAAGTGTAAGTATCCCGTACGATAGTAGAGTATTCTAGCTTCGTACAGACCACAGAAGCATAACGGGTTAAAGGGATCTCGGCAGGACCGTGTTTTATCTATGAGGAGCCGTAACATCTACCAGCACACACACACACACACACACACACACACACACAAACACACACACAAACACACACACACACACACACACACACACATCTGAGCACATAAGCCTAAAGCATTTTCGCCTCTATCTAAAATTGCCAGTAATAGTGTAGTAGAGAATTCCCTCAAATAAAGAGGGGACATAAATGATACACAACAAGCAAAGCCATTAGACCAGCTTTACTCTTGTAGAGCCTCCCATATTGCTTAGAGGGAAAGTTAATAAATATATCTAAAATTTTACGTCCCAATACGACATGATTATAAGTGACGCTGTAGTGGAGGGCACCAGTAAATTTGACCATCCGGTGTTTTAACGTGAACGGACAACGCACAATACACGCTCCTCTTACATTTGACCTCCATCGAAATTCGACCACCACTGTCGGGATGGAACCGATGACCTTTGAGTCAGCTGTCATTCACCGTACCCGCCATTACACCGGGGCACACCTTACAGAAAAAGTTAGTTTATAGCTGTTGCTTACCTAATATAATTGTTTCCGTCTTGCCTTTATATTTTCGTTTTGTGCGCTACCGTTTCTTGTTGCGTTCATCGCAAGCTATCGTTCAGATCGACTGCTCCCTAGTTTCGCAACGGCTAAAATGAAACACGCTGGTTATAGCTTCCAAGGCAGAAAAGCACGCCATGGCATAGTTTCCCAAGATGGGTCATTTTTATTAAAGTGAATAATAAAAAAATAAAAACTATATAAAGAAATGACCTGTGTTGACTGATTTCAAACACCACTAAGTTCCAGCTAATGCCTATTTATTACGCAACGTGACCTTATACGGGTGATGAAGACAACAAAATATATTGAAGAGCTGACTTTTTTGCAGCGTTACGCTGGTTGCCTCACACATAGACGGGCCGGAGCGAAAAGAAGCGTGGCAACGGCAGCACTGGATCACTGCATAACGTGCCACATGCTGTGGACGTTCGTTTATTGGAAGGAAAAAGAAACATAAGGTAGGAAGTAACTTTGTCAAAGGCCATTTGCTCAAAACTGTATGAAGTTAAAGCTTAGCAAAAAAAGTAAGCGTTCAAAAAACTGTTCGCCATGATTCCAAAGAGTGGCGAAAGAGAACGGAAGAGGTAATTAGCGCACAAAAAAGGGCACGAACACTCAGTCACTCGATCTTTATGTGCGCCTGCTCTCGTTTACAAGCTCAAACGCCTGCGCTGTTTCCGATGAGGCTTGTCTGGCAAAGTTTTACATTATCGAGACTACTTATGTCGACTACGTTGAGAGCGCGAAACGTCAGCTTAGATCACTACGATCGTTTACCATCGAAATGCTCTTCTATAGGACTTTTCTTTATCTGCATTAATGTCCAAAGCCAGTCTTCACAAGGGAGATGAACTTTTCTTTTCTTGACGGAGCCTGCTATCTCATAAGTATGAGCTTGTGCAAATATTTGAAAAACGTGCAAATTTCCCATAGAAGAGCCCCAAGCTCAAGTTTGGCCTTCTAGTCAAAAGCGCGTCACTGTTATGTGAAGCATTTGCTTGCTTTCCTTTCTAATTATTTAATGAATATATCGAAGTATCGTGTCACAATTCACGCAATGAATGTTCATGGCTCAAATGGACAAGGATCCCGCTGAATTTTCCTTCTTGGAATCGAATACCCACACGATGCTCAAATAAGAGTTTTGTATTGTCAGTGTACTAAATAAACATCTTCAAAAAGTCGTATACATGTAAAAAACACCGGACGAACGCCAAAGTTGGAAAATTTTCAGTGCGCATACAAAATGTGGTAGCTTATTGATTAGAGATGACTGCTTGTCTCTGGCAGCAATACGTTATACAGCCTTTAAAAAATGTTTTAATCACTCTCAGGAGTGATCGAAATATCGCGACCAGCGTGTTCGTCAGTCTCCGATGATGTATTTCTTTCTTTTAGATTTTTTAGTAAGAATACTGCACAGTTGATGTGATAATTTTTGTAAAACCAGGAGGTTCTCTATTCAGTGAACGTATAAATGTGATCATACACGTAGTTCATGGTCACATTAACATATGAACTCTTCCTAAACGTTTCAATCGCTAATGGAAGTTCGTGTGGTACCTACCTCTTCACTGTCCATTTACTTCAAGTCGGCTTGTGTTAATTACATCTAACCAGTGGTGTCTGTCAGGGTGGTAATGGCGCTTCAATGTTGACCCGAAGGCCACCGTATCGAAGCCCAGTCATAAATGGAAGCATTTTCGATGGAGGCAAAAGTGTTATGGACCCATGTGCTCCGATGAGCGCGCACGTTAAAGAACACCTGGTGGTCGATATTCATGGAGCCGTCGACTACGGCGCCTGTTACAGTCACGTTGTTCTGGGGTACAAAACCTGAGATATTGTAACTCAACAAGTAAAAAAATGCTCAGGTCTAAATTTTCTTCAGACAGTGAAAGTGCTGTTTTACTTTTTTAGTGCTAATAGGTATCGTTGTCGCTTACACAGCTAGTGAATCGTGATACAAGGGGTAGAGTGTGTAAGGCTTTCCCGGCTAATACAAAAAGTGAACCCACAGAGAACCATGGTGTAACTTTCTGTATCTAAGCAACTTACCGCCTTTCGCGTTCTACGCTTCATATATGACTCGCCGTCAGCCCCAAACCAGTGATCCAACTTACAACGCGCGAGACATGCTACGAATCGTTCACTCTCATAAGACAACACTGGCGTGTTAAATACACAACGACAACAACAACAACAAAAGAATTCCCACAGTGTAACTGGATACGCAACGGCGAAGTAGGAAAGTCAAGCGTTATGCAGATGAAAAAGTTTGACAGACTCTCGAAGGACCACAAATGGACCTTACGCGGAGCCCCACTTTCTCTAACCCTTTCTCTCTCTCCTTTAAGTACTCCTCCATGCTTTTCTCTATGTCAATCCAGCCTTGAGCATCTTTTCATCCACATTGTCCTCTTCATTGATAAAAGTCTATTTTTATCTCTTCAGTGCGGCCCTTTCCCTCTTTTTAGGTGTCGCGTTTCCTTTATTATTATCTCTCTGTTTCTCTGTCTATCTATGCATTTCTATTGATGTCACTGTCTCTCCTTGTGATCTTCCTTTTTCTTTCTCTCTCTATACCCCTACTGCTACATTGGCCTCTGTTTTTCTTTTCTTTATATGTAACTCTCTCTTTCTCTGCAAACGTCTGTCCCTCTATTTGTTTATTCAATCACCTTCCTCCCTTTTTTCTCCACATATACTTGTTTCTCTTTCCCTCTGTTTTTTTGTTGCTCACATTTTCACCCTTTGTCTTCACTAAAACTCTTGGCAAACGCTCATGACAGCTATTGTTTTTTAGCTTTCCGTCTCATTTATTTATGCCTCCCTTTTTACTAAAATCCCCAAATTTCAGAAATGATTAAATTTATATTTACTTGTGCCAATTTGAGTGCCATCACCTAACCTCTTCCTTCTTTTCGGGAACCTATCCCTCCTCCAATTTTGATGTCATCGACTGCATTTCGACTCCAGAACGCAAAAGAAAGAAGGCGCTAGGAGGAATACGGAATGTTTTGTGTCAAAAACGTTTCTCTTTTATAACAAACCGAATTTTGTCACTGATTCCGAAATGACGCACCTTTTCGTCAACAGTACCACAAGCACTCCAGAATAGTGAATAATAACAATATTATAATAATATATTAAAGTTTTAACTGTGTGTTTCACACGTTCCAAACCACAATATAATGATAAAAAGAGCCGTAGTTGAAAGCTCCGTCAATTTAGACCACCTGGGGTCAATATAAGCGTGGCAACCTACAGCATTTTGGCTACATGAAAATACGTGCGGCACAGTCGGGACTTGATGCACTACCACTGGGTCAGCAGTGAAGCACCAGAACGTATACCTTGGTGTTTTTTTTTATCTTTCTTGGGGACCTTCGACGCAAAACTTTTGGTCTGTCTGTCTCTATGTACATTTGTCTGTTTGTCCACCCTTAACGGCACTAAGTGCTTGAAACGGCCAAACCCATCCGCAGCGCCCACCAATCTTGCTCAAGAATGAGCGTTCATACTTGTCCAATTGTCAATTTAAAAGCAATTATTGCGCACGTCTGGGGCACCATAACAACACGTATATATTCTGCATGTGCATCTTTTAACTGAAAAGGCATAAATAAGTAATTTTAAGAACCGTAGCGCTTATAACGTTGCGCTGCCCATGCAACGCTTGAACAAAAAGGCGAGTGTTTCTAACGCTTTGCTAAGACGAGACGGTGGTGGCACCTACCCGTCACCTTGCGTTCTACACCTTATCACCTCGGAGATGGGCGCGCACACCCGTCTCAGAGTCATGCGCTTTGTTTTCTAAGGAAACTGCCATATGGCACTCATGTCTCACGTGTGACGTGGCTTGATGCGTTCGTTCGCCTCCGCTGCACGCTCGAGGCACTCTAACGCAGCGCTTGCAGAATACCATTCACCGATTTTCTTGCGCAGAACATCAAATAAATTGTTCACGCTCTCCACACGCAAGACTATCGTCTTTCGACGGCATTTGCAGATTACATGCAGATACGGGGACAATTTTTTTTAAACTCTGCATCTCTTTTTTGAGTGAAGAATATTTCCTGGTTCTCTGTTGGCTCATATTTCAGGAATGCTCATAAATAAAGAATGCTCAATTCACCGCATCTTGGAAAGACGAAAGAACATTTAACCGGTGCATTTTCACTATAGCAAGGGCAAGAATATAAGAGAAAGACGCGAGTGTGTACACGAACATCAGTGGAGCTATTGTACGAGCAGTCTGAGTTAGAGTACAAGGTTTTAGCAAGTAGAACTAAGCATGGTTTAACATATCTAGACATGCCCTGTGGCCACTTATTACGGAATCTAATATTAGTCTATTGAATAGCCGTTCATGGATTTTTAGGGCAAAGCTCATTAAGCGGTGGGTCGTGCGTCCCCGATGTATGTAGTAGTTGTATTAGACAGACGCCTCTTGTTAAGTCCTTGAAATGTCCGCTGGATGGCGGTATTTGTATATGATGAATATATGATGAAAAGAGGCAAAACAGCGGTGCATAAAGTTTTCACTACATGGACGGACGGTTGGACAGACAGACAGACAGACAGATGGACGAACGGACGGATCGGTGGACAGACAGACAGACGGACACACGGATGGACGCATGGATGGGCTGACGAACGCACGATCGAGCGCACGGGCGGACACAGGAATGAACACACGAATGGACGCACGGGTGGACGGACGGATGCATGGACGGACGTTTTGCCCTACTCATCATCATTTTCTCCGTAGATATGCTGTGATTTTTTAGTCACATGACTAGATGTGGCGTGACGCTACGTGGTGTTTAGACACCTAACACACTCGTCCATCTTAGTTTTAGGATTCCACGTACAACATATCGGTTCACGTGTTATGAGAGCTAAGCGGATGCTGAAGTTAATCCGCACCGGTTCATTGTGATGATACTTTGTTTTCGCATTACTTTGCATATCAAAATGCTTCAAGAACTCTCCTTTTAGACTACGCGTGACAAAAAAAAAGCTCACTCCTTGTTGCTAGCTACCAGGCTACTATAAGTTGCAAGCTGTAAAGTCCTCTGGAAGGAAATTTCAGTGATACAATTCTTTGTATTTTCTTTTATCAAGTGTATATTGAAGCACACACTCCAACAGCACCTGACTGCAAAAAAAAACTAAAAAAAGAAAATCAGCAAACAGGAAAAACTCTGCGAAATGCCCGAGATCCGACAAAGAAGATTCTGTTTTGGGGCCCCACAGGCGGTGGAAAATCTTCTGGGTCAACATAGATCGACAACATGTTTGCACTGCTCAGTCATAGTTTCCATTTCCCTCGCAAGTTTCCGTCGTCAACCTCAATTTTAAGCTGACGAAAAGCGGTCATGGTGCCAACCAAAAATAAGAGGGAAAAAAAGGACAAACGTTCACAAAAGCAAGGCGGCTTTAGTATAGATGCGGTTTTACTTTTGAACGACCATAAACAAAAATTGAACGAAGAAGACGCACTACGATTTTGTGAAGCTCCTCTTCCGGTTGATGCCGCATGACAGGAAGCCGACGAAGGACGTGAAAAGTGCTCCTTGTTGTGAAAACGTCCTTCCCAAAATGGTTTTCTTTTTTTTGTATTTCTATTCCTCTCTTTCAGGTTTGGGTTGTTTCTATTTTTAATTTTCTTATTATGAATGATCACGTGGTGCCTCACCTCTCTGTTTTTTTTGTTTTTATCTTTACGCATATATTAAGAGTATGCTTTCGCCATCTGTGGACGCATGTATGATAGTGGCGTTGACATAGCGCTCTGTGTTTTTATAGCGTTAGCACATTTTAAATTTTCGCACTATCTATCTTCTAGACGTGCTGAAAAGTACACTAAAACCTCATGATGCGCTCGGGTTTCAGGCATTGCTTGCTTGCTTGTTCCTTTCTTTTGTGGCTCTCACCCACTAAGGGGGATCGGCCAAGAAGCCGGTGGTTAATGCAAGTAAATACCTATATATTTTCTATATTAGGGGAGTATGATTAGTGTGTTTTGACTGTGAAATAATTTTGGCGCAATGTCAGAAAAAAAAGAAAAAAAGGGGGGGGGGAGATATAATAGAATTTGTTGAATACTTGTGGTGGAATCGTTATATGAAATTCTCCTGAAAGTTGAATCATTGCAATGTATCAGCTAAATAATAAGTGGTAGTGTGACTAGTAAAATTCGAGAGCTGATCGCTGACTCAGCAAGGTAATCTTTTTGTGTTATATATGAATTCGCAGAGAGCCCCGCAGATGTTCCTGTCGCTGTGTCCCAATGAAGTGGCCCGAAAAGACAAATTATTGGGAGTATTAGGTGATATTCCTAATTTTCTGAATAAAATTTCGAAGCAGTTTTTTCTTTGATTTTTGAATCGGTGACATGTGATAAGAAAATGGTCGATATGTTCAGGTAACGCTCCTTTAATTTATTTTTCTCCTCTTCACTTCGTATATTGCGCTGTACATATATGTAAAAGAAAAAGTCGCAGTTTTACCGCAAGGGTGAGGCAATGAACGCGACAGCAAGACATAGGAATGCAACCCGAAGAACGACAAGCAGATCGATGCTTGAAGCGCGGAAGCATCAACTTCACTGACACTAAAAGTGAGTCCGGTAGGGGGGGGTGCAAAGGGATCAGGGAAGAAGAAGATAATGGGCCCTCAGGCCACCCATTGTGTTCGAAAGACCTCGCGCTTCGGTAGCCTCCATGGCCCATCCCACGACCTGGACTTGGCCTTCCTGTCGTTAGCTGCACAAAGCAGCCTCCCGATGCTCCTGTCGCTGAACCACCGCAAAACTTGGATCGGGCTGGTTTTGGCAGTTTCTATATATGAATGAATACAATGGGCTCACGCACTCGACGCTTGGTTGATTTATATGTATGGTTTAACGTCCTCAAACCCCTATATCATTATGAAAGATGCTTTAGTGGAGCGCTCCAGAAATTTCGCCCACCTGGGGTTCTTTAACGTGCACCCAAATCTGAGCACACGGGCCTGCAGCATTTTCGCCTCCATAGAAAATGCAGCCGCCGAAGCCGGGATTCGATCCCTCGTCTTGCGCGTCAGCAACCGAGTACCTTAGCCACAGAACCACCACGGCGGGTCACTGACTTAATCATAAATAACAATGAAGTTACTTGTCACCCTCAAGAATAAGAGAAATGAAAGCGTGGGAGACCAAGAAACCTGCAAGGGTGACGGATGACGATCGCGAGGTTAAGGGCAAGTGGCTCGTGATACTGGAAGGCTCCGCCTTGGCTCGCTTTCGTCTTCATGTGCTCTATCGGTAATGTTGGCACGAGTCAACAACGGAGCAGCCATTCACGCAGTTATGGGCGCCAAAAGGCCGAGCTATAAACTTTTTTAGAGTACTAAGCAGTACCGAAAACATCAAGATGGTCCTAAGAAAAGAGCAAGACTGCTACGATCCAATAGCCAAGGGAAACACGAGTGCGTAACAGTCTTCGGCCATGACTGTTCAACGTACGCATAACTCCGAATGGTAGAGGGTACCGGGGTAAAACGAATATCAATCCTTTTTACTACCAACCACTCAAACACAGCAAGACGTTAAGAAAAGTAAATATATATATGCAAAAAAGTAACGAACAAGTCAGTGATTGAAATGCTCGGTGAGGAAATGAATACAAACAGCTCGCTGAGTTCATAAAAAGAAAGTGTCGTTCAGTCAAGCGTCCGCAAGTTGACGAAATGGGGCAACGTGCATGGTCTGAGCTGAGAGAGTATTTTGTCTCGTTGTGCGTGGAGCGGTAATATTGGATTCCATTTTAGGGATGGGCACGTTTCTCGGGCGCAGACTCTTCCACTTGGTCCTGACCTAAAAAGCAGTGTAATCAACGTAGTTAAGAAAAAAAGATGAAAAAAAGGGCCATTGTCCAATTGGGAAAAGGGACACAAGCGAAGGTTTGTCTTTGCGTGCTCAACCTGCTACATGTTCCTTTCTTTGTATTTTTATACTTTTATTGCCTCTTGCATTATTTTCTTTTCATCACATGACACAGTGCTCACTTCTGACCCTTTTCTCTCTTAGTGCAGGCAATGGGGACTTAATCCACGTATTTAAATCGTAACGGCTCTGTTGGATAGTAACGGTGATCAGACTTTCTTGTCTAAGCAACTATTGCTTACTTTCTTTCTTCCTTTATTTGATACGGCAGACCTTATGCAGGTCCAATAAGACTGAGGGCAAAAGAACACAACACATCTAAACACTACAAACATTGGTAATACAATTGGCAACCATAACAATGAGGCTAAAGACCACAGAGATACATTCCTTTCTGTTACGGTGTGTGAAAAATAGAAAACGAATAAATCTTTTCTCGTGAAGTATGGGGTCATTGAAGTATGAGGTGGTAGTTAGTAAGTCTTGATAGTGAAGATAAATTAGAGCGTCAGGGGTTAATCCCTAGTTTGTGGTTCCAAAGCAGGTAAAGTAATTGTAAACTGGCAGTTTTCCGTTTTAGTGCAGGCCAAGAAATGTTGTTAGCCTGCATTAGTTCAGGGGGTGTGTCGTACGGGGAAAATTCACGAGTAAATAAACCTCACAGTTTTTTTTTTGTACAATCTCTAAGCGCGTAATGTTGGATTTAGTAAAGAGGTCCTAAACAACAGATGTATATTGAAGATTTGACCTAATTAGTGTGTTATAAGCAAGAAAATTTGCAGCTAGAGGTGGCTGTTTTAGTTTATATCTTAAAAAGTATAATTTGCGTTATGCAGAAGAACAAATATTATTCATATGTGTGTTCCTCGATAAGGTATTTGTAAGAAGGACACCTAAGTGCTTGTATAGCGTTTCTTCATGATTTAGTAATGAGCCTAGCCTGTATGTAAAAGAAAGGGAAGCTTTTCGGTGACAGAAACCAAGATTTACTGCCTCATCAATATTAAGTTTCATATACCATGTGTTGCACCATTCGAGAAGGATAGCCAGAGCAGATTTGCGGTGGGGCTGATCTTTAGGTCAAGTCATTTTACGGGACAATGCGCATTCATCTCCAAACAATCTAATTTGAATACTACAATGAATGACAGTAACTATATTGTAACGTACAGCAGAATCAACAATGTCCCTATTACCCTACCTTGAGGGACTCCGCAACCAATCGAAACATAGCCATGCTGTGATTCATTATTTGCTATACGTAGGGATCAATTAGTCGAATTGGTCTTAATCTATGAAATCAAAATTTACAAAAGTTCAGTTAATTCAAGTTTTATAATTATTTTAGATGTATAAAAAACAGTAAAAAGTAAAAAAGTAAAAAAATTGCATCAGTTTGACCATTTTTATCAAAACACGAAGCAAGTGAATGTATAACAGTAACTAATTGTGTGACTGATGAGTAGCCTTTTCTCAATCTATATTGGTAATTAGAAATGATTGAAGGTTTATTTAAAAATTAGTGTAATCGATCGGCGATAATGAGCTTGATCAGTTTACAAAATGATTATATAAGTGATGTAGGTCAGCAATTTTGTCATCAAGACCTATCACCTTTCTTGTTTACGGGCATGACGCTGGCTACCCTCCAGTCATCCGGTAGTATATCATGAAGTAATGAATTACGGTATATAATAGCAAGAAACTGTTCGATATATTCTGGACATTGCTTTTAAACACATATTATGAAGGTTATCAGGACCACATGAAGATTTAGTTTTTAAATTGAACAACACAAAAATTATGCCAGGCGAAGAAATAACACTTACATAGAGGGATAAAATGTTGTGCGACTTAGTAGACCATTAATACCAGACTTATAAAAAATGCTCTGAACGTGCTCATTCAAAAGACATGCAAAGTCACCAGGACGAGTAGCAATAGAACCAATTATAGAAATTTGAGAAACTGGCTTTTTTCGCTTATATAACTCCGAAACAAATAGGATCTTTGAAAATAAATACGGCAGCACTATAATAAAATACTGATCTTTCAAATTGCCTACCGCACGTGCAAGGCTTTCTTTCCATTCTTTTAGATTACCAATAGGCATGCGCCGTTTTAAAATATTTAAACTTTTTCGTTTCAGGTGGATAACTTCACGCCGGGTCCCCGCGCAACTGGTTGGGAGTCCTCCAGGCAGAGTAAGCTTCACCACTGGGGCGACGCGTCACAGCCCCTAGAAGCCCGCCTGTACCCTATTTATTTATTATTTATTTATTTATTACATACTGCAGTCTGTAGACCAAGCAGGAGGGGCACAAAAAGGGAGCATAGCGAAACAAAACGAACAAATTATACAGCAAGTTAGAATACACAAGGCTACTGAAAAACAAGTCATACTAAATAGAATGCTTAGTTATACATAACTAGAAAAAAAGCGAAAAAACTTCAAGAAACAGTTTCAAGCACAAAAAAGTAAAGCTACACAGTTGACATTTCAATGCTAGATTACCTCATCTTATTATTTCAACAGTGTTGATTACACAAAAGATGCATGTAGTTTTCAAAGTCAGGAATGCCACGTTCAGGAAAAACATTTGAAGGCAGTGCATTCCACTCGCTAATGGTTCTCGGAAAGAAAGAATGTTTGAAAAGGTTAGTACGTGCAAAGTAAGGTGTCAGATCATGATTGTGAGCATGCCTGGTTTTCCTGGAAGAAGAGGGAGAGATGTATTTACTGGGATCAATATTAAACTGATGATCACGAAGCACGAAAAGAAACTTGAGTCTGGCGATAGTTCTACGCTGTTTCAAGAGCGGAATGTTGTTGATAGCCATAAGTGACGAAGGTGAATCAAGATTGTGATAGGCATTATAGATAAATCTTACCGCTCTCCTCTGGACCATTTCAAGTTTATAAACATCTTTTTTAAAATACGGGTCCCAGGCTACGCATGCGTAGTCTAGACGGGGTCGCATAAATGTATTATATGCAAGAAGTTTGATCTGAGTTGGTGCGTTTTTTAGTTTGTGTCTAAGAAACCCTAGCTTTCTAGAGGCGGAGGAACAAGCGTCGTCAATGTGGTTACTCTACGACAGTCGATTGGTAATATTGACTCCCAAGTATTTAAAATTGCTCACTTCAATCAACGAATTATTATTTAAGGTGTAGCGTGATGCAAAAGGGGTAATTTTATTTGAGATACGCATATAGACCGATTTACTAATGTTTAACTCCATCGACCAGGTATGGCACCAATCGGAGAGAGAATTAAGGTTGTTCTGCAAGCACTCTTGGTCCCTTTCACTTTTAATTGGCTTGTAAAGAATGCAGTCATCTGCAAAAAGCTTTAGGCTTATGGCGGAGGTGTCAACAGATGAAACGATAACATTGATAAAAATGAGAAACAAGACAGGGCCAAGGACACTGCCTTGTGGAACTCCCGAGGTTACAGGTAGAACCCCAGAGCAGCAGCCCTCGACCTGGACAAACTGTTTGCGGCTGGTAAGGAAGGAGCGAATCCAATTAATTACAGTAATGGGTAGGCCAATGTTTGAAAGTTTGGTGAGTAATTTACTATGGCAAACACAGTCGAAAGCTTTTCTAAAATCTAAGAAGATGGCGTCTATTTGGTCGCCTTTATCCAGTGCCATTGCGAAGTCGTGAATTGTGGTGACAAGTTGAGTGGTAGTCGAGAGGCCCTTCCTAAAACCATGCTGGAAAGGAGTCAGAATACTGTTTTCTTCAAGAAATGACATTATGTAATGCGTGATGATATGCTCAAGAAGTTTACAAGGACCGGAAGTTATTGATATTGGCCGGTAGTTTTCAACATTTAGGCGATCACCTTTTTTAAACACGGGAATAACACGTGCCGTACGCGAATCATCTGGAAGAATTGAATTATGAAACGAAAGACGAAAAATATGGATGAAGACATGCGCGATAGGTTTGGCGTAACGTTGCAAAAATGCATTAGGTATGCCGTCGGGACCATCGGAAGATTTAGTCTTAACATTCAGTAACTGTGAAAGGACACCTTCGACAGTTATGAAATCGGCAGATATAGTAGACAGAGAAAAAATGTTTGTGTCAGCATGATCTCCCTGAGTGAATATTGAGTGAAAATACTGATTGAATTGGTTTGCAGTTTTGACTGGATCGTTAACAATATAGCCATTTACTGATATCTCGGTCGGTGTTTTGTGCGCATCGCTCAAGTACCGCCAGAATCTATCCGGGTTAGTTTTCAAAAAGTTAGGAAGCGAGTGGTTGAAGTATCTTGCCTTAGCTTCGCATAGCCGCGTTGCAAGCTGGGCCTTCAAGGAGATAAGTCTGCAGGAATTTTTTTCTTTTTTCTAGCTCGTTTTAGCTTGCGGTGCAAATGTATGATATCTCTAGTAATCCATGGGTTATTTCGGTTTTTCCTAACCCGTTTTCTTGGCACAAACTTATCAGTGCAGTAATGTATCGCAGTTTTTATTTCGTTCCAGGCGATCGACACATCATCAGAAAGATTATCACATAAAAACCACAGATAATTCAAAATGGCCTGGTCATCCGCCTTCGAGTATTCCTTAATTACATGTCTGGTCTCTTGTCGGTGTGCTTTGTTTTCACCAATACCGAAGGATAAAAATACTGCTTCATGGTCGGAAATGCCATCTTCAATAGAGACCGTGTATGTGCATACATCGGAATTTGAAAAGGCTAAGTCGAGTGTAGAACGGCTGTTTCCAGCATCTCTGGTGCACTCATTAACAATCTGCACAAGATCGCACATCAAGACAATATCAGCGAGAGGGTTTAACATCGTTACATCAAAGCCAGAGCATGGAACGCGCCAGTCAACATTGGGCAAGTTAAAATCACCTGCAAGAATCAGACGATCATTTTTAAAGGTGCACATGTGGTCATATAGTCTAGACAGATATTCATGTGTTGAAGAGGGTGGTCTGTAGATGGCACATACAGTGAAGTAATGGCCTCAGCAGCTTACCTTAAGGAATAAACTTTCGTGCTCATGAATTTGTCGAAGGGGCCAAGCGCTAATACAATCTTTGAGAACTATTGCTACACCACCACCTCTTGTTGGCCGGTCACGTCTGAAGATTTGATATATCGGAGGAATTAGTACCGAATCATTTATACCTTCGTGCAGCCAGGTTTCTGTGATTATTGTAATGTGAGGGTCGTAGGTGAGTAGAAAGTACTCGAGCTTGTCAACTTTGACAGGCTTTGCGCGTTTACGTTAGGCACTCTTAAACTTTTGGACACACACTGTCGAGCGGGTCAATCAGAACCTGTAGCTTGTGGAGTAAGAGCTACACGCACATTTTTGGATTCATCCCAGCCAAATAGTTTGCCGTCAATTTTGATATTGTCGTGAATAAGAGTAACCCGCTTCCTGCTGTCGCGTTCAGCTTTTGCACTTTCCCAAAGCAGGCGGCGCTTGCGCAGCGTGCACTGGCTATAATCATTTTGCACATAAATATTGGAGCCCTTCAATTTATTTGAATTCTTTAAGACTTCTTGTTTCTCCAGATAATCTTGAAAGTAAGCTATGACAGGCCTACGACTACCTTGGCGGCCAAGACGGTGAATGCGGGCTATGGACTTGCACTTCGCTCCCAATGTTTTCTCGAATATATCGGTTACAACAGAAGTTCGATGACAGGTGTCATTTTCATTTGTGTTTTCGAGAACACCATGAATGATAAGGTTTGCCTGACGGCTTCGGTCTTCGAGATCAGTTAACTTGGAGCTCTGCCATGACAGCACAGTTTTAAAGGAAGCTGCAGTGGATTCAAGAGCTGCAACTTCCGGTGATTTATCTTTAAATTCCTGTAGTTTGGCTTCAATTGCTCGAAATCGCAAGTCCATGTCGCACATTGTTTGTTCGCTCATCGATTTTAATAGCAGTGTTTCAGCCTTCATATCTGGTTGGCCCTGAAGAATACTGTGTAATAAATCAGCATTCGTAGGTCCTGGGTTTGTCTCAACGTCACCACAGAGTAACATTTTGCATGCACAATAGCACTCATATGCAATACTTAAACAGGATCTTGGGCACGGCACAACTACTAACATGACTTCATCACTAGTTTTTATGTCGGAAGCAGAGTAGCTAACCTGTACAACGAAGAAGAACTTCATGGTCAGCAACATGGTCGCTGTCGTCTCGCCGTGCCCACTGTCGAAGAAATGCTGCAGTAGATGCTTTATAGCCTCGGTGGCTGATGTCACGGACATGCGCAACTGTCGCTGCGTCGGAGCGTCCATACAGAAGGTCAGTATCGGCGTCCGCACATGCAGATCTGCCACGGAAAGGTAGATGGTGTCAACCGGCGGCGTGCACGTGTCATTCGTGCTCGGTAATCCTGTGACCGTCAGCAGCGAAACCTGTACAACGAAGAACTTCGTGGTCAGCAACATGGTCGCTGTCGTCTCGCCGTGCCCAATCATTTAGCTACCGGTGTGTGGCCGGCCGGCCCTGGGGATCGAACCCCGCACTTCCCGTAGCTGAAGAAAACGCGTACGTGCAATGCCACAGCTACAGTGTGGATAACTTAACGCGTCATCTATGGAGTCTGCTAACGAACTACTTTTTGTCTGGTTGGTACAAAAAATCTATACAGTAACCACACACAACTTTGAAACGGCTTCAAAGCGAGTTGACATCAGTGTCGACAAAATCAGTTAGGTACGATTCCAAATGTTTCAACATAGATGCATTGTCTGCATGGGAGCAGTCTTTGAAAAAGCGCTACACAGAATTATTCGATTTGATAGCAGCAACAACGCTCAAGGAAACGTTGACAAGAAGACGACGAGAAATTCCTTGCACAATTAGAACTGTACGTTTTGATAAAAGACTGGGTAAAAAACCACATCTAGGGCTCAATTCAAAGTTCCTTGAGGGCGTTTTGTTTCCCGAACTAATTGGATTATGTCATCAGTTAGCATTATGTTCAGCACACTATTTAAAAGATTGCTGTTTTCGAGAAGCGATTGAAAGTACTCCAAGTTTATTCCTGGTAAGTTAAGGCCCCCTATTAGGAGCACTTCATGAATGTGGAATACAGACAAGTGCTTTCAAAGCTTATCCAAATACTCAGGTATGACATTAGGAGGCCTATAAATGGCACACCGCAAAACGGTATGGCCCCAGCACTTGAGTTCATGCATAAACATTCTAAGCGGAGGATGTCTTCAAAGGGAACAGCATCTATCGGGATTTTCATGAGGACATCAAGGCCGCCTCTTCTAGAAGCGTCATCCTTACGGAAAACTTGGTAACAAGGTGAGAACACATCCTTGTCACTTATTTTTGTCCGAAGCCACGTTACAGCTATGATGGCAATGTGAACGTCTTTCTCATACTAAGGAAATATTCAAAGGTACTGTTTTATTTATTACGCTACGAGTTTTAGGGTTGATTGCACGTAAACGATTGTAGTCACTGAAAACGGGTCATGTGTCTGACTGCTTGAATCACTGGTTTGTTATCTTGACGCGTATTTTTCTTTTACTCATCCCAAAGAAGTAGGTTCTTATCAACCTTTTATTTGTCATAAAGCAAGTGCATCTTTTTCCCCCGGTTTCTCTGCTTTCACACTTCCCCAAAGAAGCTTTCATTTCTTCAGAGTCAATTGCAAATAATAATATTGGATAGATATTTCTGCTCCTTTAAGTATCTTACAGCTGCAAAGCATAAGATTCTTTTCAATGAAATTCTGTAGATAGACTATGACCAGGCTCTTGATGCCTTAGCGTCCAAGCCTCTGAATGCGATCGATAGACTCACATTGTACAATCATCTTATCCCGCAGAACCATGGTTAGAACTTTTTTCCTGAGAAGTCCTTCCGTTTCCGCGGAGAATTCAGAAATGCCATGAATAATTGTTTGATCGCCTGTTTTTTGTCTAAAAGGTCAGTTAGCATTTTTGACTGGAAATGCGATAACAAGTTCTACGGACTTAAGCGCTTTTTAACCCCGTCTTTCAGAGCTGAAGGTGCTGCAGACAGACTTTTATCATTAAGAGTGACCATCTGCTGAAGGCTACTGATTGGTGTTTGGACATTTCGTATTTGGGCTTAGTTTCTGAAATACCAACTGCGGATTACAGTATTACCTTCAAGCAGCTGCTTCAACAATTCTTTATGCGTGATACCTGTGCTAGTTTCCATGTCTCTGCAGTGAAGCAATTTGAAGACGAAAAGACATTCATGGGCAAGGGCAACGCAGTTCGTTGGTACGATAGGACAGTAGCACTCTGACAATCGTCACTACGAGGAGAATAACAGTTAGAACTACCCTGCAGTACGCAAAACAGAGACTCTTGGTTAGCAGGTGCGCCCATCGTGCCACAAGAAGAAAACTCGGTGAGGCTTTTCTTGTATAGCGGGGTCTCCAGATGATGTCCCTCAGCAACTGCCGGTTGGACTCACCAGCTGAGGCAAATTGCCAGGATGAAATCACGGGGAAATCGGACCGTCGGTGATATCCGATGGCAGTTGGCAAATGTCAAATGAGGCCATTCTTTTTCCAGCATGTGTTGTCGCTCACAACTTCAGATGCTCTAAACGGGAAAGTGCCCTGCAGGAAGCAGGACAGAGTCTACGGTTAACTTCATGGCCAAGCAGTGTCCTTCGCACCCAATTTGTTGCATTTGGCAATGCTAATTGAAAAGTTACCCTGATAAACAAAGCTTGCCACATCAGAAAGGGCAGATCGCTGACAAGCCGGCCATCGAGAAAGGACACATCGTTGCTCAACGGGGGAAACAAACATTCAGGGCACCGGTGGTTGTTCGAAGGACCATGATTGTTAGTCTTCGAAGCGTCTGAGTTTGAAACTGAAAATTAGCAATTGAACAAGGTACGGAGTGTACACATGAGAAATAAATCACAATGTAAATGGCACCAGCAAATAAATGGATTGAACCAAGGAATAAATAAACATATTACACTCTATAGATCCATTATGAAAACACCATAAGAAAGTCATATTTGGCACACCTGCTGAACCACAAAGCCAGGCTCAAAGTGCGGGGCTAGCAAGAAATGCGTGCGTTTATACTGGTGTGCCGGAAACAGTGCATACGAAAAACCTCTTTTACGCCCATGAAAGTATCGGTTATTTTCTTTATTTTTACATTGATGGCTCAAATTTATGGTGGGGCCGAACCGCCATCGATCACTTGTGGTGTATCCCACACGGCGTTTTCTCTCCACCACCCTCCTTCCTTCGGAAGTTTTTGTATGACTCTTTGTTATTTTAGCTTTTTGCTCCTTTTCTTCTATTTTTTCTTTACTTTTCACCATTCTTCTAAACTTTGTTTACCATCGCAACAGGAATCACTGCCACCATTGCTGTTTGTCAAAGATTCATTTCTTTTTTTTTATTCCGCCTCTGCGAACGGAGTATTCATATATATTTATACATATATAAATATATATATATATATATACATATATCTATATATATATATATATATATATATATATAAATATATATATATATATATATATAAATATATATATATATATATATATATATATATATATATATATATATATATATATATATATATATATATATATATATATATATATATATATATGATTCAAAAGAATAAATTCTGTGGGTCTGGTGCAAATCTAATTAGGAATAAAGGATCACATTTACGAAAATTTGATAATTGTTTACTCTACGTTTCGGCCGTGGCACGGGCTTCATCTGGATTCATCAATTATCAAATTCAAACAATTATTATTATCAAATTATCAAATTCAAACATTTACCAAATTTTCGTAAGTGTGTTCCTTTATTCCGTATTATATATATATATATATATATATATATATATATATATATATATATATATATATATATATATATATATATATATATATATATATATATATATATATATATATATATATATATATATATATATATATATATATATATATATATATATATATATATGTGTGTGTGTGTGTGTGTGTGTGTTTTTTTCATCTGTCAACACCACATTGCGAGCTATATCCTCAGTGCCCTTTTGAGCTGCTTCGTATCAACCAACGATGAATGCTGTTACAAGATGTTACGAGTGCGCAATACAGGCAGGTAATCGCATATATTCAGATCCCGTTGAAAGCATCTCTCCAGGTCTGCTTTCATCGCTTGTTTGTTCATTTATTATTTTTGCCTTAACGTTCACGGTTGTTGCGGCACGCAGCCGACCTGTGCGAGATACATCGCTGGCCCTTTGCGTGAGCGAAGCTACGGTAGTTCTCACTCGTGTTCTTTACGACAGTTACTTACAGTCAAATGTGACTCTGTCGGACGTACCGTCGGTGCATTCGAAATTGTTCGTCTACGTCGAACGAAAGTAGCTAAAACACTTCATACGTTGATGATCGTGCTCCACGAAAATTCCTGAGATTTAGTCAGTTCCTAACAAAGTATTGGCACACACACACACACACACACACACACACACACACACGTGAGGAGGGGACAACATAATCTATGTGAGGAGGGAACAACGTACAACAAAAAAATAAAAAATAAAATATGACGTCACAACCGGAAGTAGTAGCGACGCTGCGCATTTGCCCCACATGGTGCGAAATTGAAATTTTCATAATTACTGACCTGCGATGGCCATTTATTATTGCGTGAATTTATTCATTCTTCACTGTGTCTAGCTAACTGCATGCGAGATAAAAGAAACACAAATAACAAACATTGAGGAGAAAACTTCTTTTATTAGCCAAATGACGCACTTTCAGTATGCACAAGAACGTTTGCAGTGGTAATTATTACACAACTGTCCGAGAACATAATAGCATAATAGTTCGAAAACTCCCCACCGCGGTGGTCTAGTGGCTAAGGTACTCGGCTGCTGACCCACACGTCGCGGGTTCGATTCCCGGCTGCGGCGGCTGCATTTTCGATGGAGGCAGAAATGTTGTAGGCCCATGTGCTCAGATTTGGGCGCACGTTAAAGAACCCCAGGTGGTCGAAATTTCCGGAGCCCTCCACTACGGCGTCTCTCATAATCAAATGGTGGTTTTGGGACGTTAAACCCCACAAATCAATCAAATCAATCAATAGTTCGAAAACTCGTATTGCGAAAATCTTTAAAACCACTGCAGCAAGACAGCTGTTTTGAAAGTATAGCTTTGGCAGCCGTAGAGTACAACGTCTTGTTGCTTAGCCTGTCGTGTTTCCAGTCACCAAAGGCGAGAGCATGCCAGCCGTGCACCAGCAAAAACAGTCGGATGTCAATGCAGCGGTTATCAACACATTCTGTGAGCCAGTTGAATTATGAAAGGCACATAAGAATTAAGTAAACTTCTGAACCTACGCACAAACCCACCACGGAAAAGTTAGCGATGCGTCGTTGACCTGGAAATCCGCCGAATCAAAAACACGCCGAACTAAACAAAAGCTCTGATAGCATATTGTCTGGATATGCCGACCCCTATAGTACGCCCCCAAATCCTTTGGCTTATATGTTACCACAATTTTTGCATGTTACCGCTGTTTCTAAAACCAAACGAAAAAAAAGGTGCTCAACCACATATCAAAGACTGACGCTTAACAAAAGTGATCTACTCATTTTGTGTAGCAAATATAAATAAAAATATTGAAAATAAACGTCAATTTTTCTGTTTTCGCTATTGACCCCCTCCCTCCCCTAGTCAGCTATAATCGTCACGCGATTATTGATGTCTATCGCAATAGGTTTCAGACCACTTTTCGTTCTGACTTTCGCGACCTATTTAGATTAACCATGATAACCACTATGAGCTATGTTACAGATAGATAGATAGATAGATAGATAGATAGATAGATAGATAGATAGATAGATAGATAGATAGATAGATTGATAGATAGATTGATAGATAGATAGATAGATAGATAGATAGATAGATAGATAGATAGATAGATAGATAGATAGATAGATAGATAGATAGATAGATAGATAGATAGATAGATAGATAGATAGATAGATAGATAGATAGATAGATAGATAGATAGATAGATAGATAGATAGATAGATAGATAGATAGATAGATAGATAGATAGATAGATAGATAGATAGATAGATAGATAGATAGATAGATAGATAGATCATGGTTTGTGGCTCTACAAATATAACGTTCTGCCTTCGGCCTGATGAAATACATGAATATTGCTCCAAAGATGCGGAGAGTTTCTTAAGGCAACAGAACTGGAATGGGAGCTGTCTGCAGGAAATGCCTGTTCTATACGAAAAGGAGCAAGCCTCGGTAATTTGGTGAGCCCACATAACGTTTGAAAAACAAAAGCGGTAAGGCTGCCTACATGAGCCCGGCGGCGATGTTAAGGCTAACAAATGGAGGCATCTCAGACAGATGTTCAATAGGAAAGATGACCCTGCCATTCTCTTTTATTTGTTTTGGTGTTTCGCGCATTTTTTACAAAGTGTGCATTTTTATGTGGCGACAGAAGAATTCGAGGCACTTTTGGAGGGCCGAAATTGACAGCATGGGGAGTCTATCTCGATTTACTTTAAACTTTTTCTGCTTCAGAAGGAGGAGGAAATTAAAGTTGCGTGGTACTTCGGACTAGAAGAAAAGCAACAAAGAGGGGGGGGGGGTAAAAATTGGCAGATCCCGCGTAGAGTGGAAATCGATGATATGCGAAGCACGAATGAGAAATGTTCATTTGTCACATTAAGATCAGCACAACGTTACGAGGTAGAGGTTAATGATGCCGTACATGACTTCCGTGTCACGATTATCATGGTTGGATCTGTCCTTTACCTTCATCATCTATTCATGTAACGTGATACCAAAACTGGAACTAAAAACGGCTACAAGCACGCTATGAGCTTGGTATTATGTCATCTTCTTACATGACACCAGTGTCAGTATTAATATGTTTGCACCAGTCATATACTTCGTCATCAATTCACGTCACGTAACACAAAATTCGGTACATGTGGAGCTAGCGAAATGGCCGCGAGCGCATCATGAAGGGCCCAATATACTGCAAACTAGCGTTGACGGGCGCGCACAGTGGGCACAGTGACGCAACGTTAGCAAAACGCGAGCACTCTATAGTCTGACGTCAGGCGCGACCTGCGTCCGTCGGCGAGGCCCAACAGCAACCAGCACGAAATGTGACATGCTGCATTTCGCAGCGATGCGTTACCCAGACAATGCGTCTTTCTCTTTGCATGAGGGAGGGATGCCGAACGCCCTGAAACGCGCATGCGTCAAAGCAACGCAGAGCGGCGCACGCCTGAGAACATGTGGCAGGACCAACGCCTGGCGTGGCAGCGCCGTCGTGACGTGACGAAATGAATGCCAGCGAGTACGTGCACCGCGTCACGTCGAAATATATTGGTGCCTTGACTGTGGCATGTAGACATGCTCTCACATCACACGCGTCTCACGATTATCATGTTTGCACCACTCACATACCTTTGTCATCCATGGGCGTGACATAATACCAAATTTGGCATATGCGAAGCTAGTGAAACGGCCGTGAGCGCATCATGAGCATAGCATGTAGTCATGTTGGTACATTACACGGATCTCATGTTTATCATGTTTGCATAAGTGAAGTATCTTCGTCATCCATTCACGTACATTGATACCAAATTAGATATATGTGACGCTAACGAAACGGCCACGAGCGAATCATGAACGTTGCATGTAGTCATGTTGTTACATGACACGCGTGTCTCAATTTTCATGTTAGGGTCCGTCGCTTGTGTTTGCCATGCAACCATGTCCTACCATACCGGTTTTGCAACTTGCCCTGTGAACGAAACCATTGCAAGAGCTGCAGGACCATAAAATGTAGATCATGCCATTCAGGACATAGATATTATGGTTTTCATGCTTTGGCTAATCAAATATGTTCTTCATACAGTCATGTTATGCCATACCAAGTTTGGTATCGATACCATTATTCGAACGGCCAGGAGAGGAGAGATATAAGTTGTAGGCGGATAGATAGATAGATGGATAGATAGATAGATAGATAGATAGATAGATAGATAGATAGATAGATAGATAGATAGATAGATAGATAGATAGATAGATAGATAGATAGACTCAAAGTAGCCGAAGTTCGCTGAAAAATGCTTGCATTTAAAACGATTCCTCGCATCACGCTAGTACACGTCTCAGTGCTTCGCTGATTCTCATTGGCAGCCGGTGACAGCCCCCTTGCAAAGTAGCATGAGTTCACCCGGTGCTTACCTGCTGCGGGAGGAATCACGCACGCCTGCACACGCGGTAGACGCACTACTCTAGCAGACGCGAAATAGACGCACTGCTCCAGCAGGTAGCCCTAGCGCCTGCCAGCAAGCGCACACTCGGGAGGTCTCGCGAAGCTTTTCTGCCGGCCCACAATCCCATGGTTTTCGCACTGTGCTGTATCTTGGGTAAAGAAACCTGTGTTTGTCGAAGACCTGCCTTGAGTGCCGTCTCTTCGCTGTGTTCAAAAGTGGACCGACCCCGCCGTAGCGTCTTTGTGCGTGACGGCAGTGGAGAACGTCACGTCCCTTCCCAGTCGCTTCGTAGGGGAAGCCTTACGCAAACTCATCTCCGTTTAACCACAAATAGTGCTTTTATGCGATATGTTTGATCGTCACTAACGTATTTGAGCATGCCTCACAGCCATGCAGGAGTCTCGCCACGTAAAATATCAGAATTCCACATCAATAATAATGCATAATCTTAACGAGGCAAGTTCGCAAGACAGGTTAGTTGGGCATCGCTCTCTTACAAAAAAATGTTCAAATTTGCAAATACTGAACTCATTTCTCCAGATCTCGTTACTCGTTAGCTTTTTTCTTGTGTTCTGGAATAGCAAACAAATTCTGAACAAAACGATTTCCATCAATTTTTTTTTATCAAAGGGTAAACACGCAGCTCTGTTAGGTGAAGATGTCTCAATAGAGCCACAAATGTCTGCAGGCGCAGATGTCTCACTCTCTCACGCGCATAGTCCTGGCAAATAGAGCACCTCATTTTCTTGGTCTTTCACCATTATCTGAAAACTTTCGTCACAGGGCCTAGACATTAACTTTGTTATCTGCCATTGCTCGCAAAACATAGTACGAAAATAAGTTTTGTATGCAACTTCAGACATCTTCTTGCGCCTTCAGGACGAAGACAGGCTAAAGAGAGAATTTAAATTTCGTCAAACGATAGCAAATCTTTCTCGCAATAGCACTGGCAATGAAATGAAAAAAAAAACGGAGTAAAATTGTAGCTTCGCAATGGTCTTAGTGAAACATGTTCATGAAGTCACAACGATTGCACCAAGAAAGTGACGCGGCTTCTTATACGTTTTCGCAGGTCGGGTCAAAAGTGAAAGCAACTTTTTAATGTGCGTTGATTGTGTTTATCCACTTTCACCTCTTCACCCCTTCTCCTCCCCTCCCCCCGTACTCACGCAATGAAAGCATTCAGCCTCGAATGCACTCTCTCCATACCTCCGGTATTGTACGCCAGGGAAGCTTGCAGCACCTCGCGTTGCTCTGCAGTTCCGCAGTGGTTTCCACACATTTCACTAATAAAAAATGTCACGTGATAACCTAGTTACGTGGCACGCCATCACCAAGTCTGGTGACTTGTCATTCCAAGATGATGTAACATCGGCCATCGTCGCATGTTTCCTTTTTCGTTCCACTCGTGTTGACGGTGGCACAGGCAACCTCTTTTGTCCTTAGATCAGAGATTTAGGGCTAGATGGATAGATAGATAAATCAGGATACATTTTTGAAATGTCAAGAAGTTTACGGAGGAGCTCAAATTTATAAATGTGACAGCAATGGCTAAGCCGGCGTTATCACACGTATTATGCAATTTAGTTCTTTTATATACTTCCCAGCGTTGTATTACGTGTTACTTTAACTTGTATAAGCGCCTTTAAGCTTCTTAGTGCACTTAATGAATGATCGGAGTTGCTATTGTCACGTGCTACAAAAGGTCTTCCACTCGGAAGAACTGGGCCGGCAGAGAGCACGTGACAACTGGTAGAAATGCTGGGTACTACGACTGATTGACGCCGCTCAGCGATTCAAACCGCCCTTAATGTGTTAAATTAGACTGAACTGAACCTCTTAAAGGCATCAGGTTTCAACCTACCTGCTCTTCACCTGAAGACAGTTCTGCTCAACTGTTTGGGCCTTGAAGGACAACGTATCGTTCAGACTTTGACGTCAACGAACAACCCGGGTCTTGTGGTTCCGAGCCCCACGCAAAGGGGCGATGGCATCTCCTAGCTCAGATGATTTTGAGCACGTGATCGCGACACTTGAATCTCATATTAAGAGCTGGGTGAACGTCACTGCAGCACGTCACTGACTTCGCCGACGTACACAAGCACTGAATGAGATAACGCGGTGGATTATATCCCTGCAATAAGTTTGGTAGCAGCGTTCGATTTCGGTGACTTGGCGCACGGTAAGATACACGAGGAGCTGATAGAGAAAAGGACCAGCGAGTATTCACGTCAGTTGTTTTCTACTGAAACAATAAGTTACGCTTTCAAGGGCTATTACTACTGCAAAACAACATGATCAAGCGACAATTGAGGCCAAATAACTGTACGTAAAAGAATCAAAAGTTCATCGTGTTAAAAGTAATTCAAATGAGAGAGATGAGCATTGCATCACGTGTACATTCTATAACACCCAAAGTAAGAGTCACCGACCCTTCAAAGAGCAGGAATGATTTTGATGTTTCGGCAGAGGTCCTTGCAAATAGTTCTCCACGCAAAGCCAAGGCTTATAAGTGCCTTGGCCAGATTCAGCACAGTAGTCGTTCGGCATTTCCTCTTATGTGGTTTGCCATAGAATATTCGCACATTTAACTAGTAGATGAGTGCTTTTGCGTTTGAAGTCATTAGATTTTACAATGTCACTAGAAAAATGGCACAGTTTTGTGCTCACGGCTAACGTTTCCAGTGAGTGATGCACTATCTAAATGTGGGGTTGTTTTGATTGATTGATTGATTGATTGATTGATTTGCGGGGTTTAAAGTGGACGCCGTAGAGGAGGGCTCCGGAAATTTTGACCAGCTGGGGTTCTTTAACGTGCACCCAAATCTGAGCACACGGGCCTACAACATTTCCGCCTCCATCGGAAATGCAGCCGCCGCTGCCAGGATTTGAACCCGCTACCTGCGGGTCAGCAGCCGAGTACCTTAGCCACTAGACCACCGCGGCGGGGCAAATGTGGGGTTGTTTCAACGTCCCAAAACCTCTATATGACTGTGAGAGACGCCCTAGAGGAGCGCTTCGGAAATGTTCACCACCTGGGGTTCTTGAACGTGCACCCATATTTGAGCACATGGGCCTACAGCATTTCTGCTTCTGTTCGAAATGTGACCGCAACAAAAAACATGGGAGCTTCGAAGCATACAAGGTAGGGCATTTAAACTCTATACTAACGTGAGACCTTGGAGAGCAGAACGATGCAGTCTTCGTTTGGTCAACGTGTACGGCACGGGTCTTTGTTATCCAACTAAGCACAGGAAAAATCTCCCATCGGCACTGCATTGCAGATCAATATCTACTGCCGACAAAGATAAACGGTGTGGGCAGTGTACGGTTGAACAGTGTGTTGTCTCTTGCAGGCGAGGAAGCATTTCTAAAGTCAACGCGCACCGTTCACTCTCTGCCACCTTGCTTTCATTTGGTAGGAGAAGGGGGTCCTCTCTTTTATTTCATGCAAACTCACCATCACGACTTCAGCAGCAGCAAGCAGAGCATGATGCACGCCGACACGCTGAGACTATAAGGTGCTTCGCCTCTGAAAAAAAATTGCCCGCCGCTTCCCTCGGGGGAACACTGAGGAGGATGCAGACCATATAATTGGTTAACGGGGTGTTAAAGTGCGACTTACTTGGGTCGATGGCTAAATTGGTTAACGTGGTTGTGAAATGGGGTGTTAAATTGCGACTTACTTGGGTCGATGGCTAAATTGGGTAACGTGGTTGTAGGAGGGGGTGTTAAATGAGTGAACACGTGCACACGTATGCGAAAGGGCGGCGCTGGTCGAAGGTACGTCGATCATTGTGTTTGTGGATTCGTTGGAATTCAATTCACCGCGACCTTGGACGTCGACGCGCCGTACAAACCAACCGACGAGCGGCAACTGAGCGAGCGAGCGCCGACCTTGAGTATATATACAGCACGACGGCGCATGCACTGTCAGCTGTTGAATGTTCTCGAAGCGCGACGCCACATGCGCGTCCACTGGAGAATCAGGAGAATTGTAGATGTTGAACGCGGTGTGTAGAGGAGGAAGGGTGCACAGATGGTGGAGGAGTGAAGCGCGCGCGGTGTGTAGAGGAGGAAGGGATGCACAGATGGTGGAAGAGTGGGCGACGGCGCGACGGCGCATGCGCGCGCGTCAGCTGTCGAATGTTTGAGAAGCGGTGCGGACGGCGCAGACGGCGCACTACAAGGCGCGAGTATAAGATGCTCCGCATCTAAAAAAGAAACGAGGAAAATTTCTTTTCAATCACATTTTGTACTCTGTCTGCATCTGTAAAATCATTATTTTACCATCACCAAACATCCGCGACCGCGAAGCGACGACGAAGCTAACTCCTAGCGCAACTTCAAGCTCCGAAGATCGGAACAGGGGGGGGGGGGGCACAAACTGGCACAAACGCCGAGTAATATATATATATATATATATATATATATATATATATATATATATATATATATATATATATATATATATATATATATATATTGTTACGAGTAACTTATTTATTAAATATATACAATGCTCGGCGAACATGATAGCAACAGTTCATCAACAACCAGCAACCAACGTCGTCTTTCTTGTAGCAAGGCTGTGCCGGCTGTTGTGTATCGTATCTCCCCGGCGGTAGAAGCACCGTCTCGGTGCTTGAGCAACTCGGATGCGGTAGAAAGAGGGTGATAAGGCTTGAGTCGAGCTATGTGCACGATGTCACTCGAAGGTGACGATGATGACGTTGGATCGGTTGGAACGATCTCGTATGTAACGTCAGTCACCTGGTGAACGACGTGGTATGGTCCCGTGTAGCGTGGCAGCAGTTTTTCAGAAAGACCTACACGCCGAGTGGGAGACCAGAACAGGACAAGGGAACCCGGTGAAAAGTGGACGTTTCATTGATGGGAATTGTAGAGCTTTCTTTGGTGCTCCCGTGAGGCCTGCAGACAGCTGCGGGCGAGTTGGCGTGCGTGGTCGGCTCGCGCAATGGCTTTGCCGGCATACTCAGTGACCGAAGGCAGCAAGGTGTCAAAGGGTAGAATGGGTTCTCTGCCGTATAGAAGATAGAATGGTGAATAGCTGGCAGTGTCGTGACGTGACGATTTATATGCGAACGTCACAATTGGCAAATGAACGTCCCAGTCCTGGCGGTTGGCCGCTACGTATTTTGAAAGCATGTCGGTTATGGTTTGGTTGAGACGCTCCGTAAGACCGTTCGTTTGCGAATGCTACGAAGTGGGAAACTTGTGCTTGGCAGAGCAAGAGCGCGGGATTTCATCAACGACAGCTGATAGGAAGGTCCGGCCCCGGTCAGTGAGAAGTTGGCGTGGAGCTACGTGTACTAAAATATTATCATATACCAGAAAGTCCACCACATTGGTTGCGCAACTCGTCAGAAGTGCTCGTGTGATAGCGTACCGTGTCGCATAGTCAGTGACGACGACAAACCACTTGTTGCCTGAGCTGGAGATCAGGAATGGGCCGTGCAGGTCGAGGCCAACCCGAAGAAAAGGTTCAGTGGGAATGTCGATCGGCTGAAGGAATCCAGCTGGTAGGGAGGATGGCTTTTTGCGGTGCTGGTAGCGGTCACAAGCGGCGACGTAGCGCCGAACAAAACGGGCAAGACCAGATCAAAAGAAACGACGACGTACACGGTCGTATGTGCGAGAGACGCCCAAGTGGGCCACCAAAGGAGCGTCATGAAGTTGGTTGAGGACAGTCGCACGAAGATGTGCTGGTATGATGGGAAGCAAGTCATGGCCATATGGATCGAGGTTACGGCAATACAGGATCCCGTCTTTGACCGGGAACATTTGTAGGGATGCGTCGCGAGGCATTGACTCAAGCTTGTCAAAGATGGTTCGCAGGGAAGCATCCCGGCGTTGTTCGTGGCCAAGGAAGGTTGAGTAGCTACGTTACAGACAGAAGGTCTGGAAAGGTGTCAGTATGGGCAGCTTCTTCCACAGGGTGGCGTGAAAAAGAATCCGCATTTTGATGCGACCACCCTGTTTGTACCGACAGAAAATAGCGCAAAGAAACGGGGACACAAGACGAGGACACATGGCACAGGCGCTACATAGGAGTCGGCTTGCATATGCTATAACGCGGCCATTTCCGCGTTGGTGTTGCAATAGCATTGCCCCTATGCCGTGCCTACTAGCGTCAGTACGAACCTTGGTTGCAGCTGATGGATCAAAATGAGCTAAAATCGGCGGTGTTGTAAGGAGCGTCGTGAGCTGAGAAAAAGATGAATCTTGATCAGCGCCCCAAAAAAACGGGGTGTCCTTCTTCAGGAGGTTTGTGAATGGGTGTGCAATGATCACGAATTCATTAACAAACCGTCAAAAGTAGGAGCACAAGCCCACAAAACTGCGAACGTCCTTTGTTGACTTCGGAACAGGAAAGTCAGTGACGGCGCGAATATTCTCGGGATCCGGGTGGACTCATGTGACATCGACGAGGTGGCCAAGTACGGTTATTTGACGACGAGCGAAGTGGCATTTCGAAGAGTGCAATTGAAGTCCGGCTCGACGAAAAACTTCAAGAATCGCCGTTAAACTATCGAGATGGGAGTCGAATATGGGCGAGAAAACGATAACGTCGTCTAAATAACATAAGAAGTTGACCATTTAAACCCTTGGAGCAATGAGTCCGTCATTCTTTCGTATGTGGCCGGCGCATTACAGAGACCGAAGGGCATAACTGTGAAGTGATAAAAACCGCCAGGAGTGACAAATGCAGTCTTCTCACGGTCCATCTTGTTTACAGCGATCTGCCAATAGCCAGATCGAAAGTCCGTAAACGCAGTCTAAGCACCGTCGCACCGTAAACGCAGTCTAAGCATCGTCGATTCTAGCAACGGGTAAACATCTTTATTCGTAATTTTGTTGAGATGCCAATAATCTACACAAACGCGCCATGTTCCATCCTTCTTTCTAATCAGGACGACAGGAGAAGCTCAGGGGCTACAAGAGGGCTCAATTATGTCTTTTGCAAGCATCTTTTTGACTTCCTGTTGTATGACTGTACGCTCGGACGCGGAAACACGGTATGGGCGTCGGTGAATGGGACTCGCGTCACCAGTATTGATGCGATGAGTAACAGCACTCGTTCGGCTTACAGCCGTGCTGGCGAAGTCGAAAATGTCACCATAGAACTCCAGAACGTGACGGAGGGCTTCCGCTTGATCAGGAGCGAGGTCTGATGGTACCATGTGGTCAGCGTCGACGCCCGATGAACGTGATAAAGTTGGTTCATGGTCTGAGGTGCAGCAATCATTCACTCTGAAGGGCTCAACCGTATGGTCTTGTAGGGCAGTAATTTCGGCCAGAGAGATACCTTGGGGTATAATTTTGGCAGTGAGGGCAAAATTGACCATGGGAAGGCATGTGCGCTTTTCAACAATTGTCAAAATGATGTGCGGAACATCGACGCCATGCGTAAACATCACGGCATAAAATGGTGCCACCATGTAATCGCCATCAGGTACAGGTGGCGTAGAGAAGAGGTCGATATGTGTAACACAGTTAGGTGGAAGGCGTGCGAAATCAATGCAGCAAAGACGGCTTTGGGGTGGGTTGGTCAGATCAGAAAGTAGGTCAAGACAGGTCAAGGTCAAGACAGCCGGCTGAACAATCTACAAGGGCCCAGTGAGCGGTTAGATAATTCGTACCTAGAATTACATCATGATGGCAATTTTCTATAATGGTGAAAAGAACAGCAGTGCTTCTATCGGCGATAGTCACACGGGCAGAGCACATGCCAATAATGGCGGCCGTTCCCCCGTCGGCGACTCGAACGGATCGGTTCAAGGCGGGTGTGATAACTTTCTTTAGGCGGCGACGAAGAGCACGTCTCGTTATGGACACATGCGCACCGGTATCGATCAAAGCGCGTACAGGTACAATGTCTAAACTAAAGCTCACAGATTCCGGGTGGTCAGTAATGTTACACGAGGATTTCTTGGAGAGGTTGTCGTCAATGCAGCTTTACCTCCAGAAGCTGCACTGCCTAGTTTTCCGGTCAGGAGTGCTGCGAATAGGTCGGAGAGGCAGGACGGCGTTGTGAGGGCGAACGAGATTGACGGCGAGCAGGGGATGGTGAGCGGGCATAGCGAGGTCTCGTCAGAGGTGCGGCAGAATCAGAGGATGTGGTCGGCATAGGGAAATAAAAATCAAATGCTGAGGATGACTGGTGGACAGAGGTGGCCTGGGTAGGAGGCCCATAGTGTGCCGGCAGAGCCCAATGATTGCTGCAGTGGCGAGCACAATATGACCGACACTTCGGCAGTTGATGCATATAGGCTTGTCGTCCAGTGTACGCCATTCCGACAAATTGCGCTGTCGAGAGTAGTTGGAACTAAAGCAAGGAGCGGAGAGATGACGATAAAAAGGCTCGGCAGAGTAGACTTGTTGAACGAGGTGTAGGCCGACGTTCGATAATTCTTGACGAACGACGGCTTGTATCAGTGACATAGTGGTCGGTGAAGGATCAGGCGTTGGAAATGGAGTAGCTACTGGTTGAGCTGCCTCGACCTCGCGATGAATGATGCGGGTGAGGTTGTCACATCGGGGAACTGGGCGGACGGTGTCATCACAAGAGCAAGTAGCAGCTGTGTTCGGTAGGCGCGTGATGCCGTGGGTGATGCGGCGGGCTTTAGCTTGTTCTGGATGGCGGCATTCTGTCAGGATCGTGTCGATGCTCGTGACGTTATTAAAAACCAACAGGTTGAAGGCATCGTCAGCAATCCTTTTGAGGGCGTGATTACTTTTTCGTCTTCTGACATGCGCTGGTCGACCTTGCTACAAAGCGACAAGAGGTCAAGATTCATGAAACGTACGATTCAGTAGTCGTCTGGGCGCGAGTGGCGAGAGTCTTCTTGACAGCCAGCTGACGACCAGATGAATCGCCGAAGAAATCACGGTTCTTCGTTTCCAAAAGATCCCAGCTTGTGATTTCGACTACATTGGTTTCGAACCATGTCCGCGGCGTGCCGTCGAGGTAGAACACAACACTGGCGAGCATGAGCGTGGGATCCCAGCACTGACCCGCTCGTACCGGTGCAGCCAGAAGTCAACGTCGATGGTACCATGAGCGGAGAAGGTGCTAGGATCCCGCAGGTGTGGCAGGGTGACGTAGGTTGTTGACCCGGCTTGAGAGGCCGGTGGTGATTAGGCACTGGCAGTTGAAGTAGCCGAAGAGTCCCCGGTGTTGCGACTGCTGTGCGTCTCCATCGAGGTACGGGAGTCGTCCACCTCCCCCAATGTTGTTACGAGTAACTTATTTATTAAATTATATACGATGAACCATGCTCGGCGAACAAGATGGCGACAGTTCTTCAACAACCAGCAACCAACGTCGTCTTTCTCTTTCTTGCAGCAAGGCTGTGCCGGCTGTTATGTATCAATATATATATATATATATATATATATATATATATATATATATATATATATATATATATATATATATATATATATATATATATATATATATATATATATATGTGTGTGTGTGTGTAGGCAGGCATGGTGGTTGAGTGGCCGTAGCGCTGCATTTAGTCTAGTAGATCCTCCGTGAGCGGTCACAACGTGGTTTATTTCGACGTTTCGGCCTAGAGTCTGGCCTTCATCAGGAATGAAGAAGGCCAGACTCTAGGCCGAAACGTCGAAATAAACCACGTTGTGACCGCTCACGGAGGATCTACTAGACTATATATATATGTGTATATATATATGCGTGTGTGTGTATGTGTGTGTGTGTGTGTGTCTACTCAGAGTGTACAACATCAGGCTTCTACCGATTGTAGTAAACGGACCGATTGTAGTAAAAGGGCCGATTGTAGTAAACGGACGCGAAATATGAAGCTCAATACACTATACAAGTGCATGGACCCAAATCTCATAATCGGTAATCAATTGATGAGAAAAAAGTCGCTAAGTTAAGTTAATCAATTCAGCGGGCCTTGTAAGAGGCTTATAAAAGGGACCTGGCATTCCGGCGCAATAGCCAATTACTCGTTAATGCTGGCTCCTGGTATACGGGAGGTCCTGCTATAGAGTAAATTATGCATCAGGCTACGGTGGGTTTTAGGAGTGTCGACAGAAAACACGGGTATTCACCGTGTGAGAATTGTTTGCATCGTGCTATTACGATTGTTTGTATGTGTTAGAGAATTGTTTGCATTTGT